>NC_140590.1:985279952-985879952 GCF_964204655.1 Triturus cristatus
GATGCATGAACATACGGCCTAAAGTATTTAACACTAAAACCTTGGTAAATCCTGCACTGCTAAAATAGTATACTTTGTAAGGGGAAAAACAAATGTCAATGCACTAAAATCAGCTTGGGAGTCTCAAATCTCCTTGCCACTCACAAATTTACATTGTGACTTATTGTGAATCATAAGAAAAATGAGTGGCAAAGAGACATCCTCTTTATTTCAATGCTTCAGCTGCAGTGCATTCAAAGTTTTCCAAATGCCCTTGTCAGTCAGTAAGCATTTACACAGCAGAAGTGGCACCACTACTGTGCAAGTGGCATCTGTGTGCAACAAGATGTGCAAGAGGTGAAAGCAGATAGCTGTCCCAGGGATCATTGCATGGTCCAACCTATCTTCCTTTTGTAAAATATCCTTTTATGGGGTGTTGCAACCCCCATCCCTTTGATGGACCAGGTTCTGATAATGTCATATTATTTACCGGTAATCTTCATTACTCCTGGTCCCATTGTCCTCCTCCCATTCATTACAAATTAAGATAACCATCTCCCAGACAGAAAAATGAACAGAGGAATGCTGGGCTCCCTACCCCACACCTTCCCACTGGTAAGTACTTAACCAGTACTAACCCAGCATTCCCCCTGAACTACCGAGCCACCAACAGGAAGGCCGGCCATCCGGGAAGGAGGGAGGGCCGTAATTAATGGGACAAGGACAACAGGACCAGGAGGAATGAAGATTACCAGTAAGTAATAAGGCTTTACCCCCAGGACCCTCCAGTCCTTGACCCAAAGCCAGAAACCCGGCCTTCCGATCCGAACCCCCAGGAACACTCTGGAAACCACGACAAAAGCAGCAGCCCAAGCAAAGCAATAGGGGAGAACCATAGGAAAACACAACCAAGAGCACACAGCCCGCAACTCCCGAGCCAAACAACAGGGCTGCACCCCCCAGAACAAGCAGGAGACGACCAAGGTGACCAAAAAAGCCAACCAACAGCGCCGGAAACCAGTGGGCAGCCAACCACATCAAGAACACTCCTGCACCAACAACGGTGGAGGAGCCACCGCCAAGGAAGCACCCGAGACTGCCCCCGACAGCGAGGAGGCGCCACAATGAAGAAGGCCCAAGGCAACCAGACACACCAGGAAGCCAGGTCCACACCAAGAGGGACACAACCAAGGACCGCAAGAACCAGCACCCCGGAACCAGAAGCCACAAGCGGCACCAAGGAGGAAGCCCCCCACAGAAAAAAAAGGCCAGCAGGGCACCCACGCCCTACCGACCCCAACCCCAAAAAACACCAAGTGGAAGGGAGCCAGCCAAGAAAGCGAGAAAAGCAAAGACCAACCAAGCCAAAGCCGGAGAGGAGGCAAACCACAGAGACCCCTAGCCCACGAGGAAGGACAAGGAGATACAGAACTGCTACTGCACCCCACCGGGCACGAAAAGCCTGGGAGAACACCCACCAGACCAGAAGGCACTCATGCCCAGCACCCCCAGGCAGCCCCCCAAACCCAGCAGCAGCACTGACCAAAGTGAGCTCAACAAGGGGAAGCAAGGAAAGGCCCAACAAACCTTGCCACAAACCAGAAAACGAAAGGCGGCAGGACCAATAACAGGACCAACCCCAACACCATTGGGGAGCCCTGCAGCAGACCCGGCCACAATAAAGAGAGCCTACAGGACCAATGCACCAATGCACAGGACCAGCGCACAGACCCAGAGGAGCTAACGAGGCCAGGGCCACACCGACCAAACCAGGAAGGAAGGAGCCTACAACCAGGAGCCAGGCCCCCAACCGAAAGGATCCGACCACCACAGAACCCAGAGGATCCAGAGGTGGACCTGGCCCCAGTGCAGGGCCGCCCAGCTCCAACCACCAGCGGCCACACAAAACAACCACCAAAAAAAAACTGAACCGGGAGAAGGAGCCATGGCAGAGGGACAGGCCAACAGACCAGAACCGAGGCACCCACCAGAACACAGGGGACACCGGTGCACAACTCAGAACTCCCCACAAACATCCAGGCAGTGGGAAGCAGGACCGATGAGCACCCAAACCCCAGCTGCCCGGAGACCAACCGGAAGGACCAGGCAACCAGAAACCCAGAACCCACCTGGAGATGAAACGGCAGGGGAGAACCAGAGGTCAGAACCCTGTGAAGCACAACCCGCAACCAAAAACGAGGCCAACAACAGGACCCCGCTCAAGGAAAACCAAGGGGCGGACACCAGCAGGCCCAGCAACCAAACCAAGGCATAGCCACCAAGAGAGGAGAAAGGCAAAAAAAAAACAGGCCACCGAGACCAGGGGAACCCAAAGACCAAATAGGGCCAACAGGGAAGGCCCCAACCCAAACAACATGCACCCAGGACGATACCCCCCAACCACACCCCCAGGGATCGACCAAAGGTGCAACAGACAGGACCGGACAAAGGACATCCAACCGAAGCGAGTCCAAAACCAGCCACAGGAGGGCCAGATGAGCAGGAGCCATCAACATGCGGCCCACAGTCCAACCCAGCAGACGTCCTCACAGGACCCTGAGAAGCCAGCCGACCGAACATAACACACGCCAGCAATGACAGGAGGCCACCAACACGGCACCCCCAATGACCAGGAACAAGCAGCACAGGAACTACAGCCTGAAACCCCCAACCACAGGGGGTTGAGAGAAAGGCGACGAAACCTGCCACAACTAGGCCATGAAGGGAACACATAGCAGCAGGAAGCCAGGGCGGAAGCTAAGTAGCCTGCAACGGCACGCCCAAGCTGCAGCCCAGACCGCACCAGGGGAAGGCAGGCACCAAGAGGAGGCCAGAAGAAGGGGCAAGGTGATCGACCAAGCCAAGTGAGAGATGGTTATCTCCGCTTGTAATGAATAAGATGGGGAGTGGAGGGACCTGGGGGTAATGGCACTTTGCAAATGCAATGAGGAGATAGAGGTCTGCCATCCCTTGCAGGTGTCCATCTTTGCATTTGTCACTGGTTGCAGGGATTCACAGAAGATTGTCACCCTGATGAATACTGATGAAGCCAGATTTTAGTGAATCCTTGCGACCAGGTTCTTTACACTGCTCCACATTGATACATCCTTCAGGGACGAATCACGGAGGCTGTCCAAACAAAGCTGTGTGGTTGACCAGGCCCAGGAGACGGGCCTGTTGTCCTAAAAGTGACTAGAGAGAAATCTCTCTCTATCCATACACAGAATAATATACTTCTATTAAGCGAAAAGTAGACTTGTGACTGATTAAATGCAAGAGTTTAAAAGTGTTTCTTACTTTGATAGTGCTGCACAATGTCTGTGCTAATCAGTGGCATAGCAAGGTTGCCATGGGCCCTAGTGCGAGAAAGGAAATGGGGCTACCTAGCCTGGTGTGGTAGTGAAAAGCAGTCATCAATAGGGGTGAGAAAGGCTCATCACACTCCCCAGATCACTGGTGCCCATGCACCTGCGACACAAGTGATAGCTAATCCCCTGATGATAAGCAGTCCCCCGTCCCAGCTTTTATCAGACAAATTAAAGTGAGGCCCTGAATCGCCTAATCGAAAGCTTTCGCCAACATAGAAAACACTCACAGTGGGGTACGCATGGAATTAAAAGCAACTTTTACACACACCATCATCTGTGTGAAGAAAACCGCTTTCTGCTAGGAGTTACTAACTTAGGGCCCGATTTCTATCCTGGTGGTAAGCATACTCCGCCGCAATGGTAATGGAGTATGATTACCGCCAAGATAATGGTCCACCCTTCCGATTTAGATATGGGCGGACCGCAGGTTTAATCACGGTGGAGTCCACTCCGTCTCTGCCTCATTAAACTCCTCCGGCGGCCTGTGGAGCAAGGGCGGTCGGAGGCAGGCCTGTAATTTCACCCATCTGATTCAGATAAGCTAGAGGTCATTTTTCATTTTCACAACCAGGAAAACCCTGTTGGTACGGAACAGTGAAAACTGCTTAATGCTCCCCTCACCATGGGAGAGGACTGCCAGAGCAAGAGGAGCAGTGTCTGTTTATTTTCAAAAAGAAAATCCTGCATTGGGGTTTTCTTTTTGAAAATAAAAAAAGACAACTGTTTGGTGCAGGTCATGTTGCTCCCTGCACCAAACAGCAAAATGCATGGACAGCCAGAGCAGCCATGACGGCGCTTCCTGGCAGTGCTTCATAAATGACAGCCAGCTTGGCGGTCCTTTGTAAATCTGGCAGGTGTTCGCCTTCACCAGCGCCACGGTCGGCGTCAGTTTTAAATCGGCCCCTACTTCTCCACTGAAACAGATGAAAACGTGCCGCTCTGTGGTTTCAGTCGATTCTCTAAGAAGAAATCGCAACATGTATTAACTGAAATTTACCAGAACAGATACTGAAGAAACGAGACTGTCACTGCGGATCCGGGACGCACACTCAGACAGCATTTGCCACTTTGTGGAGCTGTTCCAAACATCTTGAAGTGCTTGGGCTCTTGCAGCGCCTTGAAACTACGTGTTGTATTGTGTTTTGTTGCGTTTTGTCCGCGCTCCACAAAGAAGATCGCATCGTCAGACTTACCACAGAGATGGTATGAAATTAATAATAATACCTTGTATTAATCAGAGCGTCAATCATACAGCGTCCCTGTCGTGTCTGAGTTTTTCAAATATTATTGTGTAAAAAGTGCCCTCATTTTCCTAATCCAGGTTTGTATTGCGAAGTATGAAGAGAGCACGCACTCAGGCACCCAGACACTTACTTACAGGTGTTCGTAACGGAGTTATCCGAAATGGTGAAAACGGTGGCGGAGGTTTAATCTGTCTGTAGTGTGAGTTTGGTAAGAGGAGGAGGAGTTAATGGAGGCTGAAGAAAATGGGAACAATGTGCTAATACAGCCTTCAAGGAAACGCGAGTAGGCAAGTGTGAAGAGGCCGTCCAATGGCGAGGAGGCCGCGGGGGGCAAAAGCGGGGCCTGCAGGCAGGTGCCAAGTTCTCAGAGAGAGGTGCGCGCCGGAGGCCGCAGATAAGTGCGTGTGTGCACAGGCAGATAGTGCTCATGCTAATGAGCCGCGGCTCGGCCGGGGGAGTGCGAGCCCAGCTCGGGTGATTTATCGTCTGCTTCCCCTGTCTGCGGGCACAATGAGAGCTCCGGCCGGCGCTCTGGAGGACGGCAGAGGAACCCAGCATCCCAGAGAGACCGCTGGAGGCGGCGGCAACATGAGTGCGGAGGAAGCGCCTCAAGGCACCGGGGACAGCGGCCAGGAGCGAGGCCGCCCTCCGACCCCCCTCCGTCCGGACTCAGACCCCCCCGCCGGGCACCTGCTGCTGGATGAGGAGCGTTTCAGGGTGGATAGAAAGATGCTCGAGACGATGCTGCAAAGTAAGTTAATGTTCGTGCTTCACTGTGTATAAAGCGCCTAGACTGCTCTAGCTCAGTGCTCATCCAAAGCGCCTGCGCTGCTTCTCTGAGCATTGATTACTTTACACTGTGTGGTCCAGAAGCACCGAGGCTACCCTTCTCCCGCCCCAAATGTGTGTGTAAACAGTAAACACCAGCTATGTGCTGCAGCCCGGCCCATTTCTAAAGGAACCAAACCTGCACGGCGCCTGGAATCCAGCGCTCCCTGAACACCGGCGCTATCCATGACCCGTTACTCTGTGGTTCCATCACCAACTGCCGTGCATGCTCTGCTCCTCAGCTTCTGCGCTGCTTAAACTGTTACACTGCACGTCTCCGCGACTTTCACATCACAGGTCCCTATGCTGCACATCACGGGGGCTTGCACTAACATGGCCGTACTGCACCCTGGCTTCAGCGCTACCAGGAACCTCCTGCACCTTCGGGTGTTCGCAGGAGTACCCACCATGCGCCACTCCATCATCATCTGTAGCCTCACGCTAACACGCACTCATAACCTACTAGTGGCGTAACGCTAAATCCCCCCCCCCCCGCCCCCCTCTAATCTGACGTTGGACCCCTGAGTCGCCCATATCTCAGAGATATTCACTGACCTTGCTCTGATTGCGGGCCCCTAAAGGGTTGGGGGGGGGGGGGGGGGGCGGGGACGGATAAAGGGTTTCTCCCGTGCTCCACTGAGGCTGCAGTGCAGGGGCTTGCTTTACGTCCCTGAAACCTAGTCACATCCCAGCATTGACTCAGCAATACCCCTCTTGCCTCTTTCCAGCAGTCACTCAGCAGCCTCTGCAAGTCTCCTTCCAGTACATTCAATAGCTCCATTTCACGCTCCTTCAAGCAACTAACTCTGCAGCTCACCAACCCCCTCACAGACCTAATCCGAGTGCCCACTCCAGCCTCCTTCCAGTACTGACTCAGCACCGACCCTGCAGCATCCTTCCATCTTCGACTCTGCAGCATCTAAACCGCAGCGGTCTTCCAGAATTACTTGGCAGTTACTCGACAGGTACCTTAAGAACTCACCCATTATCTATCCTGAAGTCTCTTTCCAGCTCTGACTCGGCAGCAGCTACCTACAGTCCCTTCCAGTGCTCACCTACCTCCAGCCTCTCCCATAACACCAAGCTGCATTTTGCACCACCCTCCTTCCACCCTCACTCAGCAACTACCCCATGCACAATCCGCAGTCACTCAAAATCTCTCACATGCCTCCTAGAAAAAGTCACTCAGATGCTTAGATCCTTCCAGCATCCTCTCAGCTGTTCTCTCCTGCCTCCATCCAGCACCCACTCAAAAGATCCCTCCAATTACCTTCCATTAAAAGGACATGGATTGGCAACCCAATGTTTCACATGGAAACTGGGCATACATGACGAGCGAGACCGTGTCCCGCATGGAAAGCATTCACCAACTTCTTTGAGAAACCATTTGAGGGCAGTGTTGGGGAACAAGAGTGACCTATGCAATGAATGCCGAGGGGGCCTGTGTGTAATAGTAATAGTGAAGCCCCACTCTGGTATGACTGATACATTTTGCAAGTTCATCTGCAATCACTCATTTACAAGAAAACCTCAGTTTAAGTGGTGCCAAGAAACAACAATAGTGCAGGGCGAAGGTTCAGATGATGCTGGGAGCAATGGTTGGGGGTGACAATATGTGCATATAAAGGTTGATACATTCCATTTGTTAAGGGACCCTGAAGTATTTACAATTCTGAATTATTTCAAAACACATCTGCAAGGTTCAAGAGATGTTGCTTTGATTTGAACACCTGGCGTCTGGTGCGCATTTCTCTACATGGCACTCTACCTCTCAAATGATTCACCACATATTGCCTAATCTTGGCCTCCCCCAACCATCTCATTTTACACCCAGGTACATTAAAATGATTTGGAGGAACATCTCTGCAGCCTCAAGATTACTGCCTATGGAGCTCCCTTCCAAGATGGCATTGGGATGATCCTAATAGCAGCTCTTTTTAAAAGTATCTGGACAGACACCTCCTGCTCCGAGCATTTAACCCTGAATGACTCTGTCACCCCACCTGCCATTCCCCCCGTTTCTGGAGGTACCCATGACTCTTTTCTGTCCTTTGGCCCTATCAACACGTTATAACAATTTTCAATAAATAAATAAAGTAGATGAAGTCATAGTCTTTCTAAGACTCACGAGGGAGCCTTAACTTTAGATTTTTCATCGAATTTGGCTAAACTTTGACCAGAGGAGAGTTGTATTTTCAGATTCTGTTTTGCAAATTGTAACATGGACAGTTTATTGTTAGTACAGCCATGAATCAATCCTGTTTGCCTTTCATTAATTTGTTTGTACAAATGACTGGGACAAGCTATTTCGAGACCCCATTAATATTTCCTAGGCCAGCTAAAACTAATACCTTTTGTTTTATGGTTCAAAGTATACAAAAGAGTGATGGACAGAATGCTTGAATTAATCTCATGAACTGGTAGGTGTGACTACAAGGGATTTATTTCGGTACTTGAATTTCCCTGACTTATATGTTTTCTACTAGGGGCAAGTTTTTGTTTCTTACTTGCAAATTAATTTCTTTTGTATAAATTAATAAACCCTTCTAGTTTTCTAAAAAAATAGAAACATCAGATAATCTCAAACAAGTATATCAGAACACACGGGTGTATATTACAAACCAGAATTTGCTCCCTCCCTGCCACACTCAGGTTTCCAGAAACACAGTAAGAACAGTGTAAGTCTCTGCACGGATTAATGGGAGGAGAGAAATGGCAGATGATGCTGTGGCATCACAACCCCTCCCTACCCCCAACCAGTGCTTAATTTGTAAAACAAATTAAATGTCAGGGCCTAAGGTATTTTACACGGGTCTGCTGCAGCTGGCACAGCCTGGACATCACTTTGAACTTCATGCTTAAGTCCGAGTTTCATCACTTTTTAAGCTATATTAAACAGTTAAAAGCTCTACTAGTAAACTATGCTTAAAAAGTATACACACAGCGCCTTAATGTGGAGGATTCACATAAATAGGTGGTGGTGTATATAAATAATAGCTTGTGCCCAGCTCCTGAAAACACTGGCACAAATTAAGCACTGCCTCCAGCTTCCCATAGTTCTGTGGTATCCTCCTGTGAGTGGAGCAGTTTTGTTTGTGGTTTGGAGGAGCTCTAAAAGAGCTGCTTGCAGCGCAGTTTGTGCTGTTCGCTAGGGCAGCTGAAATTATGCTATTCTGCAGTCACTGCGTTTTCCGCATAATTATGGATTTTTTGTATTTGGCACATAATCCATCATCTGATGCATAATTTACAGGCTTTAGTAAAAAAAACAAATTCTAGCTGAAATGGATTAAAAGATAAAAGTTACTAAAATGGTGCCTATTGCTGCACAGCGGAGTCCCCTTTGCAAAGACTGACTGGTCACATTTCAAATACTTATTGTTGTATTTGGGTTTTAAATGGTACTATTGATGAGAAACCTTTGCCCAGACAGTGTTTGTGTGTTTACATTACAAAATAAATAACTAATACTATCAAACAATATACTGCATTGCGTTCCATTAGTTGACTTTTTTGACGTATAATTTAATCAAGCTTGCCTCATAATTTGGTCCTCTCTGTGCAGTGGCATTCAGGCTCTCATATAGAGGGGAAAGCCCTACCTCCAGGAACTGTGAGAATACAAAGGCAGAGTGAGATAGGTGAGTCTGTTAGGATATAAATAATGTTTGCAAAACAGGAGGTAAAGAGTTATTAAGGGGAGTGTGGGGCGAGGGTGAGACTTGACACCAGGTACTCATTTTTTTATTTTAAAAAAAAAAAAGGTATAAATAGAAAAAGGAGGGCAGAGAGAGGTGTGGGAGGGTGGCAGGATGCCATATATTTATGTATATGTGTCTGTATTTATATATATATATATATATCACTAAGAAGGCATGCAGATGGAGGAGGGGAGGGCAAGGAAGACATTTTCTGTATTTCACCCATGTCTCCACCCCCCCTTCTCTGGTAATCTATGGGTGCAGCTAACATCAGGCAGCTCCTGGGGGAGGGCAGGCAGAAAAGTGTGTCTTTAGTAAGCGTCACTAACAGAGAGCACACTGCCTCGGGTTTTGGTGACAGCTTGAACAATTCCTACTTCACTCCTATTCAGGGGCATAGCTGTCATTAGTGCATCAGTTTCTGTGGCACCGAGATTTCCACTGCAACTCATAGAGCCCCGACTCCCCAGGATGCTCCCAGCCCTGCCCACATGAACATTCCCATAATCAATACTTGATACCAAATCGTGGGTATAAACAGCCATGTTTAATTATATAACATCATCACTCATAAACATGACAAAAAGTAATCACTTATTTACATATTGCACAAATCCATATTCACACTTTTAATATTGGCAATCATAAACAATCATTTTAATAACTAACTTCATTATTCCTAAGACGTTCTAACGCTCCAGCACCAAGGGGGGTCTTCTGGCTCGCATCCCCCAACTGAGAACCACGCAAGGCGCAACCCACCTGCGTCCTTGAGAGGTGCGTTCTCTGGTCCTTGTCCACCATTTCTGGGCCCACCCCTCTACCCCCAGGCTGACAAGGAGGCTCTTAGGGAATAACCAGGGGCCGCTGCCCCATGCCCTAGTTTGTGACCTGGCGCCCTTGCCTCCCCAGCCGATGTCCCCATTCTCTCTCCGGAGAGCTTACCGTCTCTCCCCCTCAGTGCTGGCCTAGGGAGTCTGTAGGAGGACTCCCGTTAACCATATGGTTCAAACTTCCGTGGCCTCTTTACCGCCACAAGGGTGACCAGGGCCCAAAGGTCCTTCACCCTCCCCACCACCAAACAAGTTCTGTACAAATGACCAGATGCTACTGATCCATGCATCCATCCCAATGTCTGACAAATGAACTCTGTCGTGGTGAAACATTTGGTCGCCTCTGATTAGTCTGTGTGGTATGTGGCATAAGCGGCCATGTCCTGTGAACAGCTTAGCCAGTTCCCCGTTAAGTCACCTTACTGACACATTCAGTGCCCTAGATCTTACTCTGGCGCCCCATGTCCGGCGTGGAATCATACATGACCAGGCGATCCTTGTCCGTGGGAATGTCCGTCCCAAACACGCAAATTCTGTCAGTAGTGCCTCCCTGATGGCCTGGCGCCCCAGGTCCACCATGTCATTGCCGACCAAATGCAGAATAATCAAATCCGGGGACTGATGTACCTCGTGTGCTTTCGTCTCATCTCTCAGTCGCCAGTTGCCCAATTCGTAAGCCCCCGACGCCTCGCCAAAGGAACGACATCCCTCTCAAATCCGCCGGTTTCGATATCCGCTGCTGCTGCAACCGGCCTGCGGCGCGACGTACGAACGAGTGCCCCAACACCCATATCACTCTAGAGGGCATGCTAATAGCAGGAAAGAAATGGAAAAGTCAGAGTGGTCATGGCTGCGTATTCCTTAGAGGCGACGTGACTGGGGCCGGCACGGGATGGAGAGAGATCGGAGTCTGGGGTCTCCCTGCCTAAGTAGGCCTCCAGCTCCTCCTCCCACCGGTCCCAGACAGAACTATGTCACCGAGGTGACCCGGAAGGACTTCCCCTATGCCGGTCGCCAATCGGGCTACCCCTGCATGCCTGGAAGGGGCGTGGCTGGAATCCAGGGGGCCGGGCCCTAAAGGCGCGCTCTCTGATTGCTCGCGCTTTCTAATTGTAGCTGTCTTTAAGCACCCAACCGCTGGACAGAGGGGCGCATTTTCATTGGTAGTAATATGATTTCCTCACCTCCTTTGGGCACCAGAAGTCGCTGCCAGGACTCCTTCTTCCGCCTGCTCTTTGCTGTCTCGCTGTTCCACCGGCCGGGCTTGGCTCCGCCCCCTTTGCAGGCTCTGCCCCCTTTGCAGTAACGCGGGACCAGCCGGGTTTGGCTCCACCGGCCCCGAAAAACAACAACACCCAGGATTCCCTGGGACTGCTCGAGACTGCACACGTGCCAGGAGGCGCTTAAAGGGCCGCCTAGTGCAGAGCCCCCTGATTTCCTCACCTCCTTTGGGCACCAGAAGTCGCTGCTAGGACTCCTTCTTCCGCCTGCTCTTTGCTGTCTCGCTGTTCCACCGGCCGGGCTTGGCTCCGCCCCCTTTGCAGGCTCTGCCCCCTTTGCAGTAACGCGGGACCAGCCGGGTTTGGCTCCACCGGCCCCGAAAAACAACAACACCCAGGATTCCCTGGGACTGCTCGAGACTGCACACGCGCCAGGAGGCGCTTAAAGGGCCGCCTAGTCCCTCGCCCTGCGAGGTCGCGTGCGGGTCGCGCCTGTCTAAGGCCGGGCAAAGGGCGGGCCGTCTGTGGCCGTCAGAGGCCAGAGGAGGCCGGGCTGGGCCACGTCCCGTTCGTCTGCCTATGGCCGTATTCGCCTGTTGAACATTCCTACATTTATGCCTGAATGCTAGTGGCCATACATCTCGTGCTGTAACTCAGGTGACTCTAACATAAGCCGCATATATGTCTCCCCCGGTATAATGTATATTGCATTGGGGTAGATTGTTTACAAGCTGTGGTTTTGTGTAAAGCCCGATCTGTTTTTGGCACCGCTATCTCCCCAGTTTTTGTGCATACAAAAGGGCGGGGTTCACGTTAGGGTCATCTAGCACCGATTTATCTGATCATGGTTAAACCTAAGAACTCTCAGTCGAGGGCGGAGGGAGGAGTAAAAGGGACTCTTGATGCCTTTATCATTAGAGCTGAATCGCTTCTAGCAGACGAGATCCCACTGACCGAACAGAGACTATCATTGGATTCTCTAATAGCTAAGAAGCGATCCTCCTTGGGCAATATAGCCTCTTGCTCAACGCCTTGTGGAGGGGTGCATTTAACCCAACCCACTCTGGCCCATACGACTCAGCCTGACACCACCAACGGACCGACAACAGTTGATCTAAGCCTACAGGGGGACCCCAAGACAGTAGGTCCAACTGGGCTGTCCACTGGTAATTTAAAAGCAACGAAGGGAATGCACAGTACAGGCGATATCCAGATGGCTACCCAACAGAGAATAGCGCAAGGGGACGACTCAAGGGGGGTGTCTAGTGATCAAGCAGTAATAATGGATGTTGATCTTATACGGAGCCCTAGTAGAGAAGTGGTTACACTCTCCAAAAAATCGCAAGTTTTAGCGGGGTTTTCAGAGTCGGGTGGATCGCAACGATCTACTCGTGCCAGTAAACCTAGTCGAAAAGGGCCGGTAAAGTCCATCAAAGGCACTAGTAAGAACCCTGAGAATATAGGATGCCCAACCTGTCTTAGTGCAAGAGGGACGGATGGGCTTCAAGAAATCATACTATCATTGGAAAACAAAATGGAACAGCTTTTCCTTCAATACCTGGGGCCAGTAATGACTAAAATCTCGAATATGGAAGGGATAATAAGTAGTTTAGCTGATCAAAACAGGGGACAGCCAATCGGGAATATCCCACAGGGGAGGGAGGAGGGGACCGCAGCGGTTGACCGCAGGGAAAAGGATGTAATTAATATTGATAACGACCACAGTGAGTATAGAGAGACTACCCTGGAGCCTGAAAAGTCCAGTAATAAGGATGTTTGCTGTAAGGCCCTAGGTAATCTACGAATCCCACATGTGTCCAGGGATAGCCGCTCGGGACAAACGGAGCCCAAGAAGACCTTTAAGAACAATACTATGGATTGTACCCAGAGCACGCCAGGTCTCCAGACATTAGATCTACCCCCGGCCTCCTGCCCTTATTCAATAGTGCTAGTAGGCGTACCAGGAATAAGTAATGACAGTGAAGAATCAGCTAGTACACTGATAAATAAGGCCTCACACTGGATTTACAATAATACATCAGTAAGGAGATTCCAGCATAGACACATCCTTATGGCTAGGAGGGTGGCTTGGATTGGGGGAAGCGAGAAAAAATTTGCAGGTGACTGTGTCATCGTACATTTTAGACACCCCGAGTTAGTTAAAGACCTGCTTGATAACCGGCATGGGGAGGGCGAGAGTTGGTCTTGCATAAGGATACTTCCACTGTATTTTCTTTACAGGGATAGCGCCCTGGAGTTTGGTCAGAGTTTGCAACGCCATGGATCACTAAGAAAGGCAGGGTGGATATTACTCGCTTAGCACCAAATAGATTCGCACCTCTCACTAGTATTTCTGCCCTGGACGAACAAGATTGACTGGTGAGAACGGGGAGTGTCGAGGTTGGGAGAGAATTAGACACCCAGTGGAACCCTGGAGATACAAACCCACCAGAGGCACACGATCAGGAATTAAAAGTTGGTACACCCGTAGGGTTGGTGAGGGATGTGGAAGACACGTCGCCTAAAGTAACCTGCCCAGAGACGAGCCTCCCTCCAAGGAAGACAACGGGAGGGACCAGCGGCCTTGATTTAACACCCACGGAGCTGAGGCTGATTTCCTGGAATATTGCAGGACCTGCAACTAAAATCCCTAACATAGAATGGCAAGACTTTGTTAGAAAGTACAAAGTTATCTGTCTCCAGGAAACTTGGGTGACAGATAACAGTGCGTCATTCCTGGAGGGATACAAATTGTTTTTTGCCCCGGCCCGTAAATCATCAATGGGCCGAGTAAAGGGTGGATTATCAACGTATGTGGCATTGACGTTGCAAGGGAGCTGGCAAGATTTGGGGTGGGACTCTGGCCGTCTCCAGGGCATAAGATATTCTATAAAGGGCTTAAAGCTTATTTTTATAAATTTTTATAATGCGGGACAATCCATGTCAAACTTGGCCGAGTTGGAGGAGAGATTGACGGTGTTACACGACTCAGGGGACTCAAGTACCCAGTTGATCCTTATGGGGGATTTTAATTGTCATCAGTGCCCCTATCTGAAATGGGAAGGAGGAATCTGGGATGCTTGCCCCTCTATAAAGGGATGGCACACAGAGCACTCTAGCGAGGGTATGGCACTAGGCACAATCTTGGGAAACTTTGCCTTAACTCATACGATGGATCTGATCTATGGAGGGTCACCCAACACAATAACTCCCTCCTTTAAGGGACGGGGATGTGACTCAATTATCGACTATATCTTTGTTTCAAACGTATTAATTGGTAGGGTTAGCCATTTTAGGATAGTACCTAGCGCTTTTAGTGACCATAACCCGTTGGAATTGACAATAAGCGCTGTTGACTTTTCCACCAAAGCGGATAAAAGAGGCACCGTGAGCCAGTATAAGGTAAAGGACCAGGGGAGAATTAAATGGAGTAAGATTGATGGGATAGCACTTCACAGAGTGTTCCTTGCAAATAGTGACAGCCAGACTTGGAGGTGTCTGGATATCACGGTAGAGGGGAGCGATCTGATCGCAGCGTTTGAGGGTATTGCCCGCCACATTGATAGCCTCTTGAGGAGTAAAACGAATATGCAGGTCGACCTCTGCCCCAGATGGTTCGACAAGGAATGCTCAAGGGCTCACAGGAACCTGAAGCAGGCACTTAAGACAATCCCAAAAGACAGAGGTATGATTGCTGCCTGTAGGAGTCGGTAAAAAAAGGCAATCAAATCGCGGAAAATCTCTCTTCAATCCCAGGCCTGGGAGTCACTAAGAGAGGCTGCGGAGCGCCACTACATGAACAGCTTCTGGAGGGTAATAAATGACCCATGTTTTCATGCCCCAAATAAACTACAAGTGGCGTCCCATATTTTGCGGGAAGCATGGGTAGCGCATTTTACAAATCTATATAATCGGGGCTATCAAGAGGCGCAGCTAACTTTAGATACAGGACCCCCCGCTGGTGACTGGATATCCTTTACGGTAGCGGAAGTAAAGTTAGGAATAGATGGCTTGGTATTGAGAAAGGCGCCAGGGCCTGATGGGATCCCCCCTGATTTACTCAAAAGTCAAGCAGACCTTTGGGCTCCCATACTGACCAGGGTATTTAACGCAGCTAGAGAGGTGGGCATGCCAAGATCTTGGTCCACTGCTGTCATCGTGCCAATTTTTTTAAAAAAAGGAAAATAGAAACGACCCGCAATGCTATCGCCCAATTTCCCTTATAGATGTTACGGCGAAAGTTATGGGGAGAGTAATTTTAAATCGCTTATTGGACTGGGCCGAGGAATATAATATTATCACTGACGTCCAATACGGGTTTCGTAATGGGCGTTCTACGACAGATCAGTGTCTGAATCTTTATCACTTGGTGGCCAAATACACTCTGGCTAGGGAAGGCACCGTGTATTTGGCATTTATGGACCTCTCAGCAGCTTTCGACTGCGTTAACAGAAGAAAGTTGTGGGAACTCCTGGGAGCCATAGGTGTCGACCCAGGATTGATACAAGTATTACAAATGTTACATCACAACACAACGGCACGGGTAAGATTCACTGACGATGGTGACCTCACAGAAGACTTCTGGTGCCGGGGTGGGGTGAGGCAAGGCTGTATCCTAGCGCCCTTCCTGTTCACGCTCTATATAAATAGGTTAGATAAGGCACTGGGAGCACTGGAGGCAGATTGTCCCTGCATCGGGAGGAGAAGTATACCAGTCCTCCTATATGCAGATGATGCGGTCCTCTTGGCGCGCACAGGAAGGAGTTTACAGGTCCTTATTAGTGGATTTGTCAGTTTTATGGCGGACTTAGATTTAGTGCCCAACCTCTCTAAATCATATATTATGGAAGTGGGCAAAACGCCATCCAAGAACTGCAGTTTCACAATAGGAGACCACAAACTCGAAAAAGTAAAATCTTTTAACTACCTGGGGATTGTTTTCGATAAAGACCTTAACTTCAAGCCACTAGTAAGGCACAAATGTAGCCAACATCCTAGCGCTGTGGGGTCGATCATGAACTATGCGACCAGACTGGGTCGCTGGTCACCGAATGAAATAGCACAGTTATATAGTTCGGTATGCTGTGCAAAGACCCTGTATGGGAGTGAGGTGTGGGGTTTCACAGACGTGGGAAAAATCCAACTGGAAGAAGATACGTTTTTAAAAAGGCTCCTGCAAGTGCCTAAATGCACACCCTCCTTCATTGCTCACGAGGAGTTGGGTATTGCCTATCTTAGCGATAAGGCCTGCCTCAAACGAATTATTTGTTGGTTAAAAATCTGGACAAATCCTGAGGCAAGTCTAAGTAGATTAATCCTAGAGGACTGCTTGAGAGGGGATAAGGGGGCCCAAATTCCCTGGCTCAAATATGTAAGGGACGTTTTGACTAGCCTGGGCCACGAAAACTTTTTTAATGAACCTCGTACACTGGTCAGCAGAGACAAGGGTGTTATAAAGACAGATTTTATGCAGCATCTAGCTAGGGCTAGAGAGAACAGAGAAGGGCGGAAAATTACAGTAAGGTTATATCAGCTCACTAAAGCAACACCGGGTATGGAATTTTATCTCTCTAACATGTATAACAGACAGGATAGATTTTTAATGTCGAGATTTAGATTAAATCTTTTGCATCACATCCTGTCGGTTCCAGCGGGTTTCGCACATGATGTAAGCCTAAAAGGGTGTTGCGGCTGCGATCTTAGATCTCCGCAAGACACCCTTCATTTCTTCCTAATTTGCCCTTTCTATGCTTACCCAAGGTCTCTGTTTTTAAAAACAATGTTATTATGTTCTAATATAAGACAGGCTAAAGCGGCCCTTTTATTTCTTAAACTCGCCTCTGACCCTTTCACCCTATTTAGCACAGTACACTTTTTACGATTGTCAGTCAAATTAAGAAAGACCAGAGGAGAGGATTAATCATGTTGGTCTAAACAAAGGGTGGAAAGACTGAAAGATACATAAATGATTGGCACAGCAAATTTTGCAGTGAGACTCGTGTATTTTATGATTTCTCCTTCCATGTGATGGGGGAAACCCTACAGGGCTAAACGAACAGAACTATGAATTGAATTGTCCCGGTTTTTAACGTTTATATTGTTGGGCTTTTCAGTATTATTGTTTTAATGAGATATGTGTACATTGGGTTGAATTTTTTAATGGAAGATGGACTGAATATAACATGTATCTTTTATGGTTATTTTTAATATCCGAATAAAGATAATTTGAATTTTGAATGCCAATAGCGCCCTGACTCGTCTCTCCTCACATTGTTCCTGATGTCACTTTTCCCCTTTGTGGAAAACATCCCCCTTATTTACATCTCTCTGTCTATGATTCTTCGCTGAAATGACAGCATCGAATAGCCAAACTGTCTTTTTACTACTTTAGCTCACAAAAGGCTGATTAAAAACTCGAACCAGGCTCTGCTTTAAAAAATCTAAGGGTGCTTCATTCTGTTTAAGATAGCTTGGCCTAACAGCTCCCAGGAAAGACGTTTTTTACAGAAAAGACCAGAAATGAATACAAATACTATTATAAACCGGAGAAATAACCAGACATGTCAATAGTTTTAAAATGGAATGAAAAGAAAATTATATATAGAAAGGCAATCATAAAAGGGTGAGCAATAAACAAGTGAAAGGCTGCAGTTTATAAAAACGTAAAAAAATTAATTAGTCTTACTTCACGTTCAAAGATTATACTATCCTTGTTTTGACTTTAACAAAAAATGAATTGGAATTTTTCAGGAACAGGACCCATAGCTTAAAACTGGAGCTAAGCATCTGTCAACCAGGGTTTTTATGGGGTGCTACAAGTGACATCCTACACTCACTCACTTTATCTATGTTGTCACTCGAAACCCCTAGGTAAAAGTGCTGCTTATGCAAATAATTCTATTTTATCATGAACAGATTTGTAGTTTGTAAAAAATTATTTTCTTTCTGTAAATAAATTTGTTTTTATCAGATTACAGTTGTAAAGGATGTTATGTTATGCCACTTTATGCCAAGCTACGTTATTTTACAGAAGTTCTGCTAAGTATATATGGAACGATTATTCTATACCTTTATTTAAAATAGTGATGATGATTCACAAAGGCATTCTTGAGTGTGTAAAGTTGATATGCAGTACTGCTATTTCACAGATTCATAAATACCTTTCTAAGAAGTGGCCTAAAAGTGTCCTATTACAGGAGTACTAGTTCAGTGTCCAACTCCCTATTACAGGAGTACTAGTTCAGTGTCCAGGTTCAGTGTCCAACTCCCTATTACAGGAGTACTAGTTCAGTGTCCAGCTCCCTATTACAGGAGTACTAGTTCAGTGTCCAACTCCCTATTACAGGAGCACTAGTTCTCATACTTATGAATGCCTTGGTAAGTCGGCACCAGTGTTTTTGAATGCGCATAATAATGTAAAATAGAGCAGCGACACAAACAACTAAAACATGTATTAACATAAAGCAGTGTTAGGATGGTGTTGCCAGAACTTCACAACTTCACTTTTCTGCAGTTGCCTTGGTAACCGCCGTCGGATTTGTTTACTATTAGAGAGTCGGAGGAGGGAGTGTTTAAACGTCCAGAAGAGATTATCTTTAGCTGTGGCTGAGGCTGGAGGGAGCGAAAGCTGTGGACCAGTGCAATGTTGAATTCCAAGGCTTAACCATGACACTGAGGGAACATTGCCATGACAACTTTGTATCCCCCACCTCCGACCTTTGTCTCCTGTCTGACTTGGCTGTGCTTCACCACCCATGTGTTAAACCAAAAATGGGCGCAAAATAGATAACGATTTGCGCGACAAAGACAAATTGATGAATAGACACATGGCTTTAGCTAAGGTTCTGTCCAGCAAGGCTAGTGCAGAGTCATTCCGACCAGAAAGCGCATTGGTGAGGTCATTGCGAGGGAACTTGAAGCAGCTTCTGTGACCTTGAATGCAGGCAGGGCAGTCACGTGAATAAAGGGTTCCGGGTCATCTGCTTCACACGCAAACCTGTGTCTTCAGAATACAGTGGGCTGTTAATGAAAGTACATAATTTTTGTGCTGTGCAATTTTTCTGTAAATATTTGTTCCTTTATTTTTATTGTAGTTTTGGAAATCATAGGTATTCCCCTATTTAGTTTCCTAAACATCGGCCTGAAACTTCACTTTATGAGCATTAGTTACATATACTAACTAGTACTTGGCTATTGAACGGTGAGGCATTCATTCCCATAATTTGTTATGTTTTAGTTATCAGTTAAATTACTGTTTGACTGGTGGTTTCTTTTTATGTATCCAAGCTTTTCTTTTCACATGTGTTTTTAACTTCCAAGCTTAGAGCTCATTACGATGCCAGTTGAACGAGTGTCCGACTGACATCATAGTGGAATTGGGAACGACCAACAGGTAGTTGGAGGTCCCACCCGCCTACTTATGATGTGATTACTGTGTAGGCGGTCGCAATCATAATTTTTTCTATTGCGGCCCATAGCGGAGGCACAGGGTGGGCTCGGGTCCCTGCTAGGGGCCCCCAAAGTCCCATTCCGGCTGTCTTTTTGTGGCCGTCGGACCACCATGAAAAGACAGTCAGAATGGGCCATCGTAATCCCTATGGCGGTGCCTGAGCAGGCTCCGTACCTTTGTACAGTATTATGGTCCAACCGATGGTCAAACGGGCTCCATGATCCCATCAGAAACGTCGGTCGGTCTCTCCGCCAACTGTCTTTGACACGGTGGCCGGACCAAGGCACCAGATGTGGGATGGACTGTCATTGACAGGCCGTCAGTGGCGGTCCGTCTGACATCATAATCGGGCCCTTAGTGTAGCCTGTGTGCATCAGTGACTGTCCTAAGATGGAGTAGCTAGGTTGAAGTTGTTTTGGCCCTCCTATAGTGAAAGTGCAAAGGATCTCAGTGGACACGAACACAATATATAAATGTCGAAATAACGTGCACAGAGCTAAAACTGTGAGATGATCTGTCCTACATCACACTATCACCACATTTTACATGTAAAGCCCCTATTACCTTATTTTAATGAAAATTAAATCCAGAATGTACAAAATGTAATACATCTTTTATAAACAACTCTGAACTGAAGAGCATTTTCAACTGATAAAATCTACAAACAAGCATAGCAGCTTTACTTGCTTCTTTTGCGTGTAATAATATGAGCATCTTTGTTTCCAACACTTACTCTTACTGTTCCAACATACTCTAAAGCCCTTAGTTGGCTAAAACATATAGTTATCTTTAGCTAAAATTACTTTCAGACGCAGAACACAGAAAAATGTTCAACTTCAGAAGGTTATATTTCTGTAGTTTTATCTTGCCTCATCAAACACAAGTCATTATAAGTTTGGAATCGGATTTCTCGGTTGAAAGGGAGTCTTTCCTAGAATAAAAAGATTTAAGAGAGACGGGGAATATTGGGAATGTTTTTCACCATAGGGCTCTGAGTAACATCAAATATGCAAGAAGAGCAAAGCTCGAGTTCTCTATTATTGCACTCAGAACCTCGAAAGTAAAAAACAACAATGCTATTCAAAGTTACCAGTTACCACCATCCTCCTCCCATGTCCACCCGAGCAGCACTGGAGTACAAGAGCTACGACGAGCCACACATCATTAGCTGTCCCACCACCCGCCTCAACCACCCGTGGCATTAGGTTCCCTTCTCCACTTTAAATATTACCTTGCGTCCTGACACCAACCTCTGCCACAATACATACAATCAGTACCTGGCATCCTGCCACTCTCTCACGCCATACTCTGTGCATTCCCTTCCATCACCCCTATACTTATTATGGACAAATCCCTCCCTGGCATCTTACACCAACATCTGTGCATTCCGGCCCTCACCCTTATCCAATACAAAAAAAAAAACACTTGGTGTGCTGCCAGTCTCCCCACCGACCCTCTGTAATATCCTGCCCTTACCCCAGTACAGTCTTGCCACCCTCCCACACCACCCTCTGCACATTCCATCCCCTCTTGAATGAGACCACGATCTGTGCTGCACATTGAGTAGAGAGCTGGTGCTGCAATGTCAGCGGTTGCATGAGTGTAGATGGTTAGTGCGGCATGTTTTTCCCTGTCGGCGCAGTCTGTAGAGATCTAACCTGAATGTGGTGGTTGGTAGAGGTTCGAGTGCTGCCCGTGCTGTCAGTGAAGACCCAGAAAGACCCAAGAGAGGATGAAGAAGGCCATATGACTGCCAGTCACCTTCCTGGCACTTTGCCACTTCACCCAGCATTTTAAAGACCCAGGTGAGGCGGTGGAACACAAGGAACGTGTGCGCTATCCTTATGACGTAGCAACACTGGGGACCAGTTGCTATGTCATTGCAGTGAGTCACCCAGATTCAGAATCCTGCATTCCCGCTAATGGCTCTCTATGAGACCCACACATTACATATAGAATTCTAGAGGGATAACTATAAATAACAGGGATAGGTTTCATAGAGGGGTTCTGAGTAACATCATATAGATTATGCGATACATTGAAGACTATTCCATTTTACCTAAATGTTTAATATTAAACCTGGGGTTCCACCACCCAGCACAGCCACCCTCTTGTCATCTCTCCCCTTCACCTTCTAAATTCATATTTTCAAGCATGTGTGATGGTTAAATTCTTCCTTTTATTTGTTTATTGCTATCATATGCCACAAAATATAAAGAAAAGAGACATGCAGCTACCTGACATGGACATCGTATGCTTGATGTGGCTGTTTTACTGGTGAGATTTTTAATAGAAAGCTTTCGGTTGTGCCATGCATGATACTAATAATATTTGCAAAGAACTCAAGAATAAATCACTACATAAGCAAGCACTAACATTGCATGCAGCTACACTGTTACACTGTCACTCAAACACCTTAAAACAGCAACTCTACAAAGGAGCCAGAAAAGTAATGATTATTTAACTGGGCACCTAAAGTGCATGCAAAAGAGCTCGTATTTAAAGTTAATGTAAAAATGAAATAGAACCCACTTTGAATCCGATGTATCACTGAATAGCAAGGAAATATTCTTAGGCAGACCTAAACAGTGTGCATAGGCTTTGTGCAGTCGCTCAAATTGAAGGCAGCCAATGGGTAAGGGGTCTCCAACCTTTTCTGTAGTGAGAGCTCCTTCGGATCCGTCCCCCATGCCCAGCTTCATGAACTTTAAGCCTAATGTCCATTGACGCAGATACTATGGTTTGAACAAAATACTTTGATTAGGGGCAGTATGACAGGGCTGCCATGTGTGTCAGTGAGAGCGTGGTCTTTGGGGATGTATGAACATGTGTGCATATGAATGGGATATATTTGTATGGGTAATTGACAGCCTGTGTCGTTTATAATTGCAACATAGGACGTACCTTTCGCCATATGTGGCATCATTACATATACAACATAAACATACACTCATTTTTTTGAATGGGAGAAATATAAAGGGCAGATATTTTTTTTCCAAAAATGTTCATAATAGGGAACCTTTTTCTGCACTTTCAATTTCTCAATTTTTTCTTTTGATAAGCAATTTTATTGTTTTAACAATAAACAACACCAGCAAATCAGCATTAGACAGTGAAGATGGCAGCACATGGGCAAAGAAATGAACCCTCCATGATTTTTGAACCCTTACGGTACAAGTAAATATGCAAATTACACCCACTGCTTGACTAGCCCGTGGCCCCCAATCATTTGCCCCATACCCTGCAATACTTTTTGGGACACCCTCGCGCTTCGTACATGAATTTTTATTGCGTAGCTTACCAATCCACCCCCCTCCGCCACCTCTCAGAGCGAGGTGGATCATGACACTTCCAGGATGCAGCTATGTCTCGCTTAGCCACTACCATTGCTGTATTGAAAAATACATTTTCATTTCTAGACCCATCCAGCCCATCCGTAATCCGAAAGGAGAGAGTGACGTGGGTCATGAGGGACTTCCCACCCCAATATTTCTGTGAGCTCCTCTTCAATGTCACCCCAGAACTGTGCCAAATGGGGGCAAGCCCATACCATGTGGAAACAATCAGCCGGGTGATGGCCACACCTCATGCAGGAAGCGCTTAGGTAAAAGCCTGCCCGATGGAGGCGTATTGGGGTCAGGTAGGCTGCGTGCAAATAGCATAGTTGGACCAGACGGAGTTTGGCTGATGCGGTAACCATCTTGTGTGCCATGAGAGCATCGCGCCAATCCTCCTCATCTAGACTACCCACCCACTCCTGCCATTGGCTTTTAAGCCGATCCAGCGAGGTCGGGGTGTTGTTAACCAGTGTCCAGTAGATGCGGGAAATACCCCCTTTCCCCAGATCCCCCAGCATGGTCTGCGCTTCGGGAGGGCTGTATTCAGGGATCCTTGTGTCATCCGAAAAGTGTACGTGGAGGGAATGACGCAGCTGCAAATATTTGTTAAATTGTGTCGGGTGCAGGAAATATCGGGTTCGGAGGTCCTGGAAGGAGCGCATATGGCCGCTCGCCCACACATCCCCCAATTGTGAAATTCCTATAAGGTCCCATGATCTAAAGCCCTGCAACCCACTAACCTCTCGGAGCCAAGTGCCATGCCAGAGAGGCGTGCACTGAGTCAGCTTCTGTGTCCATTGAGTGTGGCGCAGTGCTGCCCGCCAGGCCAACAGCGCGGAGCGCGTTACCTCTGGTAAGCTGGATGGAATGGACTCCCCGTACATCGAAGACTGGATTTTGGACCAACCTAGCTCGCTCAATTCAAGCCTGTAGGCCGGATCAGACCAGCCCCTATTAAACCAGTTGTGTATGGACAGTAAGCGCGTAGCCAAATAATATAGATATAAGTGTGTCATCCCCATGCCCCCATCGAATGGAAGAATCCAGCATATGATCAGGGCCAGACAAACCCTCCCCCTCCCCCAGAGGAACTTGAAGGCCATACTGTCCAATTGTTTTGGAGGAGATAGAGGAACCTGGGGAGAATCATCATTTTAAACAGGGCGACTCTCTCCAGGGGATTCAGAGGTAATGTTTGCCACTTCTGGAGGTCTGCCTTGGCTTTCTTCACCAGCGGGGTCACATTGAGGGACCAGCCCAGCTCAGGGAGAAGCGCCACCCATATCCCTAAATATTTGAAAGACTGATGCCGGAGTGGTATGGCGGATTGCCAGTCGTAACAGTCTCTAGACAAGTGTAGAGGGACCAGGACCGACTTGTCAGGATTCAGTCGGAAGCCGGAGGCCTGCCCGATGGACTGCAGAATCTGGAGGCACTGAGGGCCGGACTGGGCGGGATCAGCCAGAAAAATGAGGACATCGTCTGAATAGAGAGCGATCTTGTCCGCCTCTGCATTGGGCCAATCCTATCCTCGAACGTTTACCTCGGACCGTATCAGGGACTCCAGGAGCTCCATCGCAAGGGCAAAGAGTAGGGGAGAAAGGGGGCAACCCTGTCTCGTTCCCCTTTGAATAGGGAAGAGTTCCGACAAGACCCCATTGACTAAGACTCGCGCCCGGGGCTGTGTATACAGGATGCGTACCAGATCTCGAAAATGGGGACCGAAACCCATCCCGGCTAGGACATCGTCTAGATACCTTCAGTCCACCGAGTAGAAGGCCTTCTCGAAGTCTACGAGGAGGATCGCCAAATAAGGGGTGAGCAAGTGACGGTGGGCCAGGGCCGGATGCAGCCTCCGGAGACAGTGCCGAGTACCGTGCAGGGGCATGAATCCGCACTGGTCAGGCTGAACCAGAATGGCTAGGTAGGGCTTCAGCTGCTGGGTGAGAATTGTGGCATAAAGTTTGACCTCTGTCTCATTTTTAAAAAATGACTGTATTTTTCACTTACACTTATGGCACAGTGTCTACTTGCCACTGGGAGCAAGAGGCCTGCTGTTTGTAAATGCAACACTTTTAAATGGGAGTAAATTAAAATGAAAAGTAAACTTTTAAAAAATTTCTCCCATTTAAAAGAATTCAGAAACATCATTATGTTCACAGCTCCAATACTGAGTTGACAAGGACTTTTATTTGAGAGTTAAAAACCTCAGTGCTCAAGTTGTTCACCCCTGTGCCCCAGTCCAGGCCATTAATCTGACTGAGCACTGCTCATTATCAAGCCCTGCTATCTGCAGCCTGATGATAATAATGTAAAACAAACACAGCCTTCCTGTAATTGGTTGGAGACACCGAAGTGTGCTGTCTCAAAGGCCAGACCTGAAAAGAATACCTGGGGCTGTATTACAAATATGGTGCAGTTTCCCTCTTTATGCCACGGCACACCTTTACATAGTTGCACTGTGCGCAAACAGGGAAAGTGTGCCCTATTATGGCGGATGCGCTGTGCTCAGGGCAACCTCAAACTCACCCTCCCCTGGGGGCAGCCCATTCAAGTGTAATACGGAGCAGCTGCTTCAAAGCCTCTATGTGTTTCCCTGTGCAGGCAGCAAACCGCCTGCACTTTAAAGAAGTGAGAGAGATCCCCTTGCAGGCAGGTGCAGTGAGTGAATGCACCCACCTACAATATGGTCCGGTACGGCCTACCGCCCCCTCCTCCCTTCTATTGTGACAGAAACCAATACAATCATTTTTTGTTTGGAATAGGGGGTCGTCGACCCCCGATCGTATTTATTAACAAACACACATATTTGCACACAAATATATAATTACGCAGAAATGACATGACAAGACAGGATTCGGTACATTTGATTCATTCCTAGCTTTAACCAAGCTCTAATACATCCTATCCTAGTCTAAACATATAGCTGATCACATTTCTGCGTATTCTTTTTGGGCCTACGTCAAGGTCAACACGCTGGCCCCTCCCCCTTTAATCCAAATTGTCCCGCGCACCCTAACCAGAGTGCGCATGCGCAGGGGGCCCAGCTGACCCTGAAGCACTTCCTTCCAGGCAACCCCCATACGTTCAAGACTTACTCCATATTTGTCCCGCGCCCCCCAACCAGGGTGCGTATGCGCAGGGGGCCCAGCTGACCCGGAAGTAGTTCCTTCCAGGCAACCCCCATACGTTCAAGACTTACTCCATAAAGGGGCCATGCAGACAGCGCAGCTTACTTACGCCCGTGTGCGGGGTGGCCAACCAGCCAATGGAAAGCGTAACCCCCGTTTGTCCCCGCACCGTTGCAACCAACCGGTTGTAACTGCCCCTGGAGTCTGGTGAGAGCCACATGTCCCTCCCCTCTGGGCGCCCCACTTTATAAGGCGCCCCAAAAGATTAGTCAATTTAGTCTGTCCAACCGATTACCTTACCGCCTGACCTGAAATACCGCCTAAAACACGACAAAAAGGCATTTACATCCAAATTTTCTTCGCAATTTGACACCCTGTGGAAAAAACACACTAACATAGGGAGGAGGCACATGCGACGGGTGTGCTGCCGAGGGGAGCGGAGAGCAAAGAGACTGCCCTTCGCGCTCCCCCGGCTTTATAATACCGCACCTCCACCAGTTGAAACTGGTTCCTGGTGAGGGGGATCACCCGCGCCCCGGAAGTGATTGGATCACTTCCGGGGCGCGGCGGAGTCATCCATGACCCGGAAGCGATCCGATCGCTTCCGGGGCACGGCCCCCAGCCAATGCGGGGGGCCAACGGAACGGGAAAGATACGGGGGCACGGCCGACCACCATAATGGCGGCGGGGCCGATGCTGGCCCCGCCTTCCTCGGGGATGTCTGTGGGGTCCATGGGACCCCCTTTCTCCCCTACAGAGAACTGCCTTTAGGAGGTGCACTTTCAGTGCACCACCTTTTTATGGCGCTCTTTCAGTGCACCTCCTAAAGGCATAAAGCTTTTAAGTAGAAGGGCAACATTTTAGCTCTTTGTTTTTCTCAAATAACCAAGATTCTATTGCATATAACTGTAATCACTCTAGATCCAGATATTCCTATGTCAAGTCTTTCCTTTTGTTGTCAATCAATCTCCAGGCGCTGATGTGTTTTTCATACAATGCTCTTTATTGTTAACCAGTTTCCAATAATTTTTTTGGCAGACCCAGTCAACTCGTTTCATTCCTTATAGGGACTTCATCAGGGCCGCCAATCAAATTTCATGTTAGGCAGCAAGGAGTTCCCGCCTCTCCTCCAAATAAATCTTTGAGGCTGCAATGGCAGTTTGCATGAGCTTGGTGAGGGATCCCTTAGAGTGGCACAATTCGTGCTACAGCCCTTAGGGGCCTTCTTTAGGGCCAATGCCCTAGGTACCAGGGGTACCATTTACTAGGGACTTACATGGAGCCTAAAAAGTTGCCAATTGTGGAACAATCATACAGTTTAGGGAACGATCACTGTTGCTGGAGACCTGGTTAGCAGGAACCCAGCACACTTTCAGTCAAAGTTGCACCAGATACCAAGCAAAAGTGGGGGATAACCATGTCAAAAGGGGCATTTTCCTACAGGTTGACATTGAGGTTTCACTGGAAGGTGTGTTTATTGTTCTTATTTCTAGCATAATGTTTGATTTTGTTCTCACACATGGCTCATTGTAATTAGAGTAGTTATTTACCACACATCTCTATAAAAGATAACCAGCCACTACCCTGTAGCAACTTTGGATGAAGAATGATATCCTGCATCAAGAAAATGAGAAATGTGGTTTTACCATGAACCACGCGTTGTTGGAATGAGCCTTTCTAACAGGCACAGGGAAACCTGCTTCCCTATCTTATTCGTGTGTAGTAGAGTACTCAGCCTATCTGCTAAAGGTATACTGCTGGCTCCTGGTTGTGCAGTGAAAGTTCATATTATGGTTTATTAGTAAGGGGCTGGAACAACTGTTCAGAGATCAGTTTTGAATAATAACTTCCATCAAAGAGGTTTCATGCCCTATTGTATGTCCTTTTGCTATCAGTGAGTTCTGTGTCTTCTTCAGGACATAACAGTAAAGTTGCTTCTCATATGCTTATAAGTTCCTTACAAGTGATCACTTTAGTGTTTACGTAAGAATATGGAAACCATCTTATAGAAAGGGTACAGATCCATAACGTCATCAAGAGTTGAACCACTTACCGTGGGGTTTCAGGGTTTGGTGTTATTAAAGCCCTCTGCTCTTCATGTCCCCTAGCTCAGACACTTTCATCTCCATGCCGAATTATGTTATCATAAGAACTGCTGTCTGGCAGCACTTATGGGTTATATGAACTTTGGAGTAACTTGACTCGTGTGCTAATGGTGAGACATATTGATTTAAAAGCCGGTGATTGAAAAGACAACTCTCTACACATCTAATTAACCTTAGAGGCTGGTTCCAGCAAATCATGCCATGAAGGTTCCAAGGAGTGTTTCCTTAGGTGCCTGGCTTCCCTGCTCCATGGATAGATTTCTTAAAATCCATCTGCTGTTGAACTGACTGCCGTGCTCACTGTTAGCTCATATTTTGGAGTTGATTTCTATGGCCCTCATTATCAGTGGCAGCATAATACCCAGAACAGAAACACCAGGAGTACTTCCTCTACTTACAATTCTAAGTGGCCTGGTGCCTCCAGGTCCAGAAATCCCAGGTCGACGCATACCAAAATGTCATTGCGTCACTTGGTGCGATATGCAACATTTGAAATGGTGCAGGGCGGGTCAGAGGATGGCCACACAGCCAGGAACCACCTGCCCTATGCAGCACCAGGGGAGAAGCATACAATGCTCTAAAGAGCCCATCACTTTTCTCCCACCTGACCAACAAAAAAAGCACAGCTGCCCCAGTAGCAGAGTTGCCTGGGGCAGTGAACCCCCTTTCACCAGAGCACAAATGGCGAACAGACTGTAGTGTCCTGCTGGACACGTTCTAGTGTTTTGCCTAGTGCTAAGCCACACTGTACACCCACCCATCATAGGAGTCACAGGTCAGGTGACCCTGCCAATAAAAGGGGCCGGGCGCATGTGCCCTGGGCCAGTTCCAGTACCCTACTACAGTGTGTCATTGTGGTCATTTGCATAGCACCACACAGACAACGGACTCCTTGGCTCTGCCCTGGAAAGCTGGAACCTGGCACCTTTGTATCCTCCAGCCTCCAAGCCCCCGCGGCCCGACACCTTCAGCTTGCTCTCAGCAGGCAAATAATGCCTATTGGTCGCCGATATAAGGCAAAAATGACCGTATTTAGGGGTCAGTGTAGTTATTCTCCAATATGCAGGGATAACCTCCCAAAATGAGAGGTTCCAGTCAGGGATGTTTTAAGGATTTTGGGGTCCCAGGGCCAAATGTATTTTGGGGTCCCCTGTTTGGAACAGCTTTGATTTTATGATCCAGTTTCAGCTCTTTCATGCCCTCTTTGGTCAAATTCTAAATGTGTTTACATCTAATATTCAGGGATAGTGATGTGTATTTTCAGTATCATAACACAACAGCAGTTCACTAATATTACTGCAAATAATGTCAGTGACACCATCCATTTCTCCTATGTGAGGTCCTGTATTGATCTAAAATAACCTTTTTAGGTCTCGCCTGACCCAGCGCATGCGCTGGTCTGGCGAGACTTATTGAGAGAGCTCCAAAAAGTGCTACCAGGCCAGCCTGGAGCTACAGTGCATGTGCGCGGGTGCGGGCGCCGCGCTTTACCGCTTTGATGTTTGATCGTGATGCGATCGCGATCAGTTTCACTTTCGCGGGCGCTTTGCATAGCCAATTGGTCCCGCTTTTGAGACCTTATAAGTATTTACTTATGCAACTGTTGCATGGCTAAACACTTATAAGGTCCCAAGGGCGAGACCTATTGGCTATGCCAATGCTTGTTATATGGATGTTGCCTGAAACAAACACTTCTTGTCTGCAAAACATCTGGAATAGACTCTCACACATTAAAAAAAATGATAGAAAAACGCTATTTACAACAAACTGTTTTAAAATTATTAAAAGTTAAGGCAAGAGACTCTGCAGAACATAGCTGACTATCAGGGGGCCCCTATAAGGCTGGGGCCCTGAGCCAGAGCCCACTTTGCCAATTCCTTAAAACGCCTCTGGTTCCAGTACCCTGGTACCCCTGCACTAAAATCCCACTAACTGGTAGCGTCGTCATGTGTGCAGACGTGTATACATACCAGTGCTCTTCCCGACGGAAAGCTTCCACTTTGGAACCAGGCACATTCAATGAAGCCCTCCTCCTGCTGCCCGACTTGCAGAACGTAAAGGCCTCAAGAAGAGCTGCTTCTCGCGGACAGGGTGCGGTTGTGTGCAAATCACATGTGGATACAACAGTTTGCGGTCTCGCTTTCACTCATTGAGGATAGAACTCCCTGGGGCCTATGAACTGTCATTCGCACGGGAAGTAAACAGTGTCAGTAACTACTTGACGGATTTGGGGATATTCACACTTGAGCCAAGAATTACCTTGGTAGGCGAGAGAAGTCATTAGCACCTCAGTCACTCGGAACGGGCCCCCAGGGGAACGACGCAGCCGCAGAAGCAGGAAAGTGACCCCCCTGAGGAAGTATCGCACGTCTCTGAACAGTGGGAAAAGGAAATAGTCTCATACGGGCCAGATTTCAGCACGCAGTCTCTGCCTCAAATGCACGCGCGTTTGGAACAACCATGGCCGATGTGACAGTCATGCAGGGTTGGACTGGTGATGAATCAACATAAAAGGCTCCTAGAGGACGTCCCCAGAGCCAAGTCCTCCGTGTCCGCTCCCACACACACAGATACACTGCTCACTACCCGATACTCACAAAGGATAGATGGACCCACCCAGGCGCCCCAGAGTTAACACAAGCTGGGACAGTTGTCAAGTTACCTAGTTTAAGAAGCGCTCCGCAATGTATGTGGCAACAACTATTGCTGTAACCTGAGAAGGAAGACCAGTGCAATAATCAGCAATAATGTATCCAGCTTGCTGTTATTTAAAAAGGCCCAATAAAAATACATGAAAACAAATGCGGGGTTGGAATGGGGCAGAAAATATGCCCATGAACCAAAATAAAAGTAGCCTCCATTAGTGAGCTAGAAATCTAAAAAAGCGGCCCGTGTTTGCAAATTGGGTCAGTTCATAACTAAATACTGGCTCTGTAGGTGTTTTGCAAGGTATGGAACACTTCATGGATTTGTGTTCCCTGTAGGTAATGTTTATTTTAATATATAATAAATAACAAAACCTGACCTAGCAGACCATAAAACAGGCTGTAAATAGCCAAAAACCGGCCCACACACTGACCTGTCAGAGCAGCCTCTGGGTCACTGCCTGAATGCCCTTTAGCAAAAGACACACAGATGATGGACAACATGCAGAGCAATTCAAACATTTACCCCAGGCAGGAGATCTGGGTTAAATCCCTCCTTTTGCTCACCATGCCACCCAGTTTAGACCCAACCATATGCAAATCTGTCTTGACCCTGTTCTTCATGGGCACAGCCCAGACTGTCAAGCCAGGTCTTCCCTGGCCCCGGAAACAAGCATCCTGGGACCGGTTTCGGGGAATCACCCTGCATCAGCCAGGCTACCTTGAATCCAGTGACATAATGAGCCGGGATCCATGTCTGGACATACACGGCACACTTAGGGCAAAAAGCAAAAGACGCACAGAAGATGGACGGAATGCAGAGCAAACCAAACATTCACCCCCAGTCAAGAGATCTGGGCCAAATACATCGTTCATTTGTTCACTATGCCACTCCAGTTTAGACCCAGCCATATGCAAATCAGTCTTGACCCTGTTCCTCAAGGGAACAGTCCAGCCCGAACTGCCAAGCCAGGTCCCCCTTGGACCGGAATCAAGCATCCTGGGATCGGTTTCAGGACATCGCCCTATATCAGCCAGGCTAGCTTGAATCCAGTGACACAGTGAAGCCGTGACCCACATCTGGGCATATCCGGTGCACTTAGGGTGAGAAAGCAAACAACACACATATGATGGATGGAATGCAGCGCAAATCAAACATTCACCCCTAGTCAAGTGATCTGGTTTAAATCAATCGTTCTTTTGCTCACTATGCCATCCCAGTTTAGACCCAGCAATATGAAAATTAGTCCTGATCCTGTTCCTCATGGGAACAGTCCAGCCCGAACTGCCAAGCCAGGTCCTCCCTGGACCGGAAACAAGTATCCTGGGACCGGTTTCGGGGCATCGCCCCTCATCAGCCAGGCTTGCTTGATTCCAGTTACACAGTGAGCCTGGGACCCACATCTGGGCATACCTGCTGCACTTAGGGCGAGAAAGCAAAAGACACATAGATGATGGACGGAATGCAGAGCAAATCAAACATTTACCCCCAGTCAAGAGATCAGGGCTAAATCCATTGTTCTTTTGCTCACCATGCCACCCCAGTTTAGACCCAGCAATATGCAAATCAGTCTTGACCCTGTGCCTTATGGGAGCAGTCCAGCCTGAAATGCTTCATCAGCATGTTAACTTTTAAAGTGCATTGAATACAGGTAGGTGGGGTAAAAATAGTGTGCATTGTTCGACTGGGGTAAACATGACCACACCGCAATTGCCATCTGCAGAGATGTACTCCAGTGGTTAACAACCTTTTGCCTCTTGAGGACCCCCACAGAATCACTGCTGGAAGTCGTGATCCCCAAGTAATTTGTACAATTTAAATTTCAAACATTAAAACATCAATTCGCAAAAAACAAATACTCAAATTACTAAAGATGGTATTATTTTATAATGTAAAAATATGCAAAAATCTGAAAATTTTAAATGGAAGGTTAGTGCTGCATCTCGGCGACTAACTTTTCAATGTTTGGTTTTATTTCGGAAAGTTGAATCCTCAGGTTAGATTCCACATTTTCAAAGCAATTTCTGTATTTATTGTTTAGGTACATAAGATATGAGAAAGCTTTTTGACATAAATGTATACACATCCATGCCAACATTTTAGAAGAGGACGTGGAAGATTAAAACAAATATTTGTGAGAATTTATTCCCCCCAATCACGTCTATTGAAGCAGACACAATTTCAGGGGGGAGACAGCCTGAATTGGGTCTATTTGCATGTATACATATAGTGGTCTATTTAGTGATACAAGACTCGTGCTACTGCCAGGGGCAGACTGAGAACCCAAAGCAGCCCAGGCAAAGTTTGTCAGATCAGCCCCCTTACGATGCATAGCGAGTGCAGCGAGCGAGCCTGACCACTGCAAAGAGGGGCTTTGGGAGTTCTCCCCCCACGAAAATTTTGGAAAAAAAGGTGCATTCTTCAACACATTTGTCATTATATATTCAATTGTATTAGCTTTTAAAGCATAGCAAACGATGTCCTTACTGTGCACCAAGATACAACAAACTTTGTTGGGGCTCTTCAATGATTCCCTCATCATCACCCTCCAAGTGCAGCTCATCTCTTCATAGCTCCTATCTCACATGTATTTCATTTGGTTTATAGGGGAAACATCGTTTACATCGCAGTGTTTACACCGCAATACCTTTACAACACGGGTATTACAACGCAAATCCTTACAATGACTTCGCTGAATGGCGCTCTAACCTAAGGAATAGTATGATTTACTATTCCAACACCTTCCCTACTGTACGTAGACTGCAGTTGGAATAGTAAATCATACTATTCCTAAGTCCAGCGCCCTCCAGCGCAAGTCGTTGTAACGACTTGCATTGTAATGCCTGCGTTGTAAAGGTATCGAGGTGTAAACACCGCGATGTAATGTCGTATATTCGTTTTATAGCACCTCTCTTACCAGTGTAGGCAGGGTGTCGGAGTATTTTACATCACACATATACAAAGACAAATAATCATTCTTATGTAAATCAGAGTATAGAAAATGTTACATAAGGCAAAGGGGACTACAAGGCGAAGGATTCACGTCATCCATATTGGTATTCATTTTTTAAGAGTGCGTGGTCTGAAGAAGCAAAAACTCAGGATTCAGAACATAACGCAGTGGTTAGTGTTAACTTTAAAGATAAGAATTTATTTCTACCCAAACAAACCTTTTTTTTAGCTGCATCAGTATGATAAAAGACTGGGAAAAACATAACTTTCTAACTTGTACCATGCAGTTTGCATGCAGCTCTTTGATGGCAGTTCATAGTTCAGTGTGCTAGATTGCGATTTTAACTTATGAACTGCACAGTACTAAAAGACTCTCTGTGGCAAAAGCAGTAGCCCACTGAGCTATGCACTAAAAAACTGTTCTTTGATATGCATGGTACACTTTCTGTGAAGCAGACATATTAACCCTCCGCACTACCTTAGATGAGTCAAACTGCCACAAGATAAAACTCCCATCTCTCTCCAGCAGGTACCTTAATCACCAGAGTTATCTTGACACTTTTATTGCTGCCCGAAAACTGTTGGATATACAAGGAACTTTGCAGTGCTTTTAAAACTGCAGCACAAATGAGGTAACAAATATGAAAACACTTTGGGCCTCATTCCGATATCGGGTGGACCACCGCCGACAGGCCTTCGGTGCTTGTCTGCCCGACATCTAGTGTATCGGCCAGACCGTCGGATTACAATTCCGGCGGTCAGAGCGATTTCGGCTGGGGTAATGACTGCCACCTCCAACAGGCTCAAGGAGCCTGTTGGGGAGGCGGTCAGAGCCTACACCCTACAATGAGGGTGGTGCCTGTGGAGGCACAACCGTAGGGATTATAATGTCCCTTTCCATCTGCCTTTACATGGTGGTCCCACCGTCATGTAAAGGCAGAAAGGGGCTTTGGGGGCCCCAAGCAGGGTCCCGTCCCCTGTTGGCCATTGGAATGATTTTTTTCTAATATTATTTTTTAACATTTTAACATTTATTAAAATATTATCAATAAATGTTAAAAATTATTTCTAAATGTAGTTTATATTATAAAAAAATAAAACTAAATGTGTATGTTTATTTTAATATTTTAATTAGGATAAATATTTTTGTTGCTTGTATATACGTTTGTTCATTTTTAATTAATTGTATTGTGAATATTTTTTATTTAAAATAGAACTTTAAACATTATTTATTGTTGATAATCTTTTAAATAATATATATATACATTAGATATGCATATCTGTATTATATATAATATATATATATATATGTATATACACATTCTTTTTTAAAAGCATTCAAAGTATTAAATAAGCAATATATTATTTTTAAATGATCAACTACTTTAAATACATTGCATTAAAGTCGATATTTATTTAAAAAATTATATTTTTGCATATTTTTAATCTATATTCTTGTCAATGATGTTTTTAACACAATATTTTTGTATTTTACCATATAAGTATAGGATCATGATATTTTTGCGAAAAATATATATATATTTTTAAATATTCTTTTTATTAAACATTTGTGACAGTACAGTGAGGTAAATTGCGAGGCCATACAACATTTAAATTTGACAGTAGTACAATAATGATTAAGTGCAGCATTGCAAATTGAGCACACTACCCTTACGATCCTAGCTCGAGTCAAGGTCATTTCCCTTTCCTGCCCTCCTCAGTTCCTCCGCTGGGGAAACACGGAGATCACCTCTCGATACATTCCATTTGGCGCACTTTCGATCCCATTTCTTAGGACAACCCCTGCATTTAAATACTTCTTTCTCTCCTATCATTGCACTGTCCATGTCATTTGCCCACCTCCGATATGTTGGCAAGTCTGCAGTTCCCCAAGTCTGAGCAATGTTTCTCTTGGCAAGGGTGAATCCCAGCAAGACCCAAGTCCGCTCTGTCTGAGTTAGGTCAGAGGCCTCCCATATGTTTAGTAGGCAGAGTTGTGGCAAGCTGGTGATATCCTTCCCACCCACCTCCTTGAGTGTGGAGACAATTATCTCCCAGTATAGGCGGATGTCTGGACAGTCCCAAATCGTGTGAAAGAATGTGCCTTCCTCGGTGCACCTTCTAAGGCACCCCAGGTCAGGTCTTTGTCCCATTTAAACCAGTGTGCCTGCAGAGAGATATGTTCTGTGTAGGATTTTTAGTTGGATTAGCCGAAGCCGCATTGGAATATCCACCTTCTTTTGGGAAGAAAGTGCCTCCTGCCAATCATCATCTTCTAAATACCCAATATCTGTTTCCCACAGCTGCCGGAGACGTACTAGTGGGTCTGGCTTGTTAATAATTAATTTACGGTAGGTAAGGGATATTGCTTTACGTGACATGGGCTCAGTTAGGAGTCTATCCTCTAGTGGAGATGCCTCAAGGCAGGGCTTCGCCACTCGTTACAGCGGTAGTTATGGGATGGCATATTTGCAAATATCGGAACATCTCTGACTCATGCAGTTGATACTCTACTTGTAGGTCGCTGAATGGGACTATCTTGTTTCGTTTCCAAAGATAACCAACCCAGGAGATGCCGATCACGTCCCATTTGTCTAAGCCCTGGGCATTTACTAAGCGTGCCAAGTTGATCGGCCTCCCATAAAGGAGTAGCCAGCGTTATTTTCTTGTGCCATCCCAGTGTTTTTGTGGCTCTGTGCCAGATTGCACCTGTTTGGACCGTGGGACCTGTGAGGTAGTGGCGTCTGTGGTTAGAATAAAGTGCCCTTCGATAACCACCCGGACTCATTAATCATTTGTCTGTTTGATACGCCAGTCCAGACGGCGAGGCGTAGACCCATTGATTAATAACTACAAGCTGGGAGGCCCAATAATATTGTTTGAGGTTGGGCAATGCGATGCCTCCATCGCACCACCCTCTTGTCAGTTTATGTGTCGCGATACGTGGGTTTTTCCCGTCCCACAATAGAATTCTAATTTCGTTCTCTATGCATGTGAAGTATGTATCTGGGGCCTTGTAAGGGGTGTTTTGCAATACATACAAAAATCGAGGTTGCACCAGCATTTTAAACTGCGCAGTCCTGCCCAGAAGGGTCAGGGGCAGGGAGCACCAATGGAGCACATCATTATGGAGTCTGGTCAGGGGGGCCTTAAGATTTATGTCGTAAAATTGGGAGGGTTACGGGGTTATATATATATATATACCTAGATATTTAAATCCATCAGTTGCAACCGTGATGGTTGTATCTTTGGGCGTCCGTGGTAAAGAGCCCTGAAGCATAAATAGTATGGATTTTGTCCAATTAATAGTATACCATGAGTGGGTGCCAAAAATTGCAAAAATATGAAGGATCCTGTGGATCGAGGTTGAAGGACCCGCAACATATAATGAAACATCGTCGGCGTAGAGGGAGATTCTATCTTTATGCTGCTTGGTCCATTTTAGCCCCCTGATCATGGGGTCGCCCGTAACCCAGGTTGCTAATGGTTCCAATATCAGGGCAAACATAAGAGGCAACAAGGGGCAGCCCTGCCTGGTTCCTCGCTCTAGTCGAAATCGCCGGGAGATATGCTGATTTACGACTATTTGGGCAGACGGTTCTGTGTAGAGTAGTTTCACCCACTTTATGAATATGGGGCCGAAACCCATGCACTCGAGGAGAGCAAATAGGTAAGGCCATTCGATTGTGTCAAATGCCATTTTTGCATCCAGTGACAGCAGGGCGGCATCTTCTTGGATAGTGTTAATCCTCCCCATCACCCCATGGAGTCTCCCAAGGTTGAGCGCTGCATTCCGGCCAGGCATGAAGCCTGATTGATCCGGATGTACAAGCTTACAGATAATAGAGATTAACCGGTTGGCCAACACTTTAGCGAGGATTTTAACTTTGGCAGTTAACAGTGAAATTGGGCAATATGAGTCACACTTCGTCTTTGGTTTGCACCGCTTGTGTATAACGACCACTGAGGCCAGCATCAAGTCAGTGGGCAGGGACTCCTTCTGGTAACTTTCTAGGTACATAGCTAGGAGAGCAGGTGTTATTTTGGAGGTCACAAGTTTGAACAGCTTTATTGGGAGCCCAATGGGTCCCATGGCTTTCCCCGATTTCATCCCTTGTATGGCAAGTTACACTTCCTCCTCTGCAGGCTCACACTCCAAGGAGTCACGGTCCTCCGGGGTAAGAGTATTGACAGGGATGGTGGCAAGGAGATCCCTGGAGTCAGTGAGGGTGGTGGTGGCAGTGGAGGAATATATTGAGGCTAAGTGGGAAGCGAAAGCCTTAGCAATCTGTTGCGGATCGCTCAACAGCTCTCCATTTTCCCTCTCAATGAGGGGCACCCATTTCTGCGCAGCTTCCCGCCTCTCAGGCCAAGCGAGCAATTTCCCCGCTTTGTCACCCATTTCATAGACTTTGTGCAAAATGGCATTCTGTTTTGCTCTAGCGGCCTCCAAAGTGAGCTGACGGTAATCTTGCAGTTTCATATTTAGAGTGTGTGTAGCTAGTTCCTCATCCGAGTTTGCCACCATGTCCTCTAGCCCCCTAATCTCATGTTCTAGGGACTCCAACCGTTCCCTCAGCTCTTTCTTGTGACCTGCCATTAGTGAGAGTGCTTGGCCTTTAATAACTGCTTCAAAAGTCCCCCATAGAATCTGTGGGGAGTCTACTGTGCTTGTGTTTTCAGTAAAGTAGTGGTCCACCCCCTTTAAAATTTCAGTCGTGACGTGCGGAATCTTCAAACACCATGGATTGATCATTGGGGTAGTGCGTCTATTTGCATGTGGCAGTGTTATCTGGGTGAGGACAAGAGAGTGATCGGAAATGCCGCGTGCCAAGCACCTAGCTTCAGTAAAATTAGATAGATCGCCAACATTTGTGAGCAAATGGTCGATTCTGGACTAGCTACCATGGGTGCCTGAGTGAAATGTAAAGTGGCGCTGAAAGGGATTAAAATGTTGCCAGAGATCGACAAGGCCAAAGCCCCAGAGGAAATCCATCATCTGTGAGGTGTTGTGTGGTTCATGTCTAGGCGGACGTTGGTCAACTTGACCATCCACCGTCAGGTTAAAGTCATATCCCAGCACCAGGATTCCCGCGGGGAGGTCAAGCAAAAACTTGTCCAGGTCGGCTAGTCTAGTTTTTTTTTATTGCAGGTGGGACATAAATCGACAGTGCGTTAAGTGGCTTCCCTTCCCATGACCCAGCCACCGCAGCAAATTTCCACTGGGTGTCGACCCATGTGTTGTTTAATATGTATGGGCATTGCTTACGAATTAGGATACCAGTCCTTCTCGAACCAGATGTGAAGCCGGCATGAGCAGCCAGTCTGTATCCCCATCTATCTAAAGCCTTACATTTGCTGCCTATCAGATGTGTCTCATACAGTAGGACAATATCGGGGGCCTGCCGCTTGAGGTATTGGAGCACAACGCTTCTTTTTAATTTGTCCCCCAACCCGTTGACATTCCAAGTGATGACTCGGAGCATTCTATTCATATTATGGTCAGACATAGTTCATTCGGGTGATTTGGGTCGCCTCTCGCCCAGGGCGTGTGTGCAAATACCAATCGGTGGTGCGAAACTGACGGAAGCTTCGATCGCCTTTGCGTCAATTACATCACATCCCCCACCGCTATCACAACAAAACTACAATGACTAACAGAACAAATCCCCCCCCCCAAAACTTCCCATCTCATCCCTCCCCCATCCCTGCCTCCCTGCATTGCGGGCTCTGAACCTCCCGCCACCCTAAACATGCAGAGCGCCTATCGCCCACCCTTGAATATTAGGGAACGTGATCCAACCTCACTTCCTAGGACTCTCGTTATTAAGACTGAATGCAACATAATTTTAGTTAAAACAAGTAAATATCTGTACCCCATATCAGGATACAATTATATCTTCAAGATGTCCAGCAATTGCGCCAAGTAACAACAGAGTCAGGGTCTGATGCAGATCAACGCCAGGCTGAACTGTATGCAAGGCACAGGTTATGAGAGTCTGATACAGCTGGCTATACCAATGTTACGTAATGTTCAATCCATCTAGTTCGACTCCGACGAGCCTCTTGCTGTAGTGGTTTCCGTCGGGGATCTCACTTGGTGGCCTGCTCTGTCTTTGTTTCCACTGCCACGGTTCTCTTTGCGGTTTCGCTTTCTGGCAGTGCGCCATCCATTGAGCCAGTCCCATGCTTCCTCCTGACTAGTGAAAAACCATGTCTTTCCTTCAGATTCGACGCGTAGCTTTGCCGGAAACAATATCGCGTATTTAATTTCTTGATTACGCAGGGCCTGTTTTACCTCCAGAAAGCTGCGGCGCTGTCTTTGCACTTTCAGGGTAAAGTCCGGATTTTTTTTTATTTTGCTGTTGTCAAGGCTAACCGGGGTGGGGGGGGCATTCGCGCTGTTTGGAGTATTATATCCCTGACCCAAAAGTTAAACACTCTTGCGAGGATGGGTCATTGAGGCGCGCCGGGTTTTGAACTTCCACCCGGTACTCTATGTACCCTCTCGATTGAAAAATAGTTAGACAGGCCTTTGGGTTGGAGATGTTGCATCACCAGTTCCTCCACAAACAGATCCACCGCCTGCCCCTCTGCCCATTCCGGCATCCCCAGTATGCGGATGTTATTGCGCTGCATCCTACCTTCGTAGTCATCGAGTTGGCGTTCCATTATGTCTCGGCCAGTTTGAAGATCTGCGACTTGGCTTTTGGGGAGGGCGGTGTCCGTTGCTAAGGCCTTGGTTACGGATTCTACTTCTTTAACGTGATCATTTATCTTCCGCATGTCAGCTCTGATCAGTGAGACCTCTGATGGTACGGTATCGATCCGGTTTTCTAGGGATGTACGCACGGTCGTTATGGCCACCAAAATGTCCTGCAGCGTGGGCTCTTGCTGGTCCCCTGTTGATTTTGCGATTGCTTGTGTGTCATCTTGGCCCTTCTGGCAGGCATATTTGTCCAACTTTGCTTGTATCGCGTTGCGGCCGCCACGTCCGCTCGCCTTTTTCTGTGCGTCGAGTGCTATAATGTTGCAGGTGGAATTCAGGCCATGCTGGGTACTAACCGCCGCCTGCTTGAGGGCTGAGGCCCTGTCTGGCCTGTCGGGATTCACCAGCTAGGCCTCTGTGGAATGGTGGCCCAGACTATCTTGTCCTCAGTCCCGGGGGAGAGGCACGATGGTTGGCTCCCACTACGGTGTTCGCACCCCGGTCGTTATCAGAGGCGTGCTTGTAGCCCCATCTCGCCTTAGTGGCTGCGGGAGTCCCGGGCGCCAACCACGGGAGTCAGACTATGGTTTTAATGGCTGCCTCCAACCTCCCAGATCTGAGGCAGGCGCGGCGGATTCTTGGTGGTCTCGGGAGACGGCCCCCAGAAAGGCAGGAAATAGTGTGCTTTCCAAAGTCTCTGTCCCCCCCACAGTGGAAGTTGCCTTGTCCCAACCGCAGTCACGGTCTCTCATCTGGCAGAGTCCCGGGTGTTCCCCGCGGAAGTCAAGGGATGATTCTTATGGCGGCTGCCAGCCGCACGGAGTAGAAGTAGGGAGCCAGCAGGGCACGGTGACATTCCGGTGATTGCAAGGCCCGGCACTCCGAGAAGCAGGTAGCACAGTGCTTCCGGACTCCACTGTCATCCCCGCGGTAAGAGGTGCCTTACTTTGACCGTGATCGTGGCTTCTGCAATAGTAGCGGTTGGGCCGAGCTGTGACGCACTCCGCGCCTCACCGCTCCAGACCAGGCGAGGGCTCCGCTTACACACGTTTAATCTCTGCGGCGCCCGGTGCACTGGACTCTGGAGTTTTTGGGGACTGTGTGTCCACTGTTTCCACGATTTATTCTCGGGGCATGGTGTTTTTTTTAATGGATATTCAGGAGTAGTGCTTCGGAGCCGAGCTAATGCGCGGCCATTTCCTTCGGCAGTTGGCCACGCCCCTCAGCGAAAAATATTTTTGACACATTATTTTTGTTTCTTGATATTAATGTTCACAACATTATGCGAGTGACCCGTGCCTGTGCTGAATTGGGCTGCCGCTGTAAAAGTAAAAATAAGTGTCTTAGAATGTAAGGGAAGCAGATATAAGACAGCTGCTACAATGGAACAGGAGACATAGGCATTGCAGAGGGAACCTCAGGTCCTCTGTACATTACACCACAACTAGGTGATACTGTGTCTCTGAAAGCAGTGTCATCATTCTTTGCTAGGTCTTATGGGAGGCGTCTCTGCTCCTGTCTGTACTACACTCTGGAAATGTCTAAAAGTGGAAGGTCTGTGAAGCATAGGGACTGTGTGAAAAATAAAAGGGGTCACATGTGATCTCTGCACATTCCTAAATGATACACATGCACAAGGTTGCATCTAGCAGCCTTTGTGCTGCTCATATGGAGGTTCTGATAATATATGTCTCACATTTATGGAGTAGTATTGATGAGATGCAAAAGCACATTAGTGGAAGGGTGGCATTTTACATTGAAAGATATTCTTGTTCGGCAGAATGTTGAATAACACTGTGCCTGTATGGTAAATGTTTTGGTGTCACGTGTGCTCACCAGAGTGAAACTGTTATTTTAACATGGTCCCTGGGATTAAGTGTAATGGAGAGAAGAGGAGCAAGAGATGGAACACATGGACTTTATTTTAAATTATTTAACGGTGGTAATGCCCTACTCCATGGCTTCTCAAACTCCACACTGGCCCCCATTAAGGCAGCCTCGGATTAGCAAAACGGGTATTCGGCCACCGGTTTATGGTCCTGTAGTTGAGGCCCGTTGGTGGGCCGGTTTTTTGGTGGCCGTCTCAGTCTCAACAGCAAGAGCACAACATCAAAGGCTGTAGTTACAGTCTTTCTTTGCATAAAATGAGCCTAGCCTGATGCACATTAAGGTCAGGCTGCCGCAACGTGAGAGGCAGAATGACAATGGGCTGCTCTGGCTGTCACAGCATGAGGCATGTCTGCCCACCGGCTCCCCCCACGTGTGATTGTGGTTTTAAGGAGCTGCTGATGAGAAGCCACTAGCACTTGCTTTGCAGGAGACAGGGACAGGGGAGAGGATTGGAGAGGGTGCTGGCGGGTTGGTGAGGGCCAGCAAGGGGGGCTCTTCAGTTATTTTTCTCTCCCTCCCCTGCATGGAACAGCATTTCCATGCAAATTAGTTTCCGCTGTTCTCCTTTGCCTGCCATAAAACCAAGTTTGAGTCCCAGCGTCAGTTTAACATCCTCTGATTTTGGGCAAATAGCTAATCTATACGAGCCCAAAAACATGAGTCTGACCATTTGTAATGTTATCTGGTGCTCATGTAAAATGCTCCAATGCCTCTGAGCCAATTGCGTAACCCTGCATGTATTTGAGGAAAGGGACACTATTTTTTAATAGATTTTTGCATTTGCACACCAGCATCATTCCCTTTATTGGAAATTATATGTGATGTTGTTAGCAGTAAAAACAAAAAAACTAAAATAAATCAGGTACATCTTTCACCAGTCTCTGAGCATTAGAGCACCTCTCTTAAATACTGTAAAAAATAAATATCTAAAAGCCCAGGTTGAGTGTAAAAGTCGGTCTAGGTCTGTGCCATTTCCTTTTTCCCAGCAGCATTAATCAAAACATCAAAAGCAAACTTATAGATAGAAAACCAATTAAAAATGAGTTCCTAGTTTTTTTCATAATTCTGAGCTTCCAACATATATTTTTTCGATTGGAATGTTAATTTCCAATTTAGGTACTGGCCCTATAAGCTTTAGAATACTTTAATTACCCACATGTTTCCCAACTCTTAGCTCCATTATAGTAACCAAGCAGGTTATTGCAAAAGGTTGCGATCTGCAAATGAGACAGTGGCAGCCTCCACAATAAAGAGGTGGTGGGGCGGGCGGAGGGGGCGTGGCAGGAGGGGGAGCACGGCCCGGGGGGAGTTTATTATTATACATGTTTTTTAAAACCACTTATCTGGAGCTGCCGCCCGCCTCATGTGTCGCGCCTCACCCTTCCTGATCCCAGCAAGCACTGGGACTGAGTCATGGATTCCCTGCAATCCCTGCGCTGCTTGTGATTGGCCTGATTGGGCTGAAAAAACACGCTGCTCAGACCAGGGAATCTATGGGGGTTTCTCCAGTCCGACTGTTCGATGCAACCGGGCTGGTTAAACCCATGTGCGCATGTGTGCTTTGGTCGACCTGAGACGACCAGCTAAACACATATGCGCATTTAGGGTGTGCACCCAGCACTCCTCCTCCCCATGCTCTGCCCCTCCCTGCACAAGCGGGCTCAGAGCCGGCAAATGAAAAATAAAATGATGACATTGTTTTATGTTTCATTTGCTGGCTCTGAGTCAGGCAGTGGGGCGACGCTCCTCCGCCACTGCGGAGGAGCCACCGCTGAAAGGAGGGCTACCTTTTTTGGCTGCCCGAGCCTAATTGTTGGCACAATCCAACCCAGCATTAAGGGCATCCTAGACACCGCAGCACGTCTCATCCAGGGTCTGAAGTAATATGATTACATCACCCCCATCCTGATGGAACTAAATTGACTCCCCTTGCCGGCCCGCACCATCTTCAAAACCAGTGGCATCATTTACAAAGCCATCACATCTAGCCCGGGCACAAGTCCTATAAAAAGAAGTTGGGGGACTGACCAAGTAAGACAATATGCAAATAACCTCATGACGTCACGACGTAGCGCTATAAAAGAAATAAAATAGTGCTATTTAAATTATTTGTGTAAATACTGGGACAGACCAACCCATCTGACAGTCTTACAGTGTCTGCATTTATATACAGGGTCAGAACAAAGGCAAAAGCATGCCTCTCTTAAGTACCTGTGAAGAGAAGGCAAGCTGTGTGCCTTTGTTTCCCTCTGTGGCATTTACATTTAAATGTAAGGCTCCAGGCAGCCCCCAGTCAGCATATACAAACAAAAGGAGGCCGGATGGCCCCTTAACTTCGGCCCAGCTGAAGGTGAAAAAAGGCTCCCTCACTGCCTGTACGTTGCTGGGAATGGAAAGCAGACAACGTACAGGTGCTGCTGAACGTGTCCCGGTGTCCTACACTGGGACAAGTTCAACATATTTCTGTGGGGCCTAACTTCTAGTCAGGACGCCGTGTACCTGCGTGTACCCCCGACTGGAGCCCTGCATCTAGCACACCACTAATCTTGCAGACAAGCTAACTATCTCCAGTGGTCCTCTGCCCACCCACACCTAGGATCCCATCAGACCACAGTCCCATTAGTGTATAATAAGATGGTCCCAGGTCATCTCATGTCCATCCTTTGAATCATTCGGTCAGTGTTATCATACATCAACTATAAGAGAAGAGCTAGGCCTTCACTTCCTCCCTGAATTGCAAGTGATCTAGAATATTTAGAACGCGACTTGCATGCCAGGTTTTGAGGGCCCTCTGCAGCCAGTATTTATACCAAGAAGTTTGGTTTTAGGGAAAAAGCGTTTCCAAGACTAGAGAGAGAAAATAATAATTTTCACTATATTAATATGTCAATGTGCATTTTCCAAACGCTACTTACAGAGCTTCTGATTCTAAGCTTCCAGATAAAAGATACTTGGACATTTAACTACCGAAGCACAAGCAACAAACTGAAACAAACATCTCTCATTTAAAAATAAAACCTGCAACCAATTGCTTTCAGGCAGATCAGTATTTTAAATGTTCTTTTCTTATATAAAAACAGTCAAATGTGGGAGCTCCTTATGAAAAACACAAGAAACCTGTCGTAGACTCGCGCTTAAGTTTTGTTTTGGAATCATGCAATGAAGACTATGTATGGTCCCGTTTCAGTGAATTCTCTTTATGTCCCTGTTTAATTACTAACTAGGGTCGCTCTTTTGTCCCTCCTACACCACAGTTACATTCCAACTATTGGCCTTAAACGCCCATTTCGTTCTTGCAAGCCTCTGACTTAATTTCCTCGAAATTCTGTTTTCATACTAGAATTAGTTGTTATTAAAATAATGTATTGTTCAACTATTACGATTTGTGGAAAACTACATTTACCGTACACGGTGCTTAATATAGACATCTATGAAAAACATATATTCCTAGAATTCTCCCAGCATTTAGTTTCTCTTTGTTGACTTCAAGTAAAGAGATTTTCCTGCGCGCCGAAAGGGTAGTTGTGCAGGAATTCTGATTAAGTCTCTGAAACGCAAGAAGGGGGCCTCCACTGTTGTCTGGTCACCGTGGAAACCAAGTGGGGTTTGGTTTAGCATCATGGGAAGGCCGCAGTGAAAATTCTTTAGTCCCTGTTGTCGTGGAGCAGCCACTGCACGTACTGCGTGCGTGCCTTTTATTGCACTGCGCATGGCACCTTGAGTCTGTTTACTATTCAGTGCTTAACTTGTAAAATAATAAGTGCCAGTGCCCACAGTTTTTCTCAGGAGCCCGCATCTGGTGCTGTCGGGATTGCCGATTACTAAGGTTGGGTATTACTGATTCTCCCTCATGCACCTTTCTTCAAGTACAATCCCTGCTCGTTTATTTAACTCTTGTGGGTTCTTTCTCGACCTTGCTTTCTCCCTTTGTCCCTGATTTTCTTCCTTTATCCTCCTTTCCTCCCTTTGTGTTTTTAGGTCGAGCCTGCGCTGCTCTGCGAGCCATGCTGTAGTGGAGTATGGACTTGAAGCCCCGCCCACTCCACCCATATTTGTCATTGGCTTGTGTCATTGTCCTTCATAAATGCTGGCTTCTGATTCGTTAATAGGCTTCTTAGTCCCTCCTTAGTAGCTCCTTGTCTTCATTTGTAACCTCCCATGAGGACTGGCCCTTTTACTGCGGTTGTTACACGGTACACCTTATTTACTCTGTAAGCACTATTTCCTTTAATGGTTTCTTATACTGCAGGCTCTACATGGTTTCCTGCAACATTCAGCGCATTCAGCACTCCATCCACGCTTTCACAGGGCACTTTTACAAAAAAAAGCATTTGTTTGTCAGCTTGACAAACAAATGCTTTTTTTGGTAAAAGCGTCCCATACCGCGCTTTCACTTTAATAGCGGCCTCTGACTTTTCTTTAGACACGGCTTGTCTAAAGAAAGGGGCGTGGCCTCTCTTAACGTGAAAGAGCAGCATTGGGCGCTTGTAAACAACAAGCATTTGCAATCCAATAGGTCTTGCATTTTAGAAACTTTGACCTATTGGTATTTTAAATGAAAATGCCTTTTATTTTTGCAGGTTTTCTAAACACAAATAAAAGGCATTGCCATTTACAATGCCAATAGCTCAAAATCTCGTGATTGCGAGACATATTGCATTGCAAATGCTTGTTGTCTCTTGCTTTGGGTCAGAGTTTCATGAGTAAGAGTAAGTACCAGTCCCCAAAGGTGGGTGCTAGTGGGCCTCACCTGCAACCACCGGCTCAAATTAAGCACTGGTTTACATCAAATGCCACAGTAACAAGACACTCAGTAACTGTGCAGTTGCTAATTTGTCAGTCGGCCTGCTACCGAGTGTTCATTGTACAATTGCTTCTTATGCTATACTACAAGTGCAACTTTATACGTTCCCCCATTTCATGCTGAAGAACTTTGGCTGGGTTATCGGAGTAAGAGGTCCTATTCTCAATCCACGATAATTATGGTGAGAAGAATTCCGGATGCATGGTGTGTGTGCTCAAAATAGGGTTCTTTCATGCAGTAAAAGTCAATGTAGCCATGTCAAAAGACGCAATGGTGCAACCAATAGGTCTTGACCATCTTAGGTGTGTTTTGTTTGGTATAAGTGCAGTAATGATAGACGTGGCAATAACCCATGCCATTGCAAGAGTGCATGCATCAGTGGACCCCATCAGATTTGACAGAGGCCCCACACAGTGCATGTATCAAATGACCTTGCAAAGGGCATCGGTGGCACCACATAGAGTATCAATGAGCTTAAACCTAGTGCCAGTCGCCCAACAGAGTAACTGCTTCAACTTGACCAATATTGGCCAGTTGTCCCCTCAAAGGGCATACATGAAAGGCCTACTGCTGGGCATCACTAAGCACACAGAGTATATGCTTCCGAGGGACTACTAATGGAGTCCGAGACAGAGCTTGTATCAATTGGCATAGTAACAAGAATCAGTGACCACACTGACCCTGTAAGTGGAGTCTGTGGTCTCTCGGATTGTCCAATAGGTCACCTACTGATTTTTTGTACTAGTTCGACTTCAAAGCAGCTAGAAATTTCATCTGCTGTGATAAGCATTTGGAGCCCTTTGGGAGTGCTGCAAACACTCATGCTGGCGATTTTCCACAGTAATTGAATGAGTTCTTTGGAGCTAAAGTACTACCTGTTCCTTTATTTGGCAGTACTTATTCAGATATCAGGCCAGACATAAAACTCTGCCTTCCACCCAGAGTACTACTGCAGAAACCACCTTTCACAGATTCCTACTTTTGACATGACAACTGCCTGACGACCAAGTCTGCATAAAGTTGTGAGATCACACATTCTCATGCCGGCTCACTGGATGCAAAAACTGATAGTACATGTTGGTCACCAGGGAATGATCAAGACATAGGTGAGGATCTCATAATGGTCTATGTCCTGGAAGTGGACATGTGGGATGAGGAAGACACAAATGGGTGTCTGATACTGATAGACCCAGATGCTGCCCACAGAAAGGTGTGATCACCAAGTACTGAAAACCTTTTTTTAGCAATTGTATTGTCTGAGAAAAATAATTCATGCGTACCTGTCATGAATTATGAAGCACTAGGAAGTAGCACATTTAAAACAAGGTGAAATAATGATTTTATTTAGTGTAAGTAAATGTCTCTTTTTGTATGATCACCCCCCCTAAGTTTTTCAACTGAGTCAGTTCGTTTTTTGAATCTGACAGTGCACTGAGGCCTGTTAACCAGACCTCAGTACCAGTGCCCTGACCCTAAAATGTATGTCGAATTGGCTTTTTCCAATTGGAAATTGGAAATTACTAATTTACCTGTAAGTCTCTAGTAGATGGTACCCTGGTACCAGGGCATGTAAGTTAGAGGGCTACTGAGTCCTAAGGCAGGGTGCAACATATGAATGGGGCAGAGCATGTATTTGAAACTAAACATGAAACTACTGTTTTTATTGTGGAAAGACTTGGGGGCATATTATCAATGGCGGCGTTAAAATTATCGCCGCTTTAGTGGCAGGAAAGTGCCGCTAAAGCGGCGATAATGAGCTTGATAATATGCTGCAGAGAATTCCAATAGAAGCCACTGTTCACACCAGAACATGGGCTTCTATTGGAATTCTCTACGGCATATTATCAAGCTCATTATCGCCGCTTTTAGCGGCAGTTTACTGCCGCTAAAGCGGCGATAATTTTAACGCCGTCCTTGATAATATGCCCCTTAGTCACCCAGTTGGCGAGTTGATGATTACACACTGACTCCACCGCTGTGATAACTCCTGAAAGGTGTGACCAAAGTGGGGACATTAACCCCGATTTGTGTCTAAAGTCGAAGTTAATGTAACTTGTCGCAGTGTGCAGCTTTTATTTAGCTGCCACTTTGGTGTCTTTAAAACTCTTGTGCCTGCTCGGTCACACATGAAGCCTGCTCCACAAGACAGCTTTCTGCCTGACTGGAAATACATGGCAACGACTCTTAGGAAGGAGAACAAGGAGGGATTGCAGGCCAGGAAGCAGGGGATGGCTCCTTCTCTAAGGCTGAGGAGAGTCGCCCAATTGCTTAGTGAGAAGCTGATACAAGGAAAAATAAAATGATAATAACAAACATTTTATTTTTCCATCTGTGTCTCACCTGGTTAGGGGGGGTGCTGCATGTCACTGGAACAGTGGTAGCGTTCTTTTACGTGCACATGGATGACTGGGGGCCTGGGTGGTTCCTTGTTTCTGCTTCCTTCCTGCTCCTGGACTGCACCGAAGAGGACAGAGAGGAAGCAGCAGGCAGGCATGCAGGTAAGTGCTATTTTTTTAATGTACCCCGCCCTGTTAAGTAACGGCCACCACTGCCAGGAAGGTGTTTCCTCCTGGCTGCAGGAAGCCACCACTGTGGTGTTGGCCCCAAGAGGCAGGCATCAAAAGAGAAGCTGCTTTTGAAGGGCAGATTTGACACACTAGGGAGGAAGGCTGACCCATTGTTTAGGTAAACAGGCTGACACAGAAGCAGAGAGGCAAAACCAGTTGCCAAACCGGTTTCCCCAGGGCTGTGTAGCCCTCAGGCAGCCACACCCCGGGGGTGGGCTACTGAGGTCTAGGCTACAAGAGAGGGGTCTCGTCATCTTGGGAGTGGAAAGAATGGTCCATCCTGGAATATCTATATGCCACACTCCTCAGGAAGAGGTCACTAGGTAGGAGGGAACCTGGTAGCCCATTGGCTACAACCGCATCATGCCCTGGGGGCAGTTTCCGAGTGTAAAGTGGGCACCCCTGGCACCCTGACCTCAGACTTCAACTGACCTAGAAGAAGGACCAAAAAAGTACTGCCCTGCTGCACAGAGGGACCAGCAAAGAGAGACAGAACCTTCGAGGACTGCACCTGCTGCACCAGGTGGCTAGCAAAGAGTGGGACTGTGCTTGCCATGTCCTGCTTCAGGAGAAGTTGCCTCAAGAGCCCATCAAAGCAGAGAGACTCCAAGGGCCAGTCGACTGGCTGCCTGTTTACAGCACAGGGATACAACAGTTGAAAAAGCCTGCTGGGGCAAGTTAGTGGCCCAAAGTCTTCAAGCTGCTACTACCATTTCTGTCTAGCACCACGGACCAAGATCCAATGCACAGAGTTTCACCTGAGTTCGCTGAGTCCGGGAGTGTTGTTGGAGAGCTGCAGAGATCCTCAGAGGACGAGCTATCGACCCAAGAAGGTTTGACCTGTGACCCCGACACCAGGCGAATGGTAGTCCAATGATGACTGGGCTTCGGCTTCGGCTAGACCAGAATGGACTTTGTGGGATGTTGACCCCGCAACCAGGACCTAGTACCATCTTTGTGGACAGAGGACTGCCTGCAGGATGACCCCCATTGACTATGTCGCATCCACAGCATCCTTAGAGCATCTTCAACATCTTTCATCCCTTGTATCTGGACCACTCCATAGAAATCCATTGCAACACAGATAAAGTGCCTGCAATTGCTTGAAGATCTTCTGTGGAGGTAATTGTTTCTGAGGACCTTGATGGTCCCCTGACCAGCTTCCTGCCAAATTTGATTTACCCAAGTCAACTAAGTTGCCCAGGTTTTCCTTCCAAAAGTTTGTAAGAGTCAAATTTGTTGAATTTGCCAATGCTTGTTCGAGGTTGAGTGAAACGCTCTGATTTATAATTTCTTGTAAATTCCATATCTCTGGAACCATTCAGTGAATATTTTCCATTTTGGTATCTAAATTCTTATAAAACTACAATCTACTTTTACAAGTTGGTGTCAGATTTCTTGAGTGTTGTGTTGATTTCTTCTTCAATTAATTTGGTGCTGCTTAAATGTTTTACATTGCGGGATTTCAACTTTACTTAAAAGTGCAAGTGCATATTTTAAAACCTTAACAGCAGGGAACTAGATTTTATCAATAACTTCCAAGGGTATATTTCAACAGCATCTTTTCGCATCACAGCATTATCCTGAAAAATTTCTCAAAGAGCCTTCGCAGTGCCTTTAGACCTCTGCCTGTGGTTATTGTAGAACAGTCTTCTTATTCGGGCTGGAAAAGTCATCATCAGTTACCACTGCTTCTCTTGCTCTGTTACCAGTACCCTATCACGCTTTGAATGTAGAATTGATTAAACCCTTCTCTCTTTCCTGCTTATTCATTTTAATGCCTGACTTACCCAAGATCTTTAGGGCCTGATTACGAGTCTGGTGGTCGCCTGACTTGTGGTGGAGACTCGCGGTGGCGGAGGTTTGTCCGCAGCATTATGACTTGAAAAGTCGTTGTGACGGAGACCACTGGTTGTGACGGAGCTGTATCAAAATGTAAGATGCTCAGCTGGACTGGCACAGTCTCTCTGAGCATATTGCAGGTTCCGCCACCGCCAGCCATTTCATGGCGGGAGCCCCGCCATGTAAAGGCTGGCTGGCCCTACAGAGCCCCCAATTCCCCGGACCATGGGGATACATTCGGGGGGCAAAACCTGTGTACCCCTGTCTGTATACTCCCAAAGTTCCAGCATGGCATGGACATTACCGTCCATGCCGTGCTCAAAGATTTTTGCCGTTCCCATTGAAGTGCCTGTTTTCCAGGCATCACCACGGGAAAGGCGAAGGACCATCTGCCGTAAACAAGTTCAACTTGTGATACAGCAGGCAGTCCTTGTGCGGTTTTGGCGCAGCTGCGCCGGCGGAGATCCAGCACAACAGCGCCAAACATCAGGCCCTTAGTCATCATAAATAATATACCAAGAGTGAGTAGGGTTTTACTGTCAGCCCACTTCGATCATTGACCTGCTTGGGTCCGCCTCTTTCAGCCAGTGCTTGAATACTGCCTTTCACCCAGTGGACCAGTCACCTCAGTATTGCGCATGTGTACATTTTGCAGTGATTGGTCAAGGAGTCTGTCTCATTGTAGCTCACGAGACAGCCCCCAGTTAGGCACTGTGGGGGAACATGAGGAGCCTGCAAAGGCTTTGTTTTATCGTTTTTGAGATTCTTAATCAAGCAAAAAGACAGCATCCAAGCACACGCTGCAACAAAGAAATTGGTAATGTGACTTCTATAAAACCCAATAATATGGGCCCAACTCAAATTGGCCAACAAAGTATCACACCTTATCCCATAAGATTTCATGAAGTTGCATGCAGTTCCAATTTTAATAAAGACATGCAGCTTATTTGAAAATGGCCTCTGTGATCTAACATGCATCTCTTAAAAGTATGGGCGCTTGCACATACCAGTTATTACACCAGCAAACACAACTGATAGATGAGCTTGTACTGTGGCATATAATGCTGCACCCATGCCCTGCTCCCAACAACTGCCTTTCCCCACATGTGGTACAAGCAGCCTTATACTTACTTATGCTTACTACCCCTCGTGGGGTATCGGCCATCAGCCAGGACTCTACAGCCATCTCTGTTTTGTGCTTTTCTTTCAGTCTGACTCCAGGTGTAACCCATCTCCTTGCAGTCAGCCTTGAGGCCTCAATGCCATGTGGACCTTGGCCTTCCTCTTTTCCTTGAGGGTTCCAGGTGAGAGCTTCTCTGGTGGTGTTTGATGCGGGCTTGTGGAGGGTGTGACCTAGCCAGTCCCTGTCTTTTCCTGATTTCTTCATGAGCAGCGAGTTGGAAAGTCTGTTGTTGCTGATGGTGTTTGGCCAGTGGATTTGGCGATTTTACTTAGAAGGTGTTGATGAATGTCTGGACTTTGGTGGTGGTCACTGTTGTTCTCTAAGTTTCTGCTCCATACAAAAGGACGGATTTTACATTGGTGGTTTGCATCATTAGGTACTTGAAGCCCCAGATCTTCTTTAGCTGAATGAAGGAAGCCCTTGATTTGCTGATTCTTGCCTTAACATCGTAGTCTGTTCCACCCTACTTGCTTATGACACTGCCCAGGTAGGTGAAGGCCTCAACCTCTTCCAGTGCATCACCTGCAAGAGTAACTGCAGTTGTGCTAGCCATGTTAGGCTTCAGGATCTTGGTTTTTCCACTGTGGATGTTGAGGCTATGTTGTGCTGATGTGGCTGCCACTTTGTCGGTGTTCTCTTGAAGGGTTTTGGAGAGTAGGGCTAGGTTGTCTGCAAAGTCCAGGTCGTCGAGCTGTGTCCAAGTTGTCCACTGGATCCCATTTATTTTCCTTGCAGTGGATGTCTTCATGATCCAGTCTATGGCCAGCAGAAAGTAAAAGGTGAAAGCAAAAAACCCTGGAGGACTCCGGTTCTCACTTTGAAGGCTTCCATGAGTTGTCCTCAATGGACAATCTTGCAAGTCATTCCCTCGTAAGAGTTCCTGATGATTCTTACAAGTTTATCTGGCACACCAGAGTGGCAGAGGTGTTTCCAAGGGGTCACTCTGTCTATGCTGTTGAATGCCTTCTCATAGCTGATGAGGTTGACATAGAGCGGGGAGTTCCAATCTATAAACTTCTCAATGATGATGCACAGTGTTGCAATCTGGTCTGTGCAGGATCTGTCTTTGAGCGTCGATATGCTCCTTCATTCTGTCCAGGATGACTCTGTTGAACACTTTAATTGAGTTTGATAGAAGAGTTATCCATCTGTAATTTACACAGTTTACTTATGTCACATTTCTTGGGGATCTTGATCAGATATCCCTCTTTTCACTCTGATGACACTGTTTCCACCTCCAGACATAGGGTGGAGCATCAATGTCTGCCTTTAGTGGCTGTGTTAAGGAATGTTGCCATGTCCTGCTTCCTTCCTCTCTGACTCTCCAAAGCAGAGTCATTGTTGTCTGTTCACTTGGAGCCAACGATTTGGCCCCTTCTTGGAAGTTCTTCCATTGTTTCTGGGCTAGCTCCTCCTTGGCCTTGGATAGACTCACGTCCAACCTGTTCGCTTTCGTGATTTCCTTGAGTGACAGTGCTCAGCAGCACACTTCATGCACGACTATTTGCACAAACACTTCTGCCCCTGAATCTTCCTCCCCATGACCATCACCTGGCTGTTCCTGAGGATGGCAAGACAGATAGTCAGCGGGGTTGTTCACACCAGGGTAAGACACAATGTTTAAAAAAAAACTTTGTTTATTCATTTTTCAAAATTACAAAAACATAAGAAAAAACATAGAGAAGCAGTACGATACCGTGGAGCAGTACAGGTTGAAACATAGTACTATAGCAGACACAGCAGTACATTGAATGTTGGCTTAACCATTACAAAGCAGCGGCAGGTATAGTTGGCACACTAACAGTTTATGTATGGCAACAAACAATAGTGTGTTGAGGTTGAGGGAACCAAGAAAACTCATAATTCTGAAGTGTGTCACACAACAGCAGGCCCTGTAAGTCCGGGTGTACCTGAGAGGGGGGGGTCGACATCAACACATGCTGCCAATAAATAGGATTGGAGCGGTTGCCATATATCCACAGGTCGGGAGGCCAGTGGCTGCAACTGTGCGTACGTATCGCTAGTGGTGTGACAATAGGTTATGCTATGCAGCCATGCATTAAGTGTAGGACTCTGTCTGCATGCCCAATTCAAGGGCTATTTCACGCTTTGCAAAAAGGTGCGCTATGGCAGCAAAACGGCGCTTGGACTTTGGGAGCTCGTGAACATAACCCAACAATGCCAGAAGTGGTGATGGTGCAATCTCGGGCTCCACCATCCTAGAGAGCTCCCCAAAAATGGATCTCCAGTAGTTCTCTATTCTAATGCATGTCCACGTCATGTGTGCAAAGTCGGCTTCCTGTGAATGACACCGCGGGCAAGCGTGCGGGCGAGACGGGTCCATACGATGCATTCTACATGGGGTCATTTATCCTCCACAGAAACTTAAAGTGAAGCAGCTTATGCCGATGGTTAGGGGACACACGGCATGTTTGTGAACATCACCGACCCCACTGTACATCCGTCAAGGAGTAGCCAAGGTCTCGCCCCCATGCCGCCCGCACACCCGCATCATGACTCGGAAGCAATGCCAACCCATCTCTGCACATCCACGCCACTGAGTGGCTTCTGTCCTCACTCTTAATAACCCCAGTTAAAATGGTAAAGTCGGGAGGTTCCAAAGGATAACTATCTATAGTGGCGCGCAGTGCCCACTGTATTCTCAGCAGCACAAAGTGGTCCATTGTAGTGGCAGTGTGAAGACGAGGTTCGTCAGTACGCAAAAAGATGTGCCCTTCAGGGAACAAGTCGCCAAATGTGAACATTTGAAATTTGGCCAAGGTGCGTTTCACTAAAGCCTCCTGCAAAATTGGGATCCCAGCTATTTTCAGCAAATGCCAACGCGGGAGAGTATAACACCCAAGTCCAAGTTACACATTGCAACTTGTGCCATGCCCAGCTAGTCGTGGACACTGTCTGGATGTCTTGCGGGTTTCAGGGAAACCCCCGTGGCAATAGAGTGTTAAGCTGGGACGGCAGTACTAAATCGGCCTCAGGCCTATAATATGGAATCCGTCTATCTTCACAGTACCAGTGTCGCGTGAAACTCACCTGTGCCACCAAAAACTATATATGCAGATTCGGTATGCCAAATCCTCCCCTCTCATACGGAAGTACCAAGGTGTCCCAGCCAATACGAGCCTGTTTACCACTACACACTAGTCGTAGTAACAATGTGCCAAGGTTAGAAAAAAAGCTATTATATAGTGGTATTGGAATGTTTAGAAAGAGGTACAGAAACTGCAGCAGCACCACCATTTTAATTATGGCAATCCTCCCAACCATTGACAAGGGCAGTTGCACCCAATGGTCTATATTGCGTTCCAATTTCTCGACAACTGGGCCATAATTCAACAGTAAAATACGATCCCTGTCTCTATGAATGTGGACACCCAAATACTTCACAGAGTCATCGCACCAATTCAATGGATAGTCTACCGTTCTTGTACAGGCTGCCTCCTTCAACTGGAGCACCTCTGATCTCTTCCAGTTTATATGGAGACCCAACTTAGCGCCATACCTTGTTACCTCCCGGAGCAACGGTGTTAAGTTATCATCTGGGGGCCACACATAAAGAATAATATCATCAGCATAGAGTGTTGGCAACAAAGGCCCAGTGTTAAACTGCAATCCTCTGTGACTATGCCTTTCCAGTAAGTGCCGCACCAGTGGGTCAAGGGCAATCACAAATAATAATGGGGACAAGGGACAGCCCTGTCACGTTCCCCGCGTGAGTGGAAATGGTTTAGTCAATGTGCCATTCAGGCGAATACACGCCATAGGCAATGTGTACAGCAATCGGACCACCATGAGAAATCGCACCGGTACATCCAGACTCGCCGTTGTTGCATATAAAAAGGGCAATTCAAGCAAATCAAACGCTTTCTCCACGTCCAGGAGGACTGCGGCAGCGGGGACTGTCGGGGAGATCCTATTCAATGTGGCAAACAGCGTACGAGTATTGAGGGCCGTGGATTTATGGGGATAAACCTAGATTTCCAAGGTGAAATCAGCTTCTCCACTATCAACGAGTCTGGTAGCCAGCACCTTGGCCAAGATTTTATTATCAAAGTTTAATAGTGACAGGGGGCTATATGAACTACATGTCAGAGCATCCTTACCAGGTTTGGGCAATAAAATTATAACTCCTTCTCTCAGAGTGGGTGGAAGCCTTCCGACTTCGATGGCTTCCTGATACATATCTATATGATGAGGTACCAGAAGACTCCTATCCTTCTTATAGAAACAGACCATGATTCCGTCCAACCCGGGCGCTTTAGATCCATCCAACGCATTAATGGCATCTGTTACCTCGTCCTCCGAAAAGGGCTCTGCAAGGAATTCCTGGTGGGCTTTATCCATCCAGACTAATGAAACCTCGTCAAGGTAGTCCCCATATTTCGAGGACTCCGAAGAGGGGACAGTTGTTTTGGAAGTGTATAATGTTATATATTACTTAAGAACCTCCCTCAAGACACCCACATTCCCTGTGATCCGCACACCTCCATCCCTACTCAATTCCGATATATAGGTAGGCCAATGAGTTTGTTTCATCAATCTAGCCAATGTTCTACCAGGCCTTTCACCTTCCCCATACCGCTGGGCGATGGCGTATTTACCCAAAAAATGTGCCTCACACTCTGCTGCTTCACCGAAGTCTGCCAGAAGTGCTGCCCGCCTGCTCAAGGTGGAGGGATTAATGCTGGTTGCACCACGATCAAACTCCATGAGTTGTTCCTCTATCTGTGCAAGCATGCAGCGCAAACGCTTAAGTACACTAGCGTTCTTTGAAATACATACCCCCCTTGCATAGGCCTTAAAGGCCTCCCACAGGGTAGCCTTAGAGTTCATCGAACCAACGTTGATCGTGAAGTATTCAATGATCGCTTCCCCTAATTCATTGGCAAATGCAGAGTTCCTCAAGGCCATGTCTGGAAAGCGCCAAGGTCGTTCTACCCCACCCGCTCTAGGGAAAAGCAACTTTACCAGCACAGGAGAGTGATCAGAGAGTGTACGTGGCAGATGAGTGACCTCTTTAACCCACAACACCACCCCAGCAGATAAGACACAATGTTAATTAAGTAGGGTTGCAGCTGTGCAGCCTATCGCTTGATGCGGGGGTGCATGGCAGTAGGTCCCAGCAAAAGCGGGACGAGTGGCTTGGGGTCCATGACGATATGGAACTGATGGCCACATATGTATAGCCGGAATTGGAGACATTCCCATCTTATCACCAACGCCTCCCTTTCGAACTCAGTGGATCACGTTTCCGACAGAGCTCTCCTGCCATTCGCGATGGGAAGCCATGATCTCTGCACCTTTCTCCTGAAGGAGGAGAGCCCGCCAACCCAACAGGCCTGGCATCTACCAAAAGTTCTATCTTGCTCCTCAGGTCGAAGTATGCCATTGTGGCATCTGCCAGCAGTGTGTTTTTCACCTGGTGAAATGCTTTGTTAGTGTCGTCCGTCCATCTCCAGACAGTGTTCGCTTTTGTCAGAGACCTCAATGGTTCAGACAGCTGAAGTTGGAATGAAACGGCCACAGTTGATCACCATCCTCACAAGCCTCTCACGTCTGTAGTATTTCGAGGAGGATCTGCTTTCCGTATTGCCTCCACTTTCTTGGGGCCCACCCTTAGCCCATCTCTCGAAAATACATAGACAAAGAAGTTGATGGAGTTCTCATCGAAAGAGCGCTTCTTTTTGTGTAGCGGGAGGCAACACTTGGCCAGCACTCCAGCGTTGCCCTGAACTGCACATGGTGATCTTTCAGGATCTCAGAGAATATCAGGATAGTCTCAATGATGTTTATGACCTTTAGCACAGCTTGAGCTCCCCACCTACTCTTTTGCACTATTTTGTATTGTGATATTCTGTGTTGCTTTGCCACCAAGTCACCTTGCCAGCTTCTCCTTTGGCTTTCAAGAAAGCATGAGAAGATGCACTGTCCATAGAGAGAATGAGAAGCAAATATTTTAAGAAAGCATATAAGAGTTTGTTGGCCATTACTTCCTGCCAGTGCTGCTGAAGCATGATAAATACTGGCTTCGTCCAGCCAATAGTTATGCATTTTCCAATCTTCTAGAAGGAGCTCTGTGCACCAGTTCAGACAGACATTTGCAAGGTGCAGGACTGATCTCCTCGAAGCCAGGAACAGGGCTAGGACTGTAAGAGTGACCCTGCCGTTCTGACCTAACTTTGAAGAAGTGGAAGTTGAACTGTGCAGCAATTCAAGAAGAATGGGTCCATCACCAACAAGGACAAAAGGCAAGGCACAGCTGACTAAAGCTTGCTGATAGGCTTTCTTGAGGATTTGTGCCACATGAAAGCCTTGAGGACTTTGTAGCTCTTGGTCTCTATGTGTAGTGACCCTACACAGTCCCAACTACCCAATACTATCCTTTACTCCATGAGGAGTCCATAACTGTCTGTTTCTATTGTGAGAGAAGTACAGAGTATTTCTCTCATTGCAGAAGTAAGGGTATGTTCCTGTTGTCTATTGCTGGTCCCAATGATTAAGGAATCATTTGAACCATTTTCCTCTCCCATAGGTTGAAGTTGTGGTAGAACTCAACCACAACTTGAGGCTGGACCCAGTTCCCAGTGGACTTTAGATGTCTGCCTTTGATGGGAACTTTTTCAGGAGTCCCAGGGCAACTAGGGGTTCCTGGATTCACACAGTGACAATCTGAGCCTTTTATGTTTGGTGTCCTGGAGCTTAACTTTACTACTGAGCCAAAAACAGAACACCAAGTACCCCCATTTAGCACTTGATCCACAATCGTAATGAAGATGAGCAGCTCAAGGCTTACTCAGGTAGATGGTTCTGGGTTAGAGACACAGAACTCAATAAGCCTCTTAATACAACACAATAATCCAAGTTCCAATGAGTACATAGTCTTAAAGAGAGTAAGTAACTTACAAATTCACACACAACACAATATTGTGCATAACATTTCAGAAGCTAACAATTATACTGTCTATTTTCATAACACTATTAGTATCTACACAAATCATGTGGACCAAACTTCTGTGGTACGCTTCGTGCAAAAACATCTTGAAAAATGTCTTGGGTATCCAGATCACTCCCTCTCCTCTTGAATGCGCTTCTTCCCCTAATGGTATCTCCACCATTAGCACAATACCTATTGTCTGTTTCAATATTTTGTTGGTGCGTGCAGCCCCTGCAATGTTTTTTGGTCAGCAGGGCAGCTAGGATGGCAGTACCCTTGTCCAGACCTCAATGATTTGTTTGTGGTCCTCGTCTATGACACTTTTACTCGCTTATCCAGGCCAGCATAGGCAGCATCAGTAGCGGATGTGGGGGATACATCTCAATGTGTAGTGCTTGTGATTCAGTGGATCTTGCAACTTAGGATGCTCCTATGGCCACATTACAAAACCCACTCCTGGATAGTAAGTACTCAATATCTGTCTCAGGCCTCTTTGGCAACATAGGATTTTCTCTGACACTGGTCCTTTTCGCCGGGAGACTATGAGCTACAGCCCAGATTTTTCTAGCACCCTTGTGATTCTTGATTTTAAACTTCTTTAGTAGATCTTGGGTAGAGCCAAGCTCTACGGCACCCTCTGTTCACTGGAGTACACAATCCAGTCCATGCTGAGGAAAACCTTTGGGCTCTCAGGCCTCCCTCTTGCAAAGCTATGAAAATCACACAGTTTTGGTTCGCCTCACCTCATTTCCTTCACGGCTCATGTCCTTCTGATCTGCATTGGTCCCATTAAATGGTATCTCCAATGCTCTCTCACTTGAAGCTGAATCCACTCAGTATAGGTTGAAGTCCTTAGGTTTAGGTTCCTGGTCTCAAACCTAGCCAGGTAAGTTAGCTGGAGCCCCCAACCATGGAGCACAGAGGTTCTTGGCTATCATTGCTGTGGAGACCCTGTATTATGATAGTGGCCTCTAGGCAAACCAGAGCTGCAGACAGTAGTTGTGTATTCCAACAGTCAGCTCTTAAACTGGTTGTGGACAGTTCCTGCCTTTCGCTTATTCCACTCTGACTGGTCCAGGCATGGTCTTTGTTGTCAGGCGTTAGCTGGAAGGGGGAAATTGCAGTCTCCTTTCAAGAGAAACACAAAACAAGGGCACATAAGAGAAAGAGGCAATTAACTACCTGTGTGGGGGGGGGGTAGCCCTACCAGTAAACAATGGTGCTGGTATTGGCTGGTGATACTCACTAGGGATGGTTTAAAGGGGGCTTTTGTCACTTTTCCTTTACACTCAAAAGCCTGATCCACAACAAAAGGCCCCTGGAATGTCCTGGAGCCCTCCAATTCACATCTGCTGTTTGGTGCACTCTCCACACTCCATCTTAGGTAAAACAGTAATGTGGGAAAACCAAATGGATTCCAGTGTGGCCATCACCACATGTCACTTGCACTCCACATACATCCTCCACACACATAAGTAATGCAAACACATGCAAAATCATGTCCAAATGCAGAGCCACTGGAATTATGAGATAGGGGAAGGCCAAATGATGTGGCACATTGTGTCAATTATCAGCGTGAAAAGGAAAATTATGCAGGGTAATGCGGCACATTTTGTGATAGTATTACTTCCTTATTTTGTCATTTATTCACTTACTAACACTGTCTGAGCATTGGTTGCACCTCATTAGTACCAGTTTACCACCCAAATATTGCAATAAGCAGCAAAAAGGTGACGAGTCAACCTTTACATAGGGCCTTCCACTATGCAGCAACATGTGTCACTGCGTTTTTAGCAACTTTTGAACCATTTGAGCTAGAATTTGTTTTTGCTAAAATCTGCAGATTTTGAAGCAGATGATGAATTATGTGGCAAATGTGGCAAATCTATGCTTATGCAAAAAAAGTGGTGACCGCACAATCGCATATTCCCAGTGGCCCTGTCCAAATGGATGGAAACAGATCACGATTGCAGGTGACTGGCAGAACAATTTGAGCAAATCGCGAAAGGCCAGTGTGCAGCTCTCCCTGGCAGAGAAAAGTAAAAATGCATGTCATTGCTTCTATATTCTTATCACTGTCACCACTGGTAGTCCTTCACAGCCCAGATAATTAACAATAGACATGCTGGATAAGGAAAGCACACTTAAGGTGCCCCTCTAGACCACAGAGTCATGCTCATGTTTCATGTCACTGCAAAGCCTTCAGCTCACACAGATGATAATTGTTTGTGCTGAGGTGGAGGTAAAAAATCTATAGAGCTTGCCATATGAACTCAGTGCAGGGGTATACGCTTTCCAGAGTCATCAAGGAAACCTTTCAAAACACACCTTGAAAACATCAACAATGGCTTGGCCTCAGTCCTCCTCTGACACTTCACTGATCTGTACTTCCTATGGATTTTCGAGTAAATCCAGATGTTAAGTTTAGACTAATCACACACATCTGTGTTTTTGCATGCAATTGTTAGGATAGTTATACCATAGGTAGGTCCCCGGTTCAAATTATACTTTGCTATGTCAGTAGGTTCATGCAGTTCATGTAGAAATGCTTGTAGAACCTGCAGATCACCAGCTCTGATTCTGTGGGATAGTTCAATTAACTATGCAATTTTTGCAGTTATCTGAATGTGATTTGGGTTGCATAATATTGAACTGTTATAAGATTTAATTTTTCGGTCATTGATAAAATCACCACCATTAAGTTGAGTATTTATATTAGGTGGCGTAACCAATTGCACTGTGCCTTTTTGTATTTTCTAATATGCAGCGTATCTGCTATTTCTCTTGTTCTTCTGACCTCATCACTGACTTTTGCCCTTTAAATCCTTTTTCCAGGGACCTTTAACACGTATCTTATTGAAAAGTAACGAGGTGCAATACTGCATTGATTCACATGTTTGCAAACTTTATCTGGCAACCAGGTGTGAAGTTTGTTGGATACCTCGTTAACTAATCTCTGTTTTTATAGACATAGTCTGCAATGCATCAATCAAGGGGCTCCTACAGGCTGGAGTGAGCCAAGACCTTTTGATGTTACTAAAATTATGTGTATAATATACTTATTTATAGGGGCTTTCAGCCAGCCCTCTCCATCCAGTGACTCTTATTGCGTCATTCACGTTGTTCTTCTGCCCATTATAGCATACATTATGGTGTAGTGCGCCAGTCAACTTCAGTCATTGTCTAACTTTACAGTGGGTGACAGCATTGTGTCCTTCCACATGGAGAACATACACACACAAAGTAGTTCCCTTCAGTGCCAGGGAGTTCTACGGCAACTGTTTTTGCTTTTAGCCATTTTTTTCAGATTGGCAATACCCAGCAGCTTCACCTACAATAATGTTTGCAAAAATCATACCAAAGCAAAATACTTAATGGCAAAGCCAAAAATTATCTGACAACTCCTGACCTGTTGGGTTTGCCAATGCTTCTTTTTCTATGGATCTGGCTCGTCATCCTTGATGTGGCACTAAACCAGCTCACCTACGAATGTGTAGAGGGCACACCCCAAAGTTTGAGGCTCACTGGCCTAAAGATATAATCTATTCGAAATCTAAACCATACAAAGAAATACTTTTTTTTTATGTTTTTTGAATAAAAACACTTAGGATGTATGTTGCCTTCCAGATCAATAATCGCACGACAAATTAGTGAAATTCAGCCTGGGATTGACCCCTGGTGGAAGTGAAGGGAATTGTTTCTTTGGTACATAGACATTAAGGCAGTTACCCCTATGGTATGGGTGTCTTATGTTGGCTATGACACCATTTGTAAAGGTAGCCTTGTTCATTTTACCCAGCGGTCAATTTTTAGCCCTCCATTCAATGATGTAGAGTTTTCATGTGCCAGAATACACTCGATTTTGAAAATGTTGGACTCGCTCAAGGTTGATTTTTATTTTTTGTAAATTGGGTTATTTTTCTTTGTTGTTTTATATACGTTTTATAACTGGGTAGTGCTTTTTTATAATGTGAATGTTACTGTGTTTCAAATAAGGGTAAATAGGATTATGATTATAAGGACGAAGATGATGATGATGAATATTATTGTCATTCTTATTGTTATTGTTATTATTAGGAGATCCTCAATGCCGGCTTTCGGTGACAAGTCTGACATTGAGAAGGGGTACCTCGATCATTCATGTTATTATGAAGATACGGCTACTCTAATCTTTATGAGGTTTCTAGCAAGTAAAGAAGCCTTTACACATTTTCCCACTGTTATGAAAACTGTTTAGAGGAGGTGAAAATGTGTAGCAAGAATATTTTTGCATATTCGGTGCAATGCATGTTATTGAGGCGGTGATGTTTTTTGTGCTGCTGTGGTTTTGTGCTGCAGTGTTGCACTATGTTATGGTTGTGTGCTGTTTTATGTTCATGTTTAACTGATTTGTTGCATTGTGTTCTGTTATGTTTTTGTTGTATTGTTAGTTCACTTTACGGTATGCTCATGTGTTGTGTTCTGTTGAACTCTGTAATTACTTTAGAGATGTCATCAAATGCTGCTTCATTACCTGTTAGACACAGCACATTCCTTTGAAGTTCAAGGGTCAAGCACCCATCTACCACTGCCTAAAGTAGTAAAGTATCGTTTCTCTGGCTTCTCAGTATTTAAGACACCAGTCTGCCCAAAACTATGACAGAGAACAGACCAATTAAGTCAGCAGCTCTCCCCCTTTTAATGCATTCATGTTTATTTGATTTGCACACTCGTATATCATCCGTCCGATTTAACACACATGTTGTGATCATAGTCCAGGAGCAAGATAAACCTTTCATGAGCGTCTCACGAATTATCAGTTGTCTTCTGTGTCATTGCAAGTAAACATGTTCCATACAGTTTAAGGTTCTTCTTTCTTTTAAATCTCTCAGATGAAAGCGGCCTCTGTGGTGAAGAATTCTTTCAGAAGGTATGTATATTTTATCGAACATTTGCTAACTGAAGCTTTGTCTTGTTGTAGCTACGACACCAAATCCATTTTAATTCTGTTTAAAATGTTAGGCAATAAGGGTCCATAACACATGGCATGTATGCCCTGCTTCTGAGTGCGGGGGACAATCTGCAGCTATATCATCACATGTGTCTAGGGATACTGTGACATGTTCCTAGAGTTTACAAGAGCCCAACATCTGCCTGCGTTGATGATGGGTCATCAAGGATTCCCGGGTTGGTTTGCATCCACTTTGGATCTGATGCAATGTAAGACCTTTGGAAAGCTCTTCAGTCTGCCAGGGTGTACATCAGGTCCAGGAGCACAGCTACGCCTGGAGTTTGAGGCAGGATTTAACACACAAAGCTGACTTCTTGAAGTACTGTCATCTTGTCACCAATTCAAAAGAAGGCAGTTTGAAACAAGTTATCAGTTTAATTATAGAGGACAGAAATTATACCAACGATCCATTATCGAGGAATTTATCAGACAAGATCCAAGTTCTTGAAATAGACACCATCTGGAGAAACAAACCAACTAGACTAGCTCTTATAATGGAGGTTAGGACACAAACTATAATGTTAAGCCAAGCAGCAAATACCACTCAGATGACCAAAAATAGAGTTACAAGTTTTATCATGGAATTCTACAAATCCCCGCATGTCTAATGTTATTTATTGTAAAAAAGTACATAAATCAGTCCTAGAAAAAATACTCCAAATCGTTTCATGCTTTTTCCCAGAAAATTATTCAGATCACCTTGCTCTGCTGAACCATTCACAAATCCAAGATGTAGGCTTTGTGATTACAAATATGAATCATAACTTAACCTTCTAATCTACATTGAAGTCCTGCAATCAAGCTAGAGCAGCAAATCTATATTAAACTGATCATTCATGCGAACAAAATCACATGTTGTAATGATGCACTAAGACATTGGCTCAATACAAAGAGCATTTCAGAACTTTTCCTTATCTGCAAAATTTCTTCAAATAGTTAGAAAAAAACTTTTACAATTATCTTATACACTTGTCTTGATTTTATTGCATCTTGGCTGTATTCTGTTGACGGTCTCTGTTTTGCTAAATCTAAATTTTAGAATTTTTGTTTTATTACTTTCTAGTTTATTAATTTGTATGAAACGTAATTGTTGACGTTACTAGACATTTTGCTTCTTCAATATTTTGAAATGATTTCAGTTCATTGAAAACAATAAACTTATTGCTACTACTTTGAAATTTCACAGTAACCCTAGCTATATGACATTTGCTGTCGCACTTCTTTTATCACAGACCTCAGAATTCTTCCTCTTGCCTGGCTAGTATGTCAGCCGTAAACTAAGAGACATGTCGAAGACGCTTCCATCAGAATACACTATCCAGAGGTCTAAGACAGCTGTATCACAACCATATAGTCCCCCAACCACATAAAACAACATTGTTTTTCCAACTACAGATCAGTTTCTTAACTACTTTCTCCGAGTAAAGTCCTAGAAAGGGCAGTGTTTCATAAACTCTCCAGTTTTGTTGGCACCTATAACATTTTGCATGCTGCTTAGATAGGCTTTGAACAGGCCATAGTACCGAACTCACTATTGTGTCAGTTTCGGTAAACTGTAGACTATTAGTGGATTCAGATGCACCTTCGGCTCTCATTTTGCTGGCTCATGGATTTTTTTACCCAACAGATGCTTTCAAGTAAGATTGTTCCCTTTTAAATCTTCTCATAGGCAAGGTTCCTGTCATGTCCCTCAAGGTTCCATTCTTTGATGACTTCTTTTTAATTTGTACTTAACCCCTTTCGCCCATTTGAGTGAGTCTTTTGGCCTAAAATGTTTTCTTTATGCAAACGACACCCAAACAATCGCTAGCTATAAGAAGGGTGACATCACAGTGCCTTCTAATCTGTACAGCTGACTAGTTCTCTTCACTATCTTAAGCAATATCCAAAACTGAGATCCTGGGTCCATTTCAAACCAGAAGCAGCAGTCCTAGGCAAAGTCTAGCCCTCTAGCCTACATTGCCCTCATTCTTTGGTCCCAGTGGTAAAGCAACCAGTACACCAAGATTGATGGTGTGCTAACCTTAACTGAACAATTGTCGGTGGTGGTTAAGGCTTGTTTATTGCAATAACACTGTCTTAAGAGAGTGCTTTAGCGATTCAATTTGTCCAAACAATTACAATCATAAATGCTTTTGTATATTCACATCTGGACTACTGTCATTTTGTTATTTAGGATTATCTGCATTTTTTATCAAGAAATACAACTGGTCCGACATTTTGCAGTGAGGTTAGCTAGCGGTGTCCAACACAGCTTTCACATCTCTCCAGTTTTGGTGCTATTCCACTGGTTGCCTGTAAAAGAGAGAATTGTGTTCATGTTTCTTTGCCTGGTTCACTACGGGATTTATTTACCAAACAGGTCAATCCCCACATGGTTTTCGACATCAGTATGCAGTTAAGGCTTACCGTCATTGCAATGCTAAATTTAACCAAGACGTTTTATGGAACCGTTTCACCTAGGCCTGAGTGGCCTATACTGCCTTCTCTATCATCTGCCATGAAATGTGCACATAAGTTAAGGATATGAAAATGCAAGGACCAAAGAATACAATATAATTAAGGCTCCCTGTTTTCCGTTTTTACTGATTTTTACAGATAAATACAGACATGTCTGTATTTATTTTTAAATGTGGATAAAAACGGAAATTGGGTTGCTTTTGGAGTAATTCTCAATACTTTCTGCCATGACTGCCAGGCCAATAGATGTGTGGATTGATAGATAAGGGGGTTAAAAAAGAAAGGAATTTTAGTAAAGAGGCTTTAACAGCAGTAGATATGCCCAAGGTGGATACTGAAATTTGCATATTTTCAAATAAGTGCACTGATTTATGTTCTGCAGGTGTTCAGAGCATTTAAACCTGGCAGACATTCAAGCATGAGTGTTTATTTATTGGTCAAATAAATGTGGAAATATACTAATTTTAGCTTAATCTTTCCACAAAACCCTAAATAAATATGGATAAATACAGATAAAATTTGCAAAAAAATGAATATGGATAAATGCAGATGGAAATGGCACAAAACATAAATGCCATAAAACTGGGTGCCCTAAATATAATTACCTTCATGGTGATACCTTTATTATGCATAGGTTATTCCCATTAAAGATTCTCCTGCCAAACCTGTCTTGCCTCTAAGTAAACACTCACTGAGTGACTTCTATATTGAACTAAAGGCAACTGGTGAATGCATGCAAACATATATGGAAGGGGTATGCCTAATGTAACGATGTATGTGTCCATGTGCAGTGTTGACACAAAAAGGTCTGTATTAAACAGCCACGTTCCATTCCTACCACAAGGCGCAAGGATGGCCAGAGCTTGATAAAATGGGAAAAAGCTTAAAGATTAATTGGAATGGAATGACTCTTTGGGTAACTTTATTTTTTTATTATACTAAAGTAAAATTATTACACTTCCTAGGTACACTAATTTATAACCAATACTAAACTCATTTAAATGCATACTTAAAAAAAAATAATCCCACATCAGAAACAATTGGATATGAACATTTATTTGCATCATTTTGTACAGGTCATGGATGAAACCAACACCGACATAAAATGGCCTTCAAAACTGAAAATTGGTGCAAAATCTAAGAAAGGTAAATCATATTTTTCTATGTTATTTAATGTTGATAGCATCTAGAGTGAGGGTATCTCAGTGAATTAGATTGTGATTAAATTACTTATAGGCCTAAGAACATGTAAGCAACAGAAATGCTATCTAAATACACACACATAGCCATCAGCGGTAGAGAAAGATTGTGTTTGCTAATATATGTGCTTCTGGTGCGCATCATACTTTGTTGTTTAAAGCTGTCAAGTGCTTTGTGAGGCTGTTTTTTGATAGTGACCATGTAGTTGGCTCACTTACGAGGAATGACTCCAGAAACTGTCCAGATAATTATTATAAATGAACATGTTTTGTATGCAAAAAAGAGATCTGATTTCAGGAAAAAGAATAAGGTGAACCTATTCCATGGACTAGGTATGTTAAAAGAAGAATCTAATCGCTTAGTATTTTGTTTGTCGCATAGGTGAGAACATTTCGTTATATTATTTTGACTGTTGTTTTATGAACTCACATGACATCTTTAGTTTGTTGGCTAGTCAGGTTGGATGATTTCGATATAGAGCTTTCTATATGATGCAGAAGAGCCGAGAATATCAATGTAGGTCTTCTCTGCTGCTAGAGTTTGTGCTCAGTTGATATGTCTACTGGTGGTTCTGAGGATATTCATTGAGAGGGACAGTCTTGAACTGATCACATCATTTCCATACTATAGGGATGAATCATAGTCTCTGTACTGTCACTGGGGTGCAGCACATGTTCGCAAGAGGAACAGGAGATAGTTTGTTGCGTCCATGTCTTATATAGGGTTATTGAACAGATTACTAGAGCAATCAATCTAATTTACTTGGCTTGGCCTACAGTTGATATATGTGATCAACGTTCCTGAACAGTTAGAAAGAAAATAATGGCTGTTTATTTACTTTTTGAAATGTATTTATTCACATATAAAGCTCTACTATCACCCTGTGGCATTGTGCTACGATGAGAGGTACAAAACAAAAAAGATGCAAACTAAAGTGAAACGGAGAGAAATTGCATTACAAAACGAATAGGTTTTCTGTAGCTTATGGAACCTCGGGTATGAGGTGGTCTGAAGAAGCTCCAATAGCAAGGTGTTACAAATTGTGGGACCAAGAAAGCTGCATGATTCATCTCCTGCTTGGGCGCGACACTGCTGATGAAACTCAACCTGTTACGCTTGTGGATTAGTCAATGAACGGTGTTTAGTCCTTGAGTGGCTCTGATTATGGTTGAGCTTGAGGTTGTGCTTGGCCATCCTGCTTAGAATTTTTAAAAGCCCTGAAAATGAGATGTGTGTTTTTGTTTTTCATTTGCAAATTGAATTTTCCCAAACATATATATCTGAACCTCGTTGAACTATCACGGTGAGATCGGCTTGGGGCGTTCCCAGAGGTGCAGTGTGCAGGTTGAAGAGAACTAACGAGGGTAGAGAGCCCTAAAATGGCTTTAAGGAAACCAACTAGAGAATTGGAGGCTAACATTTTCATTCAGGCAAATGCTGGATTAAAAATGTTAGAACAAGTCCTCAAAAGCTGTGGCTAATCCCACCCTGAAGCCTAGGAGTGAGGGCCTGAAGGAGAACCTCATAGTCAAAGATATTGATGTAATAATGAATACAATCACGGAGGTCAGCACCTGCCCGGTGCCACCTGAACCCAAACGCCGTCTCTTGAATGTGTGGGAACCAACAGATCTAAACCATGCTGGGCAAGCCTGGGCAACACTGGGGATGATAAAGCTAAGCGACATGTAGCTCAGAAATGGGGTGCGGTGCAGGCCCCAACTCTGGAAGACTGTTGCAGAGACATGGATATGACTATGGTGGCAGAAAAAGCTACATACGTCCACAGAGGATGTCCCAAAAAATGGGAAAGGTTGTGGGGTAAATGGAATACCTATATAGGTAATATATGTACTCCCCCAGCAGTAGACCGAGATTTGGAAGAGGAGATATAACAATTTTATAACTAAATACAGCGGTAATATAATGCATATCTTGTTGACCAATTGTGAAAAATATGTTAGCCTCTGTACTAATAATATGGGGGCATATCAGCAACAACCGGCGATAATTATCGCTAAGCGCACTTAGCGCTAGGATAATTATTGCCGGCTAACGTGGATTTTTATCGCTGAGATAGCGTGCTATTAGCAACGCTTATCTCAAAAGTGATAACAATCCTAGCTAGGTGTGGACCAATCCCTAGTCGACACTCTACAAAACCTACATCGGAACATCTCTGCAAGTGTAAGGTACAGTCAGGAAGGCAATAAGACCGATCCCTTCACCTGTAATAGTGGAGTCAGACAGGGATGCATCCTTGCGCCCTTCCTTTTCTCTATTTATATTAACGCTTTGGAAAAGGACCTCCTCAAGCTCAAAGTTGACTCACCCCAAATTGGTCATCGAGCAGTGCCCGTACTACTCTACGCCGATGACGCGGTCCTGCTCTCTAGAACACCATTGGGACTGCAAAAATTAATTGATGGGTTTGTCAAATTTATGGAGAAACTGGACCTGGCAACAAATCTAGAAAAATCCTACATTATGTCATCGGGGAAATCCACAAAAGGAACTTTCACCTACAACATCGGGTCACACAAAATAGATCAGGTCAAGTCTTTTACGTACTTGGGGGTGCTATTTGATCACGCCTTATCGTTCAAACCCCTGATTGAGAAGCACTCTACCAAACTGGCAAGTGCAGTTGGGGCAATCATGGGGTATGGGCAAAGATTAGGGAAATGGTCCCCCGAACAAATTATGACCTTATACAGATCCATTTGTTGTGCGAAAGTAAGCTACGGGGCATTAGTGTGGGGCTTTTTGGGCAAAAAAGTACAGCCGCTCCAGACTGAAGAAAATAAATTCTTACGAAGAATATTAAAAGTCCCACAGAGCGTTTCGGCCCACATCATACATGAAGAGGTAGGAGAACCATTTTTAGAGGATAAAATCAAATCCAAACCCCTCCTGGCATGGGTGAAAGTATGGACCAACCCTGAGGCGGCCCTTACGAGACAGATTATCGAGGACTGCCTCAAAAGAGACAAAGGACACGAAATCCCCTGGCTGAAATTTGTCAAGAAGTCGTTAACAGAGATTGGCTGCCCACAATACTTTTTAGCCCCACACTCTCTGCCCCGGGAGAGTAAGACCCTGGTTAAAAAACTTTTTCTTACACATCTGAAAACGTCAAGGGCTGAAAAGGAGAAGCACAAAGCCACTAATCATTTGTACAACGACCTCACTGCGAAGCAAGGGATGGAACCCTATCTGAGGGTCATGTACAATGCCCAGGATCGCTACCTCATGACCCGCTTCAGATTTAACATGTTACACCATATCCTTGCAGTGCCATCTGGGTTCACCCACACAATAGAGGAGAAGGGTACCTGCGGCTGCGATCTTAGATCTCCGCAGGATACCCTTCATTTTGTTTTACTGTGTCCTTTTTATACAATGCCAAGACGCAGGTTCCTGGTGGGAATCCTGAAAGAGCTAAAATTCAAACATGCAAAATTGGCTCTGAGATTCTTACAGGAAGCGGAGGACGCTTACACCCTGTTTTGCACGATAAACTTTATTCGAATTGCAACCAGACTGAGGAATACCAGAGATATTGGACCCTAAACGTGATCTGAACATTCAAAATTTTATAAATCCCCTGGCCCTCTACTTGAGTACAGAAATTTTAAATATTTATATTTTTGCTCTTTTAACTTGACTATCATTTGCTGTGTTTTTTAACTTGCGCATATTTACATTGTATTTGTGCTTTTATGGTGTCTTTTTAAGAACCGAATAAAGATTATAAATTGAATTGAATTGATAACAATCCTAGCGTTAACTGCCAAACGTGAGATTATCCAGCGATAATCTCACGAAGTTTGGCGTTAGCTTGATGATAGGGCCTCACATACTTAGCCATGATATCCACCTTCCATAGGATATCATGGCTAAGTCAGTCCTGAAGCAGGCGTAAGGAAAGCAGCGATAACAGGGGTTATCACTACTTTTCTTGCCGCTAAAGCGACATTTCTCCAGTCATGTCAGGTCAGGAACACCCACTTTGCATCTCATTAGAAATGCAAAGCTGGGCGTTAAGAATCCGGGCGCTAATGCAAGGTTTCACGCGATAGTGTGACCTTGCTAATTAGGCGATAAAATTATCGCCTTTCGCCCGAAAACGGATGCAAAAGTGGCGATAATTTTATATCACCTCGTTGCTGATTTGCCCCATGGACTGTAATGTAAATGATTTGCCAAATGTGCCCGATTCAAATGCAGATCTTTGTCTCTCAATAAAAATTGTTTAAAAAAGATATTGATGTAAAGTGGCAGACCTTAGAGCGCTGTCAAAAATAGTTAACTTACATTGAATGAGGATAACAGTGAGCATGTACTGGTATTTTTATAACATTCTAATTCTGAACAGTATTACTGATTTGCTTGTTGGAATTCATCTTTATTGTTCGATTACTTTTTTTTTTTTAATGTAATTTTATTGCATTTTTCAAAAATACAGAAAAAGAAAACAACATACTCAAAAATAAAAAACCAAGAGTAAAAGAAAACAAATGATGTAACAACGATATGGGTCACAGAAAGCAAATGCAAATATAGGGTTGACAAAATCAATACAATACGTGATAACATTTAAAGGATTGTCAAGGGGGGACTATCAGAAGGACCAGTAAGGGCATGATAAACCAACAATGGAATAATCAGTCGGGTACAAGGCCACGATGAAGGTTGCTGATGAGCCAGAGGATGTGACAAGAAAATACAATCATCCAGTAGATTCACTTTAAGACATTGGTGGAACAATCGCTTCACACAATCGTATTCTGATCTTCTGAGGTGTCAGCCTCAGTTTGATGAGCGGCATGATATTGAGCAAACATGCCCCAAAAACTCTTTGGATGATTACAAGGAAGGAGCATTTCATTCTATACATCAGATTGGGTGTTACAGTAAACCATGTCACGCTCCCACTCTGCCACCGTAGGTACACAACCCATCATCCAGCGCATTGCCAGCCGACGCTTGGCGAGAAGGAGAACCATTGCCACCAATCTACGTACATCTTTCTTAAGGGTTTTAGTGTATCCCAAGAGCGCTAGTAGGGGATCCGGAGAAAGGGACAACTCAAGGATATCATTCAGCTTCTGGAAAATGGAATCCCAATAATGTTGTACTTGTGGACAGTGCCACGCTTGATGAAATAAACCAGCGTGTGGTGTATGACATCTCTCACAATTATCAGTTATGTTATGTTATGTCATACATTTATTTTTATAGCGCACGGCTACTCCAAAGGAGTGTCCCGGCGCTTTATCGAGGCAGCTCAGAATAAAAAACATAACACCAAACAGCGAACAACTGAAAAAAGAACAGCAGAAATACTAAAGGTTAAAAAGCCAGGTCTACAGGCTCTTCCTAAAGTGAAGCAGATTAATAGAGGGCCGTAGGGCCAAAGGGAGGGTGTTCCACAACTGAGGGGCCATCAGACTAAAGGAGCGCCCTCCAGAGCGTGCCTTCCTAATTCGAGGAACCACAGCCAAGAACAGAGATTCGGATCGCAAGGATCTGGCAGGGCGGTAGAAGGCGAGCCTGCATTGGAGGTATTTCGCGCCCACGCCAAAAAGCGCTTTATGCGCCAGTGTCAGAACTTTAAACATGATCCGCTTCCGGATGGGCAGCCAATGAAGCGACTGCAACAAACCGGAGGCTCCAACTCGCCTATGGAGGCCAAAAATAGCGCGAGCTGCAGCGTTCTGCACAGCCTGCAGCCGCTGAACAAGATAGTCCGGGAGACCACTGTACAGGACATTAGCATAGTCCAATCTGGAACCAACCAAGGCCTGTACAGTGATCTTTCTGTGCTCTTCCGAGAGCAGAGGCAAAAACCTCCGGAGCATCTTGAGTAGCCCGAAGCAAGTGCCCGTTAGACCACGAACATGTGACACCAGTGTCAGGCTATTATCCATCTTGACACCCAAATTCTTTGCCACCAGCGAAGCCAGGGCAGGGGGACACATATCCGGCGGCCACCAGGCCCGCCAATCAGGGTCGAGGGAGCAGCCAAAAAACAACACCTCCGATTTATCTGAATTGGCCTTAAGGCCATTCGACTGGAACCAGCTAAAGACCGACTCCAAGCAGCCCCGGATGTTCTCCCCATCAAAAGCCTGATCCTTCCCACACGCGAAAAGCAGCTGCGTGTCATCGGCGTAGGAAACGATCTGTGCCCCAAAAGACTCCACCAGTGCCGCCAGAGGTGTCATAAAGATGTTAAAGAGAGTCGGGCTCAACACAGATCCCTGCGGAACACCGACTCCCAATGGCGGCATCTCGGCGGAGCTCGGAGAGGCCCAGACCGTTTGTCGGCGGCCCTCCAGGAAAGATGAAAACCAATCCAACACCGTCCCCCCTCAGATCGATGTCATAAAGTCTGGCGAGAAGCATCTCATGGGGGACGGTGTCAAAGGCCGCCGAGAGATCGAGCACGACAAGCATAGCGCGACCTCCAGAGTCCAGCGTCTCCCTAATGATCTCAGACACCTCCAACAGTGCCGTCTCCGTACTTAAATTAGGACGGAAACCGGACTGTGAAGGGTGTAGCAGATCACTGGACTCAAGAAAGCTGGAAAGAACGCCGTGCACATGCTTCTCCGTGATCTTGGCCAGCGCCGGAAGGAGGGAGATCGGCCTGTAATTGGCCAATACCTCCGAGTCCAGCCCAGGCTTCTTGAGGAGGGGGATCACCATCGCCCTTTTCCAGGGCGATGGAACCTGCCCTCCCTCAGAGACAAATTCACAAGTGGGTTGACCACAGTGTCCTGCAAGCCATACCTAAAGAGACGTAAAGGGGAAAAGTAAACTCTATTCAAAAATTTAAAATAGGCGAGGCGGTGATGGCCATTAATGGATATCTTACGGGTGACCTCGCAACAATAGAACCATATGTCGTCAGTAATGGGGACGCCTACGTCTGATTGCCAGGCTTGCCTAACCGTGCTGAGGGAGGAAGTCCTCGTATCCAGGGCTAAGGCGTACAACTTGGAATTAATCTTACACGGGGACTGAGCGCTCAGCAGAGCTGTCAAAGGGGAATAACCAAATGTTCCTGTAAGTGCGAACCACTGGCACCATCCAACAGGCATTCTTGGTGAATATAATTGCGCCCCATCATACATTCTCAATAATGCATTCCACGCATGTACTACGGAATTAATCGAGTCCAATATACCAATACGTCGTGTAGGGGTCTGTGTTAGAAAATGAGGCAAAGAGTACAGGGCAGCAGCAACCCTTTCAATATGGAGATGAGGCAGATCGTGAGGCCCATGCACCCAGCTATTGGCATGGGAGGCCTGAGCGGCCCTGTAGTACAATTCAAAATTTGGGGCATTAAGTCCGCCAGAGGTATATGGGAGCATGAGGGTGTCCAAGGCAACCCTGAGGGACTTTCCAGCCCATGCTAATTTAATCATTAGAGAGCGGAGTTCAGGGAACAGCTGTTCAGGGAACAGCTGCTTAGGGACCACTATAGGAATATTGAGAAATAAAAAATGCAGGCGGGCAGAACAAACATTTTCATCAAAGAAACTCTACCAGCCAAGGACAAAGGGAGTCGTATCCACCTATCTCAGAGGTCTTCAATCTGTGGGGCGCGACCCCCAGGGGGGGCTGGAGTCCCAAGAAGGGGGTCCCGCATTCCCCAGCTTCACTTGTGAATGCAATTCAAAATGTTTGCTTTCCTTTTGAAACAAGCATTGGCATAGCCAATAGGTCTCGCTTTTGGGACCTTATAAGTATTTAGATAGGCAGCACAATATCCTTTGTGCAACAACATTAACTGTTGCATGGTTAAACACTTATAAGGCACCAAAGGCGAGACCTATTGTCTATGCCAATCCTTTTTATTTATTTGTAAAGGACAAGCAGTGCGATTAGGCTCCGGCTGCCACTTAGAGGTAGACAGAGAGAGGTGTGGAGAGAGAGAGAGGTGGAAAGAGAGAGAGAGGTGTGGAGAGAGAGAGAGAGAGAGGTGTGGAGAGAGAGAGAGAGAGGGGTGTGGAGAGAGAGAGAGAGAGAGAGGGGTGTGGAGAGAGAGAGAGAGGGGTGTGGAGAGAGAGAGAGAGAGGTGTGGAGAGAGAGAGAGAGAGGGGTGTGGAGAGAGAGAGAGAGAGAGGTGTGGAGAGAGAGAGAGGTGTGGAGAGAGAGAGAGAGAGAGAGTTGTGGAGAGAGAGAGGTGTGGAGAGAGAGAGAGGTGTGGAGAGAGAGAGAGGTGTGGAGAGAGAGAGAGGTGTGGAGAGAGAGAGAGGTGTAGAGAGAGAGAGGGGTGTAGAGAGAGAGAGGGGTAGAGAGAGAGGGGTGTGTAGAGCGAGAGAGGGGTGTGTAGAGAGAGAGAGAGGTGTGTAGAGAGAGAGAGAGAGAGAGAGGGGTGTGGAGAGAGAGAGAGAGGTGTGGAGAGAGGTGTGGAGAGAGAGAGAGTTGTAGAGAGAGAGAGGGGTGTAGAGAGAGGGAGAGGGGTGTGTAGAGAGAGAGAGAGGGGTGTGTAGAGAGAGAGAGGTGTGGAGAGAGAGAGGTGTGGAGAGAGAGAGGTGTGGAGAGAGAGAGAGGTGTGGAGAGAGAGAGGTGTGGAGAGAGAGAGAGGTGTGGAGAGAGAGGTGTGGAGAGAGAGAGGTGTGGAGAGAGAGAGGTGTGGAGAGAGAGGGGTGTAGAGAGAGAGAGGGGGGTGTAGAGAGAGAGGGGTGTAGAGAGAGAGGGGTGTAGAGAGAGAGGGGTGTAGAGAGAGAGGGGTGTAGAGAGAGAGGTGTAGAGAGAGGTGTGTAGAGAGAGCGAGGTGTGTAGAGAGGGAGAGAGGTGTGTAGAGAGAGAGAGAGAGAGAGAGAGAGAGCGCGAGGTGTGTAGAGAGAGAGAGGTGTGTAGAGAGAGAGGTGTGTAGAGAGAGAGAGAGAGACAGGTGTGTAGAGATTGAGACAGGTGTGTAGAGAGAGAGAGAGATGTGTAGAGAGAGGTGTAGAGGTAGACATTGACTGAAGGAGAATTAATTTCCTTGAATGCTGGGAGGCATGGAAGGCATGGCAAAAGCATCCCACTATAAGTTGCAGAACTCAGTTTGCTATTGTCCCCAGTGACTCAGCCATCATGCGTATTCTTTTACTCCTTGAGGCAAGCCTACGTTTTAGCATCTGCGAAATTTTCATTTTGGCTTTTTCCTGAAAATATGAAAGTTTACCTGGCATAAGGGAACGCTTTTTAAGTACTTACAAAGAAAAAAAACTCTGAAAAAATAGCAGCCTGTTCTAGTGAGCTCTAATCTAGGGCCACCTGAATGTACTTGCATGTGCGGACCGTTTATTGGATAAAATATGAAAACTCAGCTTCAGACGAAACTCTTAACCAGCACATGCAACATCCACACAGAATAGTAAGGAGCTGTGAACTATGACACGCCACGCCGAGGAGGCCCAGGGTGAAGATGCAACCTTTCTGCGGCCTTCTGGGCCTGTGCGCTGTTATTTTCAGAGGCCACTGGTGAACTTTGTGGAGTAAGACGATCCATTTCATAGCACCAGTCCTAGATAACACAATATTAGTGTGTGCAGGTTCTTCTCGGGACCGTAAGTCCAAGGTAATCTTTACATTGGGTGTTCCATTAAACAAAGACAGCTGTACCCTTCCTCACACGTGGTTAAATATTAGAAAATGCCATACCAGCACCATAAGTGAAGGTGCCCTTTGTAGTCTTCTCTGTACCCTCCCTCGTGAGGCTGACGTCAGCTAGGCACTCTTCAGAGGGAGGCAACTTCACATGCCAGTGCAAAGACACCACACGCTGGGAAGCTCACACCCTGGGGAGTGGAGGAGGGAGGCTATAAACAAAAGGCATTCGACGTCCAGTGTGATAATCACATCACCACCAAGTTGGACCCTGGGCACAGTCCAGCCAAATTTTTAAAGCCAGAATGAACTTAACCATTCCCAGAGACACCCAGCTTTCAAGGCTGAAACTAGACGGAGGACAGGACAGAGGAAGACATAGGCTTAAAGTAATGAAACTTACTGGTAAGACTTAAACACTCATTCAGCTGAAAACGCTTGACTTTGACGACTGTTAACCAGTGGCAACGTCTGTGATCCATGGCTTGCCTCTACTACCCCTTGCACTATGCACTGTCCTCTCAACCCCCTCTCTCAGGAGTCATGAAGGCAGCAGCGGAAACATAAATAACCCGGATCTCAGTGCCTGAATACTCTCTGTAGCTTCCACTTACTGCAGTTTCTTCAACTCTCAGAAGCACAAGCAGGAAGTGGGATAAGGGAGGGGGTGGCAAATGGTGATCACTTTCGCGGCAGTTTTGATGTTCTCAGTGGCCGCGCGGCTCACTGAGAACATCAAAGCCGCCGCGAAAGTGATCAGCAGGCAGTCAAATGGTGCGCGCGCCCGGCGCACATGCACTGTAGTTGGCGGCCTGTTTGCACTTCCAAATCTCGCTTTCTTTAGCTCTCGCCAGAGCAGCGCTAAAGCGCTGGCTCAGGCGAGACCTAAAAACAGGCAGCCGTCCTGGGACGGCTAATTTAGATTGTTATCAGCGGAAGCTTCATCAATTGTCTAGTGTGTGAAAAGCTTTCTGCCAGGAAGCCTGCTTGCCTGAATTAAGTGAAAATGTGCTATAGTAGTTAATCGGCAAGTGTTTGGGAGCTGGTTCTGACTTTAATTGATGCAATCACTCCATGCTTTGGGATGACAAAGATTTGGGTTTTTGGAGTGGTAATGTAAACAGTTAACAACTGGGCTATGATGTGCGTGCTTTTAATTGCAATTGCATTTACACAGCCCTTAGTACCCCAAAGGAGGTGTTGAAGGGACACTTATGTAAAACAAAAAAGAAATCACATTACATACGCACTGGTATTACTAAAATCTACCATTTGGAAGCACCATTTTATCATAAAACGTTTTGCGAATTTTGCAGTATTCTATCTTACACTGTGTGTAATGCAAGTATAAAATAATGACTTACATATTCACAGTGCTTTCTGTCACATGTTGTGACCTCGTAGCACTAAAAATACACGTCACTATTCTCCACTGCACAAATCAAGATTTAATTCTGTGGCTCTCTGGTTACACACAGACCTCTGAGTGCATTAACTAATAAAGGTTTCATAATGTACTACAGTGCATTTCCCACTGAGTAACCACTTTTAAATTTATGCTGCCCATTATTTTATATGTAGATATCTGATGGTGAAAGGCCTAAAAAATGTGCAGAGCATTTTGGGGCTTATTTATGAGAGGCTTGCATCGCTAGAGCATCACTTTTTTTGAGGCTTCTGCGGCGCAAGCTTCTCAACCATACCTATGAGGTGGTGCAAAGCCACCTGTATGGCTTTGCATAGCCTCATAGATATGAGACATAGCAGCGCAAGTCACTGCGCTGCCTTACTCTGCGTCAAGGAGGGGTTGCATGGGCTTTGCTTGGAGTTACCACACAACACCCATGAATTTTGATGCCGCCCCATATTTACAAAATCACGTAAACCTGGGGCAGCTCCATAAACTCCCCAGCGGAGGCGCAACGAGGAGAAATGTTTTCAGTTCTCCTAATTCTTTTCCTCTTTCCATGTGTGCTACATTCTGCAGCTCACATCGAAAGAGGAAAACGCCTCTCAGGATTGTTTTTGTGAAGGAAGGTTCCCCTTCCTGTACAAAAACAATCCTTCCTATGCTGGTGCTAGGCAGCAAGTTGTGCGCCAACTCAAGGGTAAAGGACAGGAATGCATCGTATTTTATAAATACGGTGCATTCCTGCCCTTTCACATTGGCGTAGGGCAGCGCAGCAAGAAGACGTGCGGCGCTGCCCTACGCCAATTCCTCATAAATTAGGCCCTTTGTTTTAGCTACACCTTTGACTACACCCCCAAGCTCACTGACCCTTGGTTTGCTACACACTGTTTAATATTATTTCCCTACCGTAAAAGTTATTTGCTGTGGGAATCAGGGGCGTTTATGGTTGTTGATGATGAGGAGCATCAGGTTCTAGAAATTTTTGTCAAAAGGGGGTCCTTACGCCTAAACAATTTTGAAAAGGGGGTCTCAGCCTCAAAAAGTTTGAAGACCTCTGACCTATCTATATCATCCCCAATCTTATCTAGCAATTTACCATAATTAGCTCTAATTACCACATCTGCGTCGGGGTGGACCTGAATACCCAGATAGCACACCGGTTCGGTAGTCCATTGCAGTGGGATATCCAGCGGAAACTGCACTGTGGAAGGCGTTAGGGGAAACAATATGGATTTGTCCCAATTAATCTTGAGGCCAGAAAGGCCTCCAAAACGAATCACCTCATGTATCGCAGGTGATGAATGGGTCTTGGGGTCTCTAACATATAACAGTGTGTCATCCGTGTAAGCGGAGGCGATGAGATTATAATGAGGAAAGCAAAGTCCTCTATGACTATGATATTCCCGTAGAGCGCGCAACAGAGGCTCAGCAGCTATCGCATACAGCAATGGGGATAATGGGCACCCCTGCCGCGTGCCTCGCTGGATTGAGAAAGGGACAGATACCACATCCCGTGCGAACCCTAGCCATTGGAGAGTTATATAACACCGAAACCATTTGCAGAAACTCCTGACCCACCCCTATTGTAAGGATCTTACCAGGAATGGATTCTGCAGGAGCGCCGTGGAGTTTCGGTGAAGTTGTTGCTAGACCCTACCTTCAGCCCACTACGCAATGCCTCTATCAAACCCTAGAGAGCACATGCAATAGGGGAAAGCAGGGAAACAAAACAAGGAAGGAGGGGAAGAAATCTCTGGTGCCACTGCCCGCTGCCTCTTCTGGACGTTGAAAAGTAGAATGTGTCCCGACTCTGCTGTGCTCTCTTGTTAACTGGGGATAGTGTATCTGAAAAGAATATTAGAAGAGGGTGAGAGGGCTGAGGATAGGAGAGACGAGGCACAGAGGTATTCACCAAGAAAAAAGAGGTGTAATTAAGAATACCTAGCGTCTACTTGGAGATGACAATGAGCTTTATGTGAGCCAGCTGTGGAGAATTCCTTCTCTTCTAAATATACCTCTTCCTAAACGTAGAAAACATACATGAGTGAAATTACCTTATAATTGCCTTCCCACTTCCCTTTCTAAATCCCCATACCCCGTTACCGGCTCTTCAAGTAGGACGATGATCCACTGTTCAAAATGTAGCACTGGAGAAGCCACAGTCTGGTGCAACGAACCTCCTGGAGTTTGTGTGGCGGCGGGAACCGGTTCATTCACGCTTGGTCATTAATGAGATCCCGGCCACCATGGAGACAAAATCCAGCCAGGCAGGAGGAGCGCACAGTAAACACGAATTGGAGCTCCAAGGGTTATTAGAAGGGGTAAGAGACTAATGACAGGGGGAAGCACCTCAAGACACCCGGCCGGCCCTAACTCCGGAAAGGCGGGCGGAGCGCTGAGAATGCCTTCCTGTCCTCGGAAACAGTGGAGACTGGAGCGGGGAGACTGGAGCGGGAATGCCTGGGAAGAAGCGGGCGGAGCACGCAAAGGTGCCCGACCGACCTCGAGACCACAATTCTATCCGGAAGGCTGAGCCCTGGGCAGAGGTAAAGAAAATAAAAGGGGATTGGAAAGGGAATCACTCGAAAATCCTAAGTGAACAGAGCTCTGTGAACGGAACTCTAACTAAACCAAAGAACAAAGTCCCAAGCGAGAAAAACGCCGATAGGCGTCGAGGGTACCCAAACAGGAAACAGGAAACAGGAAACGCAGGACAAGGTGGATGAGCAACACTAGAATGCGAAGCCCCGAGTTATCGCGCCTCAGGCTTTTCTACCGTCGGGCCTCTATCGCGCATGCGCGATAGCAAGTCACCAATCTCAGTGTCCTGTGCGTGGCAATTCTGACAGTACACTCCCCCCAGAACACCCCCCACTGGTTTGGGCTTGTGAGGATTTCTCCTATGAAACTGACGTACTAATCGGGGAGAGTGTACCTGACTTGCGGGTTCCCAGGAGCGTTCTTCTACCCCGTAACCCTTCCAGTGTATTAGATACTGCAATCGGCGTCTGCTCCTTCTGGAGTCCACAATGGCTTCCACCTCGTACTCTTCTTCTCCATTCACAGAGATTGGCGTGGGTGTTGGAGGGAGGCGAGTACCGGGTTCCACGGGTTTCAACAGGGTGCACCTTTACCGTCTCTGGGAGCCTTAGTTCCATAGCTACTGGATTAATTACTCTTGTAATCTTATATGGGCCCAGGAATCTGGGTTTGAATTTACAAGGACCCCGTAGGGGTATGAATTTAGAGGATAACCACACCTCATCTCCTGGTTTATATAGTGGCTCTGCTTGTCTATGGAGATCTGCTTCTCTCTTGTAATTAGCCTTAGCCTGATTCAAATTGGTTTGTGTGAGTCGATGTATGGTCTGAATGTCCTGAATGAACTCACTAACTGCTGGAGTGGTGCACTCACATGAAGAGACAGAAAGGAAAGCCTTAGGATGGAAACCATGAGAACAGAAAAAAGGAGTGTATTTGGTAGATGTGTGTTGACTGTTGTTGTACGCAAATTCTGCAATTCACACCAGATTATCCCATTCTGAACTGGAGCTTAATGTTTGGGTTCTTATATACTGTTCAAAACATTGGTTTACTCTTTCTGTCTGACCATCAGTCTGTGGGTGGTGGCTGGACGACAGTCTCACGTCTATTTGCAACAGATTACAAAGTTTTCTCCAGAACCGGGAAACAAATTGGGCACCCCTGTCCGAAATCACCACACTGGGAAATCCATGCAATTTTACTACATGGTGGAGAAAAACGATGGCAAGTGTGGCCGCCGTAGGGAGACCCTTTAGCGGGATGAAATGTGCAGTCTTTGTAAACAAGTCTACTACTACCAGCAGAGTGTTATGTCCTTTGGAGGTCAGTCGTAATTCAACAATAAAATCAAGCAATACAGTGTGCCAGGGAAGAGGAGGTGTAGGCAATGGCTGAAGCAACCCCGTGGGCTTGTGATGCGAACTCTTGCTTTGAGCACACACATGACATGTCTTTAAGAAGTGCTCAGCATCTTTTCTTAAGGTAGGCCACCAAAACCACCTCATTAACAGGTCAACGGTATTTTTAATCCCCGGATGTCCGGCCAAAGGGTGAGCATGACACCATTCTAAAGCTTGTTCTTGTAATTCTGAGGTTGTTAAGACTATACCCCCTTGGACATAGGCAAGCCCATCTTTCATACTGTGTTCCACCGTCTCTATTAGTTCTTGTCCCTCCACAGATTGTTGTTCACTCTTTGTCTTTGTAAGAAACTCCTCTTCAGAAGTCCCTCCTACAATCTTGTGTTGAGGAATAATAAGAGGAGGTTCTATCTGTTCTATCTGTGAGATGGAAGAGCCCTCATAGTGCAAGGTTCCCAGCTCTCATGCCTTATGCAATGCAGCATCCCTGTCCCAGTAATTTAGAAGTTTTGCTATTATCGGCATAGGCGGGGCACCAGGCCGGGGGTGAGGACCAAGCGAGCGATGTGCTCTCTCAGCGACAAAAAGGTGGGAAAAAGTGTCTGCACCCAGAAGAGTGGTCAATAGTTTTTCAACGAATGTTTCCATATTTCCAGTCACTGTAGATTCTGCCAGGCCTGTTATGCGGAGGATACTGCGACATGAGCGGGCCTCCAAGTCCTCAGCCCGATCCTGCAGTGCAGCCAAAGTTCGCTCGACCCGCTTCCGTGTGCCGTCAGTGTCCGTCTGAGCCTCCTCTACTTCTGCAATGCGATGTTCTGCGATGTTTATACGTTCTGAGTGTTTATCCACCCTTTCGGACATCCTGTCCATTCTATATGCCCGCGTATCAATCTTAGAGTCAATGGCCATGAGCTCCTGCTGCATGGTTGCAATAATCTGCTTAATGTCACTCACCGGATCGTCGGCAGGGGCATCCGAGTCAGGGAGCATATTGTCTGCTGCCTCCTCAGGGCGCCGGGATTTGCGGTGCTCAAAGGTGAACTTAGGTTGGTATTTGTTGGTCTTCCCCATCTCTAGACCTGTACTCCAGCAGAGTCCCCTGGGTCTGGTCGCGAGACACCTACCGAGGGCTGGGGAAGGTCAGAGAACCAGGTCAGGCAGGGCGGCGTGAGGACCACAATTAGCAAATGAGGAGCGGCAGCCTGAATGGGAGGGCTGTGTAGAGCCGGCATCCATGCAGGGGCAAAGGGAGGTGTTAAAAATCCGGACAGTGGTACCAGGGATCAGCAGGCGCCAAATCTGAAAAATACAGCACTCACCACCAGTCCCAAAGCGAAGAAGGAAGGGCACCCGTGAGGCAGAATGGTTCACACTCAAGGCACAGGCTCGGGTAAAGGACCGGACCACGCCTCCGAATTAAAGAGAGTCTGTGCCTCAGGCAGCTACCATCCTCAAGTCCGGAGCAGTCACCAGGCCCGTCTCCCTCGCAGTATGGCGTAGGAGGTCCCACAGAGCACAGAGCACAGATCTGTCTAGCCCCACAGGCGCTCCCCAGGGCCCGGCCCAGCAGCAGCACCAGCGCCGCACCCCAGACGCCAACGCCTCCAGCTACCAGGCCGCAACCGCCCACCTCCAATCACGAGCACTGCAGATCAAGAGTCGGCGGGGGGTCCAATGCGGATCCGTAGCAGGAGCGATGGGGCCGCCAGCAATCGTGGGTGAGTCCAGAGCTATCGCCGGCTCCCACACCGTGAACTCAAGCGGCCGGAGGGCGCAAAGGCATCTCCCGCGATCACACAGGACGGAGGCCGCGTCGCGTCTCACACTGATCTCAGCAGAGCAGCCAAAGCCGAAAGCTCCGGTCACAGCCCCGAACAGAGCGAGTGCTCAGAAGGGCAAATCCATAGGTGCGGTGACGATACCAGGCAGAGAGTATCAGGATTTCTGATTGGATTGTGCGGTGTGTGGCGGAGCTCTAGATCCGAGCGGCCATTTTCGAGCCGGACAAGCTCAGCCCCCTTGTTCGATTACTTCAAACCATAACAATTTAAGACTTTTTACAGGCAGACTTAGTTATCAGAAGAGGGCTTCTCGTCCTGGCAAACACATCAAACTCATGTAAGGATGGAAACATGTTGACTATTGTTGACAGATAAAAAAGATCATAACCAACCAACTTCATCCTTGTTTTTAATCTTGTTGGAGTGGGGACAGTTATAAATTAACCACACTACATCATTTTCACCAAAGGCTCTTTGTAAGTGTGTAATAGAGTAGAGTAGTGGGGATGCGTAGTCTAGCACAGCTCTTCTAGGCAGGTAGAAGAACCTGAACAAGGCATTTTGATGACTTGTGCTTAAAACAAGGAGTGACCGGATGATGAAGCATGCCACGTTGTGTGGGTGAAGGCACTAAATCCTTTTAAATGAAAGACAGGCACAGGACCTACTACTGTGTTTTTCTGTAAAATAAACCACTTCTCCTCAGGGATCTCACTCTCAAATTATTGTAGCATAACTAGGGAGGCTAGCCCTTTTTTGCCCTGTAAAAGTTATTTTTCTCTTATTCTCACTAATTTTGAATACAGTTAGATTTTCCGTAACATGATCCCCATGGCCAATGTAATATATACGGCTGTACTAGTGAGAAACTAGAGTCTGTTCTGCTTTGCAGCTGTGCCGAGAAACAAAGGGGCCTATTAGGATGGCGGTCGGAAAATCTCCCCGCGGCGGTCAGATTCTGGTGATTAACATTGCGGTGGTTGCTGCTGACAGCCGCACCGCCGCGGTGTAAAAAGGAGCATGTCATGCATGTCACTGCACTGCGTGGCAGGCACTGCACAGTGCCTGCCACCTGGTACAGGAACATGTAGGGGGGTACCATGGGTACCCCCCCAGTGCACCCACACCACCCCCCAACACATTGGGGGCCCGCAATGGGCCCCGGAGACATTCTCCCCATGCCTTTCCATGGCGGTTCCACTGCCGCGGAAAAGCTGGCTACCGCCGGCATGATAATCATGCCGGCATAGCCAGGCCCTGCACCGGCATCATTGTAGCGGTCCAGTACCGGCGGGAAAGTGGTGGGCGGAGATTCTCACTGCCGCGGTCGTTACCGCCATGCTAATGGGACCGCGGGTTTTCAGGGTTGCGATTGCGGGCGGATGTCCGTTGCCGGTCCGGCAGTTACCACCGGCGCCGGCCATTCGCCCGCCATCCTCATAGACCCCAAAGTCTTAATCAATGGAACACTAGTGGCACACACTAAAAAATACAATATAGCAACCTTGCAATGAAATGGCTGCCCATTTTGCATCAATTTTATCTGACTCTGGATTCAACATTTGACTGCTGAGTGAGCTGAAGCCACAGTTGCTGTTTTTACAGTTTAAAAACACACGTACTTTATGGGAATTCACAAACTGAAATCTAGAGCATTCACACCCTGAAAATGGAAGGACTCGAGCAAAGGGCTGGCGTAACTCCCGTCCAGGAAGGAAGGGGAAAGAATCACATCCTGATTTGCTTGGGTTGTTAGTGGAATTACTTTCTACACGAGAAAAAAAGAAGACTAAATGTGTCGAATTTTATGTTATTAGCAATTCTGCAAAGGGAGGGATAGGCAGCCTTCAGAAAGTTACATGACAGGTGCAATAGTATGCCTAGAAACCTGCGTCTTAAGAGCTTTCCAGCCATACTATTACACCTGCTCTGTGATCGGCTATGGATAGATTAGAGAGAGGCAGCATTTAAGGGACAGATGAGGTCATTTTGGACTTTATTAGCAGAAGGTTGTGGGTCAAGAGTTAGATCGATCCCTTGGCCATTGAGGAGGCTAGCTGGATTGACTATATTACTAACCTGTATATGGCAAATGAAGAGGAAGGTGAATGAGACAATCTAGAAATGTGTACATAGGCTCATGACCCCCCTTCAGTTAAAGAAATTGAGCTGTCTATTTGAGGGATGTGTACCTCCACCACGATGGGGCCCGATTAAGTCCCTATCTCTGCTTTAAAACAAGAACCATCTCTCTGAAGTAAAATATTGTACTCGTTTTTTAAAAGCTGCTATGAGCATAGGAGAGTCCCTCCCTCCTGGGAGATTGAAAATTGCCAGGGCACTACCGACAGATAGCTCTTCTAGTTGCGGTGGGCCAAGTTTTTACAACATACTTACTGACTCAGGTATGTAAGTGGGCAGAAGATAAGATTATAATACCTATGGAGCAAACTGGGTTCTGGAGGAATCATGGAACAATGGACAATATAACAGCTCTCCAGCTGGTCTTTATAGATTTCTCAACAGCATTTGATAAAGTGGATCGAGTTCTGCTGTGGAGCTAACTCATAAGGCTGGGTATGCCAGGCACCCTGTTAATATTTGTTACTGCAATACACTTGTCTACATGGCGTAGAGTACTTCTAGGTAGCGATCGCGGTCTTTGTGAAAAAATGCCAACTCAAAATGGTTTGAAACAAGGGTGCTTCCTAGCCCCGATACTCTTTTCGTAATATATCTTGGATCTACCAGTTTGTCTATCACGGAGTGAGGGTATAGCGCTGTCTATTGGCGGTAAAGCAATAACCTGTCTACTATATGAAGATGATACAGTAATCTTGGACCAATTTACTGATACCCATCACTTAAAGATTTATGCCTCGAAAATTAAAATCATGTGCTTCCACATCAAGAAGAAACTCAGATACACTAATTGCTCCTGGGATTTGGGCTCTCAAAAGTTAGAATTAGCAAAAACCTATACGTTTCTTGGGAAGATAATATGTGGCATTCTTAGTGATAAGGCCCATATTGAGACTAATAAGAGTATAGCTCATGCCCAGGCCAAAGGATTGGGTGCCCTTTATAGGGCAACTGGTGGTAAACATTTCTCTTACCTTCTCGAGGTTTATTGCATGAAAATCCCTGCCTCCTTGTTTATGATCTGGAGCCAATTTAAGCAGCCAACTGAAGTTTCTTAAATATGGTGGAAGGGCAAATTAAAAACAATATCTCTACTGTTAACCCCGCGATTTCTGCGGCTGCCTTAAGGTTGGAAATGGGTTTAAGAAGTGCGTATGTTCAGGGCCTGGAGGGGGTGGTATGCTGGGCTGCCTGCCTAGCGATGAAGACTCACTAAGGACACTAATGAAGAAATAAACTCTAGAAGATAAAAAAGGGGAAACAGCCTTTACAACCCTGGCTGAGCCACGCGTGCTGTTTCCCTGCAGCGGAACCACAATTGCTCAACCACGCATATGCCTTAACCACGCATGTGCGTGGTTAAGGCAGTGCGATGTTTAGATGCTGGGATGGGTGGACACAGGAAGAGGAAGGATCGGGAGAGGACGTGATCAGGTAAGTAGGGCTGGGTTTTGGGGGGGTGTGAGTAGTTTTTATGGGTTGGGGGTAGTTTTTATGGCTCAGAGGGAATTTGGGGGTAGTTTCTAGGGTCAGAGGGTTAGGGTAGTTTTCAGGACTGGGGGCAGGGTTGTTTTTAGGGCTCAGGGGAGGTCGGTTAGTTTTTAGGGTTCGGGGGCTTGGGTAGTTTTTGGGGCTCAGGTGGGTGGTTCGAGGTAGTTTTTAGGGGTCAGGGTGGTCGGAGTAGTTTTTAGGGCTCAGGGCAGAGGAACTGAAGTGTGATCCTTACCACACATAGGGCCATATGTAGGTAGCATACAAGTTACCACTTCTTAAATACCGAACTTTACCGAATCGGTATTTAAGAAGTGGTAACTCGTATGTAGGTAATCATTCGGTAAATATTACCGAATCAGAGAAATTCGGTAATTACCGAATCGGTATTTACCGATTCGGTAATGAGGCATACCTTCCCATTGATTCCTATGGGCCTGGAGGCCCATAGGAATCAATGGGAAGGTATGCCTCATTACCGAATCGGTAAATACCGATTCGGTAATGGGGGGAGCACATTCAAGGGTGGCAGGGTGTCACATTTACACCCTGTTGCACCCCTGATTCCTGCATGTGTGCACATGTGGCGCACATACATGCCCTAAGGGCATGTATGTCTGCCACATGGCACTGTTAGTCCAGCAAAATATTGCTTTTTGCAATGAATTCGGTATTTAGCACCAACATATATTTGGTGCTAAATACCCAATTATTTTCCCTACACATCACTCATTTGAGTGTCACCTACATCTCATTTCAGGATTCGGTATTTACCGAATCGGTAAAATTACCGATTCGGTAATTTTACCGATTCGGTAAATTACCGAATCCTGAAATGTTCCCCCTACATAGCACAAGCCTAAATACCGGTCGGTAACGGGATATTTACCGAAAATCGGCCGTTACCGACCGGTATTAGGCTACCTACATATGGCCCATAATCCTTTACCACTCGTGCCTTTAACACGAAATTGTGTGGTAAAGGCATAAGTGGTAAAGTCATGCACTATAAAGGCATGCGTGGTAAAATAATGCGTTGTTAAGACTCATTCGTTGTTTGGGCAGCGTTGCAGAGGCACGTGTGGTTTAGTTATGTGTGCCTCTGTCATGCAACCATAAAAAAGATGTCATTAGTTTATAGAAATTTTCTCTTTGCTGTTGATCAGTTACAATTAGATCCTAGCCTTGTCTTTACTCTAACAGTGACATAATTAAAAGGTAGCTTAAAACAGGCCACAGGGCGCTAAGCTTTCACTTTAAAGAGGGAGGTTTGCCTTAAAAAAGGGGTTTTCAGCATATAACTGACTCCATCACAGCAATTACAGCGCAACCATACATTAACTGGAATTTGCCTCATGGGTTGAGACGCTTTCCGATATTGCTGAGGTTGGGTATGCTCCTGTTTTATCTCCTAATGGCCAAATGGTATGGAACTTCCTTTGAATGTAATTTATGTCATAACAGGATACAAGACCTGAACCATGTTCGCTTTGTCTGTCCAGCCCTTTTATTACATCATCGAAAATGGTTGAGGCCAATATGCAGGCAGTTATCCATATGATTGGTTTCGGAAGCACAACAGTCACTTTATGCACCTTCTAATGAAATGTTTTGTTATAGAATTTTTAACTTTTGTAAGTGTTTTTTAAATCTATACTGATTATATATGTGCATTTACCTATTTGATCAGTCTTGGAAGCACTGTAGTAACTTTATGTGCATAATAATGAATCTTTTGTTTTATATAATTTTTGTACTGGTCATATACCCGCAGTTTTTTATACAATCGGTCTTGGAAGTACTTCAGTCACTTTATGTGTAAATGTATATTAATTTTATTTTCATTATAGTATGATGGAGCTCATGTGGATTGTGTTTCTATGTATATTATGTGTACTTTTGTGTACTATGAGTATATGTATATTTTTTTATGTAAATTTTTTATTTTTATTGTTGTTATGTGCATCGAGTATAGCTGATCACCATCACTTTCAGTTACAGTTATTCTTTTACATAATATACAAAGTAATACCACTATATGAAAGAAGCATAAGTACAATCGCTCCGACCTCACTGTCGTAGGATCCTCCACTGCTTTACATTGAAGACTTCCCAAGTTGAACGTTATCTCAGTTTATCAGTCACTCAAATCCGGATCAGAGTCTTCGGGTGGAGGGGCGCATATGTTCCCCCGAAATGTGTTCCACTTCCCCCATACTCGCATCCATTTGCGGAGGCATCCCCTATTAATAAAGACTGCCTTTTCCACAACCATGGCACTGTCTGGGTCACGACACCACTGCTGGTGAGAGGGAATCGTTTGTGCTCCCCAGTGTTGTGCGATATTCCTTTTGGCTAGTGTGATACTTAGGGTTGCCCATTCCTGTTCTGCATGATTGAGATCTGTTGGCTCCCACACATTAAGTAGGCATCTCCGTGGTTTGGGGGGGACAGCGAAGCCACACACGCGAGTGATCGTGGCCATAACTGCCCTCCAATATTGTGTGATATGGGGACAGTCCCATATTATGTGGTAAAAAGTACCCATGAGCCCACATCCCCTAAGGCAAAGTGGTGTATCAGCCCTCCCTATTTTGTGTAGTGTGGTTCTAGTGTAGTATGTTCTGTGGAGTATTTTAAGTTGCACGAGTTTTAATATGGAGGGAATCGCCACCTCTAGCGGGGACGCCAGCGCCTCCTGCCAGTCCTGTTCGTCCATCTCTGCCACTTCCACCTGCCATTTCTCTTTAAGTTTGTGTGTGGGATCCTTCTGATTGTTGACCAACATACGATATATTAATGAGATTGCTATATGTATATTTCTTAAAGTGTTTTTATGCGAGTTTATTCGGAAATAAACTTGAAACTCGAGCCAGGTCCCAATCCGAACAAGTGTTCCACCTCCACAATCTAAACTCTCAGACAGTCAGAACAAGGAGAGCTTTGCAGCTATTTTGCAGGTATGGTACACTGAAAGAAGGAGCATGCTAAATCTTATCAGCTATAAGTGCATTGGCAAGTCCCAGGCCCGAATTCCACGTGGTTGGACAGATCGGATAGCGTGGCTGCCAGCTCAGGGAAGAGGTTTCAGCTAATGCACTGTTCCAGGAAGGACTCTGGGCAGAAGGTGAACTGCAGACAAACATAAATAACACTAGGATACAACTCTTAAAGGTTATTCCTGGCACTGGCACCTGCTACAAGGGCAGGGGAGCCGGAATGACTTACGGTCTAATGCAAGGGCTCACCATCTTGTGCAGCAAGTCCTTTAAAGGGAGTACTATTTTCCAGTGCATCCATCTGTGCACACCATATAAGAGCACAGGTACACTAAATGCTCAGAGGAAGAGGAGCACGAGCTGTGAACACACTCTCTCTCAAGGGCACAGGCTAAAGTGCCCATATACCTGCAAGGACAAAGGAGGCACCAGCATCTACCAGTCTTCAGAAAGCCTGTTGAAGGGAAAGTAACTACTGACTCCCCTCTTCTACAGGTGGAGGTGCCCCTGGATTTACACTCAGCTCACAGCCATGTGCTCTGCTGAAGAGCAGCAATAACACCTGAAGCATCTTCAGTGGGCTCCTTTGCTCATCCGAGTGGGTCAAAAAATACAGCGTCAGTAAGGGAATTATTATACATGGGCTAAATGGCACACATCTATTGCAAAATATGGGGAATTACGACAGTTTCTTTCTTTTTTTTTTTTTAATGTTATTGACATTGCTATCCTAAGACGTACAGCTATTGTGCAGAATCAAGATGAAAGATCAAATTACCACAGACAAGAACTGAAGGTTACAATAAAGGTACAATTAGGAACGTGTTATATAAACCATGTATTCCGTCCCTGTCCTGGAGGTCGAAGCAAATGAACCATCTAGAAACATTTAAAACAAGCATTGGCATAGCCAATAGGTCTCGCCTTTGGGACCTTATAAGTGTTTAGCCATACAACAGTTGCATAACTAAATACTTATAAGGTCCCAAAAGCGAGACCTATTGTCTATGCCAAGCGGCCGTGCGGCCGCGAAAGTGAAAGTAATCGTGGTCAGGCGCGCGCGCCCGCGCACATGCACTGTAGCTCTAGGCTGGCCTGGTAGCACTTTTTGGAGCCCTCTCAATAAGTCTCGCCAGACAGCGCAAGCGCTAGGTCAGGCGAGACCTAAAAACAAAGGGAATGAAAGATAATTTGTCCAGTGGCACACATACTTTAAAATGCAATTTAAAAATGTTCTTTCAAAGGACGAATGATCTGGATCCCTGCAAACTCAGCCAAAGTGGAACCAACACACCAGCCAGTGAAAGACTGCTTCACAGTCTTGACAAATCGTTTAGATAAAATGCGGAAGAGTATTAAAACAGTGTGATTAACTTATAATGAATTCGATGTATTCTGTTGAGAAGCTGAGTTTATTGTCACATTGAAAATGTAGGCCTCGATTTTAAAATGGTTGTTGCTGTCTGCAGCCATCTTCCCCTGCTCTCCGTCCTTTCCACACCATGCACTGGGCACACAATAGCTATTTTGTAAACAATGTTTTGAAACACCTTGTCATGTACAACATGATGCTTCTTTCGCAAGCTTTGTTTTAATGCTGTGCTAGCACAGTGAACATTTCCCAAGGTCTCACCGATTGGACCACAATTGTAGCAATATTTCTACCAATTACTGAGGTGTCTCAGGAGCACTGGGGATGAGAACTGTGTGATGTGGATCTGTAGGAAAGCTTTGAATAATGCGACTTTAGAAACTGTATTGTTGATTCTTTAATTTGATTGGGTTATTGCATGAGGTCCTAATGCAGTTGAATTCATGTATAGTTTCCTTTGCATTTTTCTTCATAAAAAACACCTTTTCCTGTTATTTCATATATTGCATTTGTATCCTGAGCTTCAGCTTTTACATGACAAATGGCTAAGGACCCGATTTATATGTTGATGGAGAGGGAACTTCTTAGCAACAGAAACAGAGGGGGATATGTACAAGGAAGTGGAGGAGAGAGGCGTTAGCCATCCTGGCTTAACGCCTCTCTCCTCCACTTCTGAAACGCAAGGCTGCACCATATTTACAAGAATGTGGTGCACCCTTGTGTTTCCCCCTGCGATGGCGCTAAGTTTCGCCACTTAGCGCCAATTCAAGCACCCTTACACCAGAGTGCAAAGGGGTCTGCGTGCAGGGGAGGATTGTTTATGTGTAGGAGGTTGTCCCTTCCTGCACATAAACAATCCTAGAAATGCCATTCTGTCAATTTCATGCATGCTGCTTCATACAGCACACATGAAAGTGACAAAATGGCATTTTGTAAAAATGTTGTTTATGTATAGGAAGGGACACCATCCTGTACATAACAAAACCATGGCATTTTGCCTTTTCCATGTGTGCTGCACAAGATAACACACATGGATAAAGCAAAAACGAGGAAAAACAATGCATTTCTCCTCGTTTCGCCATCTTAAGAACAGTTTTTACCTGGTCTTAATTTTGGCACTGCCTCCTATGTACGCCACCCTTGTACATAGGGGGCAGCTTCAAAATGAATGGGTGTTGCGGTGGAATGCCCACCACAACAGCCAATGCCCACCCCTTTCACGCTAACCATAGCGTGAAAGGAGGCCTTTTGTACACTTGACGTGGCTTAACGCTGCCTTGTACATAAGGCGCAGCCCCCATCGCCCCCACAACTTCACTATAGGTGATGTTGTGGTGGCGATAGGGGCTTGTACATATGCCTCCCCGCTAACATAATGGGCTGCCCGCCAGATTTAAATTTGAGCGGACAATAGTTTGACTCCCATGGCGAGGGTACATTGTTTTGGGGGTTTTTTTCAAAAAGAAAAGCTCACATTGAGAACAAGCTTGACAGCAGTTCCTAGCAATGCTTGAAATAACCACTGAGCCAGCAGACATTTCACAATTCGGCAGGCAGTACTTCCATCAGGGAGATGGAGTAATTTATTCTGTCATCCTTACAGAGAAATGGGTCCGCAAAAATATAAATCGGGCCCTCACAGCGTGACGTTTTGCCACTTATTTTGTTGTTCTAATGTCTGTAGTCATTTTGTCAATACCCCTGCATGTTTTTCACTGTAATACTTGTTAGTCTTTCTTGTAAAGCCTAACATGCTTTTCAATTAATTCTGAAATGTTGCTGGTTTTTTAAGGTAATGTTGAACAGGTCCAGTTAAGGTGCAACTAAATCCTTAGGGAATTGACACCGCTCCCAATGAAGCAATTTAATTGGATCTTAGAGAAAAGCGCAACATCAAACTCAAAGGGGCAGATTTACTAGCCCCTTGCGCCACTTTTGCGTCACTTTTAACATGAGGAAAGTGAAGCAAACGTGGCGCAAGGGGCGTGTAAATAAGCCCCAAAGTATTGTAAACGACAGAACCTCGAGCTGAAACTGACCTTTAGTTCTAAAGCAGCTAAAATTGTCAGAAAATGTGTGGATACAGCATAAAAGTCCATCCAAACTATATTTAAGATGATATTGATTTTAATTTCTGGCGCAGTATGATGTATATGTGGGTTGTGCTTATGAATGCAGGGGATTATCACTCCCATGTTGTGCTCTCATTCTCCTCTGTCCACATCAGGTTTGGGGGAACTCCACGCCTTTACATATGCTGGGATTTCAGGCCAGTGGAGGCCTTTTGCCATTAGGCAGTGTTGAGCACAGTCAAGGAACACACGTAAAATGTCTTGTTTGAAGTATCCACGTCTGTTCTTTAATTGTCTATAATTCGCCGTACCTTAAGCCAACACGTGCTTCTTCAGGCCCTTTTGCCTAGAGTTCCTCAGGGCTTCATGCTTACAACTTCTTCAAACTCATAATATTCACTCCATTATAATGATGCTGTCAAAATGTTCATGAGAACAACAATGCTCGAATTGAAGTGTTGGCTAGAGGTCAGATGACTTCAAGAAAAAAATAATCGACATGGATATTTAAGCAAAACGTTTGACGTGTGTCCCTTAATTGTGCTGACAAACACTGAACTCTGACTTTTGTAGGCGCTTTCCTGGCACCTGCAGAGTTTGGGTGGCTGCTCCTCCAATCAGTTTGACTCACATTGGAGAGATTTAATACTTATAACACGAACTTATTGGGAGCTGTTGCGCTGATTTTGACTCTGGCCATCCATAACTTGTGTCTTTGTGCCATAAGTGTGGCCTCCGAGGCACTGTGAGTCCTGATACCTTTATCCCTTGGTCTCAGGGATTCCATCATAGACCGTAGTCTGTTTTCTGTGTTCTGTTGGAGGTTGTGATTGTAAATTTGAAGGTCAGTACTTTTGTGAGCATGACCGCTTGGTCACTTCCTGTCTTTTTGTGCTCATTTTCATTTATTTCTCTTTTTAGCCATTTTGGATGTTAACGTGTATTACACCCATTTCTGGATGCAACACTGTCCTCTCTGCGTGTGATTTGCAGAGATCTCTCTTTTCAAGTGTTTTTGCAAAGTTTGATGTCTTTATCAATTCGACACTGCATGTTTCACAATGCGAGTTGTGAGTGTTTGAAATGCGAGTAACTATGTATGGTTCTAGTCTTATAATTAATTTTAAAAACAACACCAGCATGTTAACTTTATATAGAAAATTGGAGTACAAATGTAATTATTAATTTCTTTTGAGATCCGTTTGTGAAGGTGGAAGGAAAAAGAAAAGATGTACTAGAAGCAAAGAAAATGATATTATCTGTGCTTGAAACTAAGGTATGTTTTACCTAGAATTATATTTGATCAAATACATTTCATTTTAAGATTTTTGCACTTTATTTTGATTTTGTAGATACAGACATGCGCACTGACGAGCATAATTCACAGAGCAGAGCATCATCTGATTAAGCAATCAAACATCAAGTCCCAGAGACATGGCCGATCGCAAACAAATAAAATTATCTTGTAAACTCAGTTGAATAATTTGACATCATATGTATGGTGTTTCCACATCAGTTTCAGGCATACCAACTGGATGAACATACTTTTTTTTTGGTTTTAAAACTTTTATTGTGTTCCATTTTACAAAACATACACAGTGCAGATGAATGGTTCCATGTAACAATCCGGCAAATATGATTTTGGGCATCCTAATCTCTTGTCATACCCCTGTACTCAGAACATATGATTTGCACATTGTAGCAATGAGGACAGTATGCAACCAAACAAAATCCTTCTCTATCAACAAACACCTCCGTTATCACTTCCAACAATGCTGATGGTTCCTATTTCCGAGATCTGCTATGGCGTACCTCGCACACCCACCCAACCAGTGCCAGGCAACCTGCAGTTAGTGGCCATAAAACCCAGGGATATGAACACTGCCTGCCAGCATCATTATCTGAGTGGGCCAGAATGATAAATTCTTTCAACGGAAACTGTGGGCCACCATAGAGGGTTCTCAATCCACTCATATTAGACAATGAAGTTCTTGAAGCTGCTTCTCCGCAATGCCACTTCTCCTGCCCACCTCCATCAGACTTCAGTATCTGTCACCGCTGGGCGTTAGGGGGTCGCATTCACGAATCTGTAGCTTGTGGCTCACCGAGATGTAAGAATGGGTTCCACATCCTCTCCTGTAGTTCATAGATACGCCTCTCATATGTGGCTACCCTGAAAAGTTCTGCCATCCATTCCTCATATTTAGGCGCAACAGGTTTTCTCCAATGCCTAAAGGACACACATTTTCGCCACTATAACTACTGTCGCCATCCATCTGCACCAATGTGCGGATGAGTCCTCTGGGCCCAATAGATTGTTCAAAAAAGCCAATTTGGCTGACACCACAAAATGACAATGAATGGTAGCTTGCAATGTATGCCAAAAGGTCTCCCAGTATGCATGTATGCGAGGTCAGGACAAGAGAACGTGTACTATGTTGCACTCCAGTTTCGCACATTGCAAGCATAAATTGTCCAGTGCCAACATGGCCTTTTTCGGCTTGTACAGAGAGCAGTGCCAGTTATGCAGTATTTTAAAATATATGAATTTTAATCTAACTTTCCTAAGAGTGCAGTCGTGGTACACCGTAACAGTAGTTCAGTCCTCATCTGTGTATTGAAGAGCTGGTGCCTCCTGCCAATAGGTCTTAGTTTCTACTTGTGTAGCCGCTGAGTAATGTTGGTTAATGAGAATCTGATACAAGTTATGATCACACCTCGAGATTTCCCCTATGCAAGCAAGTACTTCTGAATGGGCAACCAGTGAAGGGGGGGTGGTCCAGAGCTTGAGTTATGGGCGCTTGTCAGTCAGCATCACAGTTGAATATAACACCTATGTTGAGAAGGCTGGAGGTCATATTTAGTGCAAACCGACTCAAAGGATTTAATGAAGCCGTCAGCAAAGTTGAGGTCTCCAATTGTCTGGATTTTGGCCACCTTCTGTTGTGGCCAGTTGATCACCTGATGTCCATTTTGGATAGCAGAGATCCACCAGAGCAGTTTATTTTGGTGCAACTGATCATCATTGCCCATAATTCTGTGCGCATCCTTTCAAATCTGCCACATCGCTGTCACAATCGGTGGGCAATCAGTGACACATCTTGATGCCCAAATGTGGTGGGGCACTTCACGGCCTGCTCAAGGCAGACACAGGTGTGTCACTCAGTGTCGGCCACTAGGAAGTGTACAAGCTGCGATAGGCGATGAGCGAGTTAGTAAAAATACAATTTTAGTAATCACAGCCCACCCGACCTGGTGTCTGTGTGAAGTCATGCTGGTTTGAGTCGTGGTCTTCTGCCCGTCCAAATGAATAGTTTGATGTGTTTGTTTAGTAGCAAATTGTTGTTTTTGGTATATGGAGGGGTAGCATGCCAAAGACATATTTGAACATCGGGGCAGTCATCATTTTCACCATCGGCATACCACCCCATGGAGATATGTGTAGGTCAGCCCATCACAAAAAATCATTGATAGTTTTGGTTACAAAGGGCTGTATATTATCTGACACCTTGTTATTAAGTCCTCGATTGACCACATTTCCCATGTACTTCAATTTGGAACCTTTCCTGGTGAAGCTACAGTCGTAGCTATGTTGGAAAATCTGAAATTGACAACGTTTCACACATCCCCCCAATTCATTAGTTTGGTAGCCTGAAAACACTGAGAAAGAGTCAATAGTGGAGATTAGAGAAAGGAGAGAGAAATCCGAGTCAATGAGGGTCAGCAGATTATCGTCAGCATACGGTAAAATCTTAACCGGCCAGCCTTGGAGTTGATGCCCTTAATGTATGTTTTTGCCATATGGCTGCTGCCAGCTATTCCAGGGCAATAAGAAACAGGAGTGGGGACAGCGGGCAACCCCGTCGCATCCCTCGGATCATGGCCTCCCACAGTCTATTTTGGGTGGTAGCAATCACATACAGCCATTTCTTTTTAGCCGAGTAGTCGGGCCTATACCCATCCTTACCATGGTGCAAAATAGGAACTCCCACTCACGCCATTGAATGCCTTCTCAGCGTTTTCCACAGGACAATGTCTGTAAAGAGAAGTTGGCGCATCAACTTCCCCTTCAACATTCACTCACTGTGTCTATAGTGGGGCAGGAATTTAATGGGTCAGGTAGCCCAAGCTGTTGTCCCAGGATGCAGCATGACTGTCCTTACTGCACGTGTTCCTGCCCTTGCCGACTCTCCTCTCCAGCACGCAGTCACCAAGGTCTGACTCACAGGGCCACCCATGTTAATCACTTGTGGCAGCGGGAGTACTCCCCAGGGAAACGCCTTGTATCATCCTATAATTAGCACCCCAACTGCCACTCTGGGCTGGGGCAGGGCAGAATGGAGGGAGGCTCTGTAGCATTGTGTAGTGTATAGTAGGGAGGTCCACGCAGGAAGGATGTAATTAAAGATGATTTATTCAAGCAGGTAACATGTTGAATAGTTCCAGCCAACAGGTAGTTAAGTAGTGAAGAGTAGCCCCACCAGGAACAGCCTGCCTGCTGCTCAGCCCATGCTCAACTGTCACTTGTGTATCTCAACATTCATCATGCAGCGGTGTCAGGGCCCCTGAGCATCACAATGGCACCTCCCAGAACCATGGGGAGGCCCCCTGAAGAAAACAGCGAGCTTGCAGGAGTAGCAGTGAATGGGGCCACAGGTAGGGGTAGGCTCTAGCTTCTCTTACTTATGGACCAGGTAATCACAATCAAATCAAGTAGGCCTCACTCTGTAGATTAGGGCTGCAGTGATACTGAATCTGCTCTGTGCTCTCCTGCCGTGCAGCCTAACCACTATTGTCTTTCAGTTTTCCTATATTTCAGGCCATAGCCATGTTAAATGGAAACGAAAATGGCCCCTTTTGCCTTACATCAAGGACATGGCGATGAGCATTCTAGGCAGGCTTTTGTGAGCACTCTGGGGATCAAATATGCTATCTACTTACATGTACACTGAACTATGTAAAGTCTTGCCTTGATACAGATTTTACTAATATTCATCTAACAGTCCCTGTGAAAGTGTTTTCTTAATCAGCCTTGCATAAGGCAAAAGCTATCCAGCCTATTCTCTGAACTGTGACCGCTCTTCCTTTAATTCAGGGAATTTGCAACTGGTGAACAGGTCTCCCTTTGTCTTCTATTCTGATACTTCTAACTGCAGTATTATCTTTACTAATTTTCTTAAACAGCAGCATTTCATACAATGGCATGACCAGCACAGGCAGTGTGCTACACAAAGGCATTTCTTCTTAACACCAGTACAGCTAACCAGGCGCATAAGTCTAATCAAGTACAAGCCTTTCAGCAGATCTCCACCCTCCCAAAAAGGTGCCCTATATGTTCCTTCTATCAGCTTGTGTTGGATGTTTGGTCCCTCTGCAGGTCACCCTACTGCACGGTGCAGCTGTGCTTCTCAAACTTCAGTCTTACACTGCTATGCCTTCCAGCCTATACTAATTTCACCAGCAACGGATACATTTCTACGCATATCTGCTGGTATGTGACTCATTGTGCGCTGTATTAAATGAAGCCACTTAGGCAACATTACCATTTTTGCTAAACCTTCTGTTTCAATATCTGAGAACCATAACACTGTTGTGGGACGTCATCTGGGTGCTCCCAGGCAAATTGTAGGTTCATGGGGCTCGATTTTAACTATTGGAGTCACTTACCATTGGCGTCCTTTGTCCAATGTACTATTGTACCCGAAACCAAATAACCAAACGGAGAACTCCAGGGCTTGCTAAATGTTAGTGTAAGTTACATACTAAGAATACTTCAAAACACAATAATACCACTCTATCAGGTTACCACAGTGATTTACTTTGTAAAAAGGAAAGTGTTTTTATACAGATATGACAAAATATTATACATAAAAAGGTTGTACAAAGAAAAACAAAACTGTGTGGCCATTAAGAGCCAGAGATCTTACCCCTAATGTTATCATAACAGCTAAGGAGTAAGTGCTATAGTTCCCTCAGCGTCTGAGTTTGCAGTGTGTTCTTCAATAGACTGGGTTTGCGGTTCTTTAGTCTGTAGTCCGAGGACACGGTAATCTGTCTCAGTACCCAAAAGCACACACATGATCTCAGCATTTCTCTTTCTACCACTCGGCAACCACCAGCTTTGGTTCCTGCTCTTCAAAGATATCACATTTTTGAGTGTCAGTACTGATGTCTCTACTACTGTAAAAAAGGGCTTTACTAGCTTTCACTATGCTTCCTTTGAAACATCTCTGTAACCACTGAATTGCCCAGAGACCCATCTCCCAAGCACCCCACAGAGTGCCCACTCAAAAGCCTGCTAACCAACTGGTCACTCATAAGGAGGGCGGGGAGTGTCAAGAGGTGCAGGGACAGTGTCCTGTGCCCTGCATTAGGGGCTTGAAATGCAGGAGTCCAATTGCCCTTAGGGCTACCACTGAAGGATTAGCGGTTGTTCTGATGCCCGTTCACTCGAATCACCCAATCTCTCTTATGCGCCTCTCCTCAGCGAGTGCCCACTCAGACATTTCTTGTTCATTCTTGAAAGGGAGGGGCCCTTCCTGGAAAGCCATCTGATAGCAGTTCATTGTTTTGCTAACAATAATCCCAATAAAACAAATCAATAATTAATCTTCTTGGCCTTGTGATGGGGAATAATGTCCAAAAGGCAAAGATTAACTGTTGCCTCTATTCTAATAACTGACACCACCCTCAGATATTGAACTAGTACTGCCCAGTATTGCTCCACCTTGATACAGTTTTAAATTGTGCCGGAAACCGATCTAGTCAGATAAACCCGACGCTACCTAGTAAGTGATAGGTAGGTACGACGCAATACATTATCAATATAACAAGACCTGATCATCAAGGCACATCCTTTTAGGAAAATTATATAAGTGGGGTTAAGGATTCCATAGCTTTATCCTCCATATACACCCCTCATTTACATTCCGAGTAGTGCCCTCCCATTTTAATGCCTTTAATTTAAAAAAAATTTTTTTTTCTATTTTCACAACTGACAGTCACTGAACTGCAGTATCCTCGGCCATCATACAGGGGTACTACTGTGAATGATGTATCGAAAACAAAACACCTCAATCTCTATAAAGATTCTGAAAAAATGGTGAAGAGGCAAGATGGCACCTCACGTGCGCACCACCAGTAGAGCTTGCTGATTGGTACTCACCAGCAATGCTCACTTGTTTCAACATTGGTAGCCATTTTGCCTTAAAGAATAAGATAAGTTTCCAAAAACAAACGAAAATGGTGCTAAGAAAGAGTGAATGAGTGTATCACAGACCACATAAGCGACCATGTGAAAATAAAATTGAAATAAGTAGCACATTAACTGATGCCAACTTTATTATTCGCTTGTGCACTTATTCACAGAGTGTAATCATTGAGAAGACTCACGGATGGAGTTCTGTCTAATGAGTGAAATAAGAGAAGAGCTGGTATGAAGGACGTTGGCTCGGTTATGTCCCAGTAAAAGAAAAAATTCAGTGTCCAGTACTGGTGCTAGACGACCTCACAGCCCTGATGAAATTGCCTTAAACTTGTAATGGCAATGAAACATGTCGGCTCAGTATGAAGCGGTATGCATAAATGGCAACCGGTTTTAACTTGAATAAGTGCACAAGTGAATAATAAAGTTGGCATCAGTTAATGTGCTACTTATTTCAATTTTATTTTCACATGGTCGCTTATGTGGTCTGTGATACACTCACTTCATATAAGGGCAATGTTTCCCTTGACAGGCACCTGCTATTAGGCTCTCTAGTAAATATGCTGCCCCAATGACTCCTGACAGTAACTTATTTTCCCATGTATGCCCTTCAGCACACCAGTGGCATGATGTAGCTGTGCCGACAGATAGTTCAACTCTAAGTCAGGAAGTCCAAGGACCATCTATGGTGTCCAGCTTCAAGACTTCTAAGCCCACTCTGCTCCTTTTGGCTCCCCATATAAGAGAAATCAGGAGGCTACCTATTTCTCTGAAAGTAGGCCTATGTATCAGGCATTGAGAGGTCTGCAAACTTATAAGCATCAGAAAAATAATATAGTTTTTGCTATAGTAATCCTGCCCATAACCGACAATGGGAGTCTGTTCCAGAATCCAACAGAAGCCTTCACGCCTTCCAGTACTCTATACTTTATAAGCATATTGTTTGTCAGTGGTGTGTGTCACCCCTGTCACTAAGTAACAAAACTGCTCAAGCTCCCACCTCAACACAACATCAGGAAGTGTCTCCGGAGCGTGCCTTTCCAGCCCCGTCTCCCACTGGAAAAAACAGTGACGTTTTCCTATTATTATGCAGGCCTGTGGCTTTACCGAACTCCTACAATTCAACTAACAACTGAGGTACAGATATTAACGGCTGCTGCAGGTATATAAGTGCATCATCTGCATATAATGAGACATGTTCTACAGCTCCCTCCCATATACACCATTCTCACATTAAGGCACGCAAATGAGCTGTTAATAGCTCCATTGCTAGGGCAAACAGGACAGGAGAAAGCAGTCAACCCTGTCTGGTTCCCCTTTCAATATTCCATCTGTCTGAAATGTATCCTTCAGATCTCCCACTGGCTGGGGGTCCTACAGAGATCCAACTCTGTAAATTGGGACCAAACCTCATCTTTTTAAGTACTGCTCACATGCTATCCCAATCTAGGTTTTTTAAAGCCTTTTGGATATCTAAGGTAACTACTCCAACTTCAATATCCGAGTCCTGGACCGTGTGTAAAATATGGTTAAGCCTCCGAATGTTCGTGAAAGCACTCCTCAGGGGAGTAAACCCATGTTGGTCATCATGAACTAATGAGCTAATCACCTTATTTAATGTAGTGACTTTCGTTTTTGATAACACCTTGCATCCACATTAGACATAGACAGCAGTCTATAGGAACCCGCCTGTGTCTGATCCCTATCATGTTTTGGTAAAATTCCTATGGTCACCTCTTGCTTTGTCTGCAAGAGTCTTCCCAGGCTTTTTGCTTCCTAAAAGTCTTCCAGCAGGAGGTCCGAGACCAATGAATTATGTACTTGAAAGATTTCCCGAAGGAACCTATCCATTCCTGGCGCCCTATTTCTGAGCATCCTACAGATGGCCAATAACAAATCTTCTTTTGTAATGTTGTGCTCATTGCTTAGTTTGAGGCAGTTGTTTCCAGTGGGGGCCACTGGCACTTATTTTTAGGGACTGGCACTTATTATTCTGCCTCAGATAAAGTCCAAGGGCAAGAGAAGGAAAAAGACACAAATCAGAAAGATGGAGGAAGAGAAAGAGAAAGACAGAAATAACAACACGCAGTGAGACAGCAGCAACCAGCAAGAGTGCCATAAAGGCATAGGGAGTGTGTGGTGGTGGATATAATGCTACTAGCTTTAGTATTCATTGCACAGATGTTTAAAATGCATTGGCCATGGGCTTCTGAGCAGAGCTTTGGGCACTGACAGTCTTTCGTTTACATTTTAAGCACCTGCCGTCCAGAAGTGTTATCCCCCTGCTGAACTTGGGAGTTACATGTATCATAGCCATCAGGCCATCTCTCCCTCTAACTGCCATAATCATGGGTGTGTGTGTTTCCCTTTTTAAAATCCTGGCAATGAACCGCCATGGCCTGTCACTGTCCTTGTACAATTTCTGCTTATTCTCCAGAAGAGTAAACCTTAAACTTATCTAATGTGTCCCATATGTCCCAGAGTTTCCGTTTTACCTAAAGCAAGTCCCTGCTAGTGTGTCGGTCTCCATGATTTGTCCCCTGCAAGGGAGTCACGCGCTCCTCCTAATATGTTATATCCCTTTTCAATTGGCATCTTGTACTATATATTTTACTAAGGAACTACCCCTCAGGATGACTTTAAGTGCATCCCATTCATTTTCCCATCCATTGATTATAGATCTAATATCTGCATGAAAGGTAGTGTCCTTGAGGGCTTCTGAGCTGAAGTGCCAAATGGGAACAGCCGGATCACAATGGGCCCAAGTATAGGTGAGCCACAGAGGTGGGTGATCCGAAAGGAACCTGCCCAGGTGCATATTCCCTCCCAACGAACATACTATTCGTACCTTATCCAATTTACTGTACGTATTGTGGACGAGAGAGTAGAATGTGAATTATTTTTGAATGGTTTGTAGTGATCTCCAGGTGCCTATACAGTACACTCGACTCATTACTTGTTAAGTGCCCCCTTCATGCCTGACTTAGTATGGTGCCTTGTAAGTGACCTGTGTACATCTCCGCCTACTATACAGTCATAATCGCCCACACAATTAAAGGGGATCTGTACAAATGGTGCTAAAACATCTAATACCATCAAAAGTAAGCTTTGCCATAATATTTGGGTGAACATATATTTACCAGTCATATTTCTGTCTCATCTAGCAGCCCGTATACTAATATATATCTACAAGCAACATCAGCATGGGCCTCTCAGTAATTGAATGGTACCCCAGGAACTATCCAAATGGAAACCCCTGTGTGTATGTTGAGTATGGGGAGGAGTACAACTGCCCTCTCCATTTTTTCTGTACTTTATCTGCTACTCTATCCACCAGGTTGGTTTCCTGTGGGAGTGCCTGTCCTGTCATGGTACCTAAGGTAGGTGTGTAGTCTGTATATATTGGTATAATCATGTAGGCCCCTAACATTTCAAGATATTTCCTCTACATTTTCCACTACATTTGTCTGTCGTTTTCATTTATAAACTGTGTCTCGAAGAGATTCCCTGTAGACCCCCCACTTGCATCTACATTGCCCAGTAATTTAAATCATGATGATATAAAGCTAGAAAGAATTCAAAATCCAAAATCCTCTATCCCTCCTCCTCTCCCTCCCTGACCCATGTGACCTTGATATTTACCCATAGGAACTACAAGTGAGATATCTACCTCCCATCTTCTCAACATTTCATAATGCAACCTCTGATTTTTATAGAACCGAGTGAACCTAAATATTGAGTCACTGCCATGTCCTGTGAGACCAATTGAACTCTAATCCAGTTGTGAAGCACTGAACTCCTCAGCCTCTCTTACCAAAAGCGACACTCTTTATCTTAACCAAAATTCTTTGTTACAGTCCCAATATCTTGCACATAATCTGATACTGTGTTTGTAAGTCTGCATTAACTCCCCTGCACGTCCCAAAATAGCACAACCCCCTAGCCTTGGAGTTGATCAGACTACCCTTCCTCAATTCAGTACGTAACTCTGGGTGTATCCCTCAACTAACCCAGCAGTAATGTACCTTACAGAAAATACTATAAAATCTGTGGGCCTAAGACCTATGTGTACAATTAGCAGTCTGTGCCAAAAAAAGCTTTGCCTGGCTGCTCAGGTTTTCTTCCTGCCAGGCCCATGACTGGTTCATGTGTAAGTGCCGTTCAGTGTCTCATCAGGGGTGAACCTATAAGCCGTCTCCCGGGACGTCAACCTACAGCGTTCCACAATTTCCAAGTGCCATTCAGCTGAACAGTAATGTAGGGACTGCGCCGGATCTATGTCATACCCCACCTCCGTCTCTCTGTTGGTCCGCTTGGTTTGGTCCAATCCCTACTCTGCTAGCCTATCACTTCATGTCCAAGGGACGGCCGTTCTATGTCCACTCTCCAACCAGTACCAAACATCCTCTTGCCTTGTGGGAAAATGTATCTGCTCTCCTTGAACCACAAATAGCTTTGCCGTAAACAGTAACACATACCTAATATTCAGTGTTCAATTTTTTTTTCACAGTTAAGAAAGATGTTCGCTGGATCTGGACTGTTTGTATAATCCAGGGAGATTCTAGTGGTTCGACACTCAAACCTGGGATTGTCATTCTTCTGAGCCCATTGCAGCATGCGGTCTCTGTAATTTAATATGTTTGCTGCTCTCGGTGGTGCTCCAGGAGATGGGTTGGGGGTCCAAGCCCTGAAACTCTTGAAGCACCAATTATTGTTGGATATTTCTAGCACCAGAGTTGCCCACTGATCCAGGGGCATGGATTCGATGGGCAAGGCACAAGAGTGGGATTTGAACCACTTACCTCCCTGATTTCCACAGTCCAGAGGATGGCACTGAGGCCCCCTGATTTTCTTGGAGGCAACTAGGGGATCACACAGGTTTTCCTGCAAAATGTGTATAACGAGGGGCAAAGCAGTTTCACCAATCACTATATAGGTGACAACCCTTCCCAGGCGATGCAAACAGCTGTTGTTAACTTTTCCTCCTGCACAGCGGCTGGGTGACCTCATGTCCTTGAGCGACTCAGGTTGTGATTAGCATGTAATTAATTTAAAGGAAGGACCATTCAGAGTAAATTAATTGAGTAGAATGCTTGCTCAGATATTCCCGCAGATAAATGCTTTATATTATCTTCTGCTTTAATGCTAGTTTGTAAAGCACTTACCTACTTTGGCAGCATGCAAGGAATAGTTCTCCTTCCTGGCTGGGCTTGGCAGGACTTCTCGTTTCCTGTGTGGATTGCAAATGCATACATCAATATTGAATATTTGCGTAGGTGAGGTGACATTTAGCAACTAAAACTATGCATTTAAAAATATACAATTTATTGGACTTCATGTTTAATTTACTATTCTTCCACTTTTAGCTAGATTTTGTTGGCTCCAACCTGATCAATTTCCACAGCACAAAAAGATACATGATGCTGTAAAGTTTTTTTTAAACATTATTTTAGTTTTATGTTTTCCCAACTAACCTGAACATGTTATACTACTGAATACATTGTTTAAAAAAATAAAGTACAAGTGTTAAAAATATATGTGTGTTAATGGACATTTGCTCCAGTCCTGTTGCGCATTTCATTCACTTTGAAAATTCCAGCAAGGATTGAAGTAGTAAAATGTTTATTGTGCCTAAAGGAAACGACATTTTTAATTGAGCGTTTTCTTTCAGGTTAACAAAGTTACACTCAAAATGGATGTACCACATACGGAACATTCACACGTCATTGGAAAGGGCGGAAATAACATCAAGCGAGTCATGGAGGACACGGGCTGCCATATCCACTTTCCTGACTCAAACAGAAACAACAACAATGTGGAAAAAAGCAACCAGGTGTGTATTGAACTCAGGTGGGGAGAAGTAGATAGTTTTGTATTTATATTGAATGTCCAAACAGTATATACATGCAGTATTACCATGCTATATATATATCATGTGACAAAAAAATAACCACTACGGGATTATAGAAGTAATAGTTTTGCAGGTCGATATTGTCAAACTCAATATGATGTCATGCGACCTTCCAAAGGGGATTTTTAGAGCCTAGGAATCAGAGAATAGGGTATATTAATAAGTACATTACTTCTGAAAAGCCAAGTGTTTGCAGCTTTTTGGAAATAAAGTAGACCTGGAATTTTCTCAAAATCTATCTTGCTACTTTGATCTCAACTGCTCGCATTCTGATTTTACAAGAAGTGAAGAACCCAAGACCACTTCTTATGAGCATACCTGTGGTCTGATTTAGAGTTTGGCGTGACAGATTTCCCGCCGCCTTATTCCAAGTGCCATTGAATATAATGCACTTGTAATACGGCAGATAGGATATCCATCAAATTTGTCACGGAGTAACCTGCCTGCCGAACTCTAAATCAGATCCTAAGTCACTGAATAGACAAATAGGTGTGAATTACTTTTTAGACAGTCAGGTGCAGTAGCATTCTAGACTCTATACAAACACTGGCCTTGCCCCCTTTTGGCAAACCAGTGCAGCCTGTTCAGAACTGGTTTTCTGACTGCATTCTACGCAATCATACAGCAGCTCTGTTATTGCAGTACTGTCAAAAATGTTCTCACAATCAATTGCCCTGGCAGTAAGTATATTGATAACTATTTCTGACAAGCTAAGCACAACAAGATGATTTAATTACATGTGAATGTTTAGTCATATTTCTAATTTGTGTCCTTGTGCTGGTCTTGGGTTGGCATGCACTGATATTCGCTGATAGGATCAATTACAGCATTTCTGTTCTGTTTTACAATATTCACGGAATGCTCAGCTTACCCTAAAATATTACAGCATTTGAGAGGGAATATTAAATAAGCCCCAGGGCTATTTTGATGAAAATTGCCCTTTCCTCCAAAAGAGTATAGGAATGGAGTTAGAGCAGTGAATTGGCTGACCCAGTGTTTGAAAAATCCTTGCTGGCGTGAGGGCACAACTGCTTGGGTGCGTGTTGTGCCATAGGTTTACAAACGGCCTTTTGGCCTCCACGTCACAAATGGGGAGGATAATGTCTCCAAACTGAGAAGAGTGCATCTTTTTTGTACTTTTTCACATGCAATCTACTTTATAAAAAAAAGAACTGGAAAACACATGAAAGTTAGACAAAAAAGCCAAGGGGAAACATATCAACACTTGGTGCCAAGGTTGCAACACAGATGTAATACAAACCCAATGCAGAATGTTGTGTTGGGATTCATTTTCTAAAGCAAATCCTAATTTACATTAGAAAATAACGCAAAGTAGTGCTATGCACTACGCAGATCTACTTTGGGTCAAAGGGGCGTTCCATGGGTGGTATCTGGACGTTCTCATTCAACCACTCCTGGATTTTGATCAGTAGCGGCTCCTCCGCTAAGGCAGAGAAGCGTCGCCCTACTGCTTTAAGAGCAGTGTAGCGGAATAATAAAATGATAATAACCTTGTTATTGTCATTTAATTTTTCACTACAGGGTGGGTTAAGGAGGAGCGGGGCTGGAGTTACAGAGGCAGGAGTGGTTTGCACACTCCAAGTGTGCATGACAGCTTGGCCGGTCCTCTTGGGCCGGCTGAACAGTCATGCGCACTTTGCATGTTCCCCACAAGACTGCATTACAGAGCCTGGTGAGGAAAATGCCCAGCCTCCCATTCCCTGTCTGATGGCTGAACCACAGTGCTCAGACCAATCACAATGCTGCATTGCAGCGTTGTGATTGGCTTACGGGAGGGAGCCTGTGTTGAAGCAGAGAAGAAGGTGGCATGTGAAGGGACCGCAGGGGAGAGACGGCTGCTAGCAAAAGGTACGTTTTCTTTTTTTATTTGTCTTTTGTCTCACTGCCCCCATGCCCAGCCACCCCAATTCCCAACCAGCCATCACTGATTTTGATGTAAATCCCTACTTACTAACATTGGTAGTCAGAGATAAGCACCAAAAACATATACCTGTTTTGAGACAGGCTTAAAGTTTGAGAAGTTTTCTTTTTGTACGGCACATACACAAAGTCAAAGAATTAAAGCATCATTTTCTACTTGAAGTGATTTCTAATGTCACATCTTTATATTTCAAATAAAAACGTTTCTGTTGTCACAATTTATGTTAACAGCCTACGCGTTTTAGCGTAACACTCCATTTTAGCTAGACTATAAGGTAAAAATGAAAATGATATAAATCAGAATCCGCCGCAACCAGAATATTCTTGATTGGAGCCGAAGATGACCATTTTACAGGTCAAAAATCATTCTTGCATCAGAAAAGTATCTTGATGTGAGAATTCAGCTCACTAAGGAGACTGTAAATTAGTTATTCTTACATATCAAAAGTTTCCATGTTATTCCAAAATGTTCATTACTAGATATTAGGCTATTCCTACTGATACCCATTCTATTCCATATCCATCTCTTAATGTAGAATAACAGTGTAAATATTTTATCAATGTATATCATAACATATTTCATAACGGTCTGCAAGTTTCTCAAATATTACATTGCCTAAAACATTGAAGCTAAGATAGTGAACGTATATCATCATTGCATAATTACACACACTCATGTGCACATTCAGAAAAATGGGCTAATGCCTGAGTAATAATCTATATGCACAATAAGCACTCCCATGATGCTTGATCTTATTGATGTCTCTTTTTATTGCATTGTTCTTATCCACATGTATTAACATCTTGGTCCATGAATCAATGTCCGACTGGGACTCCAATTTGCATTTTCTGTAAGTAAGTGCTTTTGATATGATGGGACATATGTAATATATCTAATTTATTTCATAAGAACAATCCTTCCATTCAGCTGAAGTATCTCTCTAAATAGAACAGATCTTCTGAAGTACAACGGCTTAAAGTCCAGTGGCAGATGGGCCAACGGTCAAAGATTTCCAAAGGCAAAGAAATCTAAATGAGATAGGCAAACTCTGTGTATGGTGGGAGCCACTGTGGTTTGCCCCACTAACCTTTTAGGGCTGATTACAATTTTGGCGGTGCAGGAGCGGGATCGCCTGCACCGCCTAACCCATGGTTGAACCGCCTGCCAGATTAGGAGTTTTCTCCTAGTTTGGAAGATGGTTCTTTGGCGTGCCCACGGCGGTGCCTATGAAATAGGCACTGCAATGGGAATATCAAAATCTGTATCTGCACCACATGGACTGCTGCAGTCCATGCCATGCTGTTACTGGAGTGCATGCACACAGGGGGGCACAACATGTGCCCCCTTGCATGCATGCCCAGGCCCAGAGGCAACAGAGTTCCTTGTAGGGTCCCCTTAGTTTCCTCTCTGCCACGGTTTTCTTGGAGCTGTAACCGCCACGAAAACCGCAGCAGAGGGGAAACCCGTAATATGCTTGTCCTGCCAAGCATATTGCGGCCTCAAGACCGCCGCGCCATCGCCAGGGATCTGGCAATTGTGGCAGCCCGACTGCCCTAGTTGTGATAGGGCGGTCGGTGGACCGCTGCTGCTGTGCCCTCGCGAGTCTACTCATAATTATCCCCTAAATGAGGTCCTTTGTGTAGATACATGAGCTGTGTTTTGCTGTGTAGTAGCATCAGACCTGCTAACATAAAAAATATTTTTCCGTGTGAGTAGATGGTGGGGTCTTGGAGGGGGCGTGGTCTTATGCAGAAAGCTATTTAAGAAGCAGTCCAGCCAGCACACCCCACCGACCTCGTCCCTCAAAAAAAGCCCCAAAAACACAAAGCTTGCTGAGGCTGCTGCCAATGACCTGAAATGTTTTCACACCTCCAAAGAGGAGCTGGAAACCCACTTTGTGCAGTGATTTCCATCCCGTTTAGCTGCAACTGTGTGATATGCTCTTCACCCTTGAGTGAAAGGAGCTGATATTGTGTGACACACAGTGACACCATGTGAGTTGGCAGGTCTGCAGCACAATATTTCTGAAATAGAAAGTAGGGACGTCAGAAGTAATGTTTCTTTGTAAGTTGTAATCATGTTTTGTGCGGAGCAATATTTACTTAGTTATTTCAATGGCTTTAATAATCGTATGTTTTTTTGCCAGGTCTCAATCGCAGGAGTGGCCTCGAGTGTTGAGTCTGCCAGGAGACAAATAAGGGTAATGAAAAACCTAACAATTCAACATATATTCAGAGAACTCTATGAATGCATCTTTCATATTAAATTTAGAGTGCGAGGCATCTCACATGAAATCTACCCCTTTTATTGCTTAAAAGGTTTCTTTCTTTGTCATTGCCAGGAGCTTCAGCCGGTTACTCTCATGTTTGAGATCCCAGTGACGAGGGCTCCTCAGTCCGCACCGGATGTGAATGCTCCAATATTCCAGCACATAAGCCAGTCCTTCCAGGTCACTGTGTCATTCAAGCAACATTCGAAGTTCTTGACTACTGTCTGCTCTGTGAAGGGGATTCAAGGGAACTGTGCTGCACTGAAGGTTGGTTTCAAATTAAAGGAAAACTTTACAGCATTTTACACCAGAGAATTTTCTTGGAAAATGCCCTCATTCTAGGACGTGTGTTACAAGTGGTGTTATAATACAACACCCTTTCCAATACTACTTTCACCCAGTGCTTAGTTGTAGAAAACGTAAGTGCCTGGGTCCACGTCAGGATGCCACTTCAGCTTGCACCACCCATTGCCAGTGGTAGTGCTGCCAATGACAGTACCATCACAACTACTAACTGTCACACTCCTACAAGTGTGACAATTCAGACTGTTGGAGGCCCCCACAGCTCTAAGAATGGCTTTGGAGCAGGTATTAGTTGTTTTTAATGTATATTGAATTAATACGACTTTATGCCGCACTCTGAAGAGCAGAAAGCAATATATGGTGGTAATGCAGTATCCAGTAATTACCCATGTGGATATGTTCTTATTTACCAGTTACATTTATACGACCCCATTTCTGGGGAAATTATAACGAGGTTTGAAGTAGGCAAGCTAAAACAAAACGTGCGTTTTTTTTCAGAAAGCTACTCTTCTTCTTATTGAACTTCTTGTTGGCCCAGACCTCAATGTGATAGTGAGCACACAGCTGGATATTACCCTGCAGCAGCATCTTTTTTTGATTGGCCAAAATGGAGCTCATATTCTGAATATCATGCAGGCAACGCAAGCCCAAGTCATATTTCCAGATCCAAGTTACTTGCAGCCAAAAACAACACTGCTTATGCAGGGAACCATTGACGCGGTCTACATGGCCAAACAGCAGCTCTTGGTAAGTAGTGAAAAGGTAAATAAAACAAGATTGGATTTATTCTGTCTGTTTTTAACATCAGCATCCAACAATGCAATAAACATTGAATAACAATAACATATTAACTGATATGTCTCACAGAATCCATTTTAATGATGCTTCTATTACATACATGCCAACATTTTGGAAGAGGAAAGTGTATTTCTCCCATTGACTTCTATTGCTGCATGCATCGTGTCTATTGGAGTTTATTCCATACCTGTCAGGAGCACAGAAAAATCACTATGGCAGGCAGAGAAAGTGTGACAAAAATGTTGTGCACTTGCTTGCATGAGCAAGTAACTGGCAGTGCCTAATCCAAGTCACACAAGACCAACCCCTGCCATCTGTAGCCCGCCGAGGAATCGGGTTTTTGTATGCAGAAATTGGGAGGCGGTTGTCTAGCTTTGTAATCGGTAGTCTCCCACCTGAATCGGGAGGGTTGGCATCAATGCTATAAGCACCTCTGATGCTTTTAAGAGGTAACACACATTCATACTCATGCTTGGGAACAGCGGTAAAGAAAGGTAGCAAATGAAAATATCTAAAAATATACATAGTAATTTGCTAAATCTTCAACGCAAAAATGTTATCAGTGATTTGAGTATTATATTAGAGTGCAAACAAGTAACAGTTAAATTTTTGATACAGTATTGCAGGTTCAGGCAGCATAGTTCTCAGTTTGGCTGGGGATATTGACATAAAACAACCACACATTAGCACTATCAACCTGAAATGGTTTGAATATTCTACTCTGAAGATTTCAAAAAGATATGAAATGTGCATAAGGGTATTCCGCCTTAATATTGAGTCCAGAATTACGTGGACAAAATATGTGGTAAGCAGTTGTCCCAGGGACCACTGCCTACTCTTAAAAAATGAAACAAAAAATTTCTTTTTTTATATTAAATGCATCCCGTTTTCCTATTAAAAAAATGGTCTGCATTAAAAAAAAAACTGCTTTATTGAAAAAGCAGTCACAGACATGGTGGTCTGCTGACCCCAGCAGGCCACCATCCCTGGGAGTGCTAGCAATTCCTAATGGAATCGCAAATAGCACCTGCCTCATGAATATCAATGAGGCAGGCAATTTGCGATAACCATTAGGAATCGCTAACAGTGTTTGTGCCAATGTTGTACATTGCATTTTGCGAGTCGCAAATTGTGAGTCACAAAATGTAAGGGTGGTACATCTGGCCATAGGGCCCTATATCGCTTCATTGTTTCTATTTTTCCTAATTTTCCCCCATATCTCTATATCCATTCTTGTTTATCTCCAATCTGTCACCCTCTTGCTTTCTCTGTTTATTGCTGCTTTCCATCTTCTACTTTCCCGCTTCCCACTGGTATTCCTTCACTTTCCAATCCACCATCTCTATACTTCACTAATGTTCTGCACTTCAACTTGCCCTTCACCTCTCTTTTCTCTTGCATCACCCTAGTGCCCTTTTGATACCTTTTTTTCTCTCCTATCTCTTCATTTTGTACTACTTTGCTTTAAGCTCCCCTGCGTCTTTGCAACCATCTATGTTTTGCTACTTTACATCGTTTGTTCTTATCTGTAGCTATAGTTCTTGTACCCTTCTTAGAATTGTCCACATTTTTTTTACGTAGAGTTACTATTTCATGCCAAAACTAACATATTAGTTAACCAAGTCTGCCACTCATAATCATATTCATGGACTGTATATTCTCTAACTTGATTACATTAATTCTCCATCGCACATTTATAACTAAAAAGTGATACCCAAGCTAATTTGGTTAGCAGCTATTCAATCGTCTTCCTTCTATATTGATAACTACATACTGATCCTTATAATTTCCCATTTGCTATTTTCAGAAATGTCACTAGACCGCCAATAAACTGCCAATTCTTTACATAAGAAACAGAAAGTAATTGCCAACTTTGCAGATCACATTCCAGGGGCCCTAACACAAAATAACAAATAACGTATAAGCTCATATTCAGTGGTTAATTTGAGTTGTTGGTTGCCGGTGCTGGGCACCGGTACTTAAATGTCAGCACCGGCACTTATGACAGCTGCCACATGGTGGCACTGCATGGGTAATGTATAGATGAGCAGAACAACAGTTGTTTATTAATTTAATATGCCTTAAAAACAACTAATACTTGTCACCCAAGCCATTCTTATAGCTTTAGGGACCTAAGACAGTCTTACAAATTAAGCACTGTTCATATATCATCGTCTGGCAAATGTATAGCAAATAGGACATTGACTAATCCTTTGCTTCACAATGTCAACAGTATGGACAAATACTTTGAGTTTGCTTCTCCATTTAACTTTAAACTAAGCAACTAGAGCAAGTAATAAACCGAATCTCAAATACTATCACCTAACCAATTGTTTCTTAGGGTGTGCCAAATATCAAAGTGTGTTTAAGGCAGAGTATTATCAGCTCCTTAATGTTCTAAATTTAATAAATCTTAATAGAATGAGCATTCTATTAATTTCTTTTCAGTTAAGTTTTAAAAACGTAATTGTTTCTGGTACGTCTCTGTGGCCTCCTCGCATAGATGGTCAACAATTCTAAGTAAACAGGCAACATATGTTATTGGGTCACATTTATATATATATTTATGCCCTGGCAGTGAAAACAAATGTGACCCAATAACACTTATTTCAGAGCAACTGTACTAATAAACACACATTCATGCATGTATTACTACAGTGCAAGTGTCTAATTCAAGTTTATTCCAGAGCACAACACAAGTGACATTGTAGAAGAAAACACTCAAACCAAGTTTTGAGATACTATTCCTCGTCTATCTGTTCAGAGAGCCCTGGAGTGTGTTGTAAGAATTTGGGCTATTGGTTAGGGGGGTGGGAGCCCCACTAAGACAATATCCACAACCCTTGTCAGGTTGAACCACAAAACTGTGCTAAACCCTCTGGTAGTTTAGCACAAAACAGTCATTCTTAACTTGGAGCTAGAGTGCAAAGTATTTATGCAGCACCCAAACAGTAATAAAGTGAAAATTCAACACAAGAGGTAGAACCTGTGATATTCAACTTCACAACTTTACAATTTTAGGTAGATATAGTGCCTAAAAGCACAAAGCGTCACTCATGATCATCTGATCATACTTGTCCAAGGGAATGTCATATGTTCAGGCCAAACGTGATGGAGCGCAGGCTAGATACAGGTATCTTGTTTTTACTGCTGAAAAAGTGACAAGTCTGGCATAAAAAATTCTGTTTGCGGTGGGAGAGGCTGCGAGAAGCAGTCAGAGTGTCGCGAATGGTCATTGCTGTAACACGAGGCTCCACCCACAACCATTCTAGCAGGATGGGCCATTCGGCCAACGCCTACCTCTGCTTTGTCTCACTGTATGGGAGACATCATTTACCACACATCCATTTAAACGTGGTACAATTACATCGTGGTTTTCACTACGCAAGTCGATACATCGACTGGCACTGGAGGGCGCTGTAGACTAATGAATAGTGTAAATTACTGTTTCCAACACCTTCCCTACTGTATGTAGACTGGAGTTGGAATAGTAATTTACACTATTCCTAAATCCAGCGCCCCTCCAGCGCAAGTCGATGTAACGACTTGCGTAGTGAAAACCGCGATCTAACAGACCGCGTTGAAATGGCCCTCGTTGTATCGTCATATATCCCACTGTATGGGAGGAATACACAAAGCCTAACAGCCAAGCTTTTTATAGTCATGAGATTCAGGACATTGACAGCAGGCACCAACCGGTTAGCACAAGGAAATGCCAACTTCCTAAAATTGGCATTTTATGAATTGTGACTTAAAATCCGACTTTACCATTAGGAAAGATTTTAAATTACAATTTGTTTGAGTGCAAACATGACATTTCTACATGCTCCCAATCAAAAGTTAACATGTAATAAATGTAATAAGGTAACCCAAGGTTATCCAATGGAAGAGATAGTAAAAACTAATGTAGGAGTTTTTCATTCCCTGGGCATGTAAAACACATATCCTACTTTTTAATTACAATGCACCCTGCCCTATGGGCTCACTTCAGGTTTAGGAAAATCAATTCTGTTGATATGAGTGTCCCTCCTAGAAGTCTCCATTATTCATGTCATGAGGAATTGGGTAAAAAAAAAAACTGGAGGATAACATTAAGTTAGCCCCCATTTTGTTGTGGTTTCTATCTGGACTAATTCCCATACATCGCTCAATAAAGCTATAATCAAGGTTAGTTTGAAAAGGTATGTGTGCCTAAAACGTCCTTGGCTCAGAAGCATCAAGACTTTATGTACAGAACTAGGTAGGCAAACATTTTTCATTGACCTTAGCAGTATTACTTGGCAGGACTGGACATGGGTGAAGGAAACATTCAAAACCAGGCGCCTTCAGAGGGACTCAGTCGAAATGCAAAAAACACAGTCGCAATGCCGCCTTTTTCACAACAAAAGACTGAAAATTTAAAGACAGACCTACTTTAGGACCTATTATCCCACACCCACCCACACACTATCACCACGATGACCACACCAGTGATCCCACTTTACTGTCCTACAAAGCTCGACCTCAAGAACAACGCCTCCTGGACCACCTTCAACCTCTACAGCGAAGAAACTATTGTCAACATGCTCATGGCTTTGAATCCCTCTGATTATTTTACGGATCCTCTCCCAGCAACCCACTTAAAGACCTTCATGCCACTGCTAATGCCCCTATGGACCAGGATTATAAACACCTCTCTTTTGGAAGGAACCATCCCGGACATCCTCAAAACGGGTCAGGTATCCCCCATCCTAAAGAAAGTATCAGCTGACCCGTCAGACCTGAATAACTATGGCCCATATCCAACATTTCGACACTGGCCAAATTACTCGAAAAATGTGGCCACATGCAGCTCAGTAACCACATTGACTATTTCAACCTGCTAGATCAATTCCAATCTGGCTTTCGATCTGGGCATAGTACCGAATCAGCCATGACCCACATTATAGATGACGCTCTACAAGTACTGGACCAAAATAAAGCCTGTTTGTTAATCCTACTGGACTTATCCTCAGCTTTCGACACAGTCAAACACAGCAACCTACTAGACCTCCTGAAACACAGAATGGGTTTATCTGGAACAGTGTTAAACTAGTTCACTTCCTTCCTCCAAGACAGAACGCAAAGATTCAAGATTAACCAATCTTTATCTAACCCCACCCCAGTCACCTTGGGAGTACCCCAGGGATCTTCCCTCTCCCCAATCTATTTATGGAACCACTCACTGAGCTTCTCAACTCCTCAAACATCCAATAGCACATGTACGCCGACGACACTCAACTCTACATGAAGGTCAACTCTCTTGAAGACATCAAGTCCCTTAACTCTACGCTCCAAAAAGCACAGTGTTGGTTGGCAAGGAACCATCTAAAACTTAACACACTAAAAACAGAATTCCTCCTTATCGCTCCCCCCAATCAAACAGTCATGATCCGCGAGTGGATGCAGCACCTAACCGCACTCGATGGTCAACCTCTCATCATTGATTCTGCGAAATCCCTTGGTATAACTCTGGATAATAAACTAAATATGCAGAAACACAATCAGCGCTGCAACTAGAGGAGCCAATTTTCAGATGAACACCCTGAGAAAATTGAAGCCATTCATACCCGCGAATGACTTCCAACAGGCAGTTCAAACCCTAGTAATTCCCAGAGTGGACTATGGGAGTAACGCTCTCTGCGGCCTTCCCAGATCCACAACCGCTCCGCTAAGAGCCTCAATCAACACAGCCGCTAGACTCATCACAGGCTCCAGAAGAAACTGCCACATCTCCCCTGACCTTCGTGCCCTCAACTGGTTACCTTTTGAGGCCAGAATCCATTTAAAAATCGCCTGTATGACACATAAGGCATTGCACCAAAAAACCCTGAGATACCTTGCGGAGAAAATAGTGCTGTTGGGTGGTAGCAGAACCACTAAGAGTTCTGATAATCTTCTACTTAAACCACAACGTTTCTTCAAGAAATAAACTTACAATCGTACCATCTCAGGAATGGCCCCTAGGATTTGGAACGTCTTGCCACCAGAAACAAGACTGAATCCATCCGCTGCCTTCTTCAAAAAAGAAGTGAAGGCGATTTTCTTGTCCAGATTCACCTGAACTTTCTTATACACTCTTGTTGATATATGCTAGTAGCTAACAGTTACCAGGAATGTATTCGCATAATTTATCGTATTTATATGTATCTGACAATCTCATGTATGTGCCCTGTAAAGCGCTCTGATACCCGCAAGGGTCTTGTTCGCGCTATACAAAACTGTTAAAATAAAATAAATTAAAATTAAAAAAAAAAAAAACAATCATTAGATATTATGGTATGCTAGAAAACACAATAAAGGAAAGGGAGTTGGAGGATAGGAAGGTAGGTTTAGGCCTCCTGTTACAATATATCTATCAAAAAGGATCCAAAGGGATCCTAATAAAGCCTACCTAAGATTATGTACTCTACAATTAGTAGAGTCCTATACTAGAAAAAAACACTTGTTTTTCTAGAGTTCCCTCACTCACCTAGGGTTTCCCCAGGGTGACATGCTTCATCATAGGGGTCCTCCCAGGCATCTACCGTCTGGGGCGTGCTACAACTTGGCGGAATACGCAGGAGCACTTTTTTTTATTTTATACTATGTGTAGTGATGTGCTGTGTGGAGTGAAAAGTGAAATAAATCAATAAAAATTACCTGGATAGTGAGCCCTAATTTTATTCTGCTCCTATCCGGTACATGTATAATAAAATGGGGCTAGTAATAGAGAACAGTAACCATTATGTGAAGCTGTCCCTATTTACTTGGTCGACATGTTTCGTGGTTACCCCAACCACTTCATCAGGACTACACAAGGACCAGCCCTGTGTGTACCACTCCGTGCCTTTACGAACGATCAGATAGATTTATACTTTTTGCAACCGATTTGGTTTGCTAAATACATACGATTCCCATGTTACAAGGATTTCTTAGATGCATATGATCAATCATCAATATGCGGTGTTCCTGGGAGCTACTAGATTTAACGGCTGATGGTCCTATCTAGACAAATTTCTAGAGCCCCCCTGCCCCAGCAACACCATGGAGTAGAATTACACCTCCATAAAAAAACTTCGACCCTATGCATCTAAGAAATCCTTGTAACATGGGAATCGTATGTATTTAGCAAACCAAATCGGTTGCAAAAAGTATAAATCTATCTGATCGTTCGTAAAGGCACGGAGTGGTACACACAGGGCTGGTCCTTGTGTAGTCCTGATGAAGTGGTTGGGGTAACCACGAAACATGTCGACCAAGTAAATAGGGACAGCTTCACATAATGGTTACTGTTCTCTATTACTAGCCCCATTTTATTATACATGTACCGGATAGGAGCAGAATAAAATTAGGGCTCACTATCCAGGTAATTTTTATTGATTTATTTCACTTTTCACTCCACACAGCACATCACTACACATAGTATAAAATAAAAAAAGTGCTCCTGCGTATTCCGCCAAGTTGTAGCACGCCCCAGACAGTAGATGCCTGGGAGGACCCCTATGATGAAGCATGTCACCCTGGGGAAACCCTAGGTGAGTGAGGGGACTCTAGAAAAACAAGTGTTTTTTTCTAGTATAGGACTCTACTAATTGTAGAGTACATAATCTTAGGTAGGCTTTATTAGGATCCCTTTGGATCCTTTTTGATAGATGTTAGAAAACACACCTGAAATGGAAATGTATTGATCTATTGTATTAAACTCTTGGGGGAAATTTTTAATATGCCTCTTTAGGTTGTGTATTGTTCATAATCCTCTGTCCTTTCCTAAAGGTTGGATCAGTAGTATGTAGCCACCCATATAATGAATTTTCTTCGCAAACGTTGTTGCACTTTACTTTTTAAATGCAAATGTACCGGGTGCTGATCTGCTCTCATGTATTTGCAAACGTTTATAACCCAACTTGTATGTAGAGTGATCGGTTCCTTTTTAAAAGCGGTGTTCAGGCGTTTTAATACAATGTTGTTATAATTTAGAGTTTCAATGCCCCATTTAATGTCTACATTTATTTGTATTTTAAACTTTAATGACTAATCATTCTCCTTTTAAACTGTATGTCTCTGTTGCTTGTTATTTTGACTTTTATGGTGTGTTTTGAATTAAATTATTGTGAACTGACTGTCAACCAGTCCGACTCTATTTGTTCTGTAATAAGGACCCCCACCTTGTACAAAACAGCTGTGTAACATATGGAATGATGCCTATATATCACGTTTTATAGCAAGTTTTGTAAAAAAAAATGTTTATCATTCATTTATGGTGGTTTATATGGGCAATATTAGACACAAATGTAGGCTTTAAAATGCAAATACAATTAATGCTGCCCTTTAAGCTTTGCTTACCTTTATCAAAAAAACATTTCTCCCTGCAGGACTGCATGCCACTCTCCTTAATATTTGACGCAAAGGAAGACAGTCAAATTGAGCCACATAAAATAAAACAAGTGATGGAGGAACTGGGAGTTTTAATCAACGTTAAACCAAAACCAAAACAGACAAGCAAGGTCAGATATGCTTTGACTCTCGGTGAAAGTGTTTTTGAATGACATTAACTGAGTTGCTAAGGTTTACTTTAATGACAAATCTTATCAAGCAAACTTCATAATTACGTCATTTCTTAAAGACAGAAATATCTTATGCACTATGAACAACATGGTGTACAATGGCACAGTATGTGCGTATAAATCAGCTACAGTTATGAAGTCAAAATATTCCAACATTTCAATGTTGACGTGTGAGTGTATGACGAATGCTACTAAAAAGATTATTGCTACATCAAGAGCCATTGTTTAGTGTGTGTTTTCCTGACAATAAATTTTTTCAGTTTGTACATGGGACAGGTTATGTTATTTCGTATACACTGGATACACTTGATCTCGGGTAACCCAGACACCCACTATATTTGGAAATAAAAAAGCTTTGGCGACCCACATTTTCACTTTCATTATTATCTTGGGCGTTTCAACCAATAATATAAAATTCAGAATTGCTGCTAGTCTGCATTGGCATACCTTAAATCAAAGACTTAGGGCCCGATCCACAAAAGTAATATGAGACAAAATCCTAACTTTACGACTTTCGGTATTCACAGAAGGCATTTAGGAGTACTAAAGTTATGATTTTGTCTCAGTTAATCTTAAATTTTGGTCTTAAATTTAACTTAAGGTCCAAACTTAAGTTTAACTGAGACAAAATCCTAACTTTAGTACTCCTAAATGCCTTCTGTGAATACGAAAAGTCGTAAAGTTAGGATTTTGTCTCAGATTACTTTTGTGAATTGGGCCCCTAGATCTTAACACAAACACATTTGATCACTAAAACACAACCAAAGGAAAGTCCACCCCAACGGCGATTGTCCCAGCAAAACCTTGCATCGAATAGACCGTAAATGTCACTCTAATGTACGCCTGCATGGCACCTTTGCCCACATTTGTTCTTTATTTCATAGATGTAGAGCACATTTTGCAGACATGGTACTACTGGGTGGTAGTTAAGTGCATGTTTTCTGGGAGCCGGGAGTGGGGGGGCAGCTGAGGGAGCAAGTGTGTGGGTGCAGGCTACCAGGAAAACCGTAGTGCATGTTTCTCATCACGTCTAGGCTGTATTACTTTAATTCTCCTTAATTGGGACATCCCGATAATCTTATTAGTAAATTACAGCTTCTTCAAAATTCGGCAGTGAGACTTTTGTTCAGTCATTCTAAACGCTGCTCCATTTCATCAAAGCTTGAAGATCTGCACTGTTTGCATACTCAGAACGGAATGTAATTTAAGGTTCTATCTCACATTCACAGAGCCATACATTAATCTAGACCTTCCAGTCCACAGAAGCTGTTAGGGGGTTTTCACCTTTCAGGTTGCTGAGATCTTCTAGCTGTTTTCGCTTGATCTCCTTTAAATTTTGTCTGACTTGAAGGGGAGGATGCTGTGCTACAGGGTTGGAAGCAAAGTTATGGAACAAACTTCCACTGCCTCTGCGAGCCACACCAAATCGTTTACGTTTTCTGAATGGTCTTAAAACTTTGCTCTATTCACTCCCTTAAAGATTATAGTGAGCCCCCACTTTTTCTGTTCAGCCTTTTCGGTCCTCTTAGTGCCTAGAATGTCCTTTTTAGCATTAGCTAGCCTTTACAAATCCTTTTTACATTACTTTACATTGCCCTATGTCAAGAGGGAGAACATGCATTACGATGAAGTAAATTTGTGGTGGTCCCTATAACCTACTGGAGCCGTAGAAAGATTCACAATTAGTTCCTGTTATTCTGCATTAGCTACAGCCTAATGGTTATCTGCATGTCTGTTCCCTGGTTAATGATTGTTTCATCACAAATTAGATTTCGCACCCACTTTGTTTTCCCTGAGCGGGTGGCTTGAAATGTATGTGGTCACCACCGATTGACAAGCCAGATAATTTGGTTGCATCACCTTCTGCCAGGATGGTTGGATGGTTGGTCTACTAATCTTTGGCTGATGGCCTCATGCTATATATGTTTCAGTTAGCTAGGCCACTTCCTGATGCTGTTCAGCTGTGCTATCTGCCGTGGTCAATCTCATTAAGGATGCCTAGCTGGCACTGACACACTCTTTGTGACACTGGGTAATTTTCATTCATCCAGAGAGTCCTGTTCGTAAATATTAAACAGTATAATGATGGTTGAGTCAACATTAAGGTCTGCCAAAACATACGTATTTATATATTCAGGAGTTTACTCATCATGGCAAGGATAAGAGGCCATACATGAAAACAGCCAATCTTCTTGCCTTTGATCCCCAATAATATTGTGTCTTTCCTTTTTGGTCTCACTACCCTCACTGTTTAGTATTCTGCACTTTTGTGTTTAATTGGTCTCCAGATATATCCCCTTAATGGCAGCGTTCATAACCACCAGATAGTTGAAAGAATGCGGTTAATGTTCAACCCCCCAAATAGAAGACTGGGAAAATCATTTAAACTGCACTAGCATGTTGATGTTTCAATACCAGTCTCTGCATGTATGTGTACGCTCATGTGTCTGTGAATTTGCACATCTGTATGTGTGTCCGTGTGTGGCTGCGCATGTTTGTTTGTCACTTTAGGACTCTAGGGCTCTTAGTCTTTGCTTAACCTAGGATCTTTAATTTCTCCGGGTCTAAACCAATCTCTCAAAAGAAAAGAAGCGACATGTCAGCACGTTCAAACACGAAAGAAGTCCTCATACGCTCGGTACAACTAGGTAGAAGGTCCGGGGTAACGACGGACAGAGCGTTGCCTCACGCCCTGAGTTGTAACCAGGAGTGTAGGTGCATCCCTGACTTTTTGCCGGTGATTAAGTTACATCACTACGGTGCCACATATCCACAGATAAGTAGGTACTTTGGTAGGTTGTATCGTTCCTTTTTATCTCACTTATCACTTACTCACATTTTTTGCAGTAGTGTTACCTTTTGGTCCTGACGAAAGCCACAGTCATTGGGTAGACACAGGTTGGCTGAAACATGTTGACCCACGAGGGCGCGGCCCTATAACGTTTGTGGACGCGCTCCCCTCACAATTTCTGCTGTTTTTAGTTTGGTGTCATTGGATACAGAATAAAATTTATTTTCCAATGATGATCAATTTTAAACCACTTTCCTATTCCACACACTGCATCTAGATTCACCACACTTATGACAGTCTTCCTCATTCTGAGATAATCCGTCCTCCCAACCACAGGAATCAAAACATCCCTGAGCTCCTCCTTGTTATAGTAATCGAAGGAGTCGTAGCTCTATAACTACACCAGGTGTAGTTATGGGAGGTCCCAGATGATGAAGCATGCCACCTCGGTGGGTGATGGGACTTGGCCCTCTTTATGAGGACTTCTTTCGTGTTTGAACGTGCTGACATGTCGCTTCTTTTCTTTTGAGAGATCGGTTTAGACCCGCAGACTCTACTTGTTGTGTTTGTTCAAGTGACTTGGGAATTTGTCTGCGCAGGTCTTTAAAAATTCCCTTAGACCCTATGACCAGTTGTTTTGTATTGGTCTTTAATTTCTCCAACAAATCAGTCAAACGTAACATAAAGCGTGGTCTCATATTTAATTTGGTTAGGGGTGATAGATTTGGACCCGCCCTTGTGAATTATAAATGGTTTGCATCTGATTGCAATACTTCTAATACATATTTAGCTGAAAATGTGCATCTAGTTTTGATAAATAATTTTGTGATTTAACAGCTATGGAGAAAAGTATGTTCTTTTTTCCTCACACTAGACGTCTTGTTAAATATTAGAATGCATGTTGGTAATGTAAAGCCTTCAAAATCTGAGTTAACTTACTAACTGCTATCAACCCTGCCTGCTTCCAGTTTCAATACAAATGCTAAATATGTAATACCTTTTTCAGTCAGTCATTATCAAAGGTTTGGAAAGAAACGTTGTGAACATGTATACAGCCAGGCAGATTGTTTTGGGCCTTCAATCATTTGAGAGTATTGTGACGCCAAAGATTCACCCGGATGTGATATCACCAAGTGACGTGCTTAGTAATCACTACCTGAACATCCTGCTCCAGCAACTAAGCCTCACTGCGCCAGGTGAGTTGCACTCATTACAAACATTTCAAGGCAGGATAAGTTAAAATATCTAGAAAACGAAGCTTAGTCTTATTTCTTTGTTATATTTCTTGTATTTATGAAAATGTGCAGGCTATGTGTACTGTGTAGCATTGCATTAAACAGTATATCATTATGTTAATAAAACATTAGGTATAACTACCTTTGGTAAGATTAAAGTTTAGGTAAACAACCGCCCGGCTGCTTTAGGCCCTATTTTGCATTTTGTTTCAGTATATAACTGTGCAAAATTAACACCAGCATTTAGCTGAAGTAAAAGGCATGGCTGATCGATGGTGTGGAGTGTGTATTACCACATTATTTGTGAGTTAATATTCTATAATTTTAGATTACAAAAATTCTGTTCATTGTGTGGATTCCACTTACTGCACATTTATCTCATGTTTACAGTCTCCAGCATTCTCTAAATGAGGGACTGGTGGTCTGTTATTCACACCATCTTTATTTGTCAGCTGTTGTCGGGATCCTGGGCTGGGGTCTTGCTCTCCTTTCAATGGGTCATGGTTATTACTGCCACGCCATCATTGGCTGCTCTAATATTGGGATCCTCGATTCGCGTTACCTCATCTGGCCTTAAATATGTGCGACATGAGCAAATCAGTGGAAAAATACAGGATTTCATTTGCTTTAGGATTCAGGCCCCTGGGGTAGTGGTAGGGATGAAACATCTCTGAGATTGTTGTTAACCATTGGGGAACTCATACTCTGTCATTCGTGGTCAATACTAGAACAAGTCTACTTGACCAGCGGTCGGTGTACAGCTCTCCTGTTTTTCTTTCTTCAATTTCTCTAATTACCTTCTTCATATGCCTTCTTTTTTCACCTCCAACACATTTCTGTCCTCTATGCCCAGTCAGTCAGTGCTTCGTTGAGTGCGCTAAGCCTATCATTGTTGTTAAATAGAATCATGAGGGGAGACAGGCATTTTTGGGCATCAATGACATTCTCAGTGTTTCTATGTGATACCTAGTTTGAGGGTCACATACGCTGTTTATAGGGGAACGTCTAACCGAAATCTCATCTTTTAAAATTCTTTGTTTATATTTGATTTGCTTATCATAACTACCTGTTGAGAAAGTTTTCTTGGGTTTTTGTGCATTAATACCAACGCATACTATGAATTTATCACACCATTCCACATTTATAGATGAATTAACATAACTTCAATTGAAACGAAGTTTGTATGATAAGCAGATTTAAAGTTATTAATATGTTTTAGTTGGGCCACATGTCTGTACAAAACGACATCATGAATAAGATGGCTGCCATTTACGTCACTTGCTCCAGCTTCACCCCCTGCTCAGATCCTTTCCCCACAGGCTCCGCTGAGCACAGTCAGGCTGAAGACCTAATAGTTTATTTTCATTGAAGTAGTTCAGTTAGCGCCTAATCTTCTATGGTGTGGATGTGGAATTGCAACAAGTAACCATACTTTCCGTTCCTTCACTGGCTTTATTCATTCACAGAAAGTCTTATTGTTTAAGGTTTCACATTTGTTTGAAATTTCTGGGTGACATTAGCATAGAGCGTGTTGGATGATAATTTAACAAAATGGGATGATGACATTTACTATTCCTATGCTGGATCGCTAATAACTCTATGCAAGAATTGTGTATAAAATCTCCTTGATTTTAGGGGTGAGCCAGAGTTTTTTTAGCTTTCCTTGGTACTACTAGGGATGCTGCCTGACTGTTCACTGATTTTGCTGCTCGTTTGGCACTTAGAGTAATTTCTGATTTTCACACCCTCTGTATAATTATGCTCCTGAGAGCCTTTATGAAATTTACCCTCTACCGCTCATATTCAAATTTTGTAGTAAAATCCTTTAACTTTTCATTGATCAAGAACTTATTTATTTAGTTGTCCTGTTACGTTTGAAAATTGTTTTACTCGGCAGAGCTGTTATTTGAGGATGTGCCTTGATGCACACTATAATCTGTGGGAGAAACTAAGCAAAGAACATTTTGGGGTGTCAACATTTTGGGATATGAATTTGCTCCTACACTTGTACAGAGCTTATAGCGTCATCAGTCTGATTTTTCTCTGTAGATATATAAAAGGGAAATGATTATACCAATGTGCTTGTCTCTTATTTTCCTATTTCCTATTTTACTCTTTATGTATTCAATCCTACATTATTAGTAGGTACAGTAGGGATGCACCCACGCTCATGAGAGATTTATTGAGGAACATAAACAATATAAGTGAAGCACAAAAGGGGAAAGAGGGAGCTATTATGTTGCATTGGGATCAATTGATTGATATCTATCTATAAGCCACATATAAAAAATTTATTTGAAGCGACTATGAGAAAATACAAGGAAATGTTGAGGCAGAAGAAGTGTGAATTTCATCATAAATTATGTAGAGAGATAAAAAAAAAAGCAGCAAACGATAACAATGCAAAAAGATTTGGCAATTAATACCACATGAATACCAGGAAAAGACATGTACAGTGGAATGCCATATATCTGCATGAGATTGGCTCTGTCATTTTAAATCCCTTTTTTAAGAGAGATTACCATCTTGCCCCCAGATGAAATGTAATATTATTTAAAAGGATTATTATTAAAATGTGTGTAGCACAAACTGCTGCCCACATAGGGTTTCCCGGGGCTAGGAGACAGATAGGGATAAATCAAAAAACCCACAACCTCAAAACTTCCAGGACTTCAGCTGTTTCCAAAAGGAAGACAGCGAAGTAGACCTTCTCAGGGTTAACAGAATGTCATTCCGTAGCTTAGGACCCAGGTAGGCAAAGGTAGGCAAAGGACTGGCCTCCCATGCGAGTACGTTTGACTTTTGGAACCGTGCATACGGAAAGGTCACTGGAACGTAAAGTGTGAGTCGGAAGATAAGGTCAAGCACGAGAGAAGCGATGTCTTATTTATTTTAGTCCTTGAAATGGAGAAGGCTATTAGGAGCCTGCGGTCAAATACAGCCCCAGGGCCAGATGCAGTTCCAGGGTATTTCAACCAATCTGACACTGAGCTTTGCTCTCAAGGGCCACATAAAGTGTTTAGTGCGCTTCTTATGACAGGGATGACCCTTACATCGTGGCATTCCACTATTATAGTCCTAGGGCATAAAAAAAGTAGCAAAAGCAATCCTGCAAATTAAAGGCCGATCTCCACATGCGATTGTCGTAAATATTGTTTTACCTCAACATCATGTTCTAAATATTGAAGACAAAAATATCCACAAGTAAGTTTATATAGGTGCATATAGGTTTAATGTACTTTAACTCCAGATATACTCCAGATATACGTACACTAGTGACATAAATATCTTTAACCCCTTCCCCGCTCATGACGGAACCACTCCGTCATGAGCCACGGGTGCCGTGTGCTCATGACGGAGTGGTTCCGTCATGCTGCAGCCGTTGGCCGCCGCTCCGCCCACGCGGCGCTAATTCCCCGCCTGTGCGGGCGATTAGCGCAGTGGGCGGAGTCGTGACGGAACCACTCCGTCATGAGCACAGCTCAACCGTGACTCATGATGGAGTGGCTCCGTCATGAGCACAGCGCCACAGCGCTGCCCCCAAATCCCCCCCAGCGCTGCAGCGGAATTCCTGCCGCAGCCAAGGGGTTAAGGTTCATAGATGTGGAGTTAAGAATAGCAAATCTATACTTACCTGTATTGCTTACCTTCTTGATAGTTTTGCCTTCGATAGTGTGATAAAATGATATTACCATACAATATTCTGGACTTCAACCTTTTTTTATATTAATGTGTTTTTTTCATATGAGTGATCATACAGAGGTCCTAATGAAGCTATCACTGGTTGCTGGAATGATGGACACTGTGTTGAGTTATTTCACTTATTCTTAGGGAACAGAGTTTTAAGACTGATTTGACGGAATATTGTCCATCTCAGTGGTGTATCGTATCAGTTCGCCAATCTTGTCTCTTTTTAATAATTATATAAAATTATTAAATAATCTTTATTGTTTGGGTGTATGATTCTATGCCTGTGCTCATAAAACCTCGCTTATCAGTGTATCTATGTTTGATATGGTGAGTATACAGTTTATGCTACACTTAAGGAGTGAGTAGTACATACTGGGATGAGTTATAATATACAATGCATAATGATTCTTTAAGCTAACTGTACCCTATATCCCCCCTCAGCCAACACTTGTTCACTCTAATATTACTGCATGCCCTCCTCTTGCATCCTATTCACCCAAAACCCATAATATTCTTGCTTTTAAAACAGCAAAATCACACCTAATCTAGCACTTACCTTTCTTGCAGATGACGAATTACTTAATTTGATATACTTTCACTCATTACACATGCACCTTCTACATAATACATTCACCTATATTCTTGGACTTTTATAGTAATTCTTAATAAACTCTTGCCTTGGCTACTTTTGTCTTTATCATTTATTTTTGCACATCAATCTTCTCAGGTTTTCTCTAACCAAGGCCATCGTACTTAATCTCTAATAAACATGCTGTAATACTTGACTGCTCTCCTTTAGAGTCATCGCTTCCCCTCTCATGCGTGCCCAGCTATTTACCCACACATACAATACTCGGTCTAAGTACAAATCACCATACACAATTGTTAACAATTCTCTTATCCTCTTTTCCCTCTCTGTTTTTTTTTTATTTTGCTCTCTTTGTATCCCTTCTTTGTTTTCACTTCCTTAAAAAAAATATTTCGGGGAAAGTTTGCTTTATAATATGAATAACATAAAACTTACAGCAGCAGGGTGACACATATCCAAGTGCAGGTGTGCAAATTACAATTGTATTGATACCGTTTTATATTTACACACCATAATTGCTTGTCTAGTTTTGAGTCCATACCACTGAAGGACAATCTACGGCCTCTGCTTCTCTTTATACTCTTTCTGTTCTTGTCCTTACTGTTCATTCCCCTGCATTTTCTGATACCGCTTGGTGTCTCCCACTCCATAGTAGTTCATCTCCTAGCCCTTTATCTTATGGACTTTGTGAGGGCAACCTCTACCTTCATGTATTACTTTTTCTACCCCAATATAGAGATTGAACCTCACATTTTTTAGAGGTCTCCTTTAGCCACCAACAATCCCAACATACAAAATTTCAACTTAGACCTTTCATGGTTGACCTCAATGGGTATTCCCAGAATCACAAATTGGAGTGTCATTGGGATATCGCTGTCAAGGAATCAGCCTAATTCCCTTACTATAGTTTCCCAGTGGGGAACAACCTTTACAACGCAACTTTTACAACGCACTACACTTACAACGCATTTTTTACAACGCACAATCCATTACAACGCATGACATTACAACGCATGACACTACAACGCATTTTTAAAAACTACCTTTACAACGCATTCCATTACAACGCATACTACCATTACAACGCATACCATTACAACGCATAATATAGTAATTTTTACCCCTATACTATCCAACACTTACCCTACTGTTGCACCCCCTGGAGTTAGAATAGTAATTTTTACCCCTATACTATCCAACACTTACCCTACTGTTGCACCCCCTGGAGTTAGAATAGTAATTTTTACCCCTATACTATCCAACACTTACCCTACTGTTGCACCCCCTGGAGTTAGAATAGTAATTTTTACCCCTATACTATCCAACACTTACCCTACTGTTGCACCCCCTGGAGTTAGAATAGTAATTTTTACCCCTATACTATCCAACACTTACCCTACTGTTGCACCCCCTGGAGTTAGAATAGTAATTTTTACCCCTATACTATCCAACACTTACCCTACTGTTGCACCCCCTGGAGTTAGAATAGTAATTTTTACCCCTATACTATCCAACACTTACCCTACTGTTGCACCCCCTGGAGTTAGAATAGTAATTTTTACCCCTATACTATCCAACACTTACTCTACTGTTGCACCCCCTGGAGTTAGAATAGTAATTTTTACCCCTATTCTATCCAACACTTACCCTACTGTTGCACCCCCTGGAGTTAGAATAGTAATTTTTACCCCTATACTATCCAACACTTACCCTACTGTTGCACCCCCTGGAGTTAGAATAGTAATTTTTACCCCTATACTATCCAACACTTACCCTACTGTTGCACCCCCTGGAGTTAGAATAGTAATTTTTACCCCTATACTATCCAACACTTTCCCTACTGTTGCACCCCCTGGAGTTAGAATAGTAATTTTTACCCCTATACTATCCAACATTTACCCTACTGTTGCACCCCCTGGAGTTAGAATAGTAATTTTTAACCCTATACTATCCAACACTTACCCTACTGTTGCACCCCCTGGAGTTAGAATAGTAATTTTTACCCCTATACTATCTAATACTTACCTTAAATGCAATTTAATATTATGCGTTGTAATGGTATGCGTTGTAAAGGTGGTATGCGTTGTAATGGAAATGCGTTGTAAAGGTAGTTTTTAAAAATGCGTTGTAGTGTCCTGCGTTGTAATGTCATGCGTTTTAATGGATTGTGCGTTGTAAAAAATGCGTTGTAAGTGCATGCATTGTAAAAGTGTGCGTTGTAACGACATACATCCTTCCCAGTTTATCTGCACCTTATTGTATGAAGAAACAAAACCTCTGCAGTGTTACATTTCAAGCAGGTGGGGGTGCAGGCACGTCCCATTGTAAGTAGTCTGATCCTGCTATACTACACTCACACTTTTCAATTGTATTAGCCATAATCCTGTCTTAATTGCTACTTCTTTGGGTGCAATAATGATGCCTCCCCTTCAATATCCTCTAATTTCCCTATTTCTTCATCCAATCCTGTCCTTAGATGCCTTAGTTTGTCTGGCATATTACTTATAAGGGTTTTGTGGGTGGAAGAGGCCACCCCTTTGCCCAGCTCACCCTTTAGGAGTCTACATTCTAGGGAGGCATCTTCGAGAATCTCTGACAACACCAGGTCCTCTCTTTGTAACGCGTGTCTGAGTTGTGTGTATTTAAGTAGTCGGCTGTGGGCTAATACAGATTCTTGTAGACTCTGAAAAGGTCTAATTGTGTCCTCCTCCAGGAGATTTCTTATTTTTGATATTTCAATATTGTCCCATGCTTTAATCCTCTTTAATTTAGAGACCTTATTGAGCATTTTACCTTCCAACAGGGGTGTTTCTTTTGTGAGTTTATTTGTGCATTTGAGGCAACTTGTGGATTTCCTCAAGCTGCTAACAATGCAGTTGTAGCTGTAAGAACATGTGTCTTTCTTTTGCTGCATGTAAATAAAGAAGAAATGCGGGTTTGACCAGTATCAATCTTTCTAATCAGAAAACCAGGTTGCCTCTCAGGGCAAATATCCAATCATCTATTTTAATATGTTGGGTCACCTGATTATATGCTCTGACATCAGAAAGAGCGATTCCGCCATTGTAGGGGCTTTCAGTTAGGTCCTTTAGTGCTATTCTTAAAGTGCTCGTTTGTCGAGGGCTCTGGGCCTCCTGTTCATGAGTGTCACCCATGTTTCGGGTTATAACTATTGTTTCCTCACCTCCCTTCTCTCCTCAAGTGCAATCCCTTCTCATTGTTAGTACAGAGTAAAGTCTCATTGGGTGAGAGGGGCACATATGCAGAGTCTCAAGGGCAATTTTCCTTCCCCTCTTTTACATCAGTGACCCTCCCCGATCCCTACCGTTCCTCTCTCAAAAGCAATTAGGTGCCTCTGATCAAGGAGCATTAGTTCACACCTTTCACATTTCTCTGGTTTCTCTGTGAACTATATTTCACATATTCAACAAATGCAGATCTGACTGCTGTTGCCTCTCTCCAGTAGCTGCCTCCGGTCCTTTGGCTGTTTTATCTGCTTCACTTTGCAAGTGAGCTAGCTCTCTCCCCTTAGGTACCCCAGGGCTTTGAGTGGCCCTCGCGGTCCTGTACAGCCATCCCCTCCAGCCTTAGCTGTCTTCCCTTCCGATCTTGGCTGCCTCTGCCAAATTTCTTCTGTTGTCTCCACCTTATCCTCCAGCCTGGTTTCTCTGTCTCATGGCTTCATGCCTTTTCTTCCCCTGCACTGGCCCCCCTTGTCTCTCTCTGAGTGTTGCATCTTCTTTCGGGAAAGAGCCGGTCCCGACCTCAGGGCTTTCATCATGGGTCTTTAGCTCCACTGTGAGGCTATTCACTACCAGGTGTCTAATCACTGCAACCCCATCTCGGAATCAGCGCAAGACCGTCAGTCTTTATTTAATTCATAGCCACTGCTATTTTGTCATTCCATGTGGCCTATGCACTTCAACGCTGCTGCAGCTATCTCTTCCAGTGGCATTTCCAGATCTCAGGTCTCACCTCACAGTTGTGTGATGCCTTAGATTTAGGAGCCAGCAGCTCAAAATGGTTCCTTGATGCACAGATGATCTCAGGATTTATATCAGGAAAGACAGAGCTCTTTCCGTCCACATCTAATGGGCCACCTTGCCGGCCATGGCCCCCCCCTTGTTCTCCCTTTCATCCACTCCCACTTCGTTCTACTCCATCTCTCCCACTATATCTTTATCTACATACATTCCTAATCCTCCTCCTTCATATGCCATCATGTGTAATCACAAATAAATGCTCTGTCACTAGGACTTTTCTTTATTCCCTACCCGTCCCTTCTCTTCCATTCCCTTCCCTTCCCTTCCTGCTGTTTTACAGTATCTTGTAACCTCACTTCTTTTTTCTGCCAAGCACATGTCAGTGAGCAATATACCTTCAAATTACCAGCAATTTATGATTAATACAGCAGTGTGTCAGCTTTGCAAGTCCATCACACTTCCACTAAAAAATAACCATCCATCAATATTCCTCACACTTCCAACCACATCAATTTGCCTAAGACTCTGCTCAATTGCTGCTCAACTCTTTGAGATATTTAAGATGTGTCCACCATTCCTTATAAAAGTAACCAACTGTGAACTGAAAGATGGATGATGCAACCTCTGCTCCTGTTCCCATGACATTTGTTCACGGGTGAGGGATCCTACTGCATGGGATACTTTGCTAAGGTGGAAGGATGCTGGAGGCAGTGTCAGGTTTTTCATTGGCAGGGACAGAGGTGCCCTCTATGTACTGTGCTGAGTTGCATTTTTAGATTGATGCTTTTTCGCTCATGAAGGTAAAGTGCCTAAGTGTGGGACAGTGTCTACCTGTGCAAACATGTACAGAATAGTAGCATGTTTAATCCAATGAACTATGAATTTAACAGCAGCAGTATGCAGATACCGCCAGCGTATTATCTGAAATATATTCAGACACTGCAGTATGCAGTACAAGCATAGCCATGTTCTGTTCAACAACATATGCCATTGTGCAAAATCAGATCGCCAGGCTTTAGATTAATTTTGTAATTTACAGTTTTGCTAGTTTAATAGAGCACACAAATAACAGTCAGGTAAATAATACTAGAGGTATCGAAAGTAGCAAGATTCTCAGCGCAGATGGTCTTTTTCTTAAAGAAGAAATGACAAGACATTAGACAAAGCTTTTTCTGGAGGGCATTCAGCATGGAAACTCAAAGAATACCATTTCATGTCAGCCAAAACAGATTGTGAAGGCGTTTTAGACTGCTAATGTGTAAAGAAGGACAACGAAAGTATGGTTTCAATTTATCCTTCAATAATTTTGATAGCAAAGAGAAGGTGGGGAAAAATTCCAATTTTCAATCATCTATTGCATATTTATTAAACATGTGAGATAACCAAAATACAGGGCATTTCCATATTTATATTCAATATGGGGTTTGATATTAAGGGTTTTAGGAGTTATAATGCCAAGTAAAGTTTTTGCGGTCTCTCATAACACTCACTCTTCTTGCAGTTTTATACTTACATACTTCATAACATTCTTTAGTAGAGTATTATGTTAAGCATTGGTAGTTATCACTTCTTGATTTAGAAAAAAAGGTTATAGATTATTTTATGTCCTTTGAATTTCAATCTCCTTTTCAGTAGAAAAAAGAGGAGAAAATGTGTAATTCTGAAGAAGCAACAATATGAATAGAGAAGTCTGCGATAATTGGATTAAAAAATATATATATTAAATTGAAATATTGAAATAATTTATATGAATCACAATACATTTTTATTTAAAGGGTTTGAATGCAGACACCATTAGCTATGTTTTGTTGAGGCACCTCGGTATATTCACCCAGCTTTTAGTTTGTGACCTCCTAGCACCTCCTTCTATGGGTTCCAGATATGCAGTGCGTCCATATCAGCCCCTTCAGTCCATACTTGTACTTCTGTAATTTATGCAGAATCTATGTGTGATGCATAAAAATAAAGGGCAAATCTTAATTTGCTTGGACCATCCCCAAGTGAAACCAAGGGATCTCCCCACCCTTCGAATGCATGGATACTTAATTTTTGTACACACATTCTGCACCTTTTCTGAAATAGGAATCTGCACCACCCTGTTATGTAAGTAGCTCTGAAGGCCATTCGTACATGTGGCCAAATATCCTAACTGTAGCAACTTTGGCCAAAATAAATCAGATTCAGTCCTTCTTCCCAAAAGAGTAATAAGTAGATTTGGAAAAAAATAAGTATTTCCCTTTATTGGAAAATAAAAAAAAATGAATTCATTTTGTCAAAAATGAATTGATTGATAAAGAAAACTTACTGACTAAAAAGCAGCTGAGTTTAGAAAAAAATGTATGGATTTCTTATGCATATGAATCTATTTAGTACCAAAACAAATATATACATTCATAAACTAATGACAAGAGTTGGTTGAGAAAAAAAGGATTTGCAGTTCAGAAATACCTCTTAAAAAACCAAACTATATAGACTTTGTTTTCATGGACTAACTTTGAGTACCCTTGATATATTTGCTAAGAGCCTCTGGTTCTTAACAAGTATTTTCAAGAAATCGCAGTTTTTAGTGACAAATAACATTTGTTTAACACATGATAGCCAGCATTCTAAGATGTGTATTTCTGATTTTCAATTAATGTTATGTAAATAAAGTAATGAAAAATAGGTATATTTCAATACTATTCTGCAAGAAGAAGTATAGGCAGTGGAAGTTATACTCCGATGGAGACTGAGACAAGAGTATGGATGGGATTTAAAACCATAAGCTCTGCTCTACTTCCAATGTTCAAAGAGCAAACCAGGATAACATTTCAAACAACTGTGGCAAGGGAATTACATTTTAGAAAATATAACCTCTAAAATGTTCTGATTTTGTTTTACAGCTCATTCTCTGAGTGTAAGTTCCATTCTGAAAGCATGTGAGCAAGTGCAAACAATTAACAATTCTAGCCACACAGTTTCATTAACAGGTAAGAACATATTATGTCCACAACAAAGTATGTGCCTTGTTTTATTGTTAGCATCGTACAGATAAATAGTGTTTTATTTGTTGACCATAGTATTACAAATGTTTGGTATCTATGAACATTAATGCTCAACCATCCTAAGCCATCTCGCTGTGTATGACCCTTGCTTACAAATGCAGGTAATGTTCATTCTCAGTTGAGCACAACCCAAGAGCAAGACATGACATCTAAGAGGCGTTTAAGCCCACTACATGCTCTGCCACGTGATGATTATAGACAATATTGAGCTGCATGATAGTATTGCAATGTTTGTAAAAAAAGAAAGGACTTTACAATCTTAGGGCTGAATGTGCATGACATATATGAGGGAATTCATATTTTGCCATGTTTCCCTAAATTAGTTTGTTCTGAACACAACTGTTATTACTTTAAAGTTGACGTAACTGACAACTGTAGTGTGCACAAAACATTTTTGTAATTGCACAAAGTTTACTTATGGGATGCACAAGTGAAGCAATTTTTTTCTGGAAGTTTATCTAAAAAATATAACACTCATAAAACATTTATGTTTCAGCAGCAGGCTGTACAACCACGCCCCAATGTGATAGCCTCTGTTAAGAATTTCCTTGCAGACTTCGAATTCATGGCATACAGACAATCCAATGTCACAAAAAATAAAATCATTAGATTTTCATTATCTTCACTGTTTATTAATATAGTAAATATATCTGGATTTAAACCTGTTTGCAGTGTTCAACAAAAACAGTTGTTGCACCTCACCTTATCTTTTTTATGCCTAATGTTTTCTTGAGCTGAAATGCCAGTTACTATCTTCAAATGTAAAGTCATATAGAGTATTGAGAAAGTGATTTAAACTGCCATAGCTTTCCAGGTCACATTTCCTTTTATATGGCATTCACAACACCAAGATTCTTCTGAGAAGAGAGATCCACTTTATAACAGTGGAACCACACACAATATGTGAGTAATAAACAAATGAGACTTGGGTGGTGAAGAATATCATTGCGCCTTGATAGGACCAACTGAATAGCCATGGGGTGAATTACAGAGGGAGATAAGCAGATGAGCAAAAGCCTGCTGTAATGATGATTGCATGTTGTAAAAGTGTCCATGGGATCCTAAAAACTACAGGTTTTAAGCCCTGTAAGGACTGTCGCAAACAAATGACTATGACAGATTCTCAACATGTTAGCCTGTAGTGCTTGGGGTCGAGACTGAAGTGACTGCAGTTTGATGAAAACAAAGGAGATCATAAGGTGAAACTCTGTTGCTAAACACTGAAAGACTCTGCAGCGAAACTGGTCCGAGATGTACGGTTTGTCCTGTTTCCAGTCCAGAAATCACAGGTGTCGATCCTGTGGTCACGCTCCAAGACTTCGGGTAAGTCAAAGAAAAAACATAAATAATCCAAGCAGGACTTAGCGTTTTCCCACTCACGTACTCCTGAGAAGGAGCAAAGGCCTCTCAATCACGCTCCAGAAGTCGGTCGACGTTAGAGTTCATTCCGCAACTTGTCCCGGCACAACCTGACTTTACAGGGCCATTTGCGACACCGAGCCAGATCGAAGAGTTCCGCGTTGCCATGCTGCGATTCTTCAGATCCTTACCCATTTACTCTGGTGCGCCTATGGGCCCCAAGGAGCAGAGGGTTCCTCCATCTGGGATACTGCCAGTGGGTTTCCCCTTGGTTCCAGTTGGACCCTCTGAATCTACCACTGGGCCTCCCCTGGCTACTACCACAACTCCGCCTCTCGTACCATGCCAGTTATGAAGCTTCAGCCCTGATGCTGACTCCATTGACGCTGAAGAATGAGGTGCCCATATTGCTCTCTGACTCCTGGTCAGTGCGACTATGACCCCAATCAAGGCTGTGCTAAATTCCCATCGAAGCACAACATTTCCCACTTCACATACCACCTTCACATGGAGGAACCCATACATTACATTCCTTAGTTGGCACTGATTCAGACAATGACTTTGTAGAGGGCGATGAGATAGGTCAACCATACTGTGAAGAAAATAGGTGTGACAACCAACATGAAGCCAGTGGGCATTTATAGGTCTCCTTTCACCCTAGGCCCTGTCACTGAGGAGAATGCAACTTTCATAATGGTAATGCGTAGGGCAGCTAAAGCTCCTGAACTCCAGCTTCTCACCTTTGAGGTTAAAACCAATGTCTTGACTCGCAGGTCGCCGGCTGGTCCGCCTTCGGGCTGCTGATACTGGGCCTAACGGCGGGGGAACGCCGTGGGGTGGGCCTCTGGCTCGGGCCCCCCCCCTCTCCTTCTTTCCACCCCACCCCCTGTTTCATCGGACTGGCTCGGCGATATCCCGGAGGCGGCTGAATCGCAGGGAGGAACTGGCCGGCGCACAGCAGTCCGACTATCCTTCCTACAGAGACCCACTGCGGCCGGGTGGGTATTCGGCGTGGCAGGGCACGGAGGTATCGTAGAAGCAGACGGGATGCGGTAGCGGCTGGCCAGTGGAGCGCCGCTGGAAAGGGGGCCTAGGTCGCTAATCGCTCTGGTGGTCGGTGGCTTCGCCCGCTACCTTACCATGAGGCCCAAGGGAGGGGCGGCGGCCCAAACAAACAAACTCGGCAAGTAGGCGGAGCCCTCCTTGACGGCCATTATGTCCGCCATACATACCCTGGGAACTACCCTTGAGACTAAAATCGATAAAATGTCCATTGAAATGAACCTACTGCGTACAGACCTTAACAAAACCTCGGACAAGGCCAGAACTAACGAGATGGACATCGCTGAACTCAGGGCCTCCTCCCAGAAACATGAACAGAGGGTGAACGAGCTTGTCCATCAGCACCGTCGGGTGGCCCTGAAGCTGGAGGATCAGGAAGGGAGGGCCCGGAGGAACAACGTACGGGTCGTAGGTGTTCCGGAGGGTTCGGAGGGGCCTAGTGTGGGCCTGTTCCTCGAGGACTTAATCCTCAACAGCCTAAAACCAAAGCGACTCTCCGCTATGTTCTCAGTTGAAAGGGCTCACCGCGCACCGGTCCCTAGGCCTAAACCCGGAGCCCCGCCGTGAACTATTATCGCACGGATCCTCAACTACAGGGACCGGGACGCCATCCTCCAGGCCGCGAGGCAAAAGGGGGACATACAGTATGAAAACGCGACGATCAGATTCTTTCCCGACTTCACGCTCAAGGTGCAAATGGAGCGATGATCCTTTGAAGGGGTGAAGGCGGCGCTGCGGGAGAGGGGCATTAAATATATGATGTTCTTCCCAGCGAAGCTCAAAGTCATCGAGGGCAGTAGATCCTTCTTCTTCACTGCGCCTTCGGAGGTACAGGACTGGCTGGACAGGGGACCTTCACGGTCATTGGCCGGTGCGACAAGGAACGATCGAGATGAGGCTCGGCCCGGCTCGCAGGCCCCTCAGGTCAGCGGATCAGAGGTGGATAAATCGAGTCAATGCTCCTGGCGCTCCAGATCCCGCAGTCCGGACCTGGTTGGCATATAAAGACCGCAGGGGCGTGGGCGTGGAGGAGTGGAGGTCTTACCCCCCCTCCCGGGACGATTAAACAGTGGACTGTAATGTATAAATTTATTTTAAGATACTGAAGGGAGGATATGCCCGGGGCGGTGTGGCGGGTGTGAGGGCCGCCTCTCGGGGATGTGTTGGGGACTGCCTCTGCCATAGAGGGGTTTGGGATCTAATTGACTTCTTGATGTGGGAGGTAGGCCCTATTGGCCGCTGACATTGAATGCAACACTTAAAAAGGGGGCGGGTCCAAGTAGTGGGGGATATCGAAATAATTGTGGTGGTAGGCTCGCATGGGCTGGAGAAGGCATACTGGTTGATGGGGGGAGGTGCCCACCGGCTGGAGTTGGTGCTAACGCAATAAGTTTGTAGAGGGAAGGGATTTTCTCTCCCCTTTTTGTTTAGGGCGAAAGGCGCTCTGCTAGTTGGGGGATGTGGGTAGTTGTAAACCTACACAGCAGGGTAGCAGGGAGGGGCGGGAGGCGGGGGGGACTACAGTTTCGGGGGGGCATGGGACTATTAGGGACAAGTTTAGGGGGGGGGAGTGTTATTTGGTCACATGAACGCGATCCTTGTGAGATGGAGCGACGTGGCATGCCACTTGGACGACAGTTTTGCATCAACTTTGGGAATGGCTATGAAGTGGGATAAGAGTGTCAAATTGCTTACCTGGAATGTCAATGGGTTGGGGGACAAGCTTAAGAGAACTATAGTACTTCAATTCCTCAAAAGACACCTTCCAGATATTGTCCTACTGCAGGAGACGCACCTTATCGGGAACACATGTCAGGCACTTAACAGGTGGGGGTACACTCTGGCCGCGCACTCTGGCTTCACATCGGGATCCCGGGGGGTGGGCATTCTGGTGCGTCGTAACTTCCCAATGGTAATTCAGCACAAAAGGACGGACCCTCTGGGCCGCTACGCAGTTCTCACCGGAAAATGGGAAGGCCGCACGCTGAACCTGGTGACGGTGTATATACCGCCTGGTCTCCAGAATCAATCTTGTCAGGATCTTGGGGAACTCCTTCTCTCTCTTCCCGAAGGGCAACTCTTAGTTGGGGGGGACTTTAATGCAGTAGTTTCTGGAGACTTGGATAGGCATCCGCCACGTAGCCTTACACCGGGGCAAAAGTGGCTCTCTAACCTACTGGACGCATATGGGCTTGTGGACCTCTGGCGCTTACGTCACCCCACTCAGCTACAATACACATTCTTTTCAGGAACGCATCACACATTCTCCAGGATAGACTACCTCCTTACTCTCATGCAGCATGACACGGTGGTCCAGGACGTCAGGCACTTGGCAAGGGGTATATCAGACCACTCCCCGCTGTGGGCGCATCTAACAATTGGGGAGCAGAGGGTGGGATGTGTGGCGCCCATAAATCCCTGGTTAATGCATAATCCCGAACTTAAGAAGGAACTTTCGCGATCCATAGATCATTATTTCACCGAAAATGTCGGGACAGTGGAGGGCCCGTCTATCCTCTGGGAGGCATTTAAGACTGTAGTGAGGGGGGAGGCCCTCTCAAAAATCGCCGGACAGCGTAAGGAAAGGGAGGCACAGATGCTCCGGATGGAGCGGGACCTTCTCACACTGGAAAGAGAGGCGCAGGTGCGTGAGACCCAGCAGGCCCGGCATCAAATGCAGCTGAAAGCTGCTGAGTATAAGGCCCTAGCCACGGAGGCTGCGAAGACTTTAGCGAGTCACAAGGGAGGCCGCCTATACGACCAGGGGGACAAGGCGGGCAATTTATCGCCTGGCTGGATAAAAAACAAATGGCACAGAGGGTGGTGGCGTGATGGGACGCAGCCACACGATCCAGGAAGACGCGGTGGTGGTATCATTGGATGCCGCTCTGGCATTTGATACGCTGGAATGTCCCTATATGATGGCGGTCCTCGCAAGACTGGGATTTGGACCCAACTTCATTGGGTGGGTGCGCCTCCTATATACCGAACCATTGGCGCAGGTGGTAGTTAATAATAAGATCTCCGGGGTTTTTTCACTCGAGAGGGGGACAAGACAGGGCCGCCCCCTCTCGCCCTTTTGCACTTTGTCTGGAGCCTCTGGCAGCCTGTATAAGGCAGGACCCCTCCATGCGAGGGCTGAAATGGGCCGAGGGATGGGAGGACAGGATCTCACTTTATGCAGATGACATCCTGCTATACCTTGCCTCCCCCGCTAAATCGCTCCGGGTGGCCTTAGACATCCTTACAAGCTTTGGGAAAAACTCCGGATATAGTATAAATTGGGGAAAGTCATTGCTTTACGTGCTCCATGGGACCCCTCCGCCTATTCCTCGTGGATGCCCAATCCAGATAGCCACGGAGGGGTTCAGATATCTCGGAATCCACATCTCCGAGGATGCAAAACTACGCTTTGAAAATAACCTCAAGCCTCCTCTGAAGAGATTCCAGACAGACGCGGCAACCTGGAAGAAGCTCCCGCTATCGTTGCTGGGCCCTCTTTAAAATTATGGCATTACCGCGGTTTCTATATGCGCTCCAAAACTACCCAGATCTGATACCGCACAAATACTTTGCAGATATCGAGACCACTCTACAGGACCTGCTATGGGGTGGCACACCGCACAAGGCTCTCCCGAAACTTACCCTGGGGTGGTATGATGGGGGCATAGCGCTGCCAGACATCCGCAAGTATTACTGGGCAGCGCATCTCGCTGCCATTAATGAGGGCACGTATGGTAGTGGGGACGACCCCGGGTATGGGATGGATAGGTGGCTCCTTCCTGGGGGTAAATTTGAGGCTGCACTCTATTTGCTACCCAATAAGTTCCATCTCACGGGCCCCACAAAACACTCGGTCCAACTGTGGCATATTGCGAACCGGAAGCTAGGGTGGGCTGGCAAACTTACGAAGGCAACCCCGCTCTGGGTGTTAGAGAGGCTTGGGTCTTTGGGAGGCACTAAGGGATTCCACAAGTGGGATCTGATCGGTATCTCCCGTATTGGAGACCTCTGGGGGGCGGAGGGAATGGTGCCTTTCGCCTCCCTACAGAAGTCACATGAACTGGCGCACACGGAATTCTTCCGCTACATGCAGGTCTGGCATTCTCTTCAATCTAACATCCCACCAGGGACAACGCTCCCGGAGTCCTCCCCCCTTGAGGACAGACTGCTTGATGGGCACTTACCAGAAAGGGCAATATCCCTCACCACTCCCCAGATCCACTGAGCTCACTCAAAGGGAAGTGGGAGACGGGCGGCCTGGAAATCGATGAGGAAGAGGGGAGAGAGGCGCTCTCGTCCCCCAAAGAAGTGGTGATATCGGCAAGGTTACGGCTGATACAACTCAAAATACTACACCGGGTGTACGTATCGGTCACCAGGCTAACGTTGATGGGGAGGAGTGCGGGCGGGCTTTGTCGAAGGCGTTGTGGGGAGAGGGGAACGTTTCTTCATATAGTATGGGAATGCCCACAAGTCTGCACATACTGGGCAAAGGTACATGACTGTATGAGCACGGTGTGGGGAGTGAAGTTGCGGCCTGAAGCCAAAAGATGCCTCCTAAACATTTGGGAGCCCACGGACCTACCGGTAAAGGGCAGAATATGGGTAACACTGGGGCTCGTGATTGCAATGCGTAACATAGCACGTTTGTGGGGGGCAGAGGCGCCCCCACTGCTTGGTGCATGGAAGAAAGACATGGACTGGTGTATGCTGCAGTGTATGTTTCAAGGGGGTGCCCCGGGAAGTGGGCGGCGGTCTGGTCTCCCTGGAATGCTTACCGTGGTAACATCTGTGAGCCCCCAGCTCTTCCCCTCCTCGAGGACAGGTCAACCCAATAGCACGATGAGAATGTATGCTCCCACTCTACTGTGCCATGTTAAGTGATAAGAATGTATTAGAGTCCAAGGCTGAACCACTGTAACTCCAAAGAACTAAAATCTGTGATTGGACCACCATGTTTATGTCTGTTAATAAAAAGAATTTTTAAAAAAACAACAACAAAAAACCACAAAAAAAAAACAAATGTCTTGAGGGAAGTGCCCCAGACATGGCAAACATCTACAGAGCCCCTACGATTCTTCAATGAGGCACTCACAGATACTTTTTTAGGGCTATGGGCCAAAACCTTGCTCTGTCCCCCCCCAGTCAATCGCTAAATTTCAAGATGCCGCCTCCCTGTCACGGGTGACCCTCCGTTTTTGTCTCAGCACCCTTCCTCTGAAAGCTTAGTGGTGCAGACATCTACAAGTTGGACAAACCTGAATACCCTTCTGACTACTCCCCTTGATAGCGAGACCTTTGGGAAGAGGGTATTTTCTTCCACTGTCTTGGCCTTCTGGTCCATTAATGCCAGTTGATCCAAGCCATACATGACAGTTCTGATGCATCCAAGTTCACAATTCATTGTGGCTTGGATCTCACAGATTCCATTGGGGGAGCCATTGGAACCTCTGTCATCATTTGTTTGGCTGAGATTTCCCGGATTATCAGGCGATTTTCAGTCATCCCTTATGGACATGTCTTTGATGGGACTTACCTCTTTAGGGACAAGGCAGATTTCACCCTGGAGCGGTTCAAAGAGAGCAGGCCATAGCATGCTCCTTGGGCTCCACTTCACCAGCCGCAGCAGCCCTATTGTTCTGGTTGTGGTTTCAGCAGACATAACCCATACTGGTAGCTACTTAAGCCTCAGCAAGGTGCCTAGCCATTTTGTTGCTGAGGGCCTGGCAACCACTGGCACTGCAGTCAGGGTCAGCCAGTCAATCAACCTATTGCCCCACCCCCCACAGCTCCACCTGCCAAACCCCTTTAGCATGCCCTTAGTGAAGCACAGCCAGTGGAGGCAGGATCCTACAATTCTTGCCAGATTGGCTGGCCATACCATCAGACAAGTGGGTACTGCAGATTCTCTAGGAGGGACACACCTTACCCTTCACAGGCACACCTTCTGACATCCCATGATCGACTGATGGAGGACCACCTATCCATCATGCAACAGGAAGTGCAAGCCCTTTTGGTCAAAGGGGCTATCGAGAGGGTGCCTGCACCAGAAACGGACCATTGGTGTTATTCTCGCTACTGGTGTCAAAGAAGGACAGTGACCTTTGCCCTATTCTAGATCTGCACCCCCTAAAATACCCACCTCCAAAAGGACAAATTCCTAATGCGCTCCATAGCCCAGGTCTTGTCTGCCTTTGACTGTGGTCACTGTCTGGTAGCACTGTACCTGCAAGATGCATATGTCCATATTTCCGTTCTGCAAGCCAATTGGAGATACCCATGGTTCACGGTGGGACAAGAGCATTTTCAGTTCACTGTGCTCCCCTTTGGTCTCACCGACCCCCTTGGGTGTTCACAAAAGTGATGGTGGTGATAGCAGCACTCCTTCGGAGGACAGGGGTTCTAGTCTTCCTGAACCTTGACAATTAGCTGTTGAAGGCGGGATCACCCCGGACAGTTGTCAAACACATGCAGATGACAGAAAACCTCCTGTCATTTTTTAGATTCACTATCAACGTGCACACCTGGTTCCTTTTCAAATGCTTCCCTTCATCAGAGCCATTCTGAATACAGTTTTGTGCTTTTCCCCCCCAGAAAGGAAAGTCCAGGACATTCAGGTTATGATCCTGATCTTTCAGCTTCGATCATGGATGTCAGTGGGGTCCACTCTCAGGCTGCTGGGACTGGTGGTCTCCTGCATCCTCCTGGTCAAGCATGCAATGTGTCATATACAGGTTCTATAGTGGCCTCTGAAGTATCAGTTGGCCACATATCAAGGCCAAAGGGCCCTCTCTGACTACGTCCAGATTTTGGAGGAGATTGCAAAAGATCTGCAGTGGTGATTGCTAGACAGTGACTGGATCAGTGGCAGACCCCTCTCCTTACCCCATCCAGAGATGACACTGGTGACAGATGCATCACTCCGGAATTGGGGTGGCCATCTGGCAGAGGTGGAGATTAGAGGCCTCGGTCTCCGGCGAAGCCTAGGTCTATACCACATTTTAGAGCTGAGGACCTTTTGCTTGGCCTTGTCCTTCCTTCCATCCATCAAAGTGAGGTTGATACACAGACAACATCACCACTATGTGGTATTGCAACAAGCAAAGAGGGTGGTGTTATGGCGCCTGTGCCAGGTAGCACTGTGCCTATGTAAATGGCTGGACCATTAAGGAACTTTACTAGTGGTGAATGAGCTGGTAAGATCTTTTAATGACAGGGAGGACGAGCTAAGCTGCAGATCGGATCATTTCTATTTCTATTTAGGGAGTTTTGTAAAGCGCTTGGTGACGCACAGCGGCGTGTCCCCGCGCTAAGGAGCGGCTGCTAACTGGAACCTACAGAAGTGGAATACTTTACTGTTCGAATAGTGTAGTTTTGAGCTTGGCTCTAAAGATTAGTTCAGATGGTTCGAGACGCAATATTAAGGGTAATGTGTTCCATCTGACGGCTGCAAGGTACCTAAAGGATCTTCCGCCCATCCGTGCTCTGGACACCTTGGGGACAACAAGGCGTCCCGAGCCAGAAGATCTGAGGGAGCGGGACGGTTCATAAGGTGTCAGCAGTCCTTTCAAAGGGAGAGGAGACCTCCCGTTGATGATCCGATGGCACATGCAGAGTGCTATGAAATCAACCCTACTTCTGATCGGGAGCCAGTGCAAGGACCGAAGGGCCACCGAGGATGCGGCTCTTCTGGGTAGTCTAAGTACTAGCCTAGCAGCGGCATTCTGTAGGACCTGTAAACGGCTCAGATTCTTCTTCGGAGTCCCTAGATAGAGGAGGTTGCCATAGTCCATCTTTGAGGTGACTAGTGCATGCACAAGGGTTTGACGGGCCTTTACAGGTAAAAACTTCAATGCCTTCCTGAGACTTTTGAGGGTCCCAAAGCATGATCCGACCACCCGGTTGATCTGAGGGCCGAAGGTCAGGTCGGAGTCGAACCAAATGCCCAAGTTCTTTGCTTTCAGGCATGGGATAGGTGTTGAGCCAAGGCATGGAGGCCACCATGCCGACGTCCACGCCGATCGGTCTCCCCCTACGACAAGCACCTCGGTCTTATTTCCGTTAAGCTTAAGGCAGTTTGCGGACATCCAGGCAGCTAGGTCTTGCATACAGGCTCTGAAGATGTCCGCCGAAAGATCGGGTGCGCGCGACAGGGAGATCACCAACTGCGTGTCGTCGGCATAGGAAACCATTCGGAGGCCGTAGCTCTCTACCAAGGAGGCAATCGGGGCTACGTAGAGATTAAAAAGTGTTGGGCTCAGGGACGAGCCCTGCGGCACCCCCTGGTCCAGAGCAATTCGCTCAGAGTAATAGTCACCCTGCCTCACTTGGAAGCCTCGGCCTGCGAGAAATGAATAAATCCATTTCAACGCTGCCCCTCTCACCCCACCTTTGCTCAGACACTGTAGCAAGATGGAATGTGCCACAGTGTCGAACGCCGCGCTAAGGTCTAAAAGGATGAGAGCCATGGTTTGACCCTCGTCAGCACCCTGCCTGAGAGTTTCGGAGGCCCTAAGAAGGGCAGACTCGGTGGAGTGGCGTGGCCGGAACCCGAATTGAGTCGGATGAAGAAGGTTACTGTCCTCCACATATTTCATTAGCTGCTTATTTACCACCTTCTCTGCTACCTTCGAAAAATATGGCAGGAGAGAGATGGGGCGTAAGTTATCCAGCTTATCGAGGCCAATGTTAGGCTTCTTGCGGAGGGGAAGCACCACAGCCTGTTTCCAGTCCACAGGTAGAGAACTGGATCGAAAGGAGACATCTAGCAAATGCCTGATGTAAGGTTCCAGTGTCTCTATGCTGTCACTCAGCCTTTTTGGGGAAGCAGGATCGCGTGGGGAGCCAGATCTGACGGATCTGCAGATTTTAACGAGATCCTCCGATAGAGGAGTGGTAAAATGAAGTAGCAGATCTGAGTCAGCTTCAGCTCCTGCTAAATCTGCAGGTTCTTCCGCTAAGGGTGGCGTGTCGGGAAAAGCAGAGTAAATCTTGCGCACTTTGTCTCCGAAGTAGTTAGCAATGCGATTGCATGCTGTTACTGAGTGATCTTCATCTCGAGTAACGGTTATTGGGGTGGAAAGGGATTTATATATGCTAAACAATTCCCTAGCCGAGTTTTCAGCCTCGTGAATTTTATCTGCATAGTAGGTGGCTTTTTCTATACGGATTTTATTATGATAGGATCGTCGTTTTGTGAGGTAAGCCTCTTTCATCCGATCATCATAAGCCATTCTCCATTGTCTTTCTGCTCGTTTGCAGTCCCTTTTGGCACAGCGCAGCGCCTCGCTGAACCAGGGAGCAGTTCTTTGTCTGTGGACAGCTTTATTAGACCATCCCAATGGGGCTGTGTGGTCCAGAGCAGCCGTGATACGGTCATTCAGCAATTTATTTGCCGCTGTCACGTCATTTCCTCCTGGGGGCCCTTCCACGGTAAGAGCCTTATTAAACTCTCGCAGGGAGAATCTTGCCCACCTACGTCGAGGGTAGTTAAGAGGGGTGGGAGCGCTAGCTATATGCTTAGACAAGTAAATAGTAAACGGAACAAGAAAATGATCTGTCCAGGGCAAGGGCACTGGGGGAGCGGCTAAAACACCCTCCCAATTGGCGAATATTGGGTCGAGCAGGTGCCCACGGTTGTGTGTTGGCAGCTGACCTTTTAGCTCTAGCTGTAGGGTGTGAAGTTCTTCCCGGAACTCCACTGCTCCTTTGTCTAGTGCGTCTTGCAGGTGTATATTTAAATCTCCCAACAGCAAAAACTTGTCCCTCCTGATCGCTGTTTCTGTGACCCACTCTAGGAGGTTTCTTTTAAAACTGGCCATAGGTCCCGGTGGGCGATAAATTATCATGCCCTTTATAGTCATGCTCCCATCAATTGCTATGGTGAAAACACCCGCTTCGCATCCCGCCAGGTCAACTAGTTCTAGTTTGCATGGCCATTGTTGTTTAAAGGCGATCGCAATCCCGCCTCCTCTGCCTATCGGTCTGTCCAGGCGCACCATCTGATAGTCATCAGGTAAAGCCTGAATGGTATCAGGATCAGAATTGGCGTCTAGCCACGTTTCGGTAATAAACAGCAGATCATAATGTTTATCAGTGAGAAGGTCATATACGTCATGTTTGTGACGGCTAAGCGACCTAACATTAACGAGGCCGCAGGACAGCGAGGGATTGCTTGCCCTGGTGTCTGGTAGGGCTGAGCTAAAGCGGAATTGACAATAGCTACACCCTTCATTCTCCCCTACCCTTACACTATGGTGGCCTCGGGTGCACACGATCGAGGATAAACTTACTAAGTCACTCCTACTCCAGGTCAGCTTACGATCAGGGCCAGGGGTTGGGGCCCTGGGCCGTGTCCGGTCGCGGACGGGCGCTGACGGGCTTGGCTTTGGCGCGGCTTCGGCGCGCATCCGGCGCGCCCGCTGCGCCAGCCCGCTGCGCCGTCTGGCAGGGATGCACATTATGTAGGGTGTGAGGAGGGTGGGAGGGCGGCGCGACTAGAGCGCACCCCCAGCCCTACCTAAGATGGCGCCCACCGCCTCCAACAGCAAATAACACAAGACGGCTGGGCGAGGCAGAGAGAGGAAGATCAGCGTGTTGGAGAAATGTCAGTGTGCCTAACTCAATTCCCCAGCTAACTATTCAATTTAAAACCCCCAGGTAAAAAGTTATAAAAACGATCTTTTAGCAGTTTTAAATCACAATTTTCACAGATACCTATGCCAGCTAGTGAGTTCCAGGTAAAAACGCTCGCAGCCCTAGCGTCTCTCACTAGGGAGAGCTCTAAATAGGCAGCGAGGGCTTCGCAGAGCAACTCTAAATAGCCTGGGAGGGCGGGAGGGCGGAGCGACTAGAGCGCACCCCCAGCCCTACCTAAGATGGCACCCACCGCCTCCAACAGCAAATAACACAAGACGGCTGGGCGAGGCAGAGAGAGGAAGATCAGCGGGTTGGAGAAATGTCAGTGTGCCTAACTCAATTCCCCAGCTAACTATTCAATTTAAAACCCCCAGGTAAAAAGTTATAAAAACGATCTTTTAGCAGTTTTAAATCACAATTTTCACAGATACCTATGCCAGCTAGTGAGTTCCAGGTAAAAATGCTCGCAGCCCTAGCGTCTCTCACTAGGGAGAGCTCTAAATAGGCAGCGAGGGCTTCACAGAGCAACTCTAAATAGCCTGGGAGGGCGGGAGGGCGGAGCGACTAGAGTGCACCCCCAGCCCTACCTAAGATGGCGCCCACCGCCTCCAACAGCAAATAACACAAGACGGCTGGGCGAGGCAGAGAGAGGAAGATCAGCGTGTTGGAGAAATGTCAGTGTGCCTAACTCAATTCCCCAGCTAACTATTCAATTTAAAACCCCCAGGTAAAAAGTTATAAAAACGATCTTTTAGCAGTTTTAAATCACAATTTTCACAGATACCTATGCCAGCTAGTGAGTTCCAGGTAAAAACGCTCGCAGCCCTAGCGTCTCTCACTAGGGAGAGCTCTAAATCATGAATTGCAATTGCACCCAGAGATGATTCAATATCTCTTCCCTGAATGGAGAGAACCTTGGCTCAAGCTATTCTTCCCTGCAGACAATGTGCAATGTCAGCAGTTCTGTATACTAGAGTTTCCGAGGCGCCTCTCGCTAGGAGACACATTTCACCTACTGTTGAACTCTGCACTCCTCTATTCCTTTCTGCTGATACCTCTGTCTTGAGGTCTGAATAAAATCTGGACCAGCCGAGCCCAAGTTATCCTAGTGGCCTCGAACTGAGCATAGATAGAATGGTATGCAGAACGTCTGGGAATGAGAATCTGTCCTTTGATCAGTCTGCTCCTCCAGGAGGATCTGCTGTGGCAGCAACAGGGCAGGGTTCTGCACCCGGGTCTTCGCAGTCTGCACCTTTATGATTGAGCTGTGACAGCTGAGCACCTTCGATCTTCCTCCAGAGGTGGCTGATGTCATCTTGGCTCTTCAGCCGTCCCTTGTCGAGACCTGTATACGCCTGTCATTGGGACACGTTTATAGCTTGGTGTGGCCCATGGCAGATAAAACCCCTCGAGGTAGTTGTCAGACGTTCTGTATTGTGTTTTGTCCCTCCCCTGGTAAGGCTCTGCTCTGGGCACCATTCAAGGGTATGGTTCTGCTCATTCCGCCTTTTTACCGTTGCATCCTTCATTATTTAAATCACCTTCTGTGATGTGTTTTTTGAAAGGCCTACGACATGTGTTTCCTCTTTCTCCCTTTGTCATGCCACAGTGGAACCTTAACTTGGTCCTCACTTACTTGAGTGTACTTCTTTTCAACCACTTCACAGCTGTCCCTCATGGCTACATACTGTCAAGACGGTATTGTCATAACATTAGAGCGGCAAGTGTGTTGGCTTCAGGCTCTCTGTGGTAACCCGCCGTACACTACCTTCTTCCCAGACAAATGGGTCTGCGGACGCGAGCAGCCTGCTTACTGAAAGTTATGACGCCGTTCCACATTGGTCAAAACCAACCCCGCTGGCATTCTATGCTACGCCTCATCCCTCTAAGAAGGAGAAGAGTCTCCATAGCATGAACCCCAAGAGAGCACTGAACCTTTACATCAATCATATCAGAGAACAACGGGTGGAGGATCAGTTCTATGTGGTGTTCAACAGGGTATAAAAAGGCAATGCTATGCAATACCTGAAAATCTCGTGCATTATGCTCTGCATTAAGATCTGCTACACATTGGCCAAAAAGCAGCCTCCGGAAGGGCTGCAGGCTCATTCCACCAGCACCAAGACCACTATCACTGAATTAGCTCACCGGGTTCCTGTCCTGGAGATCTGCCGGAGAGCTACCTTGGCATCACTTTTTATGTTCACGAAACACTACTGTCTGGACAGCCAGGTTCTCCGAATGGGGCTTTTTGCTTGCACAGGCCTAGAGGACTTTTTGGATTGAGTCCACTCATGGATCCACCTCCAAATAGGTACAGCTTTGGTATCTATTTAAAAGGTGAGGAATCTGTGGTTAGAAGTCTCTATCAGAAGAACAAGTTACTTACCTTTGGTAACACTCTTTCTAATGGCAGATTTCTCACTGACCCTCCCATCCTCCCCATTCAGTGACCCTGACTCCAAATCTCTTCATAAGACCCCAAGTCTAGGAATCTGCACACTGGTCAAAACCAGCTCTGCATGCTCAAAAAGGTGAGGATTCCATGGTTAGATAGACTCTCTACAAGAAAGAGCATTACCAAAGGTAAGTAAATTGGGGCCAGATGTACAAAAGTTTTTTGCGGGCGCAAATGGGTTTTAGACTCATTTGCGCCTGCAAAAAACATGTGGCTTAAAAAACTGAAACTGAAAAGTTTCATTTTTATTTTTTTAAATGCATCCTGTTTTCCTTTAAGGTATGGTGAGTTATGTTGTGAAGAAAGTAATTGATCTACTACACCTGGGTGGCCTGCCTTCCACACTTGTGCAGCTGGCTCTTCAGCTTGGGTGTCATGGGCACCCAAGCTGGACACACAAGCACAGATCAGCAATCAGAGCGGATGTGCATTGTGCCCAGAAAATATAGAGAACTGTCTCCAAATTTTTTAGTTGAGGGCTGAATATTATTGTACCTAAAACCTTTAACGTGGTAGCCTAGTGGTAATGATATACCACACAATCAACCTACCTATGTGTTTTGGGTGACACTTCATACCTCAATGGAATCTCACATACTTATGCTTCAGAAAACCCTTACCAGCATTAGCACCTTGTGGGCAACAAATTCCCTAAAATCCTAGATAGGCAATTGATGAGATGGTCCATACTGGCCCTATTTACAGCTTGCCTCAACTGTTTAGGGAGTCTGATTGGAAACTTAAGCATTTCACATTATACGCATTTGGAGATAATTAAACATAGCAGAAAGGCGGCAGGACTAAAACTAAATCCTAATACAACCCAATCTCTCCTCCCAAATGTGTCCTTCTCTGCCTACCCCCTTCATAGAACTAGTTATCAGTCACCTGTCCAATCCACAGGCACTGGGCTTCATGCTGAACAGCAAACTTCCTTTGATTTACATATTAAGGCACAGTGATAAGGGTATAATATCATCTTCTGCTAAGAGACTTCAACCACTTTATCTTGGAACAAGTAATGATGCTTACAGATTTATTTATGTCTCTCCCCCGGCTTCTCATATGACTATGTTCTTCATTTCCTTCACTGGCTCCCCATCAAAACCTAATGTGTCTTCATGACAGCCTTATGTACATTGCAGTGCAGCAAAACATCTCATTTCATTTAATTTCAAATAACTTTATTCGGTTATTTGCACAAAACCATCAAAGTATACAAAAGATAAAACATGTCTATTTACAATTTAAAAAGAATATAAAAACAAATCCATATCCAATTGCTATTAAAAAGAGGGACATGAAAATGACCAGCCAAGCATGCATCAAAATCCATTGAATAACAGCTGTAAGGCATGCTTCCTACTATAAACCGCACAGGGGAGCAATCCTGAAATCCGCAATTCATAAAGTGCATATTTACATGAAAACAGTTTATATTAAGGTGCAATCTGTGATAAAAGCTTCTGTCGGATTGTCCACAAGGCAAATAGAAAACGGCTAACAGCAAAAACTATTGGCTCAGATACATCCGCTTTTAAGATTCTATACGCAATCTGATGCTTCCTAGCTCCTAAATTGAGGCAGATTGGTCTTATCCACCTCCTGCGTGACAGATGGTATCTAGGACAAAAAAATAAAACATGTTCTTCAGTTTCCTTGACATTAGTGCAGGCAGGACATGAATCTAGTAGTAAGCCAACCTCCTCCTTTCTAGGAAATTTTAGGAGCAAATTGCCATATCTGAATCTAACGTATAAGCTTTTTGAGAGGGGGGGCGAAATTTGGTCCAAAAAAGGTTCGAATTGTGGACATGATTTTATTGCTAAAAATTTGGAGGATAACTGAACACTAGACAAATTATTAGTGTAGTGATCTCCCACCACCTCCCAGTATCTGACTTTTAATCTCAATAGATCCTCTCTTTAAGCCCTATCCCGATGTTCCACAAATCCATCATGTTCATTTGCTTGCACCAATCTGTGATGTGCTTAAACCATGGTTGTTTTGATGCACCAATGATCTTCATAACCTCCCGTAGAGAGTCTCGAAAATCGGTAAGTTGGGGGGTTATCCATAGGCGCAACCAGTAGGTTAAGGGTTTCAGAGCAGCCAGATCACCAATTCTCTTCAACCCGAGGTAAAAAAAAAGGGAATTAGAGGAGTTGTGACAGGTGCCGAAATAAGGGACCTAACAAATATGTTTTCACAAGTCGTTAACTTGTTGACAGTAGTGTAGCCTCAGATCTCAGCTCCGAACAGGGCTCTGCTTTGGGCTTTTGCACGGTAAATTTCCAGAGCTGGAGAGAGGGGTTGGGTGTAAGATTGTTTATGAAATCTTAGTATGGATTTGGATCTTTGGCATAGAGTTAGATAACTCTTGTTTAACTGACATTCCCATTTTAATAACTCATTCAGTCCTATGCCTAGGTAGTCAAAACTTTTTACACATTCAAGGGGTTTGTGTGTAATCTTAATCTCCCGTAGACCACCCCGTACTTTTCCAAACACCATGTATTTAGTCTCAGAGGTGTTAAGTTCTAATCTCCTGTCCCTACAAAATTCTAGAAATCCATCCAGAAGTATTTGCAGGCCCTTGGCTGTTTTAGATATTAGTAGGGAGTCATCTGCAAAGAGCAAGATAGGGACTCGGGGAGGGTGCATCATTCCTACAAGCCAATAAGCGACGTGCCACATCATTTATAAACAGGGAAAACAGCGTAGAGGCGAGAACGCATCCCTGTCGCACCCCTCGCTGTATTGGTATCTTTTCTGATAGTTCGTCATTCTTCCCCCACCCAACCTGGACATAATTATCAATGTGAAGGCGGGCTATCACTGCTACCAAATCCGCAGGAGCACCTAGGTCGCGCATAATCTTCCAGAGCAAGTCGCGTGGTACTAGATCAAACGCTGCTTGCAGATCCACGAATGCTACATAAAGCTTCTGTTTCCTAAGTACCACATATTTCCAGGTTAATAAAGTGAATCATCTCATATTTTCTTTTTTCTTAAATCCTTCATGAACTTCCAGCAAGGATGGCTTACATCTACAAACTCTGAGTTTCAAGAAGATACAGCCTCCTACACCATTTATTTTTACGGTTTGCCTTACAAAATTGATCTCTGCTATTAAAAGTTGAATGACCCTCTAACATGAAATATTCAGGAAATGAATTAACCCTTCTTATTTCAGAAATTCTTTATGTTTTAGCACTGCCAGTAATATATTGCTATTCAAACTGAAGCCAGTAAATGGTCTGGGTGAGTCATTAAGGAACCTGGTTTATGTGGCCCACCTACTTACTATGCATGATCCCAGTTTGGGGCTTCCTTTCACCACACTTTATATACTTGGCCTATATTTATGTTTTTATGCACTTTTCTGGCTATGCCCCATGCTCTGCTAATGGTATGCATAGGGAATTGGGTTATTGGTTGAGGGGTTTGTCTGGGTGAACCACCAACGTTGCTAAATTAACCTGTGCCTAACCCTCTAGTAGCGTGGCACAAAGCAGTCAGGGTTAACTTAGAGGCAATGTATATAGCAGCACACAAACAGAAATAAAGTGAAAACACAACACAAAAAAAATCCCAAACCAATCTGGAAAAGAGAGTACATTTTAATAAATTAAATTATTCCAGAACAACAAAAAACCAATTGCCAGAATAGGAGATATTACATTTTAACGTTATTATTGGCAGTAGCACATTAAAACACAGAGCAGCACTCGCGATCATATGGGAGCACTAGACCCGGAAAAAGTCACAAGTATAGACCAACCACGATGGAGCCCAGATCAGATACAGGGACCTGGTTAGTCATACCTTTAAGTTACCTTCTAAGTCAGCACAAAGGTTTCTGTTCCCGGTGGAAGAGCCCGAGAGGAGCAAGTCGAGCTTTGTGGATGGTTATTGATGTAGCACAAAGATCAAGCCGGGCATTGCGGGCAGTCATCCCTGTAGTGTGAGGAGCCAGTCGTAGACAGTCATTGCTGTAGCTTCCTGTTTGTGGTCACTGCAGGCTATCATTGCTGTAGTGTGCAGTGCAGCTCTCATGTTTCTGGTCGTTGCTGTTGACGAGAAGAGCAGGTCCCACCTGGAGCTTCACATTGGCAGGTGTCTCGGACAGCAGGGGCTTGGCCCGAATGGGCCCGTTTGGGGTTGTGAGGAACCCAAGCTTCAGGGTTTTCATCTTTTCTTGTAGGAGGAAGTCTCATCGATGCCAACCAAGGTTCCAGGATCTGAGGGGGCACCTCTCAGGATCAGTCCTCACTCCAGCAGAGGCCTGCAGCAGGGCTCAGACAAGTCCATTTGTATGTTCAGTGTCAGCTGGGCAATTTCAGGGAGGCCTCTAAAGCTTGTTGTGTCCTATAGCTCACACAGGAGGTCAACCAACTGACCCTTGGTGTTACTCTTGGTAACCTGAGATGAAGGCAAGCAGATCCAATCCTCCTTCTTATACAGCAAGGCAGTCCTTCAAGCAGCAGGGCAGTCCTCTGGCAGCACGGCAGTCCTTCTTCTGCAACTTCCAAATGTCTAGGGGTGTTTTGATGAGTGGCTTAGGAGGTCCAGTATTTATACCTGGTGCCAGCCTTTGTGTGGGGGTACTCCCTGTTGTGCTCCCACACCTGGTTCTGGAAATGTCTTCCCCTTTCCCTGTCAAGGCTCCAAAGTGTCTGGGGGTGACAAAAGGCAGGGAAGTTCTGGTGTCAGATTTCTTTGTGTGTGGAGGAGACAAAGGCCTTTGAAGTGCAAGTGGTGCTGGGTACAACCCCTTTCCAGTCATTCTGTCAAGATGGCCCATCTTGTCCACACTTAAGCCCTTCTTTGTGCTACTGTCTGGAAGCAATACACAAATCCCAACAGCAGAGCCATTCACAGTTGTGTCCCAGGACAATTGTGGAAGGCTGGTGGAAGGCATAGTTAGTTAGGACATGAAAATGCCAACTTTGTAAAAGTGGCATTTTCCGACTTGTAACTATAAATCTGCCATCACCATTAATGAAGGTTTTAAATTACAATTAATTTGAGCTTAAACAGCGTATCTCTCTCTCTGCACCCAATCCAAAAGTTGCACTTATTAAATGTAATAAGGTAACCCACGCTATAATATGCATACTCCCTTGCAATTGGCAAATGTGTACCATAGTAATCATATCAATTCGGCTCAGAGTCACTGGCTGCGGTGACAGACAGGGACTTGCAATACACTAAGGCGGTTTGTGTCCTGCACTGGTTTCCTCATACACCCAAGAACAAGAACACAAGTACATTTATTGACATGGGCCTCCTCTTATCAAAGAGGGAGGTGACGAGACTCTGGATGTCGAAGGCGGGCCCCACACATGGGAGGTGGGTTAAGGAACTACAGAAATGGGCGGCGAGTGAAAGCACGCTTAGATATCAGCTAGCGACTCGTAGGGCTGACGATAGGGCACTAGCGGCGGCCACAGCGTGGGAGGGGTTGGTGCAGGCCCTGCGCAGCAGCGAGATGGAGGAGGACGAGGAGCCCTCTGAGCTGGAGGCTGCCCCTCGGAGCATTCCAACCACACAAACACAGTAGATGGTTATTTACTTCTGAAATGTACCCCAGACTAAACATTACGGTCGGGAACAGGCGCAGTCGTAGGCGTGGGCACTGGAGGGTGGGGAGGGAGGGGGCTGGGGGACAGGGATTGGGGAGGGGAAGTGTTGGGGTGGGGGAAAAGGGAGGCAGAAACTTCAAAGCGGAACACAGACACCCTGCTATGTTCGCGGCAAAAGTACAGCTTGAACTCTGGTACAGTATAAGGTTCTCCTTGACGACGCTGCCCGGCCTCTGGGATGTGGGCTCACAAGCTGTGTACGACTGCCTAAATGGCCAAGTGGGATATGATACTGGTAATAGCGGTGCGGAAATATTTTGAATGTACGTTGCCTATTATACTGTTCTGCAATAAAAACGGTTTTACAAAAAAAAAAATCAATTCGGCTCAGAATCAACACTCCATTAACCTTCCTAGCAGTACCAACAGAACAGAAATGCCTAGGAGTATGACACATGGCAGACACTTGTACATTTCAACAAGAGTCTCAGATAAAAGGGGTTCATTTTCTGAGACGGACAAGGCCCCTCTTACCCTAGACCCCCCTATCCAGCGGGATCGAGCCTCATTGAGAAATGGAGATAGGAATTTAAGTTTTCCCATTATCTCCCCCATTAGATAACTGAATCCTAAAAATAGGCTTCATCTCCTTCCACATGTCAAGTTATTGAAAAGTGTCCCCTAGATGAACATCGACATATAGAACACACGAGAGCAGGAGATTTCCTTAGTGCTATTTTGACTGATCATAATCTGGTATTTGCGTAACAGAACGATACAGCTATGGGCGTTCAAGAAGTCATCCCTACATTTAACGGTAGTAGTCTTACTTCCACTATTGATTATATTTTTATCTCTACCTATTTAGTTCATTTTGTTAAGTAATTTGGGGTCACTTGGAATCAGTTTAGTGACCACAACCCATTATATCTTAGAATAGAATGGAGAAATGAGGCAGAAGTACTGACCAAAGAAGGGCCAGTGACCCAGGATATCAATACTATTGACCATGGTCGGAGATTGAAATGGAACATGGTGGTCCTCGAGTCCTTTTTGGATAATTTATTTATTACATGTGGATGGGACATACATTTTTGTCTAGAGGCTATCTGTCAACCAAATGCATTATTGAAAGCCTTTAGCAGGGTTTGTAAGCAAGTTTCAAAGTGTCTAAGCTGTTTGGACGACAAAAATAGGGAGCCTATACATAGATAGTTTTACCATAAGTGTTCGGAGAATCATCAAAATGTGTTGACAGCCTTGACATAAACTCCCAGAAGTAATTCATAGGTCACGTTGTGTTGGAAAAGATATGAAGTGGCAATAACTGATCGGAAAAATTAAATTAGAAAAGAAGCATGAGACCAACTTCTTCAGCCTAATATTTTAAAATGTAATGTTAGTTTTTAGGAATTAGTTAATCACCCTTATTTCACAGGAGACGGTAGAGGAGCAGTACATTGTCATATTGCTCCTGATAACTGGGTGCAGCTTTTTGAAACAATATATGGGTTTGATTCTGCTGAAGTCATAGCCATTAATGGGGAGTGTGTTCAAGGTAAATCTAGCATGGAATTTGAGGAGGAGGTGATCAAGGCAGTTATTTTCCTGTCCAAAAACAAAGCCCCAGGCCCAGATGGGGTATCTGCTGATTGTATAAATTGGACTCTATGAATGGGGTAAATTTAAAACTAATATCTTAAAAGCCGCATGTAAAATGGGCATTACTCTCTCATGGTATAGGTCATTAATTATACATGTATTTAAAAATGAGCAAAGAAGTGACCTGCAATGCTATAGGCCTATATCGTTTATAGATTCAGTGGTTGAGGTTATGGGATGTGTTATCTCACCAGGTTAACTAAGTGGCTGGATGAAAACAACTGAATTGCAGTATGGTTTTAGGCCAAGAAGGGGCACCCTAGGTCAATGTTTGAATTTACAGATGATAATAGGGAAATACACAATTGCTAAGGCTGGCTCGCTCCATTTAGCTTTTATGGACCTCACATCAGCTTTTGAAGAGTTAATAGGAGTAAACTGTGGACAATCCTCCTTAACATGGGGATTGGCAGGGACCTAGTGAATTTTCTGCATGAACTACACAAGGGCTTGACTGCTGTAGTAGGATATGACAAGAATGGGAGCTCTACCCTACAGCTTATGTTTCAGCGGGGGAGGGGGTGAGACAGGAATATATATTGGCACCACTCATGTTTACACTAAATATAAATAATTTAGGCCCGACATTATGTACTGCATGTAAAGATACCCCACGGGCAGGGTCACATCTTATCCCTGCCCTACTATATGGGAGAGGATGTGGTCCGTCGGCTTAAACTGCCGACTTTGGTGCAGGAAGCCAGGGTTCGAGCCTCGAGGTCGCGTCCACATCCTGTGATTCTGGGCAAAACACTTAATCTCCCCGTTCCTGATTATGTAATGTAAATATGGTGCTCATGTACAGCGCTCCAATACCTTCGGGCCGAGTTCGCGCTATATAAAAGATGCAAAAAAATAAAATAAAAAAAATATGGTGATGATGCAGTATTGATAGCAATAAATGCTGTGGGCCTGCAACAATTTTTTAAGTCCTTTGTTAGTTTTATGAATAGTTTGGATCTTAGTACCAACTATAACAAATCACACAAAATGGTTATGGGCTCTAGTAGCATCGGACACAGAAAATGCATCCTATAGGGTTCTGAGATTACTAGAGTAAAGGCCTTTTCTTATATTGGGGTCCTATTTGATGAGAGAGGCTATGGGCCCCATCGGCGAGAGCTAAAAGAAATCGAAAGGCCAGGGTAGCCGCCTCAGTGTTTGATTTTACTTCCCGTTCGATAGCAAAGACAATTAAGGCCCTGATAAAAATGTATAATTTTAAATGTATCTCCACTGCAAGTTATGGACAATATCTGGGGATACAGAGAGGCCACAGATCTACACGTAATAGAAAATAAATGTATGAGACATTTATTATCTATGCCTCAATCCATTCCTTCTTATATCCTGCATGAAGAATTAGGGATAGGATACATATCCGATTTGCTAACTCTGCAACTCTTGCTTAGATGAATTTCTATATGGTTAAATACAGAGGGGCAGATTTACAAGAAAGTGACGCATCTGTAGAGATGCGTCACTTTCCCTGTGCCACCCTGAGAAATCCTTGCGCCACCATGGTTGCGTCGTATTTACAATACGGCACACCATGGCACAAGGATTGACAGATGCGTCCGAAATTCTGATGCATCTGTTTGCACAAAAGTCACGCTTTGCTGGAGTCTTGTCGCAAGCACGACGCAACTCAGCAATGCGTGGGGAGACCTATCCTCACTGTGCTGCGTCACTCCTTACGCCTGCTCCAAGCAGGCGTACGGTTTTGACGCAGTGGCATCTTAGATGTGGAGCAGTGAAATCTTGTAGATTTCACTGCGTCACTTCTACGAGGCTTTTTTGCATGGGAACGCCCACCCTGCATACATTATACCTGGTGCAGGTATAATGTGATGCAGGGCTTTACAACGTGACGCATCTCCCTAGATGTGTCACATTGCAAATGGCCCGCATTTTTTACGCTGCCGTTGCGTCACAAAAAGTGACGCAACGGCTGCTCAAAAATGATTCAAGGAGCTTGTAAATCTGCCCCCGAGTTGGGATTCAATCAGGCTATACTGAAGAACTGCATGAATCTGGACAGGGATGGTAGTATTCCCTGGCTTAGGTACATTAAATCCACATTTGCAGATTTGGAACGCCCTAATTTATACAGGTTGCTAGAACGGATGGTCTGTGCTGACTTATTGTGGTTCATGAGGCATCATATTTCTGTACTACAATAAAAGAGAGAGGTGAGGGAGATGAGTAAAGCCTCTGTACGAGCTTATGTTACCCTGAAGCCATGTACGTACATCAAACCATAACATACAGTGGTTATAAACCCTCACCATCGATTTTCATGAACAAGATTTAAATTAAATATATTTTTGGGCAGAGCCTCATGTCTGGAACAAAGTTGGAAATGTAGGTCCTTGTTGTTACAATTCCTTCTCAGAGCAAGAAACTATGCATTTTTTAATGTTCTGTGGGCACTTTAGATCCTTGCGACAATGGTATATTTTACCTCTGTTTGTGATGGAAATAATTAGACCTGGCCTAATCTTTTTAGAAATGTTGCCTAATGAATTTATATGTTTTAATGCAGCTTGTTTTTAATAGGGGAGTTGAATTAAACATACACCAGATACACAATCAACTTGATAGTAGTGGTCTAATTTAAAACAAGGGTGGATGAATTTGGATTTTATCTCTTATTGTGTGTTAAATTTGAATGAGATTTAATGTGGTTGTTTATCTGATTTAATTGTCTTTTATGAGAGCAGATCTTATTATGAATTTAGGACAGTGTTATTTGATATGCTAATGATTAATGGGAAAGTAGGTATTGACTCAATTTGCATGTTCTTTTAAATTGTTTGTATGGGTAATCCACTGTTAGTCCTTACAACAGTGAAAAATGTCTTCAGGAGTTTTTCACTGCCACGACATGTAAAACTTAATTATACATGTCTTACTTTTTAAATACAATGAGCCCTACTCTATGAGCCTATAGGGCTTACCTAAGGGCTAACACATAAGTATAAAAAAGTAAGGTTTAGGCCTGACAAAAGTTGTTTTTAACCAGGTCTAAATGGCAGTTTCAAACTGACTACAGGCTGCAGTGGCAGGCCTGAGTCATGTTTTTAAAAAAGCTACTTTCGTGGGTGGAGTTATGAGTGCTGCAGGCCCACTGGTCGAAATTAATTTACTGGTTACATGTTGTGCCATTTACTAGGGACTTACAAGTAAATTAAATGTGCCAATTAGGTGTAGGCCAATGTTTCCATGGTTGAAGGAGAGAGCACAGGCAATTTAGCACTGGTTAGCAGCCAACAAACAATAATTGAGCAAACAAGAAGCATAATGGCAAAAGGTTTGGGGGGATATCACGCCAAGGATGTCAGGTCTAAAAGTATTGTACCACAAAATCATGACCATATTAGCAACTGACCAAAAAATGGTGTCCTAAACATTGTTTACAAAAATATTGTCCGAATAGAGTTTAATATTAGAAAATCTACACCAGGTTGTTACCAATACTTAATCTACAAAATGTATGTGAGCCAATGTTTTTGTCATTGACTTTCTGACATACAACCTTTGCTAATGACCCTAAAGGGCCCATTGTATGATTCAGTCTTCTCTATGTTGCCTCCACCCAGACCTTCTCTTATTCTTATGCCTCCCAAACCTACTGTTGAAAGTAGCACAAATGCAATGCTCTAGCCACATTTTAACTGCTGAGTGGTACTCCACTGACCATCTATCCAGATATAAACTCAGACTTTTAAATGCAATTTAATGTATTCAAAACTTTGTTAGTAGTGGGTCAAAAGGGGAAGTACAACAGTGGGAGCAATGCCTAAACGTTCGTATTCTAGGTAGATTTTCAATTACCACAATGGGGTTGTTTTTCAATGATTTTTGTCCTGAGGTGTAAAATTGTGGATCATTATTGCCAGATGGACTGTGATCAACAAGTGAGGTGACCATGATAAAACTTTTTTTTCACGTTGCTTACTACGAGGTTTTGAAAGAAGACGTGGTTCAGGGTGTGACCAGCATTGTGAATGGAGGTGTTCACTAATTGGTCAGAGAGCTTTTGTATTCATTACTAGTTTTGTGTCTTGTGTTCATTCTTTTATCATGATTCAGATAATGAATTGTTCCAGGAAGATGATTTTCTGGGATGCTCATAGAAACAAGTCATGACTGAGAGATTCTGTAAGGAAAGTGTTGTAGACTGGCTTTAAATATCTGATATCCATGAGGCAGGAGTCTTTGATATTGACGTACATTGAGAGGATTACTGGTCAAGAATACTTGAGTTCCACTCTTCCTTCATTCTTTCTCTGTCAAGGTCTTGGTCCTGAAAGGAAATTATGGAAAAAACAGTACACATAAACTCAATTCAGAGGCTCGTACGTATGAATTGATGGGAGCATGATTTAAAGTAAAGACGTGCACATATTTGGACAGGTCCATAAGGTCAGGGAGCAAATTGAAAGCGCGAATTTCTAGCAAATGTCGCCAGCATGCATCATAACTAAGTTGATAATTCTTCTGAACATTTCCTTGTTGAAATTCTTCATATTATGTGTTGTAATTGTAATTCACATGTAACAAAGATGCATTCTAGATACATGCTAGTTTTCTATGCATACAGAATGATCAATATCCATTTAAGAATTTGAGAACTTTATTTCTAGATTCACACAATACCGAAATTTGTATTACTCACTGCCAAAATGTCAAAAAAATAAGCACATGTTAAATAAAGAAACAATTTAGAGTGTTGATGATGAAACTAGAAGTTCTAAGAGACTGGAGGTGATGCATGGAAAATCACATTTTGTTTCTTCATAGGAATAAATGTTCCACAGAGAGCAGAGATGCCCATAATAACTCCAGCACAAGTGGGCAAAACACCTGTGACAAACAAACACGTGCCTCCACCAGGCCTTACTTTCATGGGAGACCTCAATAAAACATCAGTGCACCTGGATCCAGAACTCTCAGCACTGAGTCATCATGCAAAGGTAAGCAAGAGGGAGGTCAATAGGGTGTTGTAATGTCATGTGACCTGGATTTGTAGAGCATGAATCTTGCCATCCGTGAGGGTATCCAGGTGCTGAGTAGGTGTGGGTTCTGCAAGAAGGATCAGTTTAAGAGCCAGGTTTTCCGTTTCTTGTGGAAATCCATAAGTGACAAGGTTAACCTAATGTGCTGGGGGAGGTTGTTCCAGGATTGGGCTGCCAGGTAAGAGAGGGCCCTACCTCCTATCTTGCTTCTATGGATATGAGGTGTGTGGGCGAGCATGAATGATGCAGAGCGGAGGTTCCTTGTTGGTTGGTGGAAGTGAAGATGGTGGTTGAGGTAGGTGGGACCCAGGTGAAGTGCCTTCTAGGCATGGATGAGCATCTGGAACTTGCAGCGTTTCTGAATGGGGAGCCAGTGTAGTTTTCAGAGGTGAGGTGTGATGTGTGTGCAATGAGGAAGGCTGAGGATTAGTCAAGCAGTGGCATTTTGGATGGTTTGCAGCTTGAGTAGTAGGTGTGTGGAGATGCCATAATAGGGGGCGTTGCCGTATACAAGTCTGCTTGTGATGAGGGCCGAGGTGACTTTTGTTTTGTTGTCAGGAGGGAGCCATTTGATGATTTTTCTGTGCTTGTGAAGTATGTGAAAGCAGGCGGAGGGGAAGGCATTGATTCGATGCCTCATGGTGAGGTTGGTATCCAGGATGATGCCCATCTTTCTGGCGTGGTCGGAGGGTGGGGGGGGTGGGTCCTAGTTCTGTGGGCCACCAGGTGGCATCCCAGGGTGAGTTATTGTTGAAGAAATAAGTACTTCCATCTTGTCAGCATTGAGTTTGAGATAGTTGTCTCTCCTCCAGTTGGCCACATTGGTCATGCACATTTTTAAATTACTTTTGGTGGTGTTTGTGTCTTCTAATAGGGAGTGGAGGCGTTGTGTGTTGTCGGCTTAAGAGATGATGTAGAGTCCATGGGTCCGAATGATGCTTGCTAGAGGAGTCATGTATATGTTGAAGAGAGTGGGGCTGAGTAAGGAGCCTCGCCGGACTCCGCAGATGAGGTCCTTGGGTTCTCAGGTGAACTGAGGGAGCTTGACCTACTGCGTTCTTCCGGTCAGGAAGGAGGCTAACCATTTAAGAGCAGGTCCTTGATTTCTGGTTTTGTGGAGTCTGGAGATGAGCGTGTTATGGGAGACTGTGTCGAAGGTTGCAGAGAGGTCCAGGAGGACGAGTGCAGCAGTGTGGCCTTGATCTAGTATGGTGCGAATGTCGTCTGAAGCTGCGATGAGGGCTGTCTCAGTGCTGTGAATTGTCCAGGATTTTGTGTAGCTCAAGGCAGAGGGAGAGCTGACGGTTGATGGCCTTTTCTATGACTTTGGCTGGGAAGGGGAGCAGGGAGATGGGTCGGTGGTTGCTGACAACTTCGGGGTCCACAAATGTTTTGTTTTGCGTCTCCAGGCATCCAGGAAAGTGGCTGTAGTGATACAAGTGTTGATGACGGTTGTGAGTGCTGTGCTTATCGTAGGTCTCCCTAGGTTGATGAAGCAATGGGGACATGGGTCGGTTGGGGGCCCCCAAGTAGATGGATGACATTATAACCATTGTATCTTCATTGGTCATTGGGGTCCACTTAGAGGTGGAGGTCGGAGGTGAGGTAGGATGTGGTTGAGGGTCGAAGTTCTTGTAGATGTTAGATATCTTGTGGAAGACGTCAGAGAGTTGGTTGCATAGTCCGAGTGATGGGGTGATGGAGTTGGAGGTGGTTGGTGGATGAGTGAATTCCTTAACAATGGCAAAGAGTTCTTTGTATTGGTTATCGCTGGCTTCAATCCTCTAGATCAGAGCTTTCTTCTTGGTCTCTTTCAATTTGTGGTAGTAGCTCCTGAGTGAGGTCTTGTAGGCCTTCTTGAAGGTGGACTCTTGTGAGGTTCTCCATTTTCTTTCTGTTTACATCGCCTCTTGGACTCTGAATGTGTCGGTGTTCCAGCTTGCGTGTTCATACTAGTATGAAGTAATTGTGTCTTGTGTGATTAAATAATAGTAACTGGGGTAACCTCATGGGTCACTCCAGATCATTTCTTATAGTTCATAAGACCTACATACAGCAAGCATCCAGTAAGATTAAGGGTTCGTGTCCTAGTGATTTTATCCATTCTCGACCACAAACTCTTCTCTTTTTTGGTTTGACAGAATTCAAACTGATTTCTTAGCTTTACAAACTCAAAGATCTTCTGGAGCCCTTTAGAATTCTTCAGTTACTCTCATTGCTCCGGATAGTGTTGTGTGTGAAACACAGCTCTAAACTATCATGTTTGTTTCATGTTCCAAAATCTTTATCCACTTACTGAGATGTTTATTAAATGCTATGAGGTCTCTGATTTCCTTTTTACTGATGTATGTCCATGAATCATTTACAATCTTTCTGAAACATTAACAAATTATGCCTGAGTACAAAATGTCAGTGGAGGTATGCTTTCTCCAAATTCATGCAAATAATATAATCACCAATGTCTGCCCCATTCTTTGTAGAAAGGAGTAAAAATGAACTGAATTTGCAATCATTTGCGAAACCCAGCATTTCAAGCTTTTATTGTTGTGATTTCATGTTAGCCATTCCAATTCCAGCCAGATGAATATCTTGACCAGGCCTCCAAAAGGATCAACATGTCACTTGTCCTAAAGACAATGGTGTGCTCTACCAGCTGTGAAACACAAGCTCGTCTCTTAAGAAAGAACCTCTAAAGTCAATGTGCCATTTCTATCTGTATGGTCCTTTGTTGTTCCACTTCCTTTGTACAGAACTTGTCTTGGGTTACCACATAGTCATGGAAGGACAACATCTCCTTCTGCTGCTAATTTGATCTGATGGATTTAAAAACAAGGTTTTCTGAAGTGAACCCATTTAAGTCAAACTGCTTTGTGTCTAAAAAGCTGGAGTAGAAATCCATAGAAATTTAGATTGTCATGGAAAAGGGGTATAATAAATCAATGGTTAGAGTGGAATATTCAAAAGATGTTTATATTTCCATTGCAGAATGCCTGGAGTTGTTTGACTATATTCTAATATTATTATTCTCATTTTCTTTGGGAGGGGTAAGTTTGCATGAGGTGAACTCTGATAATATAACTTTGTCTTTGCAGTAGTAGTCTCATTCATGTTTTGTTTTGTTAAACAGCCATTTCACACATTCTTACGTAAACCTGAAAGAGAAGCTTTGCAGGAGATTCCAGAGAGAGATGATACACAGCTAGAAAACGACAGCTCTGAAAACATGCAGGAGGAAGGTGAAAGTGGAGGAGGTATGGACTCAACCCTCTCTGGTGAACCGTAAGTCCCTTTCTATATTTTATTAGACATACAACACATGTTTGCTTTGTTTCATTTCTGCACCTCTTTTCTTGGGTTGATGTGCTTTGATTTATCAATTACTAGGATTTCATCTCTAGAATATTGATGTATTTTCTAGCGTAATCTTTCAATAATATGCCTCCTTTTCTAACAATCAGCAAATGTTTCTGCATAGAGGCATTTTAAAAATATTCTCATTCTGTGAAGTAAATATTAAGCCATATAAAAACAGACTTTTCCTCAATCTTCTCTTCCATATTATCCTGGTCCTGAACCAAATCCAAACACCCACAAGGGGCATCTAAGCACTGAACACCTGGAAAAATATGGAAAAATCAAAGAACAAACCACAGCTGAATACAACGGACAAGTAGAGACAGTAAAAGAGAAGTATCCTGCAAGTCATACAGTCAGGAGATCAACCGTTACAGCAGCATGTGGTGTTGGTGTGAACCACAGGCTTCTACAGTCTTCTATATTCAGCTCATTTGAATTAGGGAACTATCATCAGAGCTGATTGGAACTGTAGTGAAGGCTGCCTTTTCAGCTAAAAGGATACATTTTGATACATCTTTGAAGGGCCAAGGACAATGCCTTAAATGAAAGGCAATGAGAGGGAACCAGTAGATATGGCGATGAACAGGGGGTGAGGGAGTCAACTCCTGGTCTTTGCTGTCTTATTTTCAAGCATTTCTAATCAACCCTGTTATTCACCACACTGTAATTGCCTAATTAAGGGCCTTATTTTGACTTTGGTGGTTTTGGAGCAGGGCCGCCACGCCGCACTCCTGCTCCGAGACCGCCAAAGCCAAAATAGACCGGCTACCAGAGTACGACTTTTAAAGTCTCTGGTGAGCAGTCTTTGTTGGTCCCACGACGGTGCCTTTGAAATAGGCACTGCAATGGGGGGGTCAAAGGCAGTTTCTGCAGGGCAGACTGTCAAGTCCATGCCCTGCAGGAACTGGGGTGCATGCATACAGGGGGGCACACTATGTGCCCCCCTGCATGCAACCCACAGGGCAGAGGCAACAGGGGGTACTGTGGGCCCCCTTTGTATCCTCACTGCCACACTTTTCATGGCGGGCTCATCACCATGAAACCTGTGGCAGTGAGGAAACTAGTTATATGCTTGGTGGTGCTGCATCGGCACCACCAGCATATTACCAGCCTCACATCGCTGCAAGACTGCCAGGGATTGTGGATCCCTAGCGGCAGCAGTGGTTCTGTGGTGGTCCGACCGCCATAGTCAGAATATGGCAGGTGGACCGCTAGTTCGGCGGTCCACTGGCCGCCTCCACGACTATGGTGGTCCAATGAAATCACTGTAGTCATAATAAGGCCTGAAGCCATAATGTTTATCTGAATATAGTAGACAATTGTGTTTTTCACAAAAATGGGTTGATGTCTCCACAAAAGAATAACTATATTTACTTATGTATCCCAGGACAAAGTGGAGCCCAGATACATCTCCATGTCCTCACCTTTGTGAACTTTGAAATCTGCAGATGCTTATTAGGGATAGCTGGATATATTTCTCCCACCCTGGCAATTGCATTAACACTATCTCACAACAAGAATTATATTATGTTCACTCAGACATAGTCAGCTTGATCTCGTTATGTCTTGTACTTCAAGATAACATCAACCATATTAAACAGATGCTAATGAAAATGCTCTGTTCCTTTCAGGATCACCTGTTTATCATCAGCATATCTGTGAAACATCCTCTGTGAAAATTATAAAATAAAATAAATTATGAAGCAGCCACATTTACAAGTTAAAGAGTGGGGTAACCAGGAACTATTTGGGGCATCACAAGTTACATCATACCTGAGTGGTCTCCTGTGTATCAAAGATGGCTAGGAAGGAGACAAATCAATCATTTGTTTATCCTCACTACCCACCAATTCCTTAACTCTGGCCAGCAACACCCAGTAGTAATGGGTTCAGAGGCTACAAAACAATGACAGCCTCTCTCCTTTCAAATGCTTCTAAAATGGGTTTTGTGTATTATGATGTATCCCCTCCACCCCTGCACCAGGAAAAAATCTGGTTTGCAAATCCCCAAGAGTAGTTAGAAATGTATGTTGTTTCTTGAATGAGATAATGACAACCAAATGCAATAACTTTGATGTTTATGACATACTCAAAAATTGATGCTAGCGATTATTGATGTTAGACTTCCTAGCGACCTCTACGATCAGGCGCATGATCCTAAATGTTTCCCTCTTAAGCATACATTGATTGAACCCTGAATTAATTGGCAGGATTTGATTAGGAGTGTAATGTATCTCAAGCACACCATTGCTTTGAGAAGAAGCACCACTCAACAGAATAATGAATGTTATTGATATTATAATTGAAATAGAACAATAGATTTTAATCCAGTTCTGAAGGAAAATTAAAGTTCAAGGAGGTGTGTATGGCTATCGAGAACGGCAATATCGAATGACATGACTATCGTGTCAAAACTTCTCACCTACAAAAAATATCAAGTTTACATACTTTTAATGTAAACTGCAAAAATATTGTGGTACAGAATATCTCCAAAACAAGGGAATAATATATGTTTTTAATATATACATATATATGACAATTTAGGTAATTTATTTAAAGTATCAAAGTAGTAAGTAATAATATTATTTAGGACAAGTAGATTTAAATAGATGTAATAAGTAATATTACATATATATCTATCTATGTATTCTTTAAACAATATTAATAAATAAATATACTTTTTAAACATGTATTACAATTTAAATATAAACGAACAAACACATATAATGAACAAATATATGTAACCTAAATTGAATATTAAAAATAATATATGCTTTTAATGAATACTATAAACTAAATATGTAAATATTATATGCTAAAATATAACAATAATATTGAAATAATTAAGGACTTTCAGTAATATCAAAAGCCCTAAACATATTAAAAAACATATATTAACCTAAACATATCACAATTAAATAAATAAAATAATATTAAAATAAATTACATTTTGAATAAACAATAAAATATTATACACATAAAAAACAACTAAATACCAAAAATAAATAATTTAACTCCAATTTAAATAAAAGTAGAAAAGGTGTTACACTTAGGAGGGGTTACAGTTACTATTCCCACTCCTACGTAAGCAAAAACAAGGAACATATTGTAGTTTGGAAGGGTTAGATTTAGTATTCCCACTATAATCTATGCAAGATGTTGCACTTCAGAGGAGTTAGAGTTACTATTTCTACTCCTACGTAAGCAAAATCAGGGAAATTGTTGGACTTCGGAGGGGTTAGATTTGCTATTCCAACTCCAATTTAAACAACAGTATAGACGGTGTTTGACTTTGGAAGGGTAGGTTTATTATTCCCACTTTAGTCTTGGCAACAGCAGGGAAAGTGTTGGAGTTCGGAGGGGTTAGATTTGCTATTCTAACTCCAATTTAAGCAACAGTAGGGACGGTGTTTGTCTTCGGAAGGGTAGGATTATTATTCCCACTCTAGTCTAAGCAGCACTAGGGAAAGTGTTAAATTATGGAGAGGTTAGATTACTATTTCCACTCTAGTTTAACTAACAGTAGGTAAAGTGTTAGACTTCAGAGGGGTTCGATTTACTATTCTCACTCCAAGGTAAGCAAAATCAGGTAAAGTGGTGAACATCTAATCATTTCTTAAAAATATTTAAATGCCTAACAACAGACAAATAATAAAAGATTCTTAAAATAAAAAGTGTATATTATATAAATAAAAAATAACATAAATAATAATACATAATGTAATTATCAAATATGACCGCATCCCCACCGCAATACAAAATATAGGGAACGCGACCACCATCGTAAATCAATCAATCAGTTAAAGGTTTGTTAAGCACAGCTACTCACCCGAGTAGGTCTCAAGGCACTGGGGGGGATGAGCACATGTCCAGGATGTTCAAGGAGCTCCGTCGAAGAGCTAGGTCTTGAGGTCCTTCATGAACTGGGAGAGTTTGGGCGTTTGTCTGAGGTGGAGCGGGAGAGTGTTCCATGTCTTGGCCATGAGGAGGGAGAAGGAACAACCTCCTGTTCTGGTCTTCTTGATGCAAGGCACCATAGCAAGGGAGAGCTGGGCTGAGCGGAGGGATCTTTGGAGTGCGTGGAATGTGATTCGGTAGTTCAAGTATTCAGGTACGGTGTTGTGGAGGGCTTTGTGGGCGTTGGTGAGAAGCTTGAAGGTGATTCTCTTTTCAATGGGTAGCCAATGTAGTGAACGCAGGTGTTGGGTGATGTGTTAGTGACGTGGTAGGTTAAGGACTAGTCCGGCGGAGGTGTTCTGAACATTCTGGAGTTTATGGGTGAGGTTCTTGTTGATTCCGGCATAGAAAGCATTGCCGTAGTCAAGCCTGCTGCTGATGAGGACGTGGGTGACGGTCTTTCTGTGTTCAAGGGGTATCTATTTGAAGGTGTTTCGCAGGAGTCGGAGGGTGTGGAAACAGGAGGATGAGATGGCGGTGATTTGGCGGTCCATTTTGAGTTCGGAGTCCACGATGATCCCGAGGTTGTGTGCGTGGGCCGTGGGGGTGGGCGGGTTTCTCGAGGGCGGGGGTCCACCAGATGTCGTTCCAGGCATTGGGGTGTGGGCCCAAGATGAGTACTTCAGTTTTGCGTGTGGTGAGTTGCAGGCAGCTGCTTTTCTTCCACTTTGTGACTGCTTCCATTCCTTCTTGAAAGTTATGTTTGGATATGTTGGGTCCGTTGGATAGGGAGTGGATGAGTTGGGTGTCATCTGCGTAGGATACAATGTTGAGTCCGTGGGATCTGACGATGGGGGTGAGCGGGGCCATGTATATGTTGAACACAGTGGGGCTGATGAAGGATCCTTGGGGGATTCCGCAGGTGATCGGTGTGGGATCCTAGAGGAAGTGTGGGAGTCTGACCCGCTGCGTTCTGCCGGAGAGGAGTGAGCGGGTCCAGTTGAGGGCCTTGTCCTGGATCCCTGCGTTGTGGAGTCTGCTTGCTAGGGTGCAGTGAGAGACTGTGTCGAAGGCTGCGGAGAGTTCCAGGAGGGTGAGGGCCACAGTATCCCCTCTGTCGAGGGGGGAGCGGATGTCGCCTTTTGCGGCGAGGAGGCTAGTTTTGGTGCTGTGGTTTTTCCTGAAGCCAGATTGGGAGGTGTCGAGGATGTTGTTTTCTTCAAAGAAGGAGAAAAGCTGGCTGTTGACGGCTTTTTTGATGAATTTCGCCAGAAACGAGAGCAGAGAGGGTTGATCTTGGTGTGTTTCTAATCGCCAGGGAAGGAGGCGGTCTCGAGGGAGCGGTTGATGGTTCAGGGAAGCTCCGGGGCGATGATGTCTGAGGCTCTGTAGTAGATGTGAGGGGGGCAGGGGTCTGTGGGGGCCCTGGAGTGGATTTACTTCATTGTCTTCAGGCTGTCTTCGTTAGTGAGAGTGGTCCAGCTGTCAAGTGTTGGCTGTGTGGTGTCGGGAGTGGGAGGTGCGGGTTTCACATGTTGGTTTTAGTCATCATATTTGTCATAGATGGTCTTGATTTGGTGGTGGAAGTAGGAGGGATGTCTGTAGTCTCACTGTTGGGTTGGGTAAACTCTGATGATGCTGAAAGGTTCCTTGGTGTTGTGTGCGTGGGTAGAGATTCTGTCTTGGAGTGCCTTCTACCTTATGTTTCTGATGAACAGGTGGTGGGCGGTAGTGGCTGCTTTCAAGTTGTCATGTGCTACTGTTGTTTTGGAGTTGCTTTTTGAGGCATCTGCAGGTTCGTCTGGATTCTCAGAGTTCGGTGGAGAACCAGCTAGCTCTCTTGGTATGTGTGTTGGTGGTTTTCTTGAAGGGGCGCTGGTGTTGGTGCAGTCGGGGATCAATTTGTGCAAGGTTCGGGCTGCGGTGTTTGGGTCGTCGTCCGTGATGGTTGGAATGGAGCTGCTGAGGGAGGCAGTGAGCTGCTAGTTGGAGACCTTGTTCCAGTTTCTGCGTGGGAGCTGGTGTGGAGGTTTGTGGGTGATGGTTGTTTGGAAGGTGAAGTGGATGTATAGATGGTCTGTCCATGGGAGTTTGGAGGTGCGGCTGAAGGTGATGGAGTTTCTAGCTGTGAAGATGGGGTCGAGGATGTGTCCTGCTGAGTGCAGCAGCGGCGGGAAGGAGGGGGGAAGAAAAGGAGGGAAACAGAGGGAACGGAGAACATGATAAAAAGAGGCAAAGTGCAAAAATAGGCAAAAAGACAAAGTGGGAAAGGGCAAAACAGAAAAAGTGAGAAAAGGGCAAAGAAAGTCAAAGGTGAGCAAAGGCAAAAAAAGAGTGAGCCTGAACATGCAGCAGAAGGACCTCACGGAGCAAAGCGCAGCACAGGGGCATCGATCACCGGCCTGAAGCAGCGCTGGGGGCACAAGCACTATGACGGAGGTCAGAGGTCTTGCTCTATATAGAGGTCTTGCTCTAATATGGTATGTGAGACTGCCGCCTTGTAGGCGGGCAGTCCCAAATACGAAACGATGGCGGACAGACTGAAGTCCGCCTGCCATCGTAATCAGCCCCTTAATGATCAATTTAAGAGCTTTGATCTGTGCACTGTATCATCTCAAGACATTCACTGATAAGTACTGTATAGTACAGTGGCTTAAAATACTGCATTTTAACTCTTAGGGCCCGATTCCGATGTTGCTAGTAAAGCCCTCCGTACGACTCTGATCCTTAGGGCTTTTCGAGCGAATCGTGCTCCTGGAGTCCGGACGAGCGAGTACGATGGATACATATGCTCACGGACTCGGTTCGCTTGGACTCCCATTGAACTCTATGGGAGCCTGTATACTGGACGCGTACACAGGCTTCCATATCAAAAAGGGGTGGGTGGGGAAAAGCGTACACCCTGTGGCGGGCACCCCATGTTGCCCGCCACACTGGCATGCATGGCTCAGGGGGACCCATGGGAATTCCCCCGTGACAGATTTGTCGGCCCCCTGGGTGAAGGGGGCCTGCTACGGCCCCTCAAAGTACGATTCCAACAGTCGTCTCGTCTCACTGAGACCGAGTCAATGTGGCTATCGGAATCGTGCATTGTACTTGCTCGCTCGGAATCTGGCTCCATTGCACGGCAAGATACGTCTACGAACAAGTCGTACGGACAGAATCGGGTTGGGAAATGATTCGGTTGACGAGTACCGCGATCTTCTCATCATACTTGGTCGTCTGGACCCGTGTACGATTCGGTCGGAAAAAAGGGCTACGAATCGGATCCGGAAAAGCCAAATCTGATTCGGAGGCCTTCCGAACGACATAGGAATCAGGCCCTTAATACCTGTAATGATCTCTGCCACTGGGCCTTGGCTTCTTTCTCCTCTTACTTTTTGGCTGGATCCCAGCAGGTTATGTATAGTAAGGGGCGTTTACTATGTTTAAGAGATACCTGTTGATGTTATTTTAACTCAAGCCTTACAGAAGTCCTTATATAGAAACCTCCTTTTCAAAACTTACTCTTGAAACTCAATGAATATTGAAGCGGGAACCTACATCATACATATGTCCTAACCTACTATCATTTGCTGCTAAGGACGGAATCAATTTCTGTGAAAATTGGCTTAACATAACATTCAGTCAAATCACTAGAAAACATAATCTCTTCACTCAACCATAAGCATGTATGCCTTGATATTTCTCAATTCTGTTCTGTCACTTCTGAATTAATTTTGCTTCCTCTGCCACGTCTTTCAGAGGAAAAGATGCTTCTCCACTTTGAGAGTATAGAACTTTCCAGTTTTCCTTTCAACCATGCTAATCTCCTGTCATAAAATCTACCATTGCTGGCAGTGGTGAATTTTACCGAGTCTTGCCTTATTTTAGGTTTCTCTCAATTTATTAAACAATATAAAAAAAGCTTTGTGTAAATTACAGTAGCTGGATAAGATGAGTAAACCACTAGAAAAAATAGTCACAAAGCAAATTCGAACTATTCTAGGAAATTGGAAACATCGGGTTTTTGAAAAGTTAATTTTTGACTATTCAGAAAAAGTCAGTCAATTATGGGTCTGTCAGCTTCCTGATCCCTCTCAGTCTGCCTGCAGCTTTTGACGCCATCTACTATATGCTGCTCCTGGGCAGGGTCAAGTCCCTAGTGGTGATTGTTTGTGAATACATCTAATTTGCTTTTTTATATGGTTAGAGAATCAGAAACATCTCTGGACTTTGTCCATGTGGTAAATGATGCATGTTTTTCCTAAACCTGAGATTCCTGTTTTGACTTCCTCACACATAGGAACATGCTGGTAGGGTAGATGAATCAAGGCAATTGTTTCAAAATTTCATTTGGAGTGCAGGTTTGCTCTGATGCACCTTTTTCAATAATTGTGTGGTCTCACTAAAACAAAGGATTGTATGTTTTTCTTCTTAAAGTATTTTAAAATAATAAGAGCAATCTGGTTAATGATGCAGAATGTTAGAGTTACAGGTAAATGTTTTCAGTTTAACATGTTCTGTAGATTCCACAAAAAAGTTACTGGTAAATAGTCAGAAACATATTCCACCATACAGAGTTTAGTTTGATGTTTCGGGATGTGGTAATTTTCAACATTATGTAACTAGGTCAATTTCTTACTTGTGCTTTCAGAAATCTAAAAGATCTTCAAAAGTGTTTCGTGCAAGAGACAAAGAGCAGACACAATCAAACGGACACTATGGCTTCTACTTCATCAAGTGAAACAGCCAACATTGAGGAAAGGTTAAAAGCGGTAGGAGTAAATACGTATAGCTAATTAATGGAATATGTTTAGAACTAAAAAGGGCTATTAAATGAAATCTGTAGAATGGTTGTTGCTGCATTTAGGGAAAGCCTATTGGGAGTCTATGTTCCCGCTTTGTTTTTGTTTCGGATTAATAAAAAGTCAATGAAGAAATATTAATAAAAAGGTTGCAAGATGTTCTGGTCATTATGTATGAAGGAAAAAACGAAACATGTGCCTACTTGCACCACAAGTTTAATGGGACTACTAAAATAGAAAAACGTGGGTTAGCGGTAGCCCTAATAAGTTATTCCTTTTTTGTTTATACTTGTTTTCATATGAGTAAGAAAACAAAGCATTACATTGCATTTCATGCATTGTATTCCCTGAGAAGGTATCTTCACTGTCCTTTTTAACATTACCTACAGACAAAACAATTCATAGAAGTTGTTAAGTTGTTGTTCAGAAACATTAACGCTTCCACACTGGGGGTACTACTGCACGTGTGAATCACAATTTTTAATAAAGAACATCATCAGCACATACAGACAAAGGGAATATTACAAAAAAGTCACATAAATGTTAACACAAAGTTTTGCTGGACCCTGTAGGAAGTGCAAGCCAATCCACATTTCTTTGAAGAATAAATGAGGACTTCACTATGATGTTCTGTAAAAATATAGTCCTGAGAGGTGGACATTTGAGAAACAAAGTGATATTGTAATGGAAGTCTATTCTTTGTTCTCTTTGTTCTCTGGATCCATAAAAAATCTTTTATAGGTCCTCCTTTTCAAAATAATTGAAGTAGTGTGGTTCGAACCGGGGGGCTGGTTAACAGGTCTTTATCAGACACAGGGTCCATAAAGCTGTGATTAAGGAAAACTAAAACGAATCAAAATGAAGAAAGGTGCATTTAAAAACATGAGAATTTAGGTGCCTCCTACCTTAATGAGAGCTAAGGGAGTGCTCTTAGTTCTGTGAGAAGAAGGTGGTAAATATTTGAAAAGAAATTAGTTCAGTGCTAGCGGGTGCTTCTGTCCAGTACAATGCATAAAAAAGATCATTGAGTAACTGGAGATCACGTGAGGTATAATTAACTTCCTGTAGTACTACTGGAGGGTGCTGGTGTGCTTGTTGCACCCTGTAGGTGAGCTAGTTGAACTCCCGAATGGTGGAACGGATCTGCATAAGTCAGCCTTCTTGTGCTTATGTGCATCGTGATGGGGACTCATCCTCTCTTCTCTAGGTGAACCCTTAATAGGCATTCAACTGGTCTGTGCTATTTTCCTTATATAAATATATTTATCAAAGAAAACAAATGAGTTTATTATTAGGACCACAACTAACCTGTCTTTCCCTAACTTAGTAGTCCTAATTGTTTTCTTAATATTTAGAAAAGTGGTAATCATGCTTAATGTCTTTTTGCATACTTATCTTCTATCAAACAGGATTTTGGTGCATCTAAGAATGTTCACTTTTGAATGGAAGTGAGTGTGCCATCTTTTATGACTATAATCCTAAAAGCACAGAGTAGGTACAAGGTAGCCACATTTAGATACATGCCTATTGTCTGATTTCAAGTTGCCATCAATAACACAGTGAGGAATCCTCTTGTTAAAATTGTTAGTTTATGTTTGTTTAAGTAATGCACTGCTCATGACTTTGGAAAATACAAAAAAATACAAACTTTACAGGATTAAAGAGTGACAAACTTATAGCCTGACCAAAATGAAATGCCTATTTTACATGTCATTAGTTAAAATAATGCACCTTCTTGCATGGTGGGACCTGAGCTGCTGGGAAAATAACAATACAACAAATATGCTCCAGCAGATCATTTACATTACTCACTCACATTGTGCTGAACTGCACAAAACACCGACAAGGTTTAAAAATTTAGACTGGGTAGAGTTCATTATCTCAGAGTTAGTTGGATAGAAGACGCTCATGCTAAAGAAAGGTAGAAAAGCTCACAATGACATAAACTTATATCAAGTAATTGAAAAGTAAAGTTGCATTCCTCATTACAGACTTACAGAAAGTATAGAAGTTTAAATTGTCCATTATTTGAAAAGAAGGGGTTTAACCTCTTCCTGAAACTTATCTATGGATGACCAACATATATGCAGAGGTGGGGAGGGCAAATCCGTGTAAATAATGCTCACTTACTATTCAATGGTATAAGTGAGAATCTGCTGTGAATCCATCCTTACTGGATCTACAATGGACAAGCTTTCTTTTAACCCTAAATTCTACCATACTTGTATTCAAGGATCTAAGGGCCGTCCTAGCCCTTTAGGAACAGACCTTTTACAATTTAAACCTTGGAATGAAAGAATGATTTTCAATCTTTCGGTATCTCTTGCAGCTCATTGTCAAGTGCTTTTCCTGAGATGTATAATTGAGTTTTGTCTGTGGAAATGTGCTTGGAAGACATAGAGGAAATTGGTCAAACTTCTTGACACCACTCATATTCTAAACCTTCAGCAGTTCCATAATTAATTAATGGTGAGTTTTTTTGGTTGAAACTCTTTGGTATGCATGATCAATGGGTGACTGACTGGCTAATTACATTTCTCGTTCTCACACTATCTAAATTATTTTCTAAACTCCCCTACATTTAGTAATGTCAACTTGATAAGCTATGTTTGGAAATGGACCTCTTCTGCGCTTTCTGTTTTCGCTTTCAGCTCATGCCTATAAACTGAGAGTATTACTCAATCTAAGTAAATTCAGATGCAGAAAGTGTTGATTCATCCAAAATTAATGAAATATATATTTAAATAAGGGAAATTAGGAAAATGAATACACTCTCAGATGAGTTTGACCGACTACGTAAGGTGTATATAGTACGTGAAACCTACAAGGAGAAAATCTGGACTGAGAAAACAAAGTAACAAAGAATGGCTAAATTTGCTCGTTGCCTGCAACAACAAATACCAGAGGAGTTCTGGATGATTGTGAACTGCATGGAAAAATATCCAATCCCGGCCAACGGTAACAGAGCACTGCAGGATGGTTGACTCAAACATATCAAAACATTATACGAGGACCCATATAATGAATCGACAAATTTCCATACAGATCCATACAGAATCCAACAGTCTCCTTGTATCAATTAGATTACACCCTGGACCAATTAAAAATATGCATAAGGAAAAGCTGAGCAGATAGCGCCCTTCGAACAAATGGTCTTCCAGATGTCCTCTATAAACAGGACCCAGATGCCTGACCAAAATCTTTTTGAAGCCTATTTGCATTCTGTCTCACCACTCAATCCATCTCAGCATCAGGGTGCAGGTCAATATTGCAACATATTTATAAAAAGGGCCACACTGCTAGCCCAATCAGCTACGGGTGAATTTCTTTGCGGGATGTAGAATCAAACTATTTTGCCAATCTATTACTGAAGAACCTGGAGACCTGGGCCCATAGCAGACATTTTAGAACATTTAATGAAAGAGGCTTTCAAGCAGCAACAAGTACCATAGATAATGTGGTTAGTCTAACAATGATAACCAATCAATCAGTAAAAAAAGCATCTCTTTTATTCCTGTTTCGTAGATTTCTCCATGACTGTTTATCGAGTGAACAGAAATCTTCTCTGTAAAAAGCTGGAGAATTGGCATATCACTTCCCATCTCTTGCATGCAATACACTGTTTATCTATTGGCTCCTGGGTTCAGGTCAAGCTGGGCACAATTCGGACCATCTCACCAAATATTTACACTCACAGAGGCCTTAAGCAAGGCTGTGTCTTTGTGCCAATGCTCTTAAACTTATACAGTGTCTACTTGAGCATCCAACCTGACGTAGCCAACTTGCACCCACCAAGATTAGGCCAACAACACCCACTTTACTGCAGTATGCTGACATTCTTGTACTGTTAAATCAAATGGAGATTAGTCTCCAGAAGTTTTTCGATGTGTTAAACTGTTACTGCAAATCAAATGGAAGCAACCTTTAGAAAATAAAAAGTAGTAGTATTCAGGAGAAAACCAATAAACCTGGCTCTTGGTTCCTGGGTGAAAGGTGGCTGGAAATAATCATTAAATACAAGTACTTGGGTGTATAGCTGGAAGAAAGCGGTGGGCAAGTACAGCACCTAAATTCACTCACACCAAATGCCATCTCCTTCTGTTTTGCCTTCCAATCATTGGTGTGCAAAACTAGCCAACCTTCATTTGCTCCCATACTCAAAGTAATATATAATAATTTCTTTATTCGGCTTTGCACATAGGAAAACCATAAAAGCAACAATTGACATTACAATTTCAGAAGGAAAAGAAAACATCTTATAAACTAAAATTTCAGAACAAACAGAATTAATATATTAAGATCATAGAATCAAGTTATTTCATTCTAAAATCAGTATAGGTTTTACAAGTTTTTCCTATGCTTCATAATAGTTTTTAAGAAATTAAGAACGTTAAAGCAAACCAATTCGGATTCCAGCATTTGGAGGCGTAACATTGCAGGGCGACATTGTCTAAGACCCCATCGCCTTAGTAGTGGTAGTAGCCATATTTGTCGATGTGGATGATGGAATTTACAGAACAAGATAGTATGTAGATTGGACTGTGTTGATTCCTCATCGCAAGGACAAACAGTAAGAGCTAAGTCCCACTTATTTTTCTCGGGGAAAGCTACTAATCTATAAAAGAAGTCTAGTCTGAATCTTGTTAGTAGCATTCTATCATAAGTACTGATTTGAAGAGTTAAATAAGGGTGAATGGAAAAGATAGTCTGGATACTGTTGGCATGAGTGACCGAGGGTTTTGTTGAATCAAAGGTCAGTCTCAAGGACTATAGATGGCTCAGAGCCAGTTGTTTCAGCTGTCTCTTTGGTAGATCAATAATATCTTTAGGTTCAAGATAATATTTCTCCAAACCAAGATCTTTAAGAAAGTTTCTAACAAACCAGAGCCAGGTTATTTTTTTTGAATGATCAAGGGCCATTGCATCCGCCACGATTGCCTGTGTCAGTGCGTTTTTATCGGAGATCCAAACGCGGCGCCAAAGCAATAATGGTTGGATCATTATTAGGTCCTTTATATACGGAATTCCTAATTCCAAGCGGGATGCATATGTTGATGTATGTCTTGGTGTTGCTAGAAGGAATCTGAGGAAAGTATTTGCTGCCACCTGAAGGGCGCTAACATCTACGTGTCCCCAGACGCCTGCCCCATACAGCGCAATAGCCTGACACTTTGCACTATACATTTTTAAAAGCTCCACCGGTGCCCTGCTCCCCAGTCTCTGCGAGAAGCCCATCAGGGCCACTATGGCTCTTTTAAAAAGATGACACCTGGCTTCTACAGCAGGCCGCCAGTTCAACCTTTCGTCGATCATAATGCCCAAATACGGGTACTGAGCAGTTATCTCAAGTTTTTGATCTTTGAGATAAATGTCCTTAGCTCGTTTTTTCCCATTACCTACTACCATAACGAACGTTTTTTTCACGTTCACATGAAGATCCAGGCCACCCATGAAATCCACGTACTTATTCATGGAGGACTGTAGTTCGCGCGGGGTACGCGCCAAAATGACAGCATCATCTGCGTAAAGCAGAGCGGGAATCAGGCGGTGTTTTACCCGTGGGAGATCCAGGCCCCCCCCTCATCATCTCTTCTTCCAGACCGTTAGTGTACAGAGAGAAAAGAAAGGGGGCTAGGACACACCCTTGCCTGACTCCACGCTCCACTCCAAAGGACGCTGTCAACTCCCCCTTCACGGCAAAGCGTACCCTCGCCGAAGCTTTGGAGTAAAGCTCTCTTAGAAAATCCAAGAGAGGGAGCTCCACACCCATTTGTCTCAGAACCATCCAAAGTTTAGCGTGTGACACGCAATCAAAAGCAGCGGACAGGTCTACATATACCATGTAGACCGTGTCCTTCTTAGCTTGAAAGTATTTCCCCACTATTAAGCTGAGGTTAAGGGCCTGCTCCACTGTTCCAAAGCCCTCCCGGAATCCAAATTGGAGATCAGAAATGATACCTCCCATCTCTGCCCACTGCCGTAGTCGCTCCAGGACAACCCTGCCAACGACTTTGCCCAGAGAATCCAGTAGCGAGATGGGGCGGTAACATTTAGGGTCTTGACGATCCCCCTTTTTAAAAATTGGGACCATTATAGATTTGGTCCAAGATTTAATCAGACCCACTTTTGCAGCTGCAGTGCACACTCTTGTAAGAATGGGGGCCCAGAGGTCCAAATTAAATTTAAAAAGATCCACTGGGACCCCATCTGGGCCTGGGGCTTTACCGTTTTTGCTTGTTTCCAGTGCTACTAGTACCTCAGTGATGTTAAACTGCAAGGATATTGGATATTCAACTATTGGATGAATAATATCTGTTCCCACTGGAATTGCTGTTTTTTAAAAAAAAATTGGCAAAGTGGGACACCCAAGTGTCTTCCTCTATGGCCACTTCTATCTTAGGACTATTGTTGTCTAGTAGATAGGGGGATTTAACTGTTCGCCAAAAGGCCTCACTATTTTTAGAGAGAGCACTAGTGTGCAGATCATCCCATAGTTTCTGCTTTAATTCTAGTATTCTTTGTTTACGTGCCCGTCCGTAATGCTGTCTCAGAAGCTGAATCTGGTCCGAATCTCTGTCTGGTTTGTTTAGGGCTACTTTTAATTTAGTTAAGGCCACTGTACAACTATGGTTGAACCACCCTTTAGTAGTTGGATTCGAATTCTTCTGTTTTACTACAAGGAGACCCTTAGTTTTCTCTAGTATCTGGGAAAAGTTTTTTAGGACTTCATCATCTGTTTCTGGAAGGTCAAGGCATTTGATTATATTTGAGTATGCCTCTTTTACCACTTTGTCTGTAATCTCGACAGGATTGATCTTTTCCCACTTTAGGGTATAACCATTATGCTTGTCTAAGTCCAATTTATTCTGGGCAAGAGTTTTAGTTATAGTGACAATTCGGGGTTGGGAATTAGTAAGATGGAGATCCAACCTCAAAGCAGAATGATCACTTAAGGTATTAGTCAGGATCTCAAAAGAGCTTGGTCTAGACGTCAATCCCAGCGTCAGGAGGATGAAATCAACTGTCGTTTTGCATCCCCGTCCCACATAAGTCGGTTGAAGAAGATATGAGCCTGATATTGGCTCATTTGCTATTGAAAGTTCTAGTGCGGTTAGCACGTTGTTCATAGCAATTCCAGCCTTAGAGTAGGCAAAATGCATGAGGGGGATTTCATTTTCATCGACTATCCTACACCGATTTTTTCCATTGTGTGGGCATGGATGCAAATTAAAATCTCCTCCCCAAAAAAGATGAACCACCCTTTTTCTTGCCTTATTTTGAAAATGTTGAGTTAGTTTCGCCTGGATGTTAACGAGAAGGGTCAAAAATTGATCCTCCTCTAAGTTGTTATAAAGATTAAGGACGAGAATCGATTCTTTCTTTTTAAAAGAAAGAATAAGTAGTTGAAAATTCGAATCGGAATCCACCATAGATACTTTCAAGTGGTTCAAGGTATTAGCAATGTACGTAGCCAGCCCTCCCTTGGGTCTACCTACACCACTGCTCAGGGCTGGGACAAAATACGTTTTATAGCCCAAAAGGTGGAGCTCCATGGTGGACCACGTCTCCTGGAGACAGATAATTTTACCCAGCTCCAAGAGATTCAAAGCAGTCCCATCTTCAATGTTAGGACGAAGACCCGCAACGTTCCATGATAAAATAGATAAGGTTTGTGATTCTTTATTTAACACCAAAGATTCATCTACTAGAGAAATGTTTTCTACTTTGGGCACTGAAGATGGAGTCTTAAGGTTAATAGGTTCAGTCTCCATTGATGGTCAATCGACCATTTCGAGGCCATTAAACCTATTCGTTGTTGAGATACTAAACCATGGATCCCTACAAGGTAGCTCTCTGTAAGCCCTCCTCTGCGTATTCGAGCCCCGTTCTTCCCAACCTCTTCCCTGATTACGTGTCCCCACTGTATACCAAGAATAATCATAATCGTGGGGACGAGGGCCCTCTGTTTGACTAGAGTTGCCGTATTGACCATGGTGAGAAACTATTTCATCCCAAGGGCTCACGTAATCATTAAAAGGAATGTTACGATGTCGGGAAGGGTAGAAAAAGGAGAGTCGCTTCGTGCTTATACCTCCGTTTAAATTCGAGTTATCCCAAGAACAAATATGGTCTACCACTCGAGGATCATCTAATGTAATCACGATACAATCTCCCGCTATTAGTTTTCTGCCATTTCCCACCCAGGGAATCCTACGTGCCATCAAGATCCTACATGACCGGGTTGGTGGAATAGGACGGTAGGTGTTTAGCCAATGTCGAACTTTATTTATCAATGACCATGTAGGTTCTGCTTTATGTTCCACCAGTTCCGGGACGCCAGTCATTACTACTACGAAAGGACATGCTTCCGGTGGCATATCAACGGTAAATCTCGCTTCTGAAGGACCTCCAGGGCCCCCACTGATGGATGCTGGGGCCAAGGTTTTTATAAAAGGTGTTTTAGAAACCTGGGTTTTGGGGGCAGATTTTGTAGGATCCAAAGTTAAGGGCGCCAACGTTGTTTCTACCGGAGAATTACCCTGAGATAGGGTTGTGGCAACGCTCGTGGAAGGTTTAACTACACTATTAATATTTGATGTAACGGGGAATGTTGATTTAGTTGATAGATCTAAGGATATAGGTACGTTCATTTGAGGAGTTCCAGGCTTCAAAAAGGGCTGTTTCTTACTCCCTGTTTTATGATCCCCCAACACTTGCTTCGAATTTATGAGGTTTATACACCTAGTTAAGTGGTTTTCTATCTGTGATAGTCTAACTTCCACTGGGGCAAGAAGAGATTTCAGTAGATCTGCTATATTTTTTAACAGCTGTGAATTATCGCTATTGGTTATTTCCTTTATACAGATTAATTGTGAGGGAGATTCCAAACAAATGGGGTCTGTGGTGTCAGGTAATGATTGATTTATAGGCGCAGAGTCTACAGCCTGTTCGTCTCCAGAAAGTGCGTTCTCTTTACTACTATTCTTGTTACTAGTCTCATTAGGGATGGGATTTTTCACATTCTTCTTTCTGTTCTTTGACCTTTTCTTTGTAGCGCCTCTCCTCCTCCCCCTTGCTTTCCTTGTTTCATCCGGGGTCATTTGGGGTAGCAACTCTGGCGACCTTTCTAAGTCGGAGCTTATCTGAGAATCTGAAAGCTGAGAGACCGACAAGTCCACATTGTTTGGTAGACTACACCTACCCTCACAAAGCGATCCTCGGACATGATTTACGGGAGATCTTACGTCAGCTAGTTTACCCATGGAAGATCTTTTTTTGGCAAGTGCTAGATCCAAGGATACCCTATTATCCATCAGACTGATGGTTTGGTCAATGAATGTATTAGCCTTAGTAATGAAATTGTCCATAGGTCCTAAAAGCTTGCCCCCGCCCCCCGGTACTTTGGGTTTAATATTATTTCCTCTAGTTAGCACCATAGTTCCAATTAAATCAAAGCAGGGTTTTAGCAACTTATTAAGGAACTGATCTGTGCGAGTATGTATTTTAAAAGCACACAGGTGTAATAACAATAGTGGACCAGAGCATGCAACTTTGCTAAGAGTTCCGGGACAAATTGTTAATGGAGAGATGGCCCGGTCCGGTCTCTCCGGTCCTCGAACGGCCCGCCCTTTGCCCGGGCTTAGCCCCGGGCGCACCCGCGCGCTCCCGGGCAGCGGTTAACTGTGTTCCTAAAATAGTGGAAATAATGGCCGGTGGGGGCGTGGCGACCAGGGAGAGCAGCCCAGGTGGAACTGGTTGGGGTCACTGGGACTCCTGGGCAATGGAGTCCTGCTCTCAGCCCTGTTGAAGATGCAGTAGCCCCTGTTAGAAAGCAGCCCCCACTGGCAACTCCTGCGGTAGTGTTGCGCGCTGCGGGACCCGCGAAGCTGGTCCGGCGAGTTGCTAACGTAGGGGATGGGACAAATACGAGGAAACAATCCTGCAGCAGTCCAGGTAAGACAAAATCCAGTTAGTGGCCCAAAGTAATAAAAGCAAAACTGATTCCAGGTGTGGCATACAGCATGGAGCCATAACCCAACACATTTGGACATTTTCTCAATAACATTCATTTTAATATTTGCAAGCTGCTGTTAAACTGCCACAAAACTCAGTGCAGATTGATGGACCAACAGGTGGCTCAGTAAACAGCATTTCTAAAGAATGCATTCAAATTACGCCATGCTCCCAATTTCACCCTTAAACATTACACCTGGGAGAACGTGCAACTAGGTCCTGCCAACATAAAGAACCAATGGATGACATATATATGGCAATTGAGTTGACCTCATTGGGAGCAGATGCTCTGTTGGATAAAGATCTGTCTTATGGCTGCTTTAAGAAACTACTCAATAAACTGGCAAAACGGGATGCCCTCGCAGCAAATAAATTGCGACCACAGATCTACTGATCTGCAACTTTTTCAGCATATTACATAATTAGATTGATGCAATTACGCTTCAGGCTCTTTCCTACCATTGATTTTCTGCCAAAATGGGTGGTAAAACCAATCAACAAAGAATGCCGGCTCTGAAATGGCCAAAAGGAAACCTTGGCCCACATAGTACATGTTCTGCCTTACTGAACAAGCACATCCTATGGTTATGAACCACCTTTAATTAACACAGCATATGCGCCTGTCAACAAGCCATCCTCTTCTGTCTGCAAGGCAATTATACTCAAGTGGTGAACAGATTAATCAGATATATTATTTATGCTGATAGGGTATTAGAGGTGCTGCTGGAGCTCCTGTCATATTTATTGATGCTGTTTTGTGACTAGGGATGAACTAACAAGTACTGGTAAACCCTAGTTCCCCAGCATATGGCTGTTCTATCCCTGTCACCCTGGGCGCATAGGATTTGAGGATTTTATTAATGGTTTTGACAGCAACAAAATAATGTAGCGCCATACAAAGTAATAAACATACAACAACAAGGCGCAATGCTTCTTGCATAACACCCACCCACCGACAGCCGGAAGGTTCTCTCACCATACAAGGAGGTAAGTCCCAAAGTAATGCGAGAGGCAGTGTCAGTGGTTCAGACCACCATAAGTCTGAATTTCTGTATCTAGTCTGGATTTGTGTGTATCAGGTCGCGCAGTGATGACCTCTCTGTAGTTTGCCCACTACTACCAGATTTTTACATATTTTTGAGGCATCCCTGGGTATCCTCTATTCAGGCACCAGTCTGGGCCCTGCATCCACTCTGCGACTGGGGGCAGTTTGGTATCCTTATAGTGGCGAGCAATATCCCATTTAGTCACAGTCAGGCCTAGCCAGAGAAAGATGGTTGTGTATCAGTCGTCCTCAAATTCCACCATATATATATATGGAGGAGGATCAACCTAGGATCCCATGAAAAGGGAAACCTCATTACTTGGCTCAGACAGGCTAGAATTTGATTCCAGTATGCTTGTACTGCAGCATATTCCCACATCCTATGCATAAATGTACCCTAAGACACAGCACATTGGTGAAAAGAGGGGAAGGCGCTATAACATGAACAGCAATTTAACATTAATATTTACACTTAGAGAACTTTGCATTTTCACAAAGAATTCATATGCATCTCAGGATTAGATATAAACTTGATGCGGTACCATATGTCCATGTGGACAAACTGGCCGTCAACTTTAAATAAGATGACAGGTGGCCAACGAAGTGTTCCACAATCTTTAGCTATTTTGGACTTACTTCTGAACTGAAGCACCTACATTGTTTATGTACTTGTTCTGTACGTATGTTTATAATATCAACTGTTTTAAAATAAATGGTTTTAATTAACTAATAGCAAATACAATCAACTCAACGTTTAGACCTGAAGCACAAAGAATTTTTCAATGTGTAAATTTGCCTTCCCCCAGGAAATACCCGAGTGATTTTCATCTAAGTCAGGTGTTTTAAATATATTTACTCCCTCAAAAATCCTTTGTGAATGAGGTCGTCTATGAGTAAAAGTTTTGATACATTAATATATGCTTTCTTTTTTCCTAGGACTATGAGAGAAAGAAGCTTTTAGCTACCAAAGGTAAAAACATGTTATATATTCTATTTATTCCAGTATTCATCATTGTTATGTTGCCGCAGTCATGACAGTATTGTTCTTAGATTTGTGGGCTGCAAACAGACAATCCTAAAATCAGTTATGATCAAATGGTCTTACTTAATATGAACTGAAAGCATACGGGGATTTTGTCTATTTCATTTTTGGAAAAAAATGATTAACTGTAACAAGTGATTCATAAAATTGTAATAAAAATCAAACAAACGTACCATAGATTTTTAATCAGTATCTCTAAATAACACAAATGGGAATAAGGTTGGAGAGATTATGTGAAACCCAGAACGAAAAGAGATACATGCATAGTGAGTAAGTGACTGGTAAATGAAAATAATTATTAACCATCTCAGAATCCATTTTGAAACTTTTGTAGCAAGTGTAAAGCTATTTAAGACTTTGTCATCCATCTAGTTCATCCACATCTTTTGAAATTCAGCGATATCATCTCTGTCAAAATGGAAAACATGTTATACTATTGTACATTTTATATTATATCAACCCAGTGATCAGAAGTCAGAATGTTCTGCTCTTCTAATGTTTCATATCCATTTTGTTCCTATCAATGCATTCATAATCCTAAACAGTTCCTAGAATTTTCAAGAAGTCGATAAAAGCCACAAATAAAGTTCTTAATGTGATTTAAAACAGTAAATACCTGTGGTGCCCCTCCATCCCTTTATAATGTAATGCAGCCATGGACGATGGAGACCATGCGGCCCCCTCCACTTTTAAAAGTAGGCGGACCCAGGGCATGGGATCCACTGGGCCAAAAGAGGCTTGGGGAGGGGGAACATGTGGTCCCCCTCCCCTCTTAAAAAACAGACAGCCCCAGGGGATGGGTTCCCAGGGGTCTGAGAAGGCTCGGGAAGGGGGGCTACGCTCCCCCTCCCCTTTTATAAAAATGAATGGCCCCGGGGGCTGGGATCCCAAGGGGCTAATTAGGCTCAGAGAGGTGGGGCTGCACGCCCTCCTCCCCTGTTTAATTTATTTGACTGCAGGGTATAGGGTCCCCTGGTTCTTTTAAGGCTTGGGGAGGGAGGCCCCTGGGCCCTTTTAAGGCTTGGGGGAGGGAGGCCGCATGGCCCCCTCCCCTTTATTTTAGAACTGGCCCTGGATGATGTCCCCAGGGCCAAATAAGGGCCTATAGATATGCTTAACCAGGGGAACGGTTCCTGGGGCCTGAAGGCTAACTCTATGCAGCGTAAGTCAAAGGCTGTGCGCGGTGTGGGGTTGGCATCCTGCTGGGGGTTTGGCCACAGGGCCTAGCGGCAGGCCAAGTCCTGGAGCCAACACCCCGCTGGTCACGGCCAAAGGCCACTTCCTGCATAAAAACAATCCTGCATGCAATGGAGGCATCCTTGCACCATGGTGCAAGGTTGCCTGCTTTGTCTTTAGGCTGCCAAAATGGCACCAGCACAAGGGGAAAGGACAGGAATGAGCCATATTGGATATATACGGTGCATTCCTGGCCTTTCCCTGTGACGCACGGCAGTGCAGTAAGGTGACCTGCTGCGCTGCCCTGCACCACTAAACTCGAAAATCTTACCCTAAGTTTCAAATCAGTGATTGTATGGAGTCCAGGTCCACCCATTGGTGGCAATACTTTGAATGAAAAGGCGTCTCGGCCGGAGACCTGGGGATCCGTGATGACTTGGGGTCAGTATCTCCACTCACCAGCACTCCCACACAGGCACTCTCCTGCTTTCCTTATCCAAACGTTTAAGCTAAGTGTTCCCAGCTCTCTCAATTCGATCTTTCATGTCTCCAGGTGGGTATCGGGTCACTGCAGACTATCCAACGCCGCTCTCCTTTTTTGCACCATGATGGAATGATCCAGCCGGCTATTTTTACAAGAATGGCTCACTTTTTGCCAAGTGAAAAATGTTCTGCTTGGGGATGCCCTCTGCTCACGAGGTTGCTGTGAGCCATCTCCCGCTGGAAGACCCAGAATTTTACGTGACTCTGTGAGTGAACGTACTTGATACAGCGAGTCTGGCCAGTTAAAGATAATGCGGTAGGAGTGCCCCCATCCGTACTTTAAGAAAGTCTGTAAGTGGCTTAAAGTCTCTTCAGCGCTGAAGGGTAATGGCTGACAGGTCTTGAAAAAGTGAGATTTTATGTCCTTGGAATTTGATGGGATCTTTTCTTAGTGCTGACAGGAGAATGTCTTCCTTCACTGTGAAATGATAATTGCATGCTACATCTGGCGCTTGCTCTCTCTTGACCATGGATCTCCTGAATCTGTGCTCTCTGTCAATAGCAATTTCACTGGTCTGGTCTGTGGACAAGGTATGCAGAAACAGTTTCTGCACATACGGGAGGATGTTAGAGCCTCCCGCATTGGAAGAATCCCTCCGTATTCTTAAGTATTATCTCTGGAGCATTTTTCCAAATCTCCTGCTTGGGACTGAAGGTACATATGCCAAGAGTATCTCTTGATGCAACATTAAACAACTACTTCCCACGCTACCCTAGTATCTTCTAGTGCCTATGTCTATCATCTCTTGTTTGACTTCTCTGGGCTATTTTGTAAAGTCTTGCTTCACTGTCTGTAAATCATCTCTGAGTGCAGTGAATAAATATTCTAGGAAGGAAGTCTCTGGAGGTGAGATGTCACCCGTCCCTGACTGCTGGAACTGATCCCTTGGAGCAGCCTCAAGTTTTTATTGCACTGATGTGGTGTGCATGTGGAGAAAGTTAGCGTCTTTTTTGTTGTTCTACCAGTACTGGGGTAAAGTCTTGGGAGCACTGTTGATTATGTAAAGTGTGGTCATGATTCGTTCTATTGCGGTGGTCATCCATCACCGAAAATCGCCATAGTCTGTTAGTCTGGGGCCTGCAGGTTGGGAGGTAGCTCTGAGCCAGACACCCCTCATCCAATGAAGGCCTGGAAGCAGTTTTGTTTCAGGACTCATCAGTCCCTGCTTCCCAAATCCGGCGTAGCACTTGAAGAGCAGAGCGCTTGGCCTCTACACAGTCCGCTTGGGGCCCTACGGGGCCAAGTATGTGATTCTAGTTGTGCCCCTCCCATGCTATGCTAGGCGGGTGGGAGCTACGGGCTCTTTCTAATCCTCCAGCAAGAAGTTCACCAGACCCAATGTGCTAAATTGGCTCAAGTTGCCATGCTCCCAAAATGAATGCTTTATATCCTTTTGCCCAGATCTCTCACACTCTAGCACCTCTCTAGTGCCTCAAAGAGTGCATGGAGTAATACTAGGGACTTGCAGTCATGCTGAGATGTAGCAAGCATACCACTTACTGCTGTACAATTGTCAGACAACTCAATTTCTTGGGTGATTCCTCTGTGAGTCTCCCAACAGGCTCCCCGTCCAGCAGCTGCTCTTCTACACCCCTGCACCACAGATGGGGGGCAGGTAATCAGGCTGCCCCCCACCTCACAGTTCCATTTGAGCTAGTGTCTCACTAGTAAGTTGCATTCCGATGGAGTGCCCATGCTCTGCCAATAGGCTGCTACGCCACAGGTCTGCTTAACGCTCCCCGACCAAGCTTACAGTGTAGCTAAGATTGTGTTGGAGGGAAAATCTGTTGAACAAACACCAAGAAAACACGTTGACAAAGCAATATGGGTTTATTACAATATTGCAATGAAAATCAGTCACTACAGGAGTGATCAGTTCACCTCTGTGTAGATGCAACCTGAAGTCTGAAGTACTGCTCAAAACAGAGTTATTTAGTCCCCCAAACCACAAAGGAAAAGGTTACAAGGTAATTACTGACTTAAGCAATGTTCACACAGGACATACAAAATAGCATCAGTAGATGTAGCAATTTCTCAGAAACAGAAGTGCATGTAGGTGGGCCTAGCCTTACATGATGAGTGTGGAATCCCCCTATGTGGGTCTCGGTTCTTGGAATTTAAGCAGAGCAAAGATATATTTATCTAACTGCGCAGCGCGTGGGTATATCCTGCTCAACGCTTACTGGCCAAGCTTATCTGACCTTTTTGCATGTGGTTTCTTTCACCATTCATCTAGCCAGTTAAGTGTGAAGCTGTGGTTTCTGGTGAAGTAGGCATGTGCGTCATTATGTTCCAAGGCAGGACGTGCACCTCGTCATCCACCCTATGTATGTGTTTGGGCCAGGCTTGTCATATCAAGGTACCAAGACAGGTGGTGTGATGGACCACAGAGCACAGAGAAGAAGTGAGCTCTTACATGATTGGTGTATATTGGTTGGTCCCTCTTACATATTGAGATTGTGGTGACCTATTTTTGTGACATCCGCACTAACGACTGTTCCGGAGACTGACGGGAAATATGATCTATTTTTGGGCAGCAGCTCAGCTAACTATCCACAAGATGTTTCATGACATTTAACTTGTGATGTGACCTGTTCATTACTGCACATTGTTATTCATCACATCGGTGCTTCTGTGCAGAGGTCTGTGTTCTTACAGGGGCCTAAAACTGTCTCTAACCTGAAAGCTTTGCATGGAGGTCTGAGGCCTCAGATCTGTGTGGGTCTTTATATAATGTATCCCATGTTTCCCTGTATTATTTGCCACCTTTCCGAAAGAAAGACACCGGCCATTTGTTATAGTTTTAAGAGTGTGCAAATGCCTAGACTTGGCACCAAATAGAACTATAAACAAAATCGAATGTATTCATTTGTAATATAACTTTCCTGCCTGTGTTTACTTTAATTATTAGGCAGGGATCGTTAACGTAGCTCTAGAACATATTTTAACGTTTTTTCTATTCTTATTTGCGGTTTGAAGTATGTAAAGATAAAGGCTAAAAATACCGGCATTAGGGGGTTTTGCTTATTTTTGTACCGACCGGGACAGCTGAATACCAGTGGTAACCCTAAGTGCAGCCCCCATCTTGCACGACGGACCGCTTCTGTCACTTCAGGCAAACAGCGCAGTCCGAGGTCAGTTGTAGCAGGCCAATGTTTCTGAGTAGGTCCTTCCATGTTCCTCGATCGATTTCTGACTTTGGAGGTCAGCAAGGCTCGATATTTGTCTTTTGGCTGCTGGCAGACGGAAGAGCAGGAAAGGCATGTCCTACCCAACTGCCATTTTGGCTTCGTCCTCCTGTAGTAACGATAAACCATTGTTTTTTGTTTCAGTTTCCCTGATAAATAACCCTCCCCATGCTGCCAGTTTAGCACAATGAACAAACTGGAATACGCATACCGTAAGGGCAGACTGCTTCTGCCATCCCTCCTTGTTAAAGGAACAGTGCCAATAGAAATTAGTGCTTTGCACCCTTGGTGGAACGAGTCTGTCAAAAACCGCTACACCAATTTTGCATCTATGCTCAATTTTTCATGCACCTTTTTAAGCATGCTTATTTCTTAACTCAGCAAAATAATTTCTTGGCATATTTTACTGTATTTATTTCCCCTTTTTTGTATTCAGCTATGCAAAGAAAACCCGTGGTCACAGAGGTGAGGACGCCCACGGATACTTGGAGCGGCCTTGGATTTTCTAAGTCAATGCCTGCTGAGGCGGTACAGGAGCTCCAGGGTGTGAACCGCAGACGATACATCTCTTATCTGGCAAAGAATTCTCAGGTGAAGTATTTTGTTTCCAACTGAGCTGTTAATTGAAGTTATTGTGATTTGATAATAGTCCTTGGAAATGATATGTGATTTGCGTGTTTATGTGTTTTAAATTTGGGATGCTCGAATTTCAATGGGTTTCCCTCACTAGTTATCGCATGGGGGGCATATCAGCAAGGGCATTATCGCCGCTTTAGCGGCACTTTTTGCCACTAAAGCTGCGATAATCTTAACGCCCTATCAGCATGGACACGTTACCACGTGTTTCCATGCATTTTCGCCATTTCCCTGAACGCCCAGCTGAGCATCTCTAATGAGATGCAAAGTGGGCGTTCTTCCCCCAAATAACGGGAGAAATGTCGCTAAGCGACATTTCTCCTATTATCTAGCTTCACGCTAACCTGCAGAGCGATAAGAAAAGTAGCGTTAACCGCGGTTATCGCTACTTTTCTTATGCCTGCTTTTAATCTGACTTAGCCATTATATCCAATGGAAGGTGGATATAATGGTTAAGTCTGTCCTGCCCTATCATCAACGTTTCGCCAATCATTGTGCGATTATCGCTGGATTTCCAGCGATAATCGCACAATATGTAGCTATCGATGGTATTTCTATCGCTTTTGAGATAAGCGTCGCTGATAGCGCGCTATCTCAGCGTTAGAAACCAGCGATAGCCGGCGATAATTATCCTAGCGCTAAGTGCGCTTAGCGATAATTATCGCCAGTTGTTGGTGATATACCCCGGGTTGGTGACGTTTCAGTGTCAATCTCATACTCCCCTCTGACGACAAGCACACAGCAAATGATTAATAATTATAATGATAATAAACTACAATGTGAATTCCTTATCCAATTCCAAATTGAGCTCCCACTACTCTATCAAACTTAGCCAGACTCATTAGATAATAAACATTTGTTGCAGGGAATGTCCACACTGTTTAAACTGTATGTGGAGGAACCGAAGCTTTGATATTTGAAAGCTCTGCATTTCCAATACTGAAGTCAGATTGAATGTTTCAATATTGTCGAAAGCCAAAGAAGTGTATGTATTGACAACTGTTTGTTTCTGTGGCTGTACCTTTAAAAAAGCCCATGTTCTGCACTAATGTTTTAACATCTGTGGCACAGATTTACTAACAGTTCATGCAATGCAGCACAGCAAAGCAAGTTGCTGCGTTGCGTGAATAGGAGAGTGAGGGACTGCGCTGTAGTTACAAGGATAAGGCGCTGTTCAGCTCTCTCCCTGCGCTGGCACACTTGTGCCTGGCGTGCGTCAACACAGGCATCCTTTCGTCATGGTGCAAAGGTGCTTACATTATGGGGAGGATAGTTTTTGTGCAGAAAGGGGTACTTTTCTGAACAAAACCTATTCTTAGAAGCGTATTCCTCTTTGTATGTTAGCAGTAGAACGCAGCAGATATGGAGAGAAATTAACTAGGAGAAATAAAGATATTTCTCATTACCATTCTGTTGCAAAACAAGGTTTACAGACTTTAGTACATCTGGGTTTGTGTCAAAATACATGGGTGGATGCACAGGAATGGCAAAGCTCCACCCATTGTAGCGCTTGCGAACGTAAAGTAATGCAAGGCAATGCTATGCGCTTCCTTGTAGTACCTTTGTTTTAGAAAGCCATGCAAAGGTACACAACACAGGCTTTGTATGGTTTTGTAAATCTCGAAACACATTTTGCGTTGTGGCTCTACAAAGAAACAGGCGGACCAACAAAGCAATCTGTTAGTACATTTGGGCCTGTATTTCCTTCCTACTGAGAAGCACTTATGAAACTATTCAAGGGCAGAACACAGGCCCTGAAGCACCTGTGGTGAAGGGGGCCCCACAATCCTTCAGGGTCTCATCACTTCAGGGTGGGCCCATGCCTCCCAATGAATATCTGGGAGATATGGAGGAAGCGGGGGCCCTCTTCACATTCTGTAGGGGGGCATTATTTTACTTTACACCATTGGGAATATTGACCTCCTCGTGCTCTCCCTATCAAATGAAGAGTGCAGTTCATTAGAGCTTGAGATCACTCCCGACACTGTGAGAGAATACCCCAGAAGAACGGGTTCTGGATCAGCGTGGGTAGAGAGACATCTGGAGTAATGAAGGGGAGGGCTTGAGGTGAAAGCAGGCTTTGAGAGAAGTCGGCTATTTTCTGTAAATTCATTATGACGTGTCTTAAAAGCATGTTTGAGACCTTAATTAAGGATTGAGATTTTATGTTCAATCCTGATTGGTTTCAATTTTCTGGACAAATCTTTACAGCAGCGCAGCCACACGAATAACGTGAGGAAAGCCAAGTCTGCATAGCCTGTATTGCACCTAAAGTCTGTTGCTTGTTGAAAATGGGAATCCAGCTTCCATAATTAAAATGGAGCAGACACATCTTCTCTGTCATGTGCTTCTTTCACATGCACAGTGCAGTAACAAGCTGATCCAATACCACGTGGTGTCCCTATGCTGTGCCACAGCACAAACATAGCATACAATCTATATTTGTGGAGAATTTGTATTTCTCAGCGTTCAACAACTCAAACGTTTTGACCAACATGGTTGCATCTCAGATGATGTTTATTTTTCCAGCATACATTAAACTCTGCATGAAGCCTTTAAATATGACTACAGTTTTAGAATCATTTTTGTGTATGTGCTTTTTGATGAGGATAAGACTATTCTCTTTTCCAGCTATTACAATAATTTATGTATGAGTGTCTGGAAAATATGGCCAAGTTGCAGCTTGGGAATCATCAACAATACATGCGTAATTACAAATCGCCAATAAATTCAGATGGGTACGGTAGCAAGAGGTAAAAGGCTGATCAGATTTAGAAGCTTTTGTTTTTTACATTGAGATGTTGGCTGCTGAAATCTCCTTGTGAACAATGTGGTAATCAGCATGGAAACAACTTTTCGCACGTTAGTTCCCGAAAACATGTAATTGCCATAATATCCTCACCCCTGGATTTACTCAAATTCCTGGTAAGGGTATTTTCGGATGGGGAAATTAACTGGGGCACTCCTAACTGAGGCTTGCTAGCCTTTTATTTTACTAGATGAGGAATTGTTGGTTTTTAATTTGGCTAAATGGGTGTGCGTATTTTATCCTCTTTGGAAGGAACAACGGGTGACCAAATGTGTCAATTCTCTGACAAATCACAGTAAAGAATTATGAAAGGCCATAAAAACCCGCCATGTTAGCATTAGCCCACTACATAAATATTGATTTGCCCCTCCTAGCCTAGTGTTATCGGAAATGGCAGAATAAATGTAACACATTGAACAATGGAAAGTCTCATAAATGTTCTGTGTACAGTGTGCAACAGGAAGAACCTTAAATGTTCAAAGACTTCTCCAGAGTTCTTCGAGAATAGCATTTTTGCTCTGTGTGATGTCAAAATAAGCGGAATAGCCTATTATGAGACTACAGCAGCCATCTTTTTAAAGCCCTAGTTAAGCATAGCCCAGAAACACGCATTTCTAAATATCTGAAGAGTTTTAGTTTCAATTGCAATAGATTCATATAATTAATTTTAATATGCGCATATGATTATAATCAGAAAGTAACTTCAACAGTAGGCTTCCATCTTTTTCTGTGGCTTGCCTCTGTACTTGAAACAAAATACAAAAGTGGACTTGGAGACGTTTTATAAAAGTGAGGCATGGGAATTTGGAAGCCTGGAATAAAACCCTCATGTAAATTCTAAATGTCACCTAGCTAAAAATAATGGGTGCATGCCCAGCTGGGGAAATCTGACTATCCAGTTTATGGTTTTTAATTCATCATTAGCCCTTTTATTTTTTGTTCAAAATGGCAAGCTATGACCAATGACCTTAAATATCTTCTGAACATTCTTGAGTTACCTAATGCAAAGATGGATTTCTGTCCACCCTTTGACACTGCCCTCAGGAGACATTCCTCGTTAGTAAAAGACATGGGACTTATTTGCTCTGAGTCTTATGGCTTGGAACCCATGATGAAGCATAGTAAAGTAGTTGGTATGCAGATCCCCTCTAGGTGATAAAATAATTAATTAGACACAAGCAATGCCAAGAGGTTATCTTGAGATGACCAGAAGAACAACTCTTAGAAGGCCAGATCCTTTATCTCTAGGCACTGTGCAGAGTTCCGTAAGAGCTGGAAACACCAAGCACATTGGGCGTGTGATGGTACTTTGCAGTCCACTCATCAAAGGTTAAGTCCTAAAACCCAGCAAAGAGCTAAGCTGACACACTTCCGTGCCCATTAGAGGAACACACATCATTCTGAGCCTATGGCAGTACATCCTCCTATTAGGAAAATATTTTTACTTGGAACTGTAAGTCATTCAAACCAAACTGACGTTGTATTTCCAGACAACATTTGTAAATTGATTATGGCACATACACACTCAAGGGTTTTGCACTAAAAACCAGTACTTTGCGATCTGATTTTATAATCCATTGTGAAGATCTGGCAGTCTTGTGCTCTGCTTCGGCCTTCCGAATTGCTGTCGTTAACCAGGAGACTTTTCTTCACATTTTACGGATCACCAAAGGTTCTCATTGGTCCAATCCAAGACTATAAATAAAGAAGTAATAATTGGAGTGAGAGGTCAGCTAAACAATGTTATATCTGTTGCCTGGTTCCCACTCATTTTGATTATACAGGATAATCCCTCAAAAGAGCAAGAGAAAGGAAGAATAATTAGAAAAAGCAAATGTGGACGAGACATGAATATACAGCTAAATAATCATGCTTCATGTAAGAATTATTGCCTGCACCTTGTTGGTAAGTCCAATTATGGAATTAGCCCTCTCCCCCTAAAAAAGCTAAGGGGCATTGCAGGGGCAGGAGTTACCACTTAACTTAAAGACACTGAATAAAATGGCTTCATTCTCCACCGTGCATTCTCAGCTTCTTCTACTGCAGGTACTAGTCCACTGATGCCTGTCGCAGCTCCTTCCTTTGATTGGTTGAGATGGAAGCCCAATCACCCAAAGCATTTGCTTATGCTTTCCTACTTTTTTGTGGTTGATTGAGCTTTTCTCTTAGTAAAAGCATGGGTAGGGGCCTGGCCAGCCTGTCATCTGTGAACTAGCTCCACATTGGAAAGGCTCAGGGAGGGCCTCTACAGAATGGAGACATTTGTATAACCTGTTGTTAAGGTAAGAGGCAGCTCCTGCTCCCATCTTGCTCCCAAGGTCCACAGCACTCCAGAGGGTAGTTGGGATCTGGCAACACAGAATGCTCCCTTTGCGGGCCTCTCCCAATAGCTATAAGATCTCATCTCAAGAGGACATAAAAACATTAAATGATGCACTTGCACAAACCCAACAATGGTTAGCTCAGAACCATCTCCTACTAAATACTCTCAAAACTGAATTTCTTTTGCTCTCCCCACCCAATCACTCGGCTCCTACCCTTGACTGGATTAAACATCTCACTGTCCTAAAATGCCCCCCTCATGTTGTAGACTCTGCCAAAAGTTTAGGTATCACCCTGGATAAACACTTAAAAATGCAAGCGCACATCAGTGCTACTAGTAGGGGAGCCAATTTCCAACTTAACACACTTAAGAAAATCAAACCTTTCCTACCCCCCGAAGACCTCAGGCTGGTGGTTCAATCCCTGATTATCTCTAGATTGGAATATGGGCTGGTGACCCTTGCTGGACTTCCCAAAGCTAGCTTGGCCCCACTCAGAGCTAACCTGAATGCATCAGCTAGGCTCATAACGGGCTTGAGAAAGTATGATCATATTTCCCCAGAACTTCTGCAACTAAATTGGCTATCTATTGAAGCCAGAATCAGACTCAAGATACCTTGCCTGACTCTTAAAGCCATACACTATAACACCCCGTACTACCTGGCAAATAAGCTTAAACTATCGAGCTCCAGCAGGAACCTTAGAAGTACGTCCACCCTTCTCTTGAAAACCTCCAAGATTCAAAAAGAAAAGATCTTACAACCGTGCTTTCACTGGTCTTGCTCTGAGAATTTGGAACTCCCTGCCATCCGAGATCAGATTCAATCCTTCCACAACAGCCTTTAAAAAACTGGTCAAACAACTACTCTTGAATGAACGTTAACACCATCATCCTGTGATCATGCTTTTGCTTTTATTAATACCCAATTTTGTTGTACTTCACTGATGTGTTTTATTGTATGCTTTTACGTTATTTTGATCTAGTCCTCTATGGCTCCTTAATTGCATTAACTGGTGATCTCGCTGTTGCTTTTGTTAAAAATGTCCTTGATTCGTTTTGCACTTCTCTGTTGTGTGTTATTTTATGACATTTTGCTCTTCGTGTACTAGGGCACCGTGTATACCCCCGACTCGTAACCTGATCGTTTTCCATTATGTTGTACCTTCACCTGCTTTCACTTTGCATTTGTACCCTTGTTTGAACCAACTCTGTACAGCGCTCTGATACCCCTATGAGTCTTGGACGCGCTCTATAAAACTATTTACATAAATAAATAGAATAAGCCCCAAATGAAGTAATCAGATTGTTCCATCCAAGGCTGATAAGTTTTTTTAAATCACACAATCAGATTGATACCCTGCAACATAACATTGTTTTTAGAAAAAAAAAACTTAAAATACTTGCCAGTTTCTAAGCTAGCAGAAGCAGGTCCAGCTAATGCTGGATTTATTAGCGTCTCTAGGCCTTGGATAGGGGAGATTGGGTTTGAGAAGGGACGAGCATTGATTGGTAGTCTCTTTCAATGTTATCTAATGCACCAAAACCCTGCCTGGAGAACAGGTTTGTGGATTTAGCAAAGACAAGATTAACATGGGCTATAAAGGGGGCACTCAAAGGCAAATTGTGAATCAGACTATCAATAACGCTCTCAACCACGAGCATGCCCAAATATGGGACTGGTCCCCAATTGGACAAGTCTCTAAGGAGTGTATGTGCTGCCTAATTCCTTGTATATACAAAAGAGAGAGTGAGGTGAAGTCTAAACTTAAGGCTGACCTGCAGTTGGTGCTATAATCATTTCAATCGGCAAATTTACATTTGTAGAAAAAGATGGGGGGGGGAGCGCTCCTCATCTGAGTAACCCTGGTTCTACCAGTCCCTCACTTATCAATCTAGTGCAGTGTTTCCCAAACTGTGGTCCGCGGACCCCCAGGGGCCCGTGACACATTCCCAGGGGGTCCGCAAGCAATAGTTTTAAAAGCACTTCAAAGTTCCTTGAATAATCTTTAGTTTTCGGGCAACTATAAAAGTGTCAAGATAACATCCAGTGATTAATGTACCTGCTGGAGAGTGATGCGTGTTTTGTTCAGTAGCAGGTTTGACTCATCTAAGGTAGCGCAGAGGGTTAATACGCCTGCTACAAAGAATGTGTACCATGCATTTAAAAAAACAAAAAACTATAGTTTAAGTACATAGCTCAGTGGGTTACTGCTTTTGTCACAGAGATTCTTTTGTTATTGTGCAGTTTATGAGTTACAATCATAATCTAGAACCTTGAGCTATGACCTGCCATCAAACAGCTGCATGCAAACTGCATGGTACAAGTTAGTATGATATCTTTTTTTCCCAGTCTTTCATAATCCTCATATTGCCAAAAAGGTTTGTTTGGGTAGAATTAAACTGTTATAATTAAAGTCAAAGCTATCCCCTATGTTACATTCTGTATCAAGATTTTGTGCTTCTCCAGACCAAGCGCTCGTAAAAAATGCTCACCAGTATGGATGACGTGAATCCTACACCTTAAAGTCCCCTTAGCCTCATATAATATAACATTTTCAATACACCGATTTACACACATACGATTCATTGTCTCTGTATGTGTGTGATGTAAAGTGCACTGACACCCTACACTTGTATGAGAGATGCTATAAAACAAATTGAATACATGTGACAGAGGGGCTATTGAGAGAAGAGAGGCACTGTTGGAGAGTGATAGTGAAGGATTCAGAAAAGAGCCCCAAAAAGATTGTTGTACTGGTGCATAGTAAGGTCATCATTTACTATGCTTTAAAAGCAAATTCAATTCAATACATAATGACAAATGTGTTGCAGAATACACCATTATTTCCCAAATTTCCTTGGTGGGAGAGCCCCCCAAAGTTTGCTTTGCAGTGGCCAGGCTCACTCACTGCACTTAGTACTGGTCTGACAACATTTGCCAGGGCTGCTTTAGGTTTCCAGTCTGGCCCTGGCAGGAGCCTCATACTGCGAAATAGAAACAAACATTGAAAAGGTAGTTGCCGAGATGCAGCGCTAACCATCCCATTAAAAGTTTTCGATTTTGCTAATTCTTTCTATATAAAATATTAAAATCTTTAGTGATTGAAGTATTTTTTTGGTGTGCACAAGTGTGTGTTTACTTTTTTCAAACTACTATTTTAATGTTTGAAATTTAAATCGTACAAATTATTTGGGGGTCCTTGGCTTCCAATAGTGACTCAATAGGGGTCCTCAGGAGTCAAAAGTTTGGGATCTTAGACTGGTTTTCAAACTGGAATGGCATGGTGAGCAAAAAAACGATGGATTTAGGCCCAGATCTCTGTACTGGGGTGAATGTATGACATTGTTCTGCATTCTGTCCATCAACTGTTGTTTTTGCATTTGTCACCCGAGTGGGACGGGTATGCCCAGACGTGGGTCCCGTGCTCTCCATGCCACTGGAATCAAGCTATCCTGGCTGAAGAGGGGTGAAACCCCGAAACTGGTCCTAGGATGCTTGTTTCCAGTCCAGGGAGGACCTGGCTTCGCAGTTCGGGCTGGACTGTTCCCATGAGGCACAGGGTCAAGACTGATTTTCACATGGCTGTGTTCAAACTGGAATGGCATGGTGAGCAAACAAAACGATGGATTTAGTCCCAGATCTCTATACTGGGGTGAATGTATGACATTGTTCTGCATTCTGTCCATCAACTGTTGTTTTTGCATTTGTCACCCCGAGTGGGACGGGTATGCCCAGACGTGGGTCCCGTGCTCTCCATGTCACTGGAATCAAGCTATCCTGGCTGAAGAGGGGTGAAACCCCAAAGCCGGTCCTAGGATGCTTGTTTCCAGTCCAGGGAGGACCTGGCTTGGCAGTTCGGGCTGGACTGTCCCATGAGTTTGCACTTTTCTCTCTCTTTTTGCCTTTTTCCTTTTGCCCTTATTTGCACTTTTCTCTCTCTTTTTGCCTTTTTTCTTTTGCCTTTTTCAACCTGTTTTTCCCTGCCGCTGCTGCCCCCGAGGCCCCTCTCCCCCAGCACGACCAGTGCAACCTGCCCAATCCAGCTCCCCTCCACGCTCTGGCCTCCCAGCTGTCCAGCCCTCCCCGACCCCTACTTAATGACGGACGCTGCAGGGACAGGCGAGCAAGACCACTGACTCATTGTCAGTGAAATTGCTCACCCTCCCTCGCAGCTCCACCATTAAGTGAGGCCTTCCCCCAAGCCCCTGAACTCTCGAGTTTCACCTGCGCCTCATCCCTGGTGGTCCAGTGGACCTCTGTCTCCATTCTCTTGCTCCGCTTTTTCTCTCCCTTTTCACTCGTTTTTCCCCAACTTCTATCTCCCCCTTCACTCTCCTTCTGTGTCTTTCCTCCGTTTTTCACTCATTTTTTACCCTCATCTCAATCTCCACCTTTCACTCCCCTGTGTCCTCTGTTTCTTTTCTCCCCTCTTTCTTACACTTTTGCTGCCTTATTTGCACTTTTCTCTCTCTTTTTGCCTTTTTCCTTTTGTCTTTTTCAGCCTGTTTTTCCCCACCGCTGCTGCCCCCATGGCCCCTCCCCCCCCAGCACGACCAGTGCGACCGGCCCATTCCAGCTCCCCTCCCCGCTCCCACCTCCCAGCTGTCCAGCCCTCCCCGACCCCTACTTAATGGCGGCCACTGCGGGGCAGGCGAGCAAGAGCACTGACTCATTGTCAGTGAAATTGTTGCTCTTCCTCCCTCGCAGATCCACCATTAAGTGAGGCCTTCCCCCAAGCCCCTGAACTCTCGAGTGTTGGTGTTCGAGGCCCTCCTCCACCCGCAGGTTTCACCTGCGCCTCATCCCTGGTGGTCCAGTGGACCTCTGTCTCCATTCTCTTGCTCCGCTTTTTCTCTCCTTTTTCACTCGTTTTTTCCCTCACTTCTATCTCCCCCCTTCACTCTCCTTCTGGGTCTTTCCTCCATTTTCTGTGATTTTCCCCTCATTTCAAGCTCCCCCCTTCACTCTCCTTCTGTGTCTTTCCTCCGTTTTTCACTCATTTTTTACCCTCATCTCAATCTCTCCATTTCACTCTCCTGTGTCTTCTCTGTCTTTCCTCCACTCTTAATTGCACTTTTTCGGTCATTTTTCCCTCATTTCAAGCTCCCCCCTTCACTCTCCTGTGTCTTTCCTCTGTTTTTCACTCGTTTTTTACCCTCATCTCAATCTCCTCCTTTCACTCTCCTGTGTCCTCTGTGTCTTTCCTCCCCTCTTTCTTGCACTTTTGCTGCCTTATTTGCACTTTTCTCTCTCTTTTCGCCTTTTTCCTTTAGCCGTTTTCAGCCAGTTTTTCCCCGCCGCTGCTGCCCCCGCAGCCCCTCCCCCCCAGCACGACCAGTGCGACCGGCCCAATCCAGCTCCCCTCCCCGCTCCCGCCTCCCAGCTGTTCAGCCCTCCTCGACCCCTACTTAATCGCGGCAAGCTCGTCTGTGCCCGTCCGCGACCCGACTTCGGCCAGCGCCAGGAACCCTGGATCTCTGCCCCACCATTGCTATGACCCAGCAGCACTCCACGCTCTCAACCCAGGCTGCAAACAACAACTGCAAGCTAGCATCACCAGCCGACACCCACAGACCCTTCAGCTGTCACCGCTGCCGGCACACTTGCAGCACCGCCAAGCAATCCGCCCGCAAGAACACAACCGAACCGAAGACCCAGCAATGCATCCTCCTCAACGTCCGATCCCTCCACAAACACGCCACTGAAATCTAGGACCTCCTCGACAGCACTACCCCGGACGTAGCATTCTTTACCAAAACCTGGACCAACACCACCTCGGGACCGGACATCGCCATTGCCATTCCCCATCGTCCACAAATCCACCCTCCACCTGAGCACACTCCCCTCCTGAAGAAACCCTCGGTGGACCCCACCGACCTCAAAAACTAAAGACCCATCTCCCTGCTCCTGTTCCCAGCGAAAGTCATCTAGAAAGCTATCAACAGCCAACTCGCCACATTCATCGAAGAGCACAACATCCTCGACTCCTCCCGATCCGGTTTCAGAAAAAAACACAGTATGGAAACCGCACTCCTCGCCGCAACAGACGACATCCGTAACTTACTGGACAAAGGAGATACAGCAGCCCTCATCCTCCTCGACCTCTCAGCGGCGTTCGACAGTCTCTCACCACACCCTAATACGCAGACTCAACAACGCAGGGATCCAAGACAAGGCCCTCGACTGGATCCGCTCCTTCCTCTCCGGCAGAACGCAGCGGGTCAGACTCCCCCCTTTCCTCTCGGACCCTACCCCTACCACCTGTGGAGTCCCCCAGGGGTCCTCCCTCAGCCCTACACTCTTCAATGTCTACATGGCTCTGCTCGCCCCCATCGTCAGAACCTACGGACTCGACATTGTGTCATACGCAGACGACACCCAACTCATCCTCTCCCTATCCAACGAACCCAACACCGCCAGACAACTTTCGAGAAGGCATGGAAGCCGTCGCCAAATGGATGAAAAACAAATGCCTACAAGTTAACACCAACAAAACGGAAGTACTCATCATGGGCCCAAACCCAGACACATGGAACGACACCTGGTGGCCCCCAGCCCCGGAAGCCTGCCCACCCCCACGGACCACGCACGCAACCTGGGAATCATCCTGGACTCAGAGCTCAAAATGGACCGCCAGATCAACTCTGTCTCGTCCTCCTGCTTCCACACCCTCCGCCTCCTACGTAAGACCTTCAAATGGATCCCCCTCGAACACAGAAAGACCGCCACTCACGCCCTGGTCACCAGCAGGCTCGACTACGGCAACACACTCTATGCCGGAATAAACAAAAACCTCACCCGCAAGCTACAGAACATCCAAAACGCTGCCGCAAGACTGGTCCTCAACCTGCCAAGACACTGCCACATCTCCCAGCACCTGCGCACACTCCACTGGCACCCCATCGAAGCTAGAGTCACCTTCAAGATGCTAACCCACGCTCACAAGGCCCTCCACGACACCGGACCAGCATACCTGAATAGCCGAAACAAATTCCACGCACCCCAAATGACCCTACGATCAGCCCAGCTCTCCTACGCTGTGGTCCCCCGCACCAGAAAGACCAGATCGGGAGGCCGCCCCTTCTCCTTCCGCGCGGCCAGAGCCTGGAACGACCTTCCCCTCCACCACAGACAGATAACATCGTTCCCCATCTTCGCAAGAAACCTCAAAACCTGGCTCTTCGACAGTCCACCTCCTTGATGGACTGGAACCTGCGAACCCCCCACACCCCCCAGCGCCTTGAGACCCTTATGGGTGAGTAGTTGCGCTTAACAAACACCTGAAACACCTGATGAGGCACAGGGTCAAGACTGATTTGCATACGGCTGTGTTCAAATTGGAATGGCATGGTGAGCAAAAAAACGATGGATTTAGGCCCAGATCTCTGTACTGGGGTGAATGTATGACATTGTTCTGCATTCTGTCCATCAACTGTTGTTTTTGCATTAGACTGATTCTCGGGAAGCCTCAGCAACATTTCCAGAAATGAGAAACAGAAAAGCAGTCAAACTTCATACTAAAATGGATTTAAAGGACCTCAAAATGTAAGGTAATAGTGAGAACAAAAATTCATTTTTAGTGAACACATCTTGCCACACGTTCGCGATGTAAATAACAGGTGTAATTATTACCCAATTTAATAGTAATCAATTTACCACCAGCAGACGTAAGAAAGGCTGCCTTAACTTCGCCTGGTTGGATTCAAACTTGTGACCTGCAGATTAAAGCTGGGACCTGGGGTCAGCATCAAGCGTTTTTCTCAATGAGCCATCTTGCATTCATGAGAAAATACTGAATGAATCGAGGACTTTGAATAGTCCATTAAGTCAGAGATCCCACATTCACATTTAACACATTTAACACAAGACAAACTGAAGCGGCTTTCTTAAGAGATTGCTCATTGCCTTTGCCCACTCCACCACTGATGACAAGCAGTTTTGGAGACATAAGTTGAGTTAGAGCTCAGTAACAATTTACTATTTTCCCCATTTGAGTAGATTACCATGAAATCCCCATACATTGCATTAAAAATGTTTTCTGATTTTAAATATCACCTTCACATCTTTCACTGCCACTTCATACCTAGCCCTCCATTTTCAAGGGTTTACAGTGACCCGGAGTGACTTGCTGTACCATTGCTATAGCTATGCTAGTAATGTAAGACCTATAGTATCACATAATGGTAACGTTTACATTTTTCAATTTTTAAGGTGTGGAATAATGACAAAACACTTGGTGGAAGTCAATCAAGGAACTGGAGGGAGCGTAAAGAATCCACCGTCACAGCAGCCCAAAGTCCTCCATCTTCTTCCCAAGGTACAGACAAGCACGCTGATATTTATAGTCACTTGTTTTTTTTATTTTTTTTATTTATAAAGTTTTTATTTAATGCAAGCCAGTTACAATACAAACAAAAATACATATAAACCAGAAAGACAAGTGCAAGCAGCAGACAGAAAATAAATACCAAACATAAAAAAAAAAAATAATAATAATAATAATAAAAAAATAAATAAATAAGTAAATAAATAGATACAGCTTGTTTTTTTTTTAGTAACCAACAGACGACAGACCAGATAAAAACAGATAAAAACATATTAGGGCGTAAAAAGAAAGAGAGGAAAAGAGAGAATAGCCAAGAATTATCCTGCTTCACCCTCAATCCATTGCAGAATTGGCGCCCAAATTTTCATTCCCATAGACTTTTTTTTAGTCCCTTTTGTTCTATATATAGCATATTCCAGATTATATATTGCTAATAAACGTGCCCTCCAGGTACAAAACGATGGTGCTTCACGACTAATCCACTCTTGGGTAATACACCCTCGAAGAATTGCCATAAGGATAAAAACCAGGTTTCTATTATACTCGTTCGATATCTTGGAAGAAACTCCTAACAGAACTAATTCAGGTGTTATTGTTATTACAGATCCAAGTACTACAGTGAGGAAGGATTGAATTTCATGTAGCAAAGATGTTAAACGTGGGCAGCTACAAAACATGTGAACTGCGTCAGCAGCAAATAACCCACATCTACTACATGCATTACCAGTGGTTGAGCCCCATTTAGAAATTTTTGCAGGAGTATAATACAGGTCAAAGATGGCCATAAAATGCTGAGCACGCATTCTGCCCGTCAACAAAACAGAGTTAGCAAGCAAAATAGATGTCTGAATCGAATTGCTATCACAGTTCGTCTTCTCCGCCCACCGCTGTTGAATATCCAACATATCATCAGAGCAGGAAGATAATAATAATTTGTAATATACACCTATCCTTTTTTTAGTGTATAAAGCGTCAATGATAGGAATTTCGACCAACCCAGAGTGATCCAGAGAGGTCATCTTCTTAAGAAAGCTATGCACCTGGAGGTACTTGAAATAATCCAGATTTGTAAGATTAAACTTAGATTTAAGTTCCAAAAATGTTATAATGCGGTTATTATGCCATAAATCACCTAATACATTAATGCCACTGTTCCCCCATCTCGTCATTGTATAATCTCTAAAGATAGGAGGAAATATATGTATAGACATCAGAGGGGTGTACTTAGATATGTTTTGGAGTCCTACGTGACGTCGGATTAGCTTCCAAACAAAAAAAGCAGCTTTCAATATCTTAAATTTTGTTTTTTTATAATAGCTGGGTTCTATATTAGTTAGCAAGCACCCACGCGCCTCAACTCCCAAAGCAAATTCATAGATTGAAGGAGCATGTGACTCTTGTAATTGTACATTTGCGCCAATTATCAAAGGAGAAATAAACTGTAAAGCAGATGCTAAATAATAAAACAAGAAATAAGGTGTATTCCATCCTCCCCTATCCTTAGGAAGGATCATCTTCTTATACGCTCTACGTTGGCGTTTATAGCCCCACAGAAATCTAGTCGTCATTCTCTCAAGTTCTTTAAAAAAAATAAGAGGAAATTCTAAAGGGACAGAACGAAATAGGTATAAAAATTTGGGAAGAATTAACATTTTCAACACGTTATTTCTCCCATATATAGACAAATGCAAATAATTAATACGCTCCAACATAGAATTGGCTTTTTTTAGAATTAATTTATAATTGAGTTCCGGGATAGAAGATACTGGTGTAGTAATCTGAATGCCCAGATATGTCGCCACCGTAACAATATTGAGGTGGACCAACGGACGAACTGAAGGAGTCTGGCCCACTAAGAGAATTTGCGTTTTAGCCATATTAAGTTTGTACCCCGAAAACAAACCAAACTTACATGCCAACGCTTCTACCTTTGGGATAGCCTTAACAATATTTGTTGTAATCACGACCACGTCATCGGCATAGGCCAACGCTCTGTAATTCACTCCCGCCACCGGAACTGGGGAAATATCTTCAGTTTGATTAAGCTCTTTAATAAACAGATCAATATAGATAGCAAAGAGTAATGGTGAAGCTGGACAGCCCTGTCTGGTCCCCCGATTGATAGAGAACAGGGCAGATGACTTTGTCCCAATTCTTACAGAGGACAGAGGGGATTTATACAGAGTTTTCAAGGCCGAGATCATAGTAGGTCCAAACCCCTTCAGGGAGAGCATATCCCAAAGATAGGGCCAGGCCACCCTGTCGAATGCTTTTTCAGCATCCAACAGGGTGATTGCTATAGATGTTTTAGTACCCTGAGCCCAGTCCATAAGGGCAATGATCCTACGGACATGATCCGTAGTATCCCGCCCGGGTATAAACCCATGTTGCCATCTAGAGACTATGGTGGCAATTATCCCTGATATCCTTGAGGCTAATATTTTAGAGAAAACTTTGCTATCTGCATTAATTAGCTAGATTGGCCTATATGAAGCCGGGCTGGTAGCAGGTTTATCTTTTTTCAAAAATGCCATTATTATTGATTGTCTCCAAGAAGCAGGCGCTATTCCTTTCTGTGCTTCTAAAAAAGTGGCCAGCATGTCTTGTTTCAATAAGTTCCTGAATAGCCTAAAAAACTCCAGAGGGATGCCATCAGGCCCCATTGCTTTACCCGAAGCGAGAGAGGATAACGCCGACTCAATTTCATTCCATGTAATGTCAGCATCTAAAGCCTGAACTTGAGCAGTGGTTAATTTTGTGATGTTATGCAATGAGGAAAAGTTCAAGAAGAGCTCGTTAGAATATAATTGAGCATCTTGCTCGTAAAGCTTTGAATAGAACTGTCGGAATACCTCAAGGATTTCATCGGGATTATTATGGATTAGCCCAGTAGCATCCTCAACTGCAGTGACAACATTAGTGGTCTCTTTTAATCTTATTGTTTTTGCCAAAATCCTGCCAGAATTTTCCCCCATTTCATAAATCTGTGATCTAAATATTGCGGTCTGCTCAGCCACTTTAGTAGCTAACACCTCATACAGTCTAGCTTTATGTATATCTAAAATGGTTTTAATATGGTCTGTGTCTTGTGCTAGACTGATAGAAATGATTAATTTAGTCTCCCATTCCAGAATTGCTTTATAATAACGATCTAGCTTATTCCGGATGTTCTTTTGTTTTCTAATCGAATACGACAGAGTCTCCCCACGTACTCCTGCTTTAAATGCATCCCAAACATTTTGGGTCGATGCACTCCCCCTGTTAAACTCAAAAAACTCTCTGATCCACTTTCCCATATGTTCTATATATGCCGGGTCCGCCAGTAACTTTCGCTCAAAGGACCAAGTACTCATCAGAGGTGTATCTGGTCTGTCAATTTTAAGCACTAATAAAACCGGATTATGATCAGAAATTATTCGTGGAAGAATTTGAAAGTCAATATTATGATTAAACCCTAGAGTAACAAAAAAATAATCCAGTCGACAAAGTTTTTGATGTGGTGAGGAAAAAAAAGTATACCCCGGTGATAAAGGATTTTTGTCAAAGCCCACATCAGACAGACCAAAGTCCAAAACTAAAGCTCTTAATGCCTTAAATGTCTTTTTTTTCAGTCCAGGATATATTGAAGTGCCCCGTATGTCTAGACCACCTTCCATATGAATATTTACATCTCCGCAAAAAATTAGAGGAGATGACCAAGTGGCTAATTCTAGGTTTAAAAAATGTAATATGTCCGGATCATCTGTATTGGGGGCATATACTGAACATATAGTCCATAATTTATTATCAATACAGATTTCAATAATCATCCATCTACCGTACTCGTCTGCTTTAGATCGTTTCAGACTGGCCAATCATTTTCTCATAAGGATAGCAACGCCTCTAGTGGTGGTACCTTGACGAGTACAGCCCAATAACTGCATACCCAATTCGTTAAATAAATGTATATCATTCCAGACCAGATGTGTTTCCTGAAGACACAATAAATCAAGGTTCATATTCTGTATTAATTGGGCGCAGACCCCCCTCTTTTCCCTATTGTTTAGACCACAAATGTTCCAAGAACAAATTCTCAAAATACCCATCTTATTGAAATTAATCCAAACAACCTACTGCCACTGCATGAATCTAAGTTAAGACATACCTCCCGTATGAAAAAGAATAAATACCCAAAAAGAATCCCTTTTATTTTAGAACTCCAATCAGTTAAAGCACCAGACTGTCTGTAAATCTCCAAGACGAAATAGCAATTCCAATACGAAAACATCTTATAGCACATATCTTTCTTTACACATTCATTTGTAACCAAGCTTGCCCCCTCCACACCCCAGGCCAAAGCCCAAACCCACCACCCCGCAAAAGAAAAAAAACTACCCACCCCCTCCCCTATCCCTACCCAGACCCCTACCCATAATGGGCCGAGGGACTGAAAAGTCCCTACCATGTGATGTTGTGAGAAGTAGCCTGTGCCTCGCGGCTCGCTCTACAACGTATAATATGTCCAACATATGTCAAACATAATAAGTAAAAAAAAACAGCTCAGTAAACTTCGCTACAAATCAGCTTAAGTAAAATTAAGTAGGGTCAAATAAACCAAGCAAAAAGTGAAAGTTGATGCCTCATCAACAGAGAGAAAAAAATTCTGGGATCATACTCATAGTACGGCTAGCAACTCCTTAGCTGCCCCTTCGGATGTAAGAAAATAAGAATTTGCTTTATGAATTACTTTCAATTTAGAGGGATTGAGAAGAAATACTTGGGCCCCCTTAGCCTGAAAAGACGGTATTAGCTGGCGAAACTGCCAGCGTTGTTGGACAGTGGCATGACAATAATCAGGCCGAACAAAGAACTCCAAGCTCTTCCCCCTGCGCTTTCGATCTGGTCTGGCTAAGTCATATAGAGCCTCTCTAGCCAAAAAGTTATTCAGGGTGATCAATATGGCTCTTGGTCTAGGAATGCTACCAGATCTAGTATTCATTTGAAATGGAAATCTGTGGGCCCTTTGGAGTTCCACATCCCACTTCCAATGTGATAATTCCGGAAAGGCTTCAGCGAAAAGTTCACTAACAAATTGCCTAACATTCCCCCCCTTGCTCCCCTCAGGAATACCCAAGATACGTAAATTATTGCGCTGTGATCTATTTTCAATGTCAACCAGCTTCCAGTTAATCTCTTCCTTTAAACTCTCCAAGGAAGATATCTGTGTTTTTTGAATATTCATCCTATCTTCAATTTCAGAGATCCTCTCTTCGGCTTCAACCACCCTTGCGGTAATTTCGGAGCATGATCTAGCCACTCGTCTTAGGTTATTTTGCAGCTTCCGTACAGCCCCTTGTGTTCGTAAATTCTCAGTTCTCGTCTCTTCACGATGTTGTAGCATGAGCTGATATAATGTACCCAACGTGACCACAGGAGCCTTAGAATCGTCTACCTTGTTTGAACTCTTGATAGTGGGGGAACCAGCACTAGTTCCTTGTATCGATAAAACTGTATTTTCATCTGTTTCCCATTCTGGACTAGCTGGGAGCCCCTCCACCTCGTTCTCCACCTCCTTCTCCTCATCATCTTCATCAGAAGAACTCCTGTGGTCCTGTATTAAACTGCTCGAGCTATTATCGCTGGCTGCGTCACCTGTCTCCCCATAATGGTCTATGTCCCCTTCAAGACTCTCAGACTCCAGAGGATTAGACAGGTCCGACATGGAGTAGAAATTCCCTGCAGAGTCAAGTGTATCAGAGTCAGTATCACCTACTGGGACCGCCACCTCTTGTATATTTTCCCCAACCGGAATCACAGCTGCAGGGGAGTCAGTCTGGCTGGTCACTTGTAATACACAAATCTAAAGTTTTCTTCCAACGCTCTTTACACCTAAAAGGGATTCTTCTTGAACCCATTTCTTCCATCTTGCCCTCAGAAACTAATCACTGCTTTATCATGTGTATCTCATTCATTTCATTTTCTATACTATACCTAGGAAGGTCACTCTCAGAACCTACCATTCCAGTTAATAAGCAAATCAATGCAGCTAAATCCACTTGGAAATCTGTGTGGGAGACTGCTTGTCCCCTCCTTGCACCCATGAAGCCTCTCCCTGTACTAAGTGTATCTATCTTTCCTCCTGGCAAGAATCACTGTTACATAGTTTTTTTTTTATAAATTCAGTGCCATATACCTATATGGCTGTCCTCAGATCTTGACTGGCTCTGATGAATCTGGGGGTCACATCCCGTAATATTTAACACTTCTGTGTGCACTTCTAAATGTGTGAAACATCCTATCAGCACCAATTGCAGCTGTTTTACCTAATCACGGGAATCACTGACCCACTGAAAGTTATTCATTCACTTTTTACAAAAGATTTTAGATTCACAACTTCTTATGCAGACTGACTCCTCTTTAGCATAAGATTGTGGCCACAGGCACCAATGACAAAAACACCAGAGCAGACTGTGCAGGGGATTCGCAACTGTTTATACAATTAAATAATATTAGTGGAATAATTACGTGTACCCACGTAAAAAGCTAAATTGAAACGTTTGAATGATTGCTGCCATCAAATGAATCACCAGTATGCACTGATAAAATGAAAGCATGCATTAGGAGCAAAAGTTATACAGTGAGATGCTAGGGGCAAGCATATTGCCTCATCTTCTAGAAATGAAAACATTCACATTTTGAACAGCTCCCAAATTCCCATTACATTTAAAAGCTCAGTTCGTACATTTTTTTACTTTTGAATTAAACGAAATATTTCATAATTTGTGTATTTGATGTATACTTGTTTCTGTATTTTTGTGTGTTGTTTTGAAGTTCAAATCTCACAAATTGCTTCGGCCAGTCCTGGCTTCCAGTAGTGATACTGGAGGGGTCCAAAGTCAAACAGTTAATAACCTCTGTACTATGACTATAGCACTGCCACCTGGAATATTAAGTTGGAATCATACAACTATGCATGCACTCAGTAATGAACATTAAAGTACAAAACAGCAATGGTACGACGTAATGTGCAATTTCTAGTGTTAGAAAAGCATTGCAACATGTACAGTATTTACATAATTAGCAGTGTGCTACATAAATAGGAAGAAGGAGGTTTCATAGCCCATTCCTTTTAAAAGACTGTTATTATTAACTTTGGATGTAGACATTATAAAGTAGATACATGAAATGTATTTCTCTATAGCTCATATACAAATGTGGCCATCTTAGATATATTACGGAAGGCACGGGACAAACAGACAGAGAAGTAGCAGTTCCATTTAGGAGGCACGTTTGATGCAGTGGATGCTGTAAAAAGCCCTCGTCGGTAGAGTGAACACATATACAGATTATAAACAATAAATACTTCAATGCATGCATGCTTGTTGTTGGCTGGGCATACAACACTTTTTGATTTAAGAATGTTGTAAGAACATGTTTTTCTCATGTTTTTTTCTGCTACCATTCTTCCAGATTTTAAAACGTTCAATGTAATAAAGGGAAATATTGTGCTATTAAACATTCAATGAATGATTCTAAACATTCACATGCAATTTTTCCAAACAAACAGGTAGCTTTTTTATGGTTTAAATCATTTATTGCGCTTTCTCAACAAACAATACATTCCACACTGACATGTTGCAACACGGCCCTTGGAGGATGTACTACAAGCAGAAACAGCAGGCCGATTTAATTAAAGGACGTGCGGAAAGAAAACAGAACAAGCTCACAACATATAAGTAACGTACCCCACCCTCCCCCCACCTTCTCCCTTGTCCACCAAAAGAAAAGGGTTAAAAGTATGCTGTGTTGAGAGCTCGTTCTGAAACTCAGACCTCACCCCTTGACTCCTCGGGGTCAGAAATCGGCAGAAGGCGGCGATACCTTGGGCAGGTGACTTCCCTAAATTCAGACGCAAGTAGGGACAGAAAGGGTTGCCACAGCTCGGCAAACGAGAAGCCCCTCCCTGCCCCCGTCAGCGTCAGCTTCTCCATCCCCAGAACATACCAGAGTCGATGTAGCCAGCCTATGAAAGTGGGGGTCTGGGGGGAGCGCCAATGTGTTAGAACATTTTGCACCGCCGAACCCAACTCAATTGCCATGAGCCGACCCCTGTGAGATTTGAGTGGGAAGGTCACAGGATTTGGGAGGCACATAAAAGGACGTAAGCCGGGTAGCGTGGTTTCTGCGTGTCCAAGTGTGTGTCGATTTTGTCCAGAATTTGAGTTCAGTATGTCTGGATGTGTACGCAGTCCCAGAGCAAATGAACCAGTGTACCAACCTCCCCACACCCTCTCCAACAGGTCGCGTCCTGAGATGGGTCTATGGCATGGAGCCTTCCAGGGGTATAGTACCAATAAGTAACGAGTTTAGTAAGGGTTTCTGTCAGTCCCATGTGGTAGGCCGAGTGGCGAGCTCTGTAGTAAACCCCTTCCCATTCTTTCTGTGTGAGTGTTCTGCCCAGGTCTCTTTCCCACCTTGCCCAACTAGCATTATACATGTGTGCATTCCGGGCCTAGAGCATTTTATAAAGGTCCGAGGTAAGCTTTTTGTCCGAGGTACGTGTGACAAGCCACTTTTCGTATGTGGTCAGAAGTCTGCTGACAAAGGGCTTCATCTGGGAGTGCAAGACCCAGTGACGTATTTGACAGTACTGAAGCCTCTCAGACTCAGGGAGCCCATATTCTAATTTGAACTGGTGAAACGGCATATTTCCGTCCACGTCGAATAGGTGGCCCGCCGAGCGGCAGCCCGAAGACCGCCGAGAGGGAGAGGTAAAGAGCCACCGATTTGAGCATGTTGACCTTGAAGCCCGATGCCAGCGCAAACGCGTCTAACTCTGCAAGGCATGCCGGTAACGCGATGAGGGGATTCGAACAGGACATCGTCGGCATACAAGCTAACCGTATGGGTGTATCCCCCAAACCGGATCCCTGTAATCTCAGGGTGAGTGCGGAGACGATGGGCCAGCGGCTCCATATAGAAGGCAAAAAGGAGTGGCGACCAGGGACATCCCTCTCTCTACTGGGAACCGGGCTGATGTATGGCCGTTAACCTGCACCGTAGCTGTTGGGAATTGATAGCAGTTAAGGATAAGCGTCCGGAACCCCTCCCCAATCCCGCGCGAGTGAGAACCTATTCTAGGTAAGGCCAGTGGACCTGATCGAATGGCTTTACGGCATCGATGGTGAGCAGCATATATTCCTCTCGAATTCGGGAGGGCTTCTCAATAAGGTGTAATACCCGTTTTGTGTTGTCGCTCGTCTGCCGTTGGGGGATAAACCCAGCTTGATGTGGGTCAATGAGCTCGGGAAAATAAGGCGAGAGACGAGCTGCTAGTATCCCGGTGTATAACTTGAGATCGATGTTGAGGAGGGAAATGGAGCGATAAGCCCCACAGGCCGTCCTATCCTTACCGGGCTTCGGAATAACTACTATGGAGGCCTCAAGCATCTCAAACGGAATCGCGCCCGGTTCGGCAAATGAGTTAAATAGCTTCGTAAGCACTGGGGCCAGCTGAGAACAGAATGTTTTATAGAAGATAGTGGAAAAACCATTGGGTCCCGTCGCGAAATGGCCGCTATGACCACCTCAACCCTTATGTCGCGGCCGAGGTGGTCTGCTTGAGCCATCGTCAGTGTGGGCAAGCCATCTGATGCGAAATAGGCGGCAATGTTTGCGAGGGCAAGGGGGAGCCAGTGTAGAGGCAGGCGTAAAAATCTCAAAACGCCTCTGCAATTTCAGAGTCTGTGGAGACTCGCCTTCCGTCGTCACGCTGGATCTCCCTTACCCCTTGTTTCTGGCGGGTTTATCTTAGTTTCTGGGCGAGTAGACGGCCGCACCGGTCCCCACCCACGTAATAAGCGTGCCGCAACCGGAGGGCCGCATACTCTGCTCTATCTTGATCTAGAGCGGCTAGCTGTTGGCGCATAGCTTTGAGCTGGCGCCAGACGCGTGGTGCTCCCGTCCGCTGGTGTATTTGTTCCAATTGAGAGAGAGATCGTCTCTTTTGCGTCTACGCTCTGCGTTCTCCGCAGATGTGATGGCCACTAATTCCCCTCGGATAACTGCCTTAAGTGCCGCCCATTGCGTGGAAAGTAAGGTGTCGGAGTTCATGTTGTGGAAGAGGTGATCTTTTATGGAGCGCTGAATTTGGCCAACCACTGTGGCTCGATGTAATAGAGTGTTGCGGAGGTGCCAAACCCTTGGGGAACGCTGTGTAGGAGGAAATGAGAAGGTGGCAGTAACTGGTGCATGGTCCGATAGAGAGGCCACCCCCATCTCCACAGACATAACCAATGCCTGCAGAGGTGTGGAAGCCAGCAGGTAATCTAATCTGGCATATGTCTTGTGGGCGTGGGAGTAGAAGGGCAATTCCCAGCTGTGGGGGTGAGCGCAGCGCCAAAGGTCATTAAGGTCTAGTTCGTGCAGTCGAGTCAGTCCGGTCACAGATATCGCTCCTGTTTGGTTGGTACGCTGGCCAGATCTATCTGCAGTGTTATCAAAAACAATGTTGAGGTCACCCCCCAGAAGAATCCTACGCTCTATGAGTGCAGTAAGAAGAAATTTCTCAGGACCTTCGTTGGGGCCGTATACTGAGCCAATAGTGAGTGTAAGGCCTCCTAGGGCGAAGGGATATGTAGGAAGTCGCCCTTTTATTTCCGCCTCTTTATGAAGGACTTGTCCCCGGAACCTCTGCGCAACCAAAATGACCACCCCTGCCGTTTTAGTGGGACCTGAAGAGAACAACTGTGTCGGGAACCTAGGGGATTTAAGGCTGTGGCAATCCTTAGACAACAAGTGCGTTTCCTGGAGTAGGCATATGTCCGCCCCGGAGTTTTCCAGGCAGGATAGGACCGCCCTACGTTTAACTGGGTTGTTAAGGCCCCGTACGTTCAGGGTGAGTATTTTAAGCGTGGAGGGGGTCATGCAAGCAATAGGAGGTGACTGGCCGTACCTGGTGCCCCGGGTCCCCTGCGCTGCGAATGCCTGGCGTCTGTTGTACAGGAAGGACCTACTTGAACGAGAGCGTGTAGTGGATTGAAAAAGGTGGTCACGGTACCCCAAATTCCCCCAAAAGGTGCAAATCCCAACTGAAAGTCAAATGAATGTCTTATCGCAAGTGCAGAACTAAAAAAGAAAAATAGAAAAAGTTAACATGTAGTCCATCATCCCATGATGGTTGGAAGAAAGTTAACATGGGGGGTACTTTGTGGACGAAGGTGGGCCCACCCCGTCAACAGCCCAGAGCATACACTGGACCTGTCAAATCAAGCCAATTGGTTCGTGGATGTCAGCCGGGCTGTGATTTGGCCAGTTCTGCGGAGAGGGTCTCAAGGGCCGATTTCGGGCCCTGTGAAATTTCAGCAGGAGGAGGTCTTTTTGGCCGGCGACGCCGACCTTGCTGACGCCAGCGGGGTTTCCATCATCTGCTTCTTATTTAGGGCCTTCATCTCCGCTATCTTCCTCTGGAGGATCCACTCCAAGTAGACGGCAGGCCTCAGAAAGGTAGCGCAATTGAAACAGTTTGCCATCTTCCAGCCAGAATGGGTGGCCCCAGCTGTATGAGATGTTGAGTTGCCGAAGGTACGCTGTGACAGGTTTAAAGGTTCTGCGTTTTTGTAAGGTGAGGGTTGCCATGTCCTGGTAGAGAACCGGAGATTGACCTCGGATTGTCAGGGGATGCAATTGTCTCGCCTTTTGGAGGATTTCTTCCTTGGTTCGGAAATCCTGCACACAGACCAGGATGTCAGATGGCGGGGCTGTCGCAGCCCGTGGAGTGCCCACTCTGTGCGCCCTGTCCAGGCGGAAATCAGTGTCCAGAGGCCTGCCCAGGATGTGGTTGAAGAGCTCCCTGGTGTACTTGAAGATGTCGCCTGCTTCCTCATCGGTCTTCACTCCTCAGATCTGGATGTTGTGGCGACGGGAACGGTTTTCTATGTCCTCGAGATGCGACTGTAGGTCCACTTGCTGATCGTAGATTCTAAGGACCTCCTGTTGGAGTGCTGTCATCTCCGCACTTCTCCTCCAATTCGGCGACTCGCTCCCCAATTCCGTCCCTCCCCCTGTGAACGTCTTTGATTTCCGCCGTAAGGTCCCGCTTGAGAGTTTGCAGATCTTCCCATAGTGCGACGAAGAGGGACTCCAGAAAGGCTTTGGTGATTGGTTCTCCACCTTCGCCGCCCAGGGACACGGCATGCTCGGAGCTCTTCGTCATGTCACTGGTGTGTCGGGAGGAGGACATATCTTGCCTCAATCAAAGTGCAGGGCCAACGGGGATGAACACTGTTTGGGCTCTCCCAGAACTAAAGCGGCTGGGTGGGGCCCCCGCTGGTCTGGCACGTGAATCTGTGCGTTGGGCACTGGGCTCTCCGCAACCGTGTACCGATGATTACCCTGGGCGGCAGGAAGCGGCGACTCAGCTTCGCGGTGGTGCGTCCGTGTCAAGGCTCACCTCACAGGCTTATGCTGCACAGCGGGGCCTCGTGCTGGACAGCAGGTAGTGGTGGGCCCCAGCAGCTGCCGTGGGGGAACGGTACAGCAAAGTCCCTCCGTTGCCCCCAGATGGTCTCCTGTCCTGGGGGCCCCCTCGCTGCAATGTGGAGTATAGAACCACTCTCCGCACCCAGGGACAGAAAATAACCTCCAGCGCCCGCAGGATGGTGGAGGGCTGTGCTGCAAATTGGCGGGTCGTATCATGCCCCACCGCTGGCAAGTTGCTGCGCCAGAGGTTTCTGTGACGTGTTGGGGCCTTAGTTACAGATGTTGACTTCCGTCCCTATTGTGCGGGCTCTGTGCTTGCGGCCTGAATCCACGCTCCTCCAGCTAAGCCCCACTCTCCCGTGGCCGACGGCCACCCGACTCCCAGGGCCTCCCTGCCTCTCTCCCTCGTAGCGCGTCGCTGCCCCAGAATAGGCTCTTGCTGGTTGAAGCCGCCGCCCAGATAGTAGTGGCGCCGCTGTGACTGGGGATGCTGTGACCCACAGGGGGCTTGGGGAACACTCCCCGTAGCTTTCCTCCCGCAGCTGGACCCCGAGCCGACTACCCAGTCCCGGTCACTTCGGCGAGAAGCTTCTCGTCCTCGGTGGCCAACCGCCACCCGATTCTGCCGCCCCCACCTTCCGCGTGCTCCTGCGTTGGAGCGCTACACCAGGGGAAGACTCGGTCGTCAGCTGTAGGGGCAGGAGGGCCCGAACGAGCCCCGGGACCCTCAACCTGCCCCGACTCACCATCTCCACGCCAGGCAGTCGCAAAATGGTGGGCGGATGTCGGCGATCCCGGGCCTCCTCCTCGCTGGGGTTGGGCTCTGTCGGGATGAGACAAGCAGGAGCCTTCGCGCCGTTAGGTGCGGGGGATCTTCATGTCAAGTCCTCGTCAACAAACGGCCTCTCTGGTCCTTCGTCCCACGGGCCGATCTCGGACCTCTTCAGCCCGCCGCTGCTTTCCCTTGCTGCGCCTCCTCGAGAGTCCGGCCGCAGCACCGCTGGCTCCCGACTCACGTCGGAAGAACAAGCCTCGGCAGCCGATCGCACCCCTGCAGGCGTCTCCGTCAGTGTTAGACCTGTCAGCCCTAGTGTGGTCTTTCCCTGTGTTTTTGCCCTTGCCTCATTTTTTCCACCCTCTTTTTTGTTGGCCTTAGGTCTCCGAGCGCCTTTCCATTGCTAATCAGTGTTAAGGTGCAGGTGCTCTCTTCCCCCAATATGGCTACCACAGGCCCCTGCTACTGTGGAGTGGCCATTTTAGTAGCACCCTAGTTGCCAGGAGCTGGCTGGGACCCTACAACATTGTTGCGACACCAGCCTGCCTTTTTGTCCTATAGCTAGAGTGGGGAAGCTCCTGGAACTTGTTGGAACCTTCTAGAAGAAGGGTGGGGTTTACTTTTGCCGCCTTAGAGGGTGGTCACCTGACCTAGGGATACTTAAGGAAAGGAGGGGAACCCAGGGACAACCTACCAAGCCTGACTGAGAACTCCCTCCAGTCACCAACTCATCCTAAACCCCCCCCCCCCAAGGAACAAACCTACTAAGGGCGCCAGAACCAACAAGCGCCACAAGGACCTTCAAACTTACCACAGAAACTTATCACAGAAACTTACCGCAGAAACTTACCACAGAAACTTACCACAGAGCTGCTGGGGGATCGACCAGGTACCTGCGCTGTGCCACTCCTGCGCTCCCTGACTTAACCTGGGTCCCCTCCCCAGCTTGTTCTGCCATTGGCGTGTGGCCTGCCGCCTCCCAGCATACCTGCCCTGAGTTGGGGTGCCTCTGAGGGAAAAAGGAGGTTCTAGGCGCCAAACACATCGCCACCCCCCGAGCAGTGGGGCCGCCCTTAATTTCTACATCCCCCGCTGGGGGTGCCCGACAGGAATCACTCACCGCTACGGCCCGGGCCCAGGGCGACGATCCCCGTTATCTCCGGGGCCCGCGAGGAAGACCGGGGCCCCGTCGCTGTGTCGCCGACGCTATACCGCGGCCCTCCACAAGCAGAGGGCCGCCAGAACCCCAGTGAAGGCCTCGTCAGGCCGCGCCACCCGGTAGAGGCCGTGTAGGCCCGAAGCCAAAGACTCCAGTCACCTGACGGGGGCGGACTGCCAAACGCCGCCCCCGCCGCTGTGCCATTCGTCGAGTGGGCCGCGCCCCCGCAGGCCGCGCTGTCATTGGCGGCTGCGGGCACAAGCCTCCACCACCTCCGAGGAAGTGCCGAGTCCGGATCGGCCCGGACACCGCCGGGAGACTCGCGTGGCTGGCGGGAGGGGCTCTGAGAAGCGTGAGCCCCCGCCCAGCCGTGGATCTTCGTAAGGGCCTGCGGAAGGCCGAAGAGCCAGGTAACCCCCAGGGGAGGAGGGCGGGAGGCCCGAGAGAGGCCCGGAGCTCGCCTCTACCCCGGGGTGGCCCCTCGTAAGGTCTGCTGGGCAAAGTGACGTCCTGGAAGACAGAAGCCTGGGCAGATAGCCTGGAGAATTTCTTACCCTATGAGGGGCTCCCTGGAAGCCGGCCCACGTGATGCTCGCCCCATGCATGGCTCTTTAACTGTCGAATCCGCCGGACATTGGTTGGGGCGCCGAGAGTCCGCCCGAGTAAAATTGGCCCCTGTGTGGCTCTGATGTACGGCCCGGTAGAGCGCTTGAGTTTTGACAGAGTCGGGCTCTGATCCCTTACTACATCTAGCGGCCCCTTGTGTTACTGCCCTGTTTAGCGCTAATGAGATGCACTGTCACACGCTCAGACGAGATGCCATGCATAGCACTGTAATGGCTTGGGAAGTTTAATGCTCTCATTCACTGCTAGACGTAATGCTCTAATTCAATGCTAGATGTAATGCTCTAACTCGATGCTGATTTAATGCCCTGATTGAAGGCTCTGATTTAACGCGCTTTTGATTTGCTATGTACAGCGCTATGCTTAAATGCCATATTATGAAGGGCTATGGAATTGCTATGTGCAGCGCTCTGTGTAAATGCTGGGTTTGACGCTCCCCAGGATCACCAGGTGTCGCGCTTTGATTCAATGCAAGGTTTTGATGTTTTAATGAACTGCCAATCTATTCCAAATGAAATGCTTTTGATCCTAATGTTGATCTAGATAAAACTGATTGTTTTTATTCAACCTACTGTGTGGTGTCGATTATTGCGTGCGTTTCCTGTCTCAGTGGATGTGTGTGCTGTATGGTCACTTTACACGTAAGCCTTTGGATGCCTACCTGCTTGCGCCACGCTACCCCCATAGGGCCTGGTGACCCCCGGTCCTACAGTCAGGCTCTTCCACTCGAGCCAATACAGGTACGTGGTCGCCTGATAGCTGAAAGCGGCAAATAGCCGGTGCTTTGATGGGCCGTCGGCGGTAGCGATGAAACAACACGTCTGCTCACACCGCCATCTTCCAGGTAGCTTTTTTAAAACAATATAAAAATGATGGTGACTTGTAGACTTTAAAACAATTTCCAGGGACTGAAATCATTGTAAACGTATAACTAGCACATAGAAGGATAAGTCCTATGTTTGTCGTCTCCTAGCTCTAGAACACACAGCACTGCAGACAAGAACCATTTAATCAGTACATTCAGTCTTATACTCAGAAAGGTTAAGGACCCTAGTGCTGTTTTTCAATAAATCTGGTACGGCTCAGATTCTAAAGTAGGTGGAGCGGTATTCCCAGGTGGGGTACTGCTGTGGCTGATAATAAAAGGCTGGGTGTTTCTGAACATCCTTTTCCTAGGGGGTGACATAAACTAACCTGGTTTTGCTGGTCAGAAAATGTGGTTGTTAAGATTTTATGAGGCTCGGGGTCATGGCTTGCCCAATCAAGATGGCAGACTTTGAGTTCGCTCCTGGCCATCCCCTCTATCCTCCATAATCAGGCCACTGAAAACTGCGGGATCATCAAGGGGTTCAGCTGGTGGCCCCTGGACCTGAACGCCAACAACTAAGCCGCCTTGAACCTGCGCAGGGTGTGCCTCCAGGTTTGACATTTTTAACCCCATTTCGGAATTACAGGTCATGACTATTCTCAGTCAGACAAGATCTGGATCACCTTGGGACCCGTGTCCTCCAGTCGGTTCCTGAGGTTATAGCTAATTACCTAGTTACCTAATTACCAACAGCATGTTTTCTGATGGGTATTTTCCATTACAATGGATGAGGGCATCCATCCTCCTGCTGTCGAAAAAACCAAATCTGGATAATAAAGACCCTAATAACTATAGGCAGATCTCATGACTACCTTTCCAGGCCAAGATCGTGGAGAAGGCTATGAATATAGAGCTAACTCAGTTTATTAAAGATAATAAACTCCTTGACAGCTCTCAATATGGCTTTAGAAGTCAACGTAGCACTGAGTTGGCCCTGATCAATGTGTTGGAGGACATAAGAGAGGTGCTGGACAAAGGCGGGAGGACAGCCTAGATCCTGCTGGACCTCTCGACGGCCTTCAACCCAGTCGAACACGATCTTCTTATCGATCGAATCTTCTCCTTGAGCATTAGGGGTAGGGAATTTGATCTATTGAAGTCTATTCTCAGAGATAGGGAGCAAATGGTGGAGTTTGGTGGGCACAGGTCCCACTTCTTCTCTTTTTTTGCGGGGTGCCACAGGGCTCCTTGCTGAGTCCGACCCTTTTTAACCTTCATGTCACCCCCCTCTGCTCACTTATAAAGTTGTTCGGTTTAAAGACGGTATCATATGCTGATGACACACAAATCGTGGCATCCTTTGCAGGGGACCCAACAAACACTGCATCGAGATTTCCCGACTCTATGCGAGAAGTTGGAAACTGGATATCCCAAAACTGTCTTAAGTTAAATACGGGGAAACCAAGGTGCTTCTATTTGGACGCGATATCGCCTTTTGGACATCAAGTTGGTGGCCACAGGAACTGAGAAAAATCCCCACTCCAGTCACTAATTTTGAAAAATGTAGTGGTATACTTTGACACCAAGCTGTTCTTCAAAGGGCAAATTAATGCGATCCCCTCTTCCTGCTTCTTTATGATTAAAACTCTCAGGAAAATATTACCTTTTATTCCGTTAGAGCTTCAGAAAGCTGTAGTTTTGGCTTTTATCCTATCAAAAATCGATTATTGCAATGGGGTATTTCTCAATATACAATCACGATTTCTAAAAAAAATGCAGGTCCTCCAAATTGCAGCAGTTCGTATGCTACTTGCCATCCTCAAACATCAATCCTGCCCTAGCAAGTTTGCATTGGCTACCAGTTAAAAGATGAATTGAATTTAAGGCCGTTTGTATCACCTTTAAAGCCCTATATGGGCTTGGCCCTGACTATTTTACACGCAGTTTCAGGCGGTACGTCCCAGAGAGGCAACTCCATTCAGGGACATTCTCCAACCTTGTAATCCCAAGGGCCAAACCTGCCTCCTGGAGGGGGAATAGGTTTAGTTGCGGGCACAGTTAGCTTGTGGAACTCACTTCCTCTGGCACTCAAGAAGGAAAGCAACCTTCTGGCGTTCCGCAAGCTTTTAAAAACCTGGCTGTTCAATAACTAGCCCAAACTCATTAATCCAGCCATGCCTCTTTGGTTAGCCTACTCTGCAGATCCGCCGCGCCTAGACACCCTTGGGTATTAGTGCGCATTACAAATCAAAATTTCATTTAATTTCATCCGTGGTCCTGGTGGCCAGACAGTTTGGACGAGCCCAGCCCGTGGCCTTCTAGCCTTCCCTCTTGGAGTGAGAAGATGTTTACGGCATTGGAGAGGCGCTGCGGAGGGATGCTGGTGTTGGACGATCCTCCCTCTGGAGTGACCTTGAGGCCTTGTTAGACTCCCAGACACAACTGTGGGTCGACCAGACTGATCGCCGCTGGGCGCAGTGCAGCTGCTACAGGTTCGCATGGCCAAAGAGATAAGTAGTGTCTCCAATCCCCCATCCCTAGACAGTATGGAGAGGGTGACCGAGCAGAGCACTTGTGCATATTCTGGGATGCGCTCACGGCCAGGTGGGCCTCCGCATGGTGGGCAGACTGCTGCCACAATTTTACTGATTTCTCTGGGGGAGCCATCTCAGGGCTAGTGCCTCTTCCCCAGACTCGCCAGGGCACCTGCCTGCTTGAGCACCCTGAAGCTGGAGCCATGGGAACCGGGCCTTGCAAGGTGGCATTGTCAGGCGAGTTGGATGTCCCACCTGATCCCCATATATAGCAGAGCCAAATACAAACCTGACTTTATCCACTCTTTGGCATCTCCTGGTTTGATCAGGGGAGCCCATGCTCGCCACGGTGCTGCGTATTTCAGGGCCTAAACGTCCTTCCTGGATGCCTCTAACTCCAAGGTGTGCCATTGCAACTGCACGTAGGATAACATGGGGAAAGATAAAGGGAACATAGCAAATGCCCAAACCACGATGGATAGGTTCACCACCAACATGATTATGAATGCAGGACAGCAGGGGACTGTCCCCCCAATCACTGCTCGACAGAGCCCACTAACATCACCACCATACTGCAAGAATCCAGAGTGGTGCTTGAAACTAAGATTGGGGAGGTTAAAGAAGATGCATCGCTTGTCCATCAAGACCTTAGCACTATGGCCCTCTCTCAAGACCAAAGTGGCCAATTTGCTGTCTCTCACAAGCGCTCTCAAATGGCGCGCTGAAGGTACCGAATATAAATCGCGGAGCAACAACCAGCAACTTGTGGGCTTCCCCGAGGGGTCGGAATCCTGCGGATGTCCTTCAGAAATGACTGCAGTGGTGGCTACCAAAAGACACCCTTTCATAATGGTTTGTGACTGGAAGGGCACACAGGTCACCGGCCAACTGCCTCTGTGCCCACTGATAGCCAGGATCCTCAACTAACGGGATAGAGACTCCATCCTCTGTGAGGCCTGAAAACTTCGGACATTAACATTCCAAACAACTTGGATTATTATATTCCCAGACTATGCCCAGAAAACAGAAAGACAACAAAGGTCCTTTGATAAAGTGAAACATAAACTCAATGCACTCAATCTCATATACATGCTCATCTCCCAGCCAAACTCGAAGTGCTCCACGCAGGCTGCTCCCCCTTCTTTCAAAAGACACACAATTGATGCGGCACCCCGTATGCTGCATGAGAGTGGGTGGCCGAACGGTCATCACTGCAACACCCAGACTGGGATTCCAGGGCTCCTCTCAGAGAGAAAACCCCTATGCGCCCTGAGATCTAAACAATGCCATTGCACCAAATTCAAGATAATGAAAATCAAAGTGCCAAATTCACCAAAACACCGTAAAAAGTGTGTAACTACTCCCAAAACTATCTAAATGGAATCTATCATGAACGACTAAAAGTGCTTGTGTCATTGAAAAAATAAGCGTTAAAAGATCTACCTCTCTAGAGTCCACCTGAAATCTGAAACCAGATACAGATAAACTCAATAGCTGCGCAGTACAATTACTGTCTGTAAAATTAAATGCAAAAAGTCTAAGGTTCGAATAATGCAATGTAACAAAAAAGACACAGAAAGGAATAAGCCAAAGTGTGAAGGAAACTAACGTAAGTGGATGAGTTAAAAAAACGAAACTCACCAGGCGTCCACAACGCCAAACAACAACCAAAATATGTCTTAGTAGAAACGCAATGTGCCGGTCCGGACACTGAACGCGATGCTGAAAATAATACACACTGTCAATGTGGGTATGCTGCGAGCAACACGCCCTTAACAATAACGCTTCCCTCCGTGAGAGTGTACTCACTGGTGCTGCCTTACAAGCCGAACTCCAACAGTTGCAAACCCCTCTGGAAATGCCACGATTCAATCTTGTACTTCGCGAGTCGCTGACTTGGGTTCAGGCAGTCATTTGAAACATGGAACGCGTAGCATGCTAATACAAAATCTTGTACCTCGCAAGTCACTGACTCGTGTGCAGCCTATCGTATAAAACGTAAAACGCACAGCGTGCTAATGGGAAAAATGAAGGAAGGACTAAATCTAACTGTGCACCATGAAAGGCGGTGGCCTTGTTGGATGAGTAAGTGAAAGCAAAACATAAGTGCTCACCAAAACCGAGTGAAAAAATAAAAAGAAAAGATAATGAAAAAGGATAGAATGTGAAAAGGAAAAGTCAATAATATAAAATATGTTCATGTAATAAACCAATGAAATAACAATGAATAAACATATACATGGAGGATCAGAAACAGTAATGCAACCCATATAACGGCAAAACATTTGATATCAAGTAGAAATAGTGATGGCGTATGAATTCACGTTACTCTGTATATATCACTACTATTAAGGGAATCAACCCTCATACATCTGTAAGGCCGTAAAATCATTCTGTATACAAAAGTGTATAAACAAACATAGTGTTCTAAATTGTCGCATCATATCTTGTTCTAAACATGTATACGAGTGATCTTTTCAACTCTAATCAACACATATTACATTACAGATTATCTTGTTAGGGCAATTTACATAAATTATCAATGCATCAAAATGCTCTTGTAGTGGATATTTAAAAAAAAACATTACTGATACCATCAAAGAATAAATTTACGGAGATAGTGCTATTTCTTAGACCTGGCCGACCCCCTGAGACCCGTCTTCTCATCGCCCCATTTCCCTTATAAATTTCGAACCTAAATTGTTAGGGAAAATTCTGGCCGACCGCCTTAGGCGGTGCATTACCGATTTGATCCATCCTGACCAGGCGGGATTCATGCCACAGAGGGCCACTAGACATAACATCATGAGAGTCCATAACGCTATCGCTGCGGCCCCTGCTTTAGGCCGTCAAGCTGCCCTTTTGTTAGCCGATATCGACAAAGCATTTGACTCACTAAGTTGGGCCTACCTTTTTCAACTGCTCGAAGCAATTAACTTTGGACCCCGTTTATTGGCATATATACGCCTGCTCTACACGGACCTGACGGCATCAGTTCGAATTGCGGGACACCACTCTCGCCCCTTTCCGAACTAGAGGGGTACCCGCCAGGGTTGCCCACTGTCTTCATTGTTGTTCGCCCTGTCGGTTGAGCCTCTGGCGGCCTGGGTCAGAAGTGACCCGGTGTTAAGGGGATTCGATTGGTCCCGCTCAAGATCTGATCGCATATCACTATATGCGGATGACGCTCTCTTTTTTGTGACTGATCCGTGGTATTATGGACCCCGAATATTAGAACTTCTTAGAGTATTTGGCGGTACCACCAGCCTCCACGCTAATCCAGCTAAATCCATCCTCTTCCAAGTGTGTGGACATCAAGGCCGTGAATCATGGGCCGCGCAGATGTCCCGGGCCACAGATGGTTTGAAATATCTGGGAATATTCAACTCCCCGTGCCCTAAGATTTCATGGGCACACAATATCACCCCACTGTTGATCCGTCTCAAAAACAAAACTACAATATGGTCTGCTCTCCCTTTATCCCTCTATGGGCGCTCCGCTATCTTCAAGATGGTATCCCTGCCTCGGAATCTATATCGCGTCCAAAATTTCCCTTACCTTATCCCTCGTACATGGTTTGCTCAAGTCGACGCAATACAAAATAAGTTCCTTTGGTGACGCTGTTCGCGTAATAATAATGTGATCACAGGGGCATCTATTTTACACCCCTGGTCAGGCAAACCCGTTAAACTACATTTTACAGCCAACTGCAACACGCAAAACTTTATTTACATAATACTATGCCCATGTGGCATGTATTATGTGGGGAAGACCGAAAGATCTTTGCGGACCCATATAACAGAGCACAAAAGTAGGATTAGAACGAAAACATTGAGCTCACCTTTGGCAAGTCATTGGGTAGATGAACATCACACAATTGCACAGCTGAGATTTACTGTGTTAGAAATTGTGGAGAATCGTCATGATAGAGATATGACAAAATATATCACCCAGAGGGAGACATTTTGGATCAGATATTTAGATACCATGAGCCCTAAGGGCTTGAATGACAAACTGGAGCTATCCTGTTTCCTGTAGGGAAACATAACATGTTTGCAACGGGACATTATTATTTTGTACTATGATCTTTAGAAATATCTTTCAGTAAGGCGATACTAATCACATTGTTTCCATGTCAACAATTTATTATTGTTTCTCGACAATTTGAAATTTGGTTTTGAGTACATTGACAGTACTTATTGGGTTGATTTGAATAATATGAGTCTTATGTTATACACATGTACATGTATTATTTGATGGTATCAGTAATGTTATTTTTTAAATATCCACTACATAGCATTTTGATGCGTTGATAATTTATGTAAATTGCCCTAACAAGATAATCTGCAATGTAATATCTATTGATTAGAGTTGAAAAGATCACTTGTAAACATGTTTAGAACAAGATATGATGAGACAATTTAGGACACTATGTTTGTTTATACACTTTTGTATACAGAATGATTTTATGTCCTTACAGATGTATGAGGGTTGATTCCCTTAGTAGTAGTGATATATACAGGGTAACGTGAATTCATACACCATTACTGTTTCTAATTTATATCAAATGTTTTGCCGTTATGCGGGTTGCATTACTGTTTCTGATCCTCCTTGTATATGTTTATTCATTGTTATTTATTGGTTTATTACATGAACATATTTTATATTATTGACTTTTCCTTTTCACATTCTATCCTTTTTCATTATCTTTTCTTTTTATTTTTTTCACTCGGTTTTGGTGAGCACTTATGTTTTGCTTTCACTTACTCATCCAACATGGCCACCGCCTTTCATGGTGCACAGTTATATTTATCCTTCCTTCATCTTTCGCATTAGCACGCCGCACGTTTTACGTTTTATACGATAGGCTGCACACGAGTCAGTGACTTGCGAGGTACAAGATTTTGTATTAGCACGCCGCACGTTCCATGTTTCAAATGACTGGCTGAACCCGAGTCAGCGACTCACGAAGTACAAGATTGAATTGTGGCATTTCCAGAGGGGTCTGCAACTGTTGCAGTTCGGCTTGTAAGGCAGCACCAGTGAGTACTCTCTCACGTAGGGAAGCGTTATTGTTTGGGGCGTGTTGCTCGCAACATACCCACATTGACAGTGTGTATTATTTTCAGCATCGTGTTCAGTGTCCGGACCGGTACTTTGCGGTTCTACTAAGACATATTTTGGTTGTTGTTTCGCGTTGTGGACGCCTGGTGAGTTTCGTTTTTTTACTCATCCACTTACGTTAGTTTCCTTCACACTTTGGCTTATTCCTTTCTGTGTCTTTTTTGTTACATTGCATTAGTCGAACCTTAGACTTTTTGTATTTCATTTTACAGGCAGTAATCGTACCGCCCAGCTATTGAGTTTATATGTATCTGGTTTCAGATTTCAGGTGGACTCTAGAGAGGTAGATCGTCTAACACTTATTTTTTCAATGACACAGCACTTTTAGTCATTCATGATAGATTCCATTTAGATAGTTTTGGGAGTAGTTACACACTTTTTACGGTGTTGTGGTGAATTTAGCACTTTGATTTTCATTACCTTGTTTCTTGAGCACCTCTATGGACAATGTTGCTTTAGTATCGCCTCACACATCACTCATTCACATTGCAATTTACTGACCCTTTTATTTATCACGCAACACTGTATGAACCTTCCCGGAGGCTATGGGTCTATTACTTCAGTCATTCTAATGTTTGAATTACGAAACACTGATTTATAATTGTATGCATTTGTTCATAGATATCCCCTGATGAAGCGTGCAGGATACACCCGAAATACATTGGGATGGGGCAATGAGCTTATCTACGTTGTTCATGTTTACTTGAATGGACTTTGAAGCCTATTTTGGATTTGGATCCACATTTTGAGAAAATAAAAATAAAAAGAACAACAAGAAGCACTACAGTATGATTGGATACGTCTCACTGTTTATTGAGATTAACCATTGCACAACTGCGTTGAATACTGTGTCTACTATTGTTTTCCTTTTGTGAATATTAGCAAAAAGATTTTGATAATACACACTCATTTGTGAGTGTATCAGGTAGTGCACACTGTGTCTAGAACATTGTGCTCTAGTTTGTTTTTTCGTTTAGAATTGGTGTAGGGGTGGAACCACCTTAGAGAGTACACACAAGTGAGATTACATTTGAATACTAGGTTTACTGAGTTAAATAGTCAAATTTGAGTGCACTACAGCTGTTGCTAGAATCGCCATTTATTGCACCGAATTCAGCCGGAGTCACGGATGCTCCACACAATCCCGGACCCCTCTGGGATGGAGGCCCGGGTGCACACTAGCTTTACCATCATGCAGTCACCGGTAACCCACCTGAGTGGGGTAGAGGGACTCGCCGCATTGTGCCTTATGCAGACACACAGTGCTGGCAATACTAGTACATTCTCCCAACACAGGCAAGCCACAAGCAACATCACCCCGAAGTCTTGCAAGAATCTCTTTTTCTTCTTTTCTTGTTTTTGAGTTGAATGTTGAGTTCATTTGTTCTAGGGCGAAAGATACTTTGAGGAAGGTAGTATGGGGTGGGAAGTATTGGAGGTCAGGAAATTTGTTAATTTGCGTTTTTGTTCTGATTGTCTCGCCAAATGCTACTCACCACACACAATGCCTATAAGAAGACAGTCTGAGCTATCATGCATGACCTTGCCCCCCCGACCCCACAGCCACCCCGTCATGGGATGATACCTCACGTTAACATTACTGATGATACATGACGGCTTACATGGCCTTAACTTGGAACAGCGTGGGACTCCTAGACCGCATTAAAAGAACATCTTTTCCCTGTTATGCCAAGCTTTCCGCCCAACTATCCTTCTGCTGCAGGAAACATAGTTACCACAAAAAGGTATGGCAGCTATAGGTAGAATACAAATTACAGTATTCCTACTCTGAAACAGACATCCAGAGGTCCCAATAGGACAATCATAGAATTCCTGTGCGAGTGCAAGAGAAAGGGAAGGTTATCCTTATGGAAGAGGAAGCTTCACACACATAATTGTGGCATGCTTCATCATCGGCAACCTCTCCCAACCCTGGCAGGGCAATACCACCAGCGCGGACTCGACCACCTATTGGTCACGGTGCATGAGGGAGTTCTTAGCTAAAACTACTGGATAAAAGAGGGATCCAGATCAGTGAATTAAAAATACCTTATAGTCCACTGGTCAATTACCTTTATTAGGGGGAACCATAGAGAAGACTGAAAACAAATGGGATGGTTGGTTGAGGGCAATGTCTTCCACCGTCACAGTAGCTAAGCCAATATGTTTCTGCCCACATTAGAAGCCCAATTGTGTCTGAGGTCTTCTTCAGGGCCAGGGATCCCTAACTACCTCCTTGGACCCTTTATGAGCTTGAGTAGAATTCAAGGTCTTTAATAAAACTCAGTGATCTTCACAGACGTGTTATGAAAACAAGATATAGTAACAAGCATTGAAAATGCAATAGGTCTCGCCTTTGATTAAGTTAAAGCCATTTGCTTTGCTAATGGTATTGTATAGCAAAGCAAATGGCTTTAACTTAATGAAAGGCGAGACCTATTGCATTTTTAAAGCTTGTTTCCTATTGCTATTAAGACAGCAGATTTAAAAGGGTAAATTCTGTCACTCTGTCCCTCGGGGCTAAAGCTTGTTTCCTATTGCTATTAAGACAGCAGATTTAAAAGGGTAAATTCTGTCACTCTGTCCCTCGGGGCTATTCTTTAATGGCTGAGTTCTCTCGTCTGGTTTGTGAAGGCACATTGTAATACTTTGCAGACTATCATTTTCATTAATAACCAGAAGCATGTCTCTAGATTATTATTATTTAATTACTTCACATAAAAATGACTGTTGCAAATGATTACGCTTGTGTTTGTTTTCTATCGCAAGCCTTCGTGGTTAATACCAGATGTTTGAAGTTCTTGACTTCAGCAGTTTATCTAATGCTCCGAGAGGGTTCCAACATCTTGGCCGACCCCAGGGGAGTCGAGCTTATTAAGCCACTCCGCCAACAACTAGCGTACCACGAGGAAGGGAAGCCTTACAAATGTCATCCAGTTTCATAATAAAAGTGGCGGGGACGGAGATATCATCAGCTTTTTTTTAACATAACGCACATTTGTGAAAAAGTGAAGAGCGTTCTGTAAATCATAAAATACCTAATTAAACAATGTGTCTTGTTGTGATCAATAATACCGGCGGCAGTAGACACTTTATGACTCCTCCCGCTCAGAGTGAATGTAGACATTTGATATGGGCATCTTTGCGTGTAAGAGGGGAAGGGGAAAAGTGTCGGAGCCGGTTGATAGTTTGGGGATGGCGAAGTGGGCAGCGCTGGGGGACAGATCGAGCGTGCATGGGACAGTAGAGAGGGTTAGGGCAGAGGATATGCTGAGAGTAAGCAGGTGGGAGAGAACAGCGAGTGGACAGTGTGATGGGCAGGTCGAGGATTGTGAGGTCAGGAGGAGAAAGAAAAATAATGTTTGTAGGGAATGAGGGCGGATGGACAGGAAGCGAGAAAAGTTTGTTGGAAAAGATCAGGGAGAGCCGCAGGGAGGAGTGAGAGTGGCCGGAGCGAGGGACTGTGGAGGAGGATCAGAGAGGCACGAGGTGGGCGTGGAGAGGAAGGGTGAAACAGATGGCCGGCTTGCAAACTTTGCCTGGCTGCATGCACAGCGGCGGGCACAGGCAGGGCAGCGCTGCGCTTCACGCGCAGAGACCCACACAGATCCCCACCGTCACTCCGCAGCGAGCAGCGCAGCCCCCCTTACCTGCTGGGACATCCTGAAGAGCAGGTTGGCCTCACCGGGCTGCCATGTGCCCATGAAGGCGGTCTCGCTGCTGTGCTGTACTGCATGGGGCTGCCGGTTCTGGGAGGGCTGGCTTCACGAGCGCATAGCAGTGTGCGCTGTGCCAGAAACAAAGATGGCGTCAGCCTGTCCACATGGGCCGTCCTCAAAGTGGACCAGGCGATAACCGAGAAGCTTGCTTTCCAATAACGCGCCATCGTTTAACGTAAACGATGATGCGAGCCAATGGAAAGAGGGGTGGGGCTTCAAGTATACTTCTGGAATCGTATCGATTCCAAAAGGCACTCACATGGCGAGGGCAGCGCCTGCGCGCTGCTAACACCAGGCGAGACCTAAAAAGTGGGCTCTGACTTTAATGAGGAATATTCTGATTTACGAACTGCATCACGATCCCTGCTAGGAAATATATAATTCTTCATGAAATACAGTGTTTTATGCAAACAATAGGAAGTACAGTGCCTAGTGCCTAGAGACTTCTAACTTGTTCATTTGTAATAAAAGGATCTAATATTGTTTATATTTATTTTTGATCTCCTTTCCTACTTTGTTTCTAGACGACCACCTACTCAGCAGCAGTAATTACTTCGAAAGTATTTCCACAAACAGCTCCCATTTCCTCAGTGCAACATTTAAACAGACCACTGACCTGCCTGAGCTGTTCAGCAAGCTGGGACTAAGCAAGTACACGGACATCTTTCAGCAGCAAGAGGTAGGCTGTCTCAAGCAAATGTTGACTAGGCTTCAGTGGTGGCCTGAGTGAACCGGGGCAATGGAAGTGGGGGGTGCCGGAGGTGCTGTAGCACACCCCAAGACAACCTTTCAGGAGCTCAGAAGGGGAATGAGCAATAAAAAGGCCATTCAATTTTGTTTTTTTTTCTTCGTTCACCGATAGATGTCAACTGCCATGCAATTTATTCTGACAAACAGCTGATTTTAATATGGAGATTGTTTTTTAGCTTTCCTTTCTTTGATTACAAAGATCGGGAATTATGCAATGGGAACCAAGTGAAGGTCTTGCTGGGGTTCAGGAAGTATGAAAGGAAAGACTGCAGGGTATAAAATGTTTTCTAACACACAACAAAATGGGAACTTTCCAAATATTTAAAAAAAATATCAGCCACAAGAAAAGTTCAAACGAGGCACATTGAGGTCACGTATACCAAGAATTTTTAACAGTTACAAACACCCTGAGTTGGTGTTTGCAACAGGTAAAAAAACTTATTTGAGTATAGTAATACCGTTTTAGGAGTCTGTAAAAAATGAGTGTTCTTTCAAGGGTGTGATGTAGGTGCCCCTTCCAAATACTGAATCAGTGTGATATGTATGAATGTTTTGCAAATGAAATTCGATCACAAAACAATGAAATATTACCAACTCCGAAGCTGGGGAGGTAATGGATCTCCTTCTGACCCATTTTCCTTAATTAGTTAAATAAAAAAATGTTTTCTGCGGATCAGGCAGAGGGTCAGGTGACCACTACCAACTCTTAAACAAACTTTTGAAAAAGTAAACCTATGTTTTTGAATGTAGCCATTTATCCTTTAAAGAAAACGGGTTGCATTTAGAAAAATAATTTACTTTATTAAAAAGTGATCAGAGACATGATGGCCTAATGCAGCGGGTAAAGAGTTTTATGATTTTATGCATAGTAACTTTAAGCACTATAAAAGAAAATTAACATGTAATTAAAATGTAGACATTATGTCGAGCAAACTGCGCTGATGTTAACGTTGGTCAATGTAGACCCCAAGTCTAAAATAGCAAACTTTGCTTGCAGCCATCTTTCAGCACAAAGTCATCCTTTCATTTCGGAATACTCTGCACACAGACGATTCATGCACCAGTAGCTTTGTAAACATTGCTTTTAGATGTAATGTCACTTTTCCAGTACACATTGAGTTTTTATTGTTCTCAGGACGCTGTAGTGCACTGCTTTACTGAGGGCGAACGTTCCCAAAGCCTCATTTATTGGGACCACAGTGTGATTCTCATGAAAACTTGACCTTGTATAATGAGTAGTGATATTTGTACTAACCATTGAGGTGCTTGAAGAGGACCAGGGAGGGGAGCTGCATTATGTGAATCTGTGGGATAGTCCTGAGAAATATAATTTCAGAAACTGCATTGCCTTTCCTTTAACCTGATTGGTTCAATCTGTATTCATGAAAGGACGTTTATAGCAGAGAAACATTTATGGATGAGATTGAATCTCCTTTGGCCAGGCGCTTGTTCTTGCAGTTACACTGCGAGACCCTTCGTCTTTGGTCTTTTATAGCTAGATGGGCTAAAGTACCCAGTGCGGATGAGAGGAGGGGCCCAGCATGTGGTGCTCTCAAGGAGATCTTAGATCATGTTTTGTTTTTTCTGCCGGGCATCTGAGAGCAGTAGGCAGTTTTGGATATTACCACTGTGCCATTCTCTAGGCACAAGAGAATATGAAGGTGCCTTAAGAGTACTTAGATCTGATCTCAGTAAGCCATTAATTTTTTTACTAATGTGTTATTAATTGGCTATGTGGAAAGTTAGGGTAAAGTACTGTGTACCACCTGGGAACCTACCCATGGTAGACGTAGTAATGTGACACGCTGTATTTCCTACACACAGTCCTGGATTTAATTCTTGACTTTCCCACTATCTTTCCTCATCCTTTGCAATATATATTTTTTAATTTATTCATAAATCTGTTTATTGAGTTTGCAGGTAAGAGCACACATTACATCATATTAAATCAGTGAGCATCGTGACATATAGCATTGAGCTGAGTTTCTGTGCATATCGTATGCATTCTGGCCATAGTACATTATCAGGAAAGGGAGTGACAGCACCCAATTTTACAGCCAGCAAGGCTCTGACTCAGGCTATCGCCACGCGTGATGCCATGGCCGTAGACCTTGTGGAGAGCATCTGCTCACCCTCTCCTGTATCAGTTACGTGCTAATCCCGTTGCATCCCCAAACAGTTATACAAACAGTGCTAAACTCCCCGTTCATTAACTGGGTGGCCGTTTTCTCAACAGCCTAGCAACTAAAACAACTACCAACAGCAGCTCGCAAGTTCTAGTCTAGACGGCCCCTCCCTGCTGATCCCCCGCCCCGCCAGGTTCCAACTTCTCCAGTCCCCCCCACCAGGACCAGCTCAAGCACTAAGATTCGATCCTTGGCATACACTGTCTTCACTTTAAAGCCTGCCAGACACACCAGCGCAGCATCTCGACCAGACGGACAGCGCCTCGTCGCCCAACGCAGCCTCTACAGCCCATTCCCGCTACCTCCCGGGGCCACCTCCTCAGGTTGCATTAGAGTCCGCAGCATTTCCCCCCATTGGGGTGCGATGGGCGTCATTCTAAGACCCAGTGTCTCTTCCCGCCGAAGCGCCACCTCCTCCGCCTTCGCCCACACCAGTGAAGAGCTACGCCATGCTCGCACATGTGGCGCAGTGTCTGCCTTCCAGCGTTTGGTGATAAGTCGCTGTGCCACTATGATCCCCAAATCGAAAAAACGAGAGGCAACCTTAGCCGGGGGTGGCCGGTGAAAGAGATGTAGTAAATAAGTGGGCCACTCAGGTGGAATTTCCCGGCCTGTACACCGACGGAGCTCCTCATGTACCGCCTGCCAGTACAACTGTAACGCAGGGCAGCCCCACAGCATGTGGAGCAGGTCGGCGTCAACCATTGCGCAGTGGGGGCAGCATGCATCCACGCGATGAAAATACTTGTTAATGGCAGCCGGCGTGAGGTAGGCCCTGTGCAGGACAAAAAACTGTATTTGACGAAATCTCATGTTTCGAGGTACCCTCCTCGGCCCCTGCAGCACCCTCTCCCACTCTTTATCTACCATAGGTCGGCCAAGATCCCCCTCCCATCTCTCGCGTAGTGTCCCTAGGCTCGGCGCCGCGTGCATCCGCAGAGCCGCAGCAAACCATTTGATTAGATGCCCCCCTCGACCCAAGACATGGAGGTATTGCAGCACTAGGTGCTGCTCCGGCTCTTCCCGCAAGTCCCCCCAGTGACCCGCCAGCGTCTCTATCAGGGCCCGGTGTCGGAGAAACTGGCCCTGCGCCAGCCCCGTCTCTTCCGCAAGAGTCGCGAATGGCAGAAGGCCCCCCTCATGGTAGAGGTCCTCCAATGTGTGGATATCAACCGCGTGCCAGTCCCTGAGTTCTGCAGCGCCAAGCGTGCCTCGCCCGCAAGGGGAACCCTCCAGAGGAATAGCTGGGGCATATGGGATTCTGGCCCGTGTCAGCCAGAGACATCGACGGTAGCATTTATACGCCACCACTAGCAACAGTGGTTCGGGCTTGAGCGCGCTCGTAGTCGGGTGAAAGATTCTGAGGAGCTCCGTTACTGCCAGCGGCGGGTTCACCACCGTCGCCGTGTCCTCACGGCATCTGTCAGCTAGCCAACGGGCCACCCATTGTAGCTGCGCTGCCAGATAGTAGTGCTCAAGACACGGCATCCCTAGTCCACCCTGGCCCACGGGAAGACACAGTTTCGGCAGCGCAACCCTGTGGCGCGCCGTTCCCCATATGAAATCGCGGAGGGAGCGCGTGAAGGGCGTGAAGAAAGACACCGGTATATACACCGGGAGGTTGGCAAAATAGTACAGCAGACGCGGCAGCACTACCATTTTAACAAGCGCTATGCGGCCGGTCACCAAAAGGGCAAGCGTACTCCAGAACGCCATCTGGGCTCGGACCGCTGTCACAGCGCGTCCCAGGTTACCGTCCACCAGATCCGCCGGGCGGCGATATATCTGGACACCCAGATAGCGAAAGGTGTCCGGCTGCCACTGGACCCGCACTCCGCCAAGGTGGTAGCCAGGGTCCTGGGCGTCGTCCCGGAAGGCGAACAGACAGGATTTAGCGGCGTTGACTCGGAGGCCTGAGAGCTGCTCAAAAGCCTGTAGGATGCAGCCCAGCCTCGCCGGAATAGCAGACACATCCCTGACATAGACTAGGAGGTCATCCATGTAAAGGGACACCTGGTGGGTAGCGTCTCCCAGCGGAATGCCATCCGCCAGCTCCCTACGGAGTGTCGCCGCTAACGGTTCCATTGCAAGCGCAAACAGGAGGGGCGACAACGGACACCCCTGCCTGGTACCTCTGCCGATCTGAATGGGGTCCGAGACATATGGACCAGTACGCACGCGCACCGTGGGTCCCTTGTACAGAAGAGCCATTAGCTGAAGGAAGCCCAGCCCCAGTCCGAAGTGCGACAGCGTCGACACCAGGTATCCCCATTCCAGGCAATCAAAGGCTTTCTCTAGGTCCAGGACCAGGCAGCCCGCTCTGGGCCATTGTCGAGTGCTCTCCTCCATCACCCGAAAAAACCGCCGCAAATTAAGCGAAGTGGCGTGTTTGGGCACGAAGCCATTTTGATCACTGTGCACCAGCGTGGGCACCACCGGCGCCAGTCTCTCCGCCAGTATCTTCGCCAAGATTTTATAGTCTGTGTTGAGCAGGGCGAGCGGACGATAGGACCCCAGTTGGGTGGCATCCCGTCCTGGTTTCAGCAGGGAAATCAGATAGGCTTCTTTCAGCGATGCTGGCAGTGTGCCCTCCTCCAGTGCCGTCAGGTAGAGGCTGTGAAGCTTCGGGATCAGGGACTCACGGTAAGTTTTGTAGTATTCTGCCGGAAGCCCGTCCGGCCCCGGCACATTCCCCTAAGCCAGAGCGGAAATGGCCTCCCCTATCTCGTCTACCGTGGGGGGTACTCCAAGGCCGCATGGTGCTCCTCCGGAACCCTGGGCAATTCCCCTGCTTCTAAAAACTCATCCAGGTCGCTCGCACTCCTCCGCCCCGTTGACCGGTACAGGGTGGCATAATGCGCCGTGAACGCCTGGTGGATTTCCCACTGTGTGTGGACCAGCGCTCCATCTGGTCCGGTGATTGCACCGACCGGTATTCGAGCCGTCTCCTGCCTAATGAGCCAGGCCAAGAGTCGTCCCGCCCTGTCCGACGCAGCATGTACCCGGGCTGAGTGAGCCGCATAATTTAGGCAACGAAGCCGCTCCAAGAGGTCGGCATGGAGCGCCCGGAGGCCCAGCAAGCAACCCGAGTCTGTGCCCCCCCCTCACCATGCAATTCGCTCGAGAGGAGGCGAGTCTCTAAGGCGGCGAGAGCACGTGCCAACTGTTTTCGAATATTCCAGGTCGCGCCCAGACAGTGCCCCCTAATGCATACTTTATGGGCATCCCATTCTATCAGCTCGCTGTCTGTGGAGCCCTCATTAAGATCGAAATACTGTACGACCGCCGTGCCCAAGGAGGCCCGAAATTCCGGGTCCTCCAGTGCTGCCGTCTGGAGGCGCCATGTCGGCACCGGGGGCCGATGGGCTGCCACTTAAGCCCCAGGATGAGGGGATTGTGGTCTGAATGGGTCCGACCCATGTATTCCGCACGGATCACCCACGGCAACACCGAGGGGGTGCCCACCACTCTGTCCAACCGGACATGGAGGCCGTGCACCGCTGAATAGTATGAATAGACGCGCTCGTCCGGGTGAACAGTCCGCCACAGATCAGTGAGAGTCCAATGCGACAGCCACGCGGTAAGGGCTCTGGCGTTCGACCCCACCTGCGTGCCCCGCAGGGGCGGGAACGACCGGTCCATGTGGATATCCAGCACGGAGTTAAAGTCTCCTCCCAGGAGCCAGGGGAGGCCAGCAAACGGTGCCAGTACCGACGACAGGGTGGCGAGGAAGGCCGGCTGCTCTACATTCGGCGCATAGAGGGACCCCAGCAGCACCTGTTGACCATCGATTCTTCCATGCACTAAGGTGTACCTCCCCCCAGGATCCACCAGCGCCTGCAAACAGACAAACGGGGTGCCCGCCCTCACCCATATCAGAGTGCCTCTAGCGTGCGCCGAGCATGTAGTGCCATATACCTGCCCCCTCCAGCGCGCGCGCAGCCTGCCCAACTCCACAGCCGTCATGTGTGTCTCCTGCAGGAGTGCTATTGCCACTGCGTGTCGCTGCATGTATGCGTAGACTGAGTATCTCCGCGCCGGTGTGTGCATGCCCCTAACATTCCATGTGATTACATTGGTTGCAGCCATGTGGACGTCCTACGGGTAAGTCTGCGGCGGGGGACTAAGGGCGCCCCTCCAGGGCGGGGGGCAGCGGGCCTTCGCCTGACCATGTAGAGAGCTGCGACATAAACCTTTCAACACAACAACGCACAAACATAGTACCATGTGCTAGAACAAACCAAACAGGCTATCGAAACCGCCAGGGCGATACCCTCTACAGGTAGTCGTCCAAACCATGAACCAATGCTCACCAAGTGTAACTAAGCCCAATTGCGGCTAGGGGGCAGGCGAGTGAGAATCACTACGCGCGGGTGCACCTCCACAACGGTGCCTGTGTAGATGTCAAGCTATGGGACCCCCAACCTTAAAGCGCACTACCTAACCGGGGGAGGCAGAGTCCCCCCCCCCTCCCCCCCCAACAACCAGCAAAGACGGGTGGGCCCTACCGTAGATGGCCATCCCCCTGCGGAGAGGCAATAGCCCGGCACCCACCCCAGCTCACCTGTCCCGTCAGTGCCCAGAGTTCCAGCAACATGTCCCTCTCATCTGCCTCTCACCCCTCTGATCACTGTTCGGGTGGGAGCCGCAAGGTGTCCATCTGTGAGGTACAAGACCCATCTTCAAGGAGTACCCCGGGCAGTGATCCCCGATGTCCATCGTGGTCTCATACTATATCACAAGATCTGCCGTCTGCGGGGTGACCAGCGGCAACAGCTGATCATCTGAGACCATAGTAGATGGGGATGACGAGCCGCTAGTCAACACATCCCCCCGGTCCTGGGCAGTCTCTCCACCCCCGCCGTCCGGCGATCCGAGGGTGGCCACCGCTGCCAGCGCATCCTGGCGTTCCAGCCTGCACCTCTCCGGGCTGGGAGCCACTCCCAGGCTTCACCCTTCCGCGCGCCGCTGCCTCCTCCCTCTGCGCTGGAGGGATCTTCTACCACGTGGCGCGGCGGCTTCTGGGCTCCGCGGTCGTCGGCCATCACAGCGCCCCATGTCCTCCAGCCAGTCCCAGACCTCGGATGGCGTGTCAAAGAAGCGGGCTCCATCCGTGGTGATCACCCGCAAGTGGGAGGGCAACAGGAGGGCATATGATATGTCCAGCTCACGCAGGCGGCGCTTCACCGCCAGATAGTTGCTGCGCCGCTTCTGCACCAGCGCGGTGTAATCCGGGAAAAAATGTACCTGTCCGCCCCCAACAGTGACATCGCCCATCCTCCTGGTCTCGCGGAGCACCACATCCCGGTCCCGGTAATTAAGGAGCTTGAACAGGAAGGGCCGCGGTCGAGACCCCGGACTGGGCCTCTGCGCGGGAACCCTGTGTGCGCGTTCCACCACAAAGTGCGGAGAGAGTTTCTCAGATCCAACCAGGCTGCGCAACCACTCCTCCACATAGTGCTCCGGCTGCCTCCCCTCTTCGCCCTCCGGCAGGCCAACCACGCGCACATTGTTGCGCCGAGAGCACCCTTCTGCATCATCCACGCGGTCCTCCAAGGTATGAACCCGGTCGATGAGGTCCTGAAGGGTAGCTGTGTGTGTGGAGACCACCGGCCGCACCTCCCGGAGAGTCTGCTCTTGCTGTGTCACCTTGTCCGCCAGTTTGTGGTGGTCCGCGTGGAGCAGCGTGAAGTCAACCGCGACTTTATCAATGCGGGCTTCCAGCGACGACCGTGTCTGTTCAAGAGAGGAGCCGATCCGCTCCACCGCTGCCAGCACCGAATCCAGCTTAGCGGCCAACATCTCAATGCGCGGCCTCTCCAGGCGCCGCAACGGGGCCCGGCCCGGCCACCGACGTCCGGCTGTCTCTCTGGGCAGTGCGCAGCCGGCCCATGACCAATTGTTGTGCAGTGGGCATCCGCCCGCAGCCCGGTCGACCAGCAGGCAGGACCAGTCCAGGCCCAACGAGCCTCTCCGCCTCTGAAGCAGCCGCCGCAGCAGGGCCCCACCACTCGCACGTGTCCACTGAGCCGAAGAAGGACGGAGGAGAAGGGGCCAGCGACACACCTCTCAGCGTCCCTTGGGCGCGGGATCGCCGCGGCCCCCAGAGACCGCCCGCCAGGCTCCGTCAAGGTCTTCTTCCGGCCCACCTCTCTGCGCCTGGTTCTACTCGCCCAGCGCCTTGGCCCAGTCGGCACTACTCCGTTCCACAAGGCGGTCCCTAGTCACGGCCCAGCGAGTTCCGTCGCAGTCGCGGCTCCACTGCGTGGGGGGCCGCAAAGTGACCTCCGGCCGCCGGTCTCATGCTACCGACGAGCTCCCCGGTTCCTCCTCTACAGGTCTCTCAGGGGGGTCGAGTCTCCTGGGCTGTTAGTCCCACCGGGGTCGTGCCGCATCCCCCGCCCGTCGCCCCATCCAAGGGCCAGTGACGCACGTGCTGCGCCAAGGGGCGCGTGTCTTCACCTGTCCCCTCCAGGCAAACGGGCACCGGCGGGCGCCGGATCACAGATCCCCCACAGGCCAAGCTCCGGGCGCGTCGCGTCCCAGCATTGTGCAGCCCGAGGGCCTCCCGCCCGGGGGCCGGCCGCCTCCAGTGTCTGTGCCCCGGGCCTCCAGGCTCCCCGCCGACCAGCCAGCCGCCAATGCCGCCCCGCAGGTACTCACGGGGCGGGCCGCCGGTAAATAGACGATCTCCCTCTGAGGTCCGACCTCCGGTGCGACTCCCGGCCACCAAATCCAACTCTCCAGCGGCTGCGGCCCAGGGATCCCTCAGCAAGCCGCAGCGCACAGCAGTGCGCGTAGCCGGTCACAGAGCTCCAGCACCTCCCCGAGCCGCCGGCCACACCTTTCAGGCGGTCCCGGGCCGCCGCCCGATGTCCACATGCGCCGCTCGGCGCCTCTATGCTGCGGTGGGTGAGTGGGCTACCTCCGCCTTGGCTGCCGACATCCGAAGGGGGTCCCGTACAGGATATTTGCCAGGATTAGGGCACCGATGCGCCAGAGCTTTACAGGCTTGCGACCATCTTGGTCGCTCGCCAAGCCACGCCCCGCAATATATTTTTTTTAATAACTAATTTTTATTGAAAAGAAAGGCATGTTACATCAGTAAGGCAATGGTAAACAAGTTATCATTATAGGTTACTCATTAAACAGTTCCTCGTGGTGCACACATCCCAACATATGGTTAACAATTTTCATTGTTCAGTGGCAAGTCCCCTGTGTGATATCTTCTCTGACCCTCGGTGGTTCACAAATCTCCCCCCTGTAAATGTTCCACTGCCCCCATATTTGCGTCAATTTATTCGGGAACCCCCTAGCTTCATAGATGTCACCATACACCAATCCATATCATTGGCCCAGTCCACTATTTTTGGTGGGTTCGGAGCTCTCCACAGCTGCGCAATATTTCTTTTTGCAACCATAAGCCCAAGTGTGACCCATATTCACTCCCTGGAGTTCAAATCTGTAGGATCCCAGATATTCAACAATGCTAACTTAATATTACAGTGAATCTGTTTCCCCAGTGCTTCCTCCATTCGGCGTACCACCCGTTCGCAGTATCTCTGGATCACTGCGCACTCCCAGAGAGTGTGAATAAATGTACCCTCCTGCCCACATTGTCGTACACAGCCACCATCCACGGTGTAACCCATGTTAACCAGCAAAGGCCCTGACAGATAGGATCTATGAAGAAGTTTTAATTGCACCAAACGGAGCCGAGAGAAGATGGCGACCTCACGAGGGGAAGCCACCGCCGCCTGCCACTCCTCAGCATCTAGGCTCACAACATCATGATCCCATTTAGCTCTTAAGCGGGTCAGAGGATGCGACATATTGTTGATGAGTGTTTTATAAATAAGGGCTATGGCTTTTTCCGGATAGATCGCCGTTTAATATCCTGTCTTCAAGTGGGGAGGATTCAGGGAGGGGCCACCCCTGGGGAGAACCGTGAGCAGGGCATGTCTAATTTGAAGATATCTAAAATATTCGGACTGGGCTAGTTCGTACTCTTGCTGCAGGAGGGAAAAGGAAACCACCTCACCCGATTTCCACAAGTCGCCCCCCTGGAGATGCCTATGAGGTCCTATTTATCAAAGCCCTTTGAACGAATCAGTCTACCTAGCTGTTCACAGTACCAGAGTGGCGTGGCTTGCGTGAGTTTACCCTCCCAGCCCAGACTCCTAGTGGCCACCTTCCATATATTCACTGCATGCCCGGTCGGGCCGGTCAAGACAGGCCTCAAAGAACGTGCGTATAATGCACCCTCGAAGCTGCCCCCCGGGAGGAGCCAATTGTCGATTCGAAAGGCCGGGTCATCCTGTGGTCTATACGTGCATTGGTTGATTGCTGCGAGTTGCGAGGCCCAGTAATACTTTTTGATATCCGGGAGCCCAATACCTCCATCATACCATCCCAGTGTAAGTTTGTGTGTTGTGATTCAGGGTGGTTTACCCTCCAACAGCAGATCTTGAATAATGTTGTTGAGGTCCCTGAAGTACGTGGCAGCGACCGGGAGCGGGGTGCTTTGTAATGCATATAAAAGTCTAGGAAGGGACATCATCTTGAACAGGGCTGCACGCCCCAAAAGAGTCAACGGGAACGACTTCCAGTGTTGACCGTCCGATTTGAGACGCACTAGAGGCGGCAGTAGATTATTGTCATAAAATCTAGATAGATCTTTAGAGACCCAGATTCCCAAGTATTTGAAGCAGTCAGCAGCCTCCGCTAATTGGCAAACCCGGGGGAGTGAGGGCTGCTTGCTATAAAGGACATAGAGCACTGACTTAGACCAGTTTATCGTATAGCCTGCAAACCCACAAAATATACGGAATATGTCCAGGACCACGCTGAGGAATGCCGCCGGGGAGGCCAAATAAAGCAGAATGTCGTCCGCGTACAGCAAAATGTGGTCCTCCCAGCACGACGTCCACCTAAGGCCCCTGATGGCGGGGCCTTGTCGAACCCACGTTACCAAAGGCTCCAGGGCCAGAGCAAAGAGAAGCAGTGACAAAGGACAGCCTTGTCAGGTACCCCTGCCGAGAACAAAAACGGGGGATTTCCTATTGTTAACAACCACTTGTGCAAGTGGTTGGTGGTACAGAAGCCGCACCCAGTTGGTAAATTCAGACCCAAACCCCAACTTGTGGAGTACAGCAAACATATAGGGCCATTCGATGGTGTAGAAAGCTGATGCAGCATTCAGGGACACCACAACTGCATCTTCCCTGATTGTATCCACCCGGAACAGCACTCCATGAAGCCTGCGCAGGTTGAGGGAGGTATTTTGCGCGGTCATAAACCCCGATTAGTCCGGATGGACCAGCCGGGCCAGGACCCCGAGCAAATGAGTGTCAAGAACCTTCACCAAAATTTTCGCTTCACAGTTGAGCAGTGAGATGGGTCTATAGGACGAACATTTGTTGGCAGGCTTGCCCGCTTTATGAATGACGACAATGTTGTTCAGTCGCTGATCCTCATGAAGGTTACCCCCTTCTCAGTACATTTCGACAAGAAAGGGTGCCGTCCTGCTCGCTGTGAGTTTGAACAATTCTATGGGGATACCGTTGGGGCCTGACGCCTTCCCCCATGCAGGTCGTGTATGGCCTTTTCGACTTCCGCCACTGTAATGTCTAAATCGAGATCGGAGCATTCCTCCTCAGTCAGAAGTGGCATCAAGATATCACGTAGGAGAGAGGCAGCCTCCTCCTCGGCATGAGTCATGTGGGGTGTGCAAATTGACTGGTAATATTGGCCAAACGCATCCGCTATTTCTTGAGGAGCAGTAAGACGGGAATGTGAGTCTGTTTCAAGCTCTAACACAACGGGCTGAGCCCTGTCCCTGCGATGCAACCAGGCCAGCAGTTTGTCCGCCTTGTCGCCTACGTCGTATATTCTACTGAGCGTGGCCCTGTGGTGTGTCTTGGAGGCCTCCATAGCCAGATCGGAGAATTCCTTAATTTTAATACGGAGTTTATGACGCACTTCCACAGAGTCTTGTATTCGGACAGCATTTTTTAAGTCTAGGATTTTTTCCTCCAAATGCGCCATGGCAGCTCCCTTCTCCTTACGCTGTCCGGTGATCTGTGCCAACTCCACCCCCACCCGTGTGACCGCCTTATAGGCCTCCCAGAGTACCGTCGACGAGTCAACTGAACCCTCGTTTTCCTGAAAGTAAAGATCAGACTCGCTCAGGACCCTGTCTCTGATGGAGGGATTAGTAAGATACCAGGAATTGATCGGCGCCACCCGGCCAACCGTGGGCTCGCCCACCTCTAAATGACACTGAATGGGTGAATGGTCCGAGATCCCCCTAGCCAGATGTTGTATGTCTTTGATGGTGTGGAATTGGTGCGCTAGCGTCAGCACATAGTCTATACGGGACATACTACGATGAGGCCCTGAAATATAAGTGTATTGGAGATCGGTCGGATGCAAGCCCCGCCAAATATCCACAAGGCCCATCTCGCCCAGAAAGCCATGGATCCGCTTGCGGGAAGGCGGCAGATTCCTCTGGGGCCAACGATCAAGGGGGTCGGAGACAATGGAGTTAAAATCGCCCCCGATCAATAATCTTCCGTCTGGTAAGCCGAGAAGATCACCGAGATCAGCGAAGGCCTGAGTGTGCAGGCCTGGTGGTATATCGACCGAGACAACATTGAGTGTGCACCCCTCCCAGGTCCCAGAGATGGAAACAAATCTACACAGAGCGTCAGTGCGGACCGAGTCAACAGTGAGGGGGAACGATTTCCTGACCAGTATGCCCACACCCCAGGACCCAGATCCGAAAGCCGAGTGGGCCGCTAATTGGAAACCCCATCGGGACAAGGCCTTGCATGCATTCCCAAGCAGGTGGGTCTCCTGTAGAAATACAACGTCAGGAGAATGTCGCTTTAAAAATTGGAGAACCACACCCCTCTTCATTTTATCGCCCAACCCATTGACATTCCAAGACAGTAACTTAAGCCCCTGCCTAGTCGTCGTGCTCATTACTCCATCTCATAGATACATATACTTCCGGAGAGGACAACCCAGAAAGGTCCCCAGGGGAGACCTTCCCGTAAACCATGGACCAATCACCAATGAGTACACCAAAGAAAAGGAACCGGCATCTGCCTCTGCCTGAAGCCAATCAAATGTGCTATGCCTGTATAACAAACAAAAAAACTACAATACAAATGAAAACAATCCCCCCCAACGCCCACAAGCCCGAAAAACAGCCCCCAAAAACCCCCTCCCTGCCTCCCTGCTTGGCGGTGTCATAACCTCCCACCCACCCAAACTAGCAGAGTGCCTATCGCCCACCCCTCACAAACTTGTGGGTGCGTGTGACCAACCGAGCACCCGTCACGGAAAAATAAGCAACTGGTAACCACATTTTACAAACTGAGATAGTCCGGAAGTAGCCATCAAGCCCCCTAAAATGCTTTATGACTGTTACAGAAGGATCTGGGAAACATGGAAAGTCCCATTAAATCTATTTTGAAAAAGTCCCCAAGCAAACCCCATCACAGTTCAGTTACAAGGCCTACAGCACAGGGGGGGCCGACAACCCGATCCATCCCTCAGTTGGAGAAGACGCCCATCACCCCCAAGAAACTAGACATACAGACCAGTTATTCTGACCCTCCCGTCGCCACCTCCTGCTCCCCAGGCCGGGTGGCTTTGTCAGATCCTCCAGCGCCCTCCTCTATTCTCGCTCTCCGGGCGTGGTTGTTTTTCCAGCTTGCCATGCGCCATCCGTCCAGGCAGTCCTCGGCCTCCTCGGGAGTAATAAAAAACCAGGCTGGCCGCCCGGCACTCGGTGCGCCCTTTCAACTGAAAAGAAGCTGGAGAGACCTTTCGGCTTGAGATGGGTGGTGATCAATTCCTCCACAAAGAGGTCTGCCGATGGCCCCCCCGCCCGTTCCGGCACCCCCAGTATACGGCCGTTATTACGCCTGGAGCGCCCGTCATAGTCTTACAGCTGCGCCTCCAGTTTTGCAGTATGGGCCTGCATGTCGTCCATCCTAGGCTGCAGTTCAGAGGCATCCTCGACCAGAGAACTCGTTTTGATCTCAACATCCTTCAAGCGCAAGTTCATTGTGTGCATGTCCGCCCGGATAAGGGATACCTCTGAAGACACAGAGTCAATGCGTGATTCCAGTAACGTGCGCACAGTCGTAATGGCTTCAAGAATGTCCTGTAATGTCGGTTCTTTCTTTTTACCACCAGACTGTGGCTTTTCTTGCACGGCAGGTCCCTCCTTCGGGCTTGCGCCGGGGCCACCATCCCACGTGTATTTGGTCAGTTTAGCCTGAACTGTTGCTTTGGAGCTGCGTCAGCGTGGTCCCCAGGGAAAGGAGGGCAAGGCCGTCTTGTACAGGTGAGGAGCCGCTGGAGTCGCCACTTGAACCGCGTTGTACAGTGCCTGATGTAACAGCGCAGGTCAGAAGACGCACACACCCAGGCTCTAGGAACAGATCAGGCAGCGCTTTCCAGGGGGGTTGGGTGCCACTCCCCCCGAAAGGCCCTATTTCTATTCGGGTATATCACCAAAGCAGCCAGGTATTCCACAGCGCCAACGAAGCAACAGGGCTCAGCACCCCCTGCAGCATCCAATCGCCATCCGCCCAAGTCCAAGATGGCCGCAACTTATTCAGTGCTTCCCACTGGTCCAGCAAGGAGAGTCAGACCCCCCCCCCCCCCAAAGCTCCCCGCGTGTGGCCATGGGCTTCTCAAAGCCTGCAAACAGTCACCGACTTGAGCTGGGGCCAGCACGGGAAACGCTGTGCGGGGCCCACGGATCAGGGAGCCCAGAGGGGGGAGTCACGTCACCTCAGCCGGTTCTTCTCATCGGCAACAGGTTGTGCCCTGCTCAGGTCTGCACACCGCAGGGTAAACGAGGTCTCCATCCCGCTTCAGGATATGGCGGGCGGCGTCCGGACTCGGTCCCCAGCAATTCGGGGAGGGCAGCAGCCCGCCCCCTCCAGCACCAATAGTCAGTGTATCCAAGACTCCCCAGCGGCTGGAGGCAGGCAGGCAGGCAGTCTGAGGTGTTTCTGGGCTTACGCCATCACGGAGCCCCGTCACACGCCGCCACAACAGTAAGTGTCGAGATCAGGGCAATCCTTCCAGGCGTCTGGCCGATTATCAGCCACCCGGTACACCACCGTGAAACAGGCACATCGCGGGTCTGCCAGGTTGGAACCGCGGGCTGCGACTCAGCGGAGTCCGGGCTACGTGGAAGGAGGCCTCTCCCCTCACAGAGTGCGTCGGCGGTCCAAGCTCCAGAACCACCATCCGGATTCTGCCGGGACTCGGGTCATTCGATCTCCAGTGCACTCCTGTGTATTCCGGTATACATTTATACCAGTTGCCGGATCTATGAATTATGGATTTTCACGTGAACGGGCTCGCTCGGACGGAGCTGCCTTAGGAAGCGGCCACTTCTCTTGGCGGTTGACCACGTCCCCATCCTTTGCAATATTGCGCCTATTAACTAACAGTTTTTTAAATCATTTAAAATCTGCTGTATTTAGAACTTTTATGACAATAGTCAAAACTGTAATTATCTGGTTTTAATCGTATTTATGCTTTCAACTATTTATGCTTTATATTGAACAGTGTGTTTTATGAACTTTTATGGCCATTGAGCCAAATTAAAGCTGAATTGAATTGAATTGAATTGTATTCATGTATGGATTTTATTTTATTTGACATTATAAAAGAAGCCCATTGCTGAGGGAGTGTGGCTCACCTTCTTTGACTTTTAGTAGGTGACTTTACATCTGTCTGACCTATAATTTATGACAATTCTTTTTAGCTAAACTGTATTTATTCTGCCATTTGACTATTTGAGTTTTATTCTGAGTTCCATGCCAGTATTTGATGTAACTGACAAATTGATTGACTTTAACCATTTCTGCAATTATTTAAATCATGTAATAAAACTTCATGGTTTCACCATAATATTTGTACAACTTTCTTTTTAAAGCCTAATGTGCTTTACATTTAATGCTGAACTTTTGATGAATATTGAATTTAAGTGGTGACTAGGTCTATCAAGGAGCAACAAAATCTTCAGGGGATTAAAACTGCTCCTGGTCTTTCAGAAGCACTTTCTTTTGATATACCCAAAATTCTTTTTTTCTTGTTTAATAAATCATTTTATTGCAACAACTCAAAACCAGCAGTACATCAGTGATACAGGTTACAATAGTGATATTTTGACCAGTTGTTTACATTCTTATCTTTTTGTTATCTTAGAGGGTATTACATTAGAGAAACAGGGCTCAGCACACAAGTTCAGAACCCCATCACATACCCCGGAAGCCCTGTCATTGATCCCAGATTTTCTCCCATTTTTTAGGACAACCCCGACTTTGGTAGATTGTACGCTCCGCTAGCCATCACCAGCCCATATCTGTTTGCCAGTCCCTGCCTCGTGGTAGTGCCCTTCCCCCCCCCAGCACCTGGACAGGTTATGCTTTGCCACCACACCTTCAAAGCCAGCCATATTTTGGTGTATCTAGGCCAGTCCTCCTCCCCGACTATACCCAGTAAGAACCATCGCTGCACCAACGGGATCGACAGCCCAGTCACTTGTGACATGATGTCTCTAACTATGCCGCAATATTTCTGAGTTTCATGACAGTCCCAGATGAGATGATAGAATGTGCCTTCTTGGACGCACCACCTGTGGCATAGGGCCGAGGGTGCTTTGCCCAGTTGGCTCAGCAGTCCCTGGGAGAAGTATACTCTGTGGAGAACCTTCAATTGAATTAGGTGGAAACAGGAGCTCATTGCAACTTCCCTGGGGCTTTGCAGGGCCTCTACCCAATCTGAGTCCTCCAATGTGCCTACATCCCCCTCCCAGGCTGTTCGCAGCAGTCCCAAGGGGTATGGTGCATTATTCACTAGTTTTTTATATATTAACAAGATAGCCTGTTCTACTAGGGGATCTGTCACAAGTCTGTCCTCTAATGGAGACGCTTCCGCCAGTTCTTCCCCTTCCCTGATATGCTTACGTAATGCATGGCCTAGCTGCAGGTAGCGCAGCCACTCTCCCGGGCCCATTTCATACTCTTGTTGGAGGACCTGGAATGTCATGAAGGCGCGGCCTCTCCAGACATCTCCCAATGTTTCCAACCCCAGTAGTTCCCATTTGATGAAACCCCTCAACTTGCACACTTACGTCAATTGGTCACCCGTCCTCAGGGGAGTCATCTCTGTCAGTCTGTCGCTCCAGCCCAGGTATTTCGCCCCCTCCCACCATATTTTCATCACTGTTTATGTGTGTGCCGGCAGGTCCTTGGTTCCCTTTTTGTCATAAAACAGGGAGCTATATCCCCTGTTTCCCATATATAATCTGTCAACGCTATATGCTGGCTCCGTCTGGTCACTGAGCACCCAGCCATTCACCACGACCAGCTGAGATGCCCAGTAGTATAGTTTCACATCTGGGATCGCCAACCCCCCATCATAGACGCCCCTTTGCAGTTTACGGTGCCCTATCCGTGATGCCCCTCCATTCCACTGCAGTGAGCATAGTTCTGTCTCTATTAAGTTGAAGAATTTCATCGGAATCCAATAGGGGGAATTCTGAAAGACATATAACAACATTGGGAGTGTCATCATTTTGAATAGTGCCGCTCGACCCATCAAAGTCAGCGGTAACATCTTCCATCACTGGGCATCCTGTCAAAATCTGGTCAACTGGGGCAAAATGTTCTGGTCATAGAAATCTTGTGGATTTCTCGTTATATGCATCCTCAGGTACTTGAACCCCACTAGCGCCACCAGGACTTCGCGTCTAGAGGTTAGTTTAGGGACGCCACCACCAGCGGAAACAGTAGGGATTTATCCCAATTGATACAATATCCTGAGACATCCCCAAAAATGCAGAATATCTGCAGAATTCTGTCTATTGAGTGCCACGGACGCTGTACATACAGCAGGATGTCATCCGCATACAAGGGTATACGGTGTTCCGACTCATCACCTACTGGGATACCCCATATTAGGGTGTCTTGGCAGATCCATGCCGCCAACGGTTCAAGGGCCAGGGCAAATAAAATTGGGGATAGAGGACAGCCCTGCCTAGTTCCTTTTTGTAGAGGGAATTCTCTGGAGACTGTTGCGTTGACCCTCACTCTGGCCAGCAGTTGTTTATACAGCAGTCTTATCCAACCAATAAACTTAGGTCCGAATCCCATGCACTCCAGCACCGCCCACAAGTAGTTCCACTCCACGCTATCAAACGCCATTCTGGCATCCAGGGACAGGAGTACCTCCGGCTCCGAAGGGGTCCGGTCCATTACATGAAGGATTCCAAATAATCTGCAGAGATTAAGTCTAGCCCCCCTATGTGGCATAAAGCCTGACTGGTCCGGGTGCACCAGAGATGTAAGAACCACATCCAGCCGTGTCGCCAGGAACTTTGCTAGCACCTTTACTTCAAAGTTGAGCAGTGATATCGGCCGGTATGACCCACAGCAAGTTTAGGGGCTTACCCTCTTTGGGTATGACAACTATTATTGCTGTCCGCTGATCATGGGGAAACCTCCCTGTCTGTTTAGCTTCTTGAAACATTGATAGAAGGTGGGGCATTATCTTGTCTAGCATACATTTATACAAATCTACCGGGTGACCGTTTGGACCCGAGGCCTTCCCTGAAATCAATGCGTGGGCGGCCAGGGTTAACTCCTCCACCGTCAGATCTTTTTCTAAGCTATCCCTGTCCCCTGTTGATAGGCCTGACAGCCTGATATCCCTAAGGAAGCCTAAGCAGTCTGCCTCGGTGTGTCTTGCTGTGTAAGTGTATATATCTTCGTAGTATGAGGCAAACGCCTCTGCGACTTCACATCCCGTAACAAATCTATCCCCCCTTTCTCCCAGGATTTGTAGAACCCACCTCGCTGAAGTTTCACGCCGCTCGACCCAAGCCAACAACTTGCTGGCCTTATCACGTATTTCATAGACCCTGAATTTCCAGGCTCTCGCATGGGACCTAGCTTTACCTTCCAACAAATCTCTCAGCTCTTTTTGCCTAAGGGAGAGGCGAAGCTTCAACTCACTCAGCTTCCCTTCCTGCGCTATCACCCTGGTCGCCAAGTCCAGGATCATTTCAAGCTGCGCACATTTTAGCTTCTGTTCCTTATTGGATGCCCCGATTTGTGCCTGGGTGTGCCCTCTGAGGACTGTTTTAAATGCTTACCACATTGTCACCTTGGAGTCAACTGAACCCTGGTTCTCTGTGAACAAACAGTCAGCGCATTCCCTAACATCGTCCTTAAATTGTGAGTCCCTGAGGTGCCACGGGTCAATCCGTGGGGGCAAAACATTCTTTAGGCTGGGGCCCTCCAATAGAGCCACCACCCGAGAGTGGTTGGATATCCCCCGGGCCACGTGACTAGCATCTTTGAACCGGCCCATGGCATTCGTGTGTGTTACAAGATGGTCTAATTGTGCAAAACTGCCATGTGCCGCCGACTAATGAGTGTATTGTCGCAGCCCAGGGTGGTGATGATGCCAGACGTCGCCCTGCCCCATCGTCTTAAGGAAATCCCCCAAAGCCCCAACCCTCCTCCCAGAGGACGCACCTCCCAGGACATCCAGCTCCACCAAGAGTATGTCGTTCATAACCCCCCCAGGGCCAGTATCCCTTGCGGGAGCTCTAACAGGAGTGATCCCAACTCGCCCAGAGTGGCAGGATGAAGTCTTGACGGAGCGTATACCAAGCATAAGTTAATTGTAATTGTTTGCCCTTCCCATTGCCCACTAAGTACCACGTATCTGCCCAGGAGGTCTGCCCAAGTGTTCAGAGGGATGAAAGAGAATGCTTTCTTACATAGTCCCCAACCCCCCTGGAGCCCGTAGTGTATCCCGCGTGCGCCAACAGGGCATAGCCGTATCTATCCAATGACTTACATTGGTTTCCCTTAAGATGTGTTTCCTGGAGTAGGACAGTGTCGGGAGCATGCCGCTTAATGAATTGTAGGGTGATTGTGCGTTTCAACCTGCCAAATAACCCATTGACATTCCAAGACCATATCTTCATGAAGTTAACTAAAGTAGTGGTCATTGGTGTCACTGTTTCGCACTTCCTTCCTAGTAGGTCTCTTTGGCTGTGCAAGGGTGTGGCTCACTCTTCAACCCCCTCCCAATCCAACCCAGTCCCCATTATCACCAGCTGATTGCACACTGGATTGACTGCTTAAAACATGAAACACAACCCCATCCATCCCCACCTCCCGCCGCCCTGCCACCCTGCAAATCTGCATGTTAACACTCCAACTACTCAGCTTGCAGAGCACCTGTCACCCCACATCTAACATTTCAGAACTTCAACTGGGAAGGGACTCGACCCGCCAAGACAGGCAGTAAAATCAAACATAATTTCTCACCCTCCCGTCCGAGCCCAGCAATGAGTAACAGTCTTTATGTATCCCTTCGGGGGGAGGGAAAAGGGGGAGGGGGGAGAGAGAGGAACCCTTCTGACCCATTGTCCCAGGCAGATTCTATTCCTGTGGCTTGGTTACGTCTCCTTTTGCCAGAACTTCCTGTGCGGTTACCACCGGACATACTCAGTCTTACCTCAGTAGTGATCTTGTCCCTTTATATTCCTTAAGACACCCTCCCCCCCCCCCCTTTGTGGGTGAGCTCTCGACTCCAGGGGACTGGCTTCCCCTAGCGTCACTCTCCTTACCACCCAAGCTCTCTCCCCATCCACAGTGCGGATCTTTGCCTCTGTCTTGGCCGACAGTGCGGCAGCCATCCAGCCAACTCCAGAACTCCTTCGGGGATGTAAAGTGCCATGTTTTCCCATCTGACACGACTCAGAGACGTGCTGGAAAAAGCACTGTATACTTCAAGTTTCTGGCCCAAAGTTCTCTTTTCACTGGCTCAAAACTTCTTCTTTGTCGTTGCACCTGGACGGTGAAATCCGGAAAGATCCTGATCAATGTATTTACGTAGTAAATTTCCCCCTTCGTCATGGCTGCCTGGAGGATGGCATCTCTGTCACAATAATAGGAGATCCTTGCAATAATCATTCAGGGAGGGGCTCCCGGTTTGGGAGGTGGCCCCGGAGCCCTATGGGCCCTTTTGATAGAGAAGAACTTTGACAATCTTAACGACTGCAGGTTCTTCACAAAAAGTCTCCCAGGAACAGCTTAGCACTAGGGCCCTCGACCCCTTCCGGGACACCAACCACCCTTATATCGTTCCTGCGGGCCCTCCCTTCCTGGTCCTCCTGCTTTACTGCCTTTGCTGCCATATGCATGGCCTGCTGTGTTAGTATGCACCTGGGCCTCTAGGTGTTTGCACGTGGACTGAAGTTGGGCAATCTGGGTCTCAGCAATGGAAACTTTCTCGCTAAGTTTGGAGAGGTCTCCTCTGATCAGCGCAACCAAAGTCAAAATCGAATTTATTTTCGGCTCTGAGGAGCCCTTGACATCTCTGATTACTGCCATTATCGCCGCCAGTGAGGGCTCCCCAGCCTCCCCTTCCTCGCTAGACTTAGTGGGTTTTGGGATGGCGTATTTAGGTTATGTGGAGCCCCCGCCCTTAGGTTTCACCATCTTTTCGCCCTACCCTTCCAGACTGGACTCACGATCTTTTCACCTGGATGGGTCTAGGGACCACCACTCTCACAGCAGGAGAGTCCGACGTCCGTCACGACACTTGGGCTTTTAGCCCCTCTCCCCCTTACTGCATGATACTGGTATTAATGTCACCCTGCCACTGGATTCCCCGTTGGCCTCGCCGTACCCAGGCTGCCAGCTGTTCCCGTACCTTGGTCGTGTCGGCTGGACACTCCTTCAGGGCCGTTTCATCACCCCTGCATGGCCCTTATGTCCTGGTCTGGGAAGCCCCCCCGGACAGGATCGGCCTGCTTCTAATGGAGTCCGGAAAATGGAAATCTATCCTTTCCCCACCGCCGCTTCGCCCAGCTATCAGCAGGCCACTCTGCGGCCGAGGTCACGCCGCTTCGCTTATTCAGCCCGGGCCCTGGGCCACCGCCTCTTCCCACCAGTCCAACCTAAACGGATCCTTCACTCCGGCGGCACCGGCCCTCCAAGGAAACCCGCAAACTGACCACCACGGCTTAATGCCCCTTTCACACCACACCCTTGGTGCCGGCCAACCTGGCTGCGATCCCGCACCAGGGGGGGGGGCAGCCAAGCCCAGGCCCACACAAACAAGGCTGCCACCTCAGTTACACTCACCAGCCCAGACTAGACCCCAGCCGGCAATCTCGTGGCTCCATCGTCGACTTCCCAGACCGCTGGATCTCTCGTCCAGCCAGCCCTCCTGGGGCAGCTCCCCCGCCGGCAACATTCCTCTGCCATAGCCTCCACTCCGTCTCGCCAGCCCATCTCTGGATCTAGCACACCGTGGGGGGCCCCCGCCACAGACTCCGGGAATTGCCACTGCCCAATGCTCTGCCTGCTCCAATCCTTATGCTGCCAGTCAAACAGGCGTCGAATCAGCTCCGGGGCCCACGACGTGCAATGCCTCCTCCGCCGGGCACCAAGGTTCCAGCCCCCTGTGTGATCGGATTTGGGGGGAGAAGGATCTGTAGCCTTCCCCCAGACTCTTTTCACCAAGCATTCAGTGCTCCCTCGGGACCAAGATTATGCTGGATTCTACGGGCTCGGACAAGAGCTCCGCTAACCTGCGACCATCTAGGCTCGTGGACAAGCCACGCCCCCTATTACCAAAATTCTTACCAACAGATCTGGTAGCAGAGGATGGTTGGAGACTGGAACTGGATGGTTGGAAAATGGACCTGAATAGTCGGAAATTGGATCTTTATGCTTCAGATAAGTAAATACAGATACTAAATTACCTTAATTCATTCTGTACTTCTAGATTTCCAGAGGTCCTAGTTAGATTATTGGCAGTGTTACGGTGTTCCTGAGGCTTGTCTGTGAATTAAGGAGAATTGAGTAGGGTGATGCATTGTGGTAGAGTGTGCCATTGAAGCATAGTGTTGCATGTTGAGCAGAACACTGTGGGAATTGTAGTTCGGGTTTTGGGTGTCATGAGAGATTTATGCAGGTTGTGAGCACTTTGGCTATTCTGCGTTGATTTGTGCAATCATAGCTGTTTTGGTTATTATGATTTTGATGATTTTGTCTCATTTTAAGTTGAATCTGTCAGTGTTTAATATCTATTTTCATTATTCGTGTCACTTATGTTTATTATGTTTATTTCGGCAGAAATCCAAGATAGCGAAATATAAACTTGTTATTCGACTTTGTGTGTTAAGGTGGAGGTATTTGTTGTGAGGTGGCATATCCACACCATAATAGGGATTTACTCTAGTTGTGAAAGAACATTAATTTAGATCGGTGACTGTTTATATTTTGGTGCACAGAAGTAAATGAGCTAATCAGACAGTAGGTTACTGCTGGCAGAGACCGGCATTTTCCTGTTTGTGTGGATTCTTTTAGAAGAGATTGAACTTTCCCCTTTCCTTTTGGCCAAGTATACAATTCTTCTTTCAATTAATGTATGAGCATCTTGCTGTTTTTAACAATAACTGCTGTCTTAAGAGGCTTCAATACAATGTTTTGGGTCCCTAATCAAAAGTTCTGTTAATGAAAGTTGACATCAATGGAACACAAATATCTCATGACACAAACTCCTTTTTACTTGAAATACAACATTTAGAATCTCATTTTCAACTCAATAAGACACTGACCTCTACTACTCAACTGAGTTATATTTACCGGGTGTGCTCTGCTTCTTGATGAGGACATGGTCTTCTGGGAAACTCACATTTTTCTGCATGCAGGTTGTACTTGGCTTTATTTGAACGATTTGCTACTCTGTAGTAGTTCATGCACTGTAACAACTCAAACGCTGCAAATGATTGATCCTTTAAATCAAATACTGTATGTGTGGTCTGTAGGCAATTAGACGTTTATCCTCATCAAGTAGTGAACATTCTGTCCTCCTAACTACAAGCTATTAGCATGTGGGGAATAGTGAAAGCCTCCTGTCTTTTGGACCAGTCTTCAAGATCTAAAGTGTCCTCCTAATATGTGGGAGGAGTTTGGGATTTCTATATTCTGACCACTTCCAGCTGTCTGTTAATGGATATAGTCTTAAAATCTCATCCCTGACCAAAATGGATGCTGATTGGAAATCATCTACCTTTCTTCAAATCATGAGAACAATATTTGCTGTAATTTTAGGTGATGAGATTGTACTGAAGCACCTCATCAAAGGTTATGTTCTTTACATTTTCTGTTAATCAAAAAGACAGGCATGATGTTGGTCTTTGATCACATGGAGTGCCGCATTGATCTTAGCATACATGAATGTAGTAATGGATCTGTGACTGTGGAGAGTGGAGAGCTTTTCATGCAAGTTTTGTATCCTCACAGTAATGGTTGCTGCGAAATTTGTTTAAATGTCAGTTGTCACCCATGCTCCATCCCTCAGTTGCATATACACCCTTTTCCACTGTAATGCTTGATATGATCTTGAACTTCTGAAACACAATATGGAGTTTGTAAATCATTTAACCTAGTTTTAAGGTTTGGGATGGGCTAAAATAGCAACAAATTTACCAGCCACTGTGATTCTTCCACAGATTGATTTTCAAACTTTCCTAACATTAACAGATGAGGATTTGAGAGAACTTGGAATCTCGACATTTGGTGCAAGAAGGAAAATGCTTATGGCCATAACAGGTTAGTTTTTTTGGTGAATACTCTCAGGGGTATTTTGTAAACAAAAATATTCACAGTTCTATTTACGGTTTAAAATTCTTCTTTCGTAATCAAATACATTGATTTGCAAGGGATAAATGTTAAAGAATGGTGGGAGTCTTAATCCCACAAAAGATGTGTGCTGACATGAAAGTATATTCTACCAATGTGATTGAATTTCTCTGTGAGCAGAATTAGTTGCATTTCAGGATTTATGGGAGTCGCTGGGTGTGTCCGCCTCCAAAATTTGTGAACAAATACAAACATGCATCTTCCTTTGTTCCCACCTTAAAAATGCTTGCACATTTACTCCTGTCTGTTTTCAGGGTGTAAATAGGGAACTGCACATTCAAAATTGACCTGGATTTTGGGAAAGGAGTTTCTGCAAGGGGGTGAATATCTCCCCATGAAGAAACAAAAAAGAAGTTGACACTTCCAAATAGACTTTTGACTCAACTTTCTGCACGCCAAAATGTACAACTGCCAGGTTTCCTTATATGAAAGTGGTTTCACATCTGCCTACCCATCAGAATCTGAGCCTATATGATAATTAGGAGTGTTCCAGGAAGTGTTTGTGAAATCCAAAAATGTTGGCCATTTGCTACATTGTAGGAGTAACCCGATGGGTAAATATTTATGGTGTTATCTACAGAGTTTTATGAATGGATGGAATGGAATGGATGATGAATGGAACATTTTGGGCCAGATTTATAGTTAAATATTTTTGAACATTCTGCAATATTACTCCGAAATCTAGGATGGCAGTAACCAGACTGCAAATTGATCTATATTTCAGTGATACAATGTAGGTATTTAGGAGCATATACACATTTGTAGTATGTGCAATGATTAGAGCTCACTTTTTAAACAATATTCAGCTATGCTAGACTATTAGACCCTTATTATGAGTGGTCTGGTATTCACGATCCTGCTGTTAACAGTATTTTCTGGCCAGATCTGTAATGACAGGTAGTGTAGCATTGCCACAGCCAGGGCTCCTGGGTGCAGTAATCCCACATATTTTAACAGTGGCAAATACATTTTAACAGTAGCAAAGAGTGGCAAATAACACTTGATCATGCCGGTAGGACTTTGTCCTCGATAAAATGACTGAATTATGGATATCATCATCAACCTTATTTCGATCATAAAAGTACACAGCACATTATTGATAAAATACACAATATAAAAGAGTAATCTTGAATAACATTATTACCATAAAAATATATTTAGGATCACTGGGACTTAAAATTGAATGCGCCATAAAGTGCATTTAGAGCGCCTAATCCACAGTGCGTGCCAGTATCTAGACAGGCCAAAGACCACTACTCTGCATGTATCGGTCATCCAAGTTTTTAACACCTCAAGGTACTGGCCCGGGCCGACTATTTTACAAAGTAGGATTATCCATTTTTTCTTTGAAGGTTTATATTATGCACAAAAGAATAGCAAATGCACGATGGTTTCTGGACTGGCATTACACGCGGGACAAAGATCATCATTAAGAACATCATTACACCACTTTATAAAAAACTGTTTTGTGGGGAGGGACTTATAACGAAACGCCAATGGAGGGACAATTTCATCTATTGTGTCCTCAAAACAGGAAACAGATTTAAAATTTCGAAATTCAGAAGTCAAGAGACCCTTGGTTTTTGCCAGGGCTTGTCTTGATATACCTTCCCAGAACCTTTCTTTCAGCCTCACTCTTGGTATGGTGGCCAGACTTTCCAGGTTTGACCAAAACCCCTCCATGCCAAGCCTCCCGAGTAACTCTCTTGATGATCTAAACCAGGGGATCAAGGATATCAATGGTTACTTCAGGAGCTCAATTAATGGCTCCTGATAAGACAAGAGCTCGTCCACAGACCACAACCTGTGCCAGAACATTAAAGGTTTATCGTTTAATTTATGTGCTAGCTGTCTGTGTGCAAGATCCAGGTATAGGGACACAAACGGGGTGTTGGAAGGTAATTCTACCAAAGATCTAAGGAATCGATTCTCAATTGTAGACAAGGAGTTGGTAATACCAGTGCCCCACATCTCCGCTCTGTAAAGTGCCCCTCCTAGTACCTTAGTGTTATAAATTTCCAGAGCTGGAGCAAGCTGTATAGAGAGTGTTTTCCTGTGTATTTTGGTGATGTTGGCAGTCTGATGTATTAATTGCATTTTGACTTTCTCAATATGTGCAGCCCAATTAATTGATGGCGTCAGGCAGATGCCTAAATAATCAAAAGCATCAACACGCTCCAACTTGCTATTTCCAATTGACACAGGTCTTTTGGTGGGATTGGCCGCTCCTTTTTTAAAAATCATATATTTAGTTTTAGACTCATTTAGCATCAACCCTCGCTCATCACAAAACGTAATAAAATCGTTTAAAAGCTGCTGTAGTCCCTGTTGTGATTTTGACATTAAAAGCGTGTCGTCTGCAAAAAGAAGAACAGGAACTCTATTTGCACCAATTTTTGGGGCATCACACCCATCTCTGTCTAGACAATCGACAACACCATTGATAAAAAGAGTAAAAAGTGTGGGAGCTAGTACACATCCCTGCCATACTCCACACTGAACTGGGAAGGGATCTGTGACTTTATTGTTCTCTCCCCACCTCACCTGTGCTGTTTTGGATGAGTGTAGTCTGATTAAAACATCTAAAAGATTCCTCGGTATACCCTGTTTTGCAGCGTGAATCTTTTCTGGATTCACTATGCTGTGCATTTTTCCGCCATCTAGTGTTTGGGTCCGGAATTGTAGTATTTTCCCTTTTTTTTCCTTTGCGTGGTGGGCGTCGACATACCACCTTGTCCTTCTGTGAAGTCGACGTGCTTCCTCCGGAAGCTCCCACCTTTGGTCACCATCTTCAGATTCTTTTTTTCCGCCGTTGGGTCTGGATCGGGACAGAGGGAGCTCCAAAACTTTGGTGAGAAAAATCCACGAAAATCAGCTAGAACAACTGGAAAACAACTTATCGACACACCGGCTGGCGAGGCGGTGAACCGGAACACAGAGAAGAGGGAAAAAACTTTGAAACGTCGACGTCCGACAGAGAATGCGCACACAGGGGACTCCCTGGGCGCTGTAATGGACAAGACACCATTCAAGTTCTGCGACAGTTGCCACCACAAGTACGCACAGAAGGACTAGCCCCTGGTCTGTAACCTTTGCCTGCCGCTCGACCACTGCTCCGAAGATTGCAACGCGTGCTCGGTGTTCACCCCAAAGACCTTGAGGGTGAGGGAAAGGCAAAGAAGAGCAAATTACAACATGCAGGGTCAAGGACCAACACCATGGCTTTGAGACCTAGGCCTCTCCAGCGAGGAAGAAGACAACGTCGCTGAAGTGCCCGAGGGTGGGGAGAAAGCGCACGTCCAAGTTGTCGACTCCGAAAAAAACGCCGAAGGAGGTTAGAGAGATGGCGACCCCAAAACAGTCCACCGAGCCCCAAAGAAGTGACTCTAAGTCCTCAAAAACAGCCCCGGCATCGAAGCATTTGGCGACCGCGAACTCGTCCAAGGACAAACAGTCCATTGGTTCCTTTGACAAGGACTCCCAGACGGCAAAAACCCTGGAAAGGATGAAGTCGTTGAAGAGCAGTCATGAGAAGGACTCCTCGATGTCGAAAAAAGAGAGGGTGAAGCATGCTACGACTTCAACGTCGACAAGCGCCAAAAGAAAGCTCGAAGATCTCGACGCCGAAGCGCAAGCGTCAGAGCTCGAGAAGAAAAAGAAGAGGTTCGAAGCCGAAATGGCAAGTATCTTGCAGCGCAAGAAAGACTTTGACGAGACTATGAAGCAATTCAAGATTCCGCCAAAAATCGCCACACTCCTCGAAAAAGACCTCGAGGAACATTAGGTTCCTACAACCCCAGAGCCGGCTGACGAAGCGGACGAAGAAGAATACTACTTCGAAGCCGAGGGTGAAGAAGAGCACCAAACCTACCACGGTTCGGCGACCTTGGAGACACAAGACATGCAGTGGCAAGATCTCGATGCAGTCTCGCCAGAAGAAGGGGTAGATACATACCCTTCGAGGCCCTCACCCCCCGACGACATCAGGATGTACAATCATGTAATAAAGAAGGCTGCTGACACCTATGGAGTTCAGCTAGAGGAGGAAAAGCCACAGTCCTGCTTTCTCCTAGAAACCTTGCTGCCCACACAGACAAGAAGCCAATTCCTGCCCATGCTCCCAAGCGTGCTGGACCAAGGGAAGGAAGCCTTTAAGGAACCTGCTACATGCAAGGCAGTAACACCTTGGGGTGAGAAGAAGTACAAGCACTCCTCAAAGGACCCAATTTAAATCAGAGGTTCAGTGCCTGCTGACTCTATAATAGCTTCACAAAAGGGGGTGGTGATGGACGGAGCATCAGAACCAATCAAACACTCACACCCAGTCAACAGATCTGGGTTTGATCCATCACCGTTCTTTAGCCCACTCTGCCACCCCAGTTCAGACATGGCCATATGCAAATCAGTCTGACCCTGTGCCTCATGGGAACAGTCCAGCCCGAACTGCCAAGACATGCCTTCCCTGGACCGGAAACAAGCTTCCTAGGACCGGTTTCTGGCATTTCAGCCGTCTTCAGCCAGGCTTGCTTGAATCCAGTGGCAAAGTGAGCAAGGGACTCACGTCTGAGCATACCCTCCAACTTATGGCGAACAAAGCGGTACAAAAGGGGGTGGTGATGGACGGAGCATCAGAACCAATCAAACACTCACACCCAGTCAACAGATCCGGGTTTGATCCATCACCGTTCTTTAGCCCACTCTGCCACCCCAGTTCAGACATGGCCACATGCACATCAGTCTGACCCTGTGCCTCATGGGAACAGTCCAGCCCGAACTGCCAAGCCATGCCTTCCCCGAACCGGAAACAAGCTTCCTAGGACCGGGAACGAAAAAATGATGGATTTAGGCCCAGATCTCTGTACTGGGGTGAATGTATGACATTGGTCTGCATTCTGTCCATCAACTGTTGTTTTTGCATTTGTCACCCTGAGTGGGAAGAGTATGCCCAGACGTGGGTCCCTTGCTCTCCATGCCACTGGAATCAAGCTATCCTGGCTGAAGAGGGGTGAAACCCTGAAACCGGTCCTAGGATGCTTGTTTCCAGTCCAGGGAGGACCTGGCTTGGCAGTTCGGGCTGGACTGTACCCATGAGGCACAGGGTCAAGACTGATTTGCATATGGCTGGGTTCAAACTGGAACGGCATGGTAAGCAAAAAAATGATGGATTTAGGCCCAGATCTCTGTACTGGGGTGAATGTATGACATTGTTCTGCATTCTGTCCATCAACTGTTGTTTTTGCATCTATAATAGCTTCCACAGCCAGAAAGAGGGCTAATGTTCCCACTAACGTGGGCCCACCACCAGACAAAGAGACCAAAAGGATGGATCTCATAGGGAGAAAGATGGAACGAAGTGCCGCTATTCAGTGGCGCATAGCGAACTCTAACGCATTGTTCAATAGGCATGAATACCAGCACTGGGAGGAGGTAGGCGAACTGCTGTGGACGACAAGCTAACCCAGCTGAAAAAAGAAAATTAAACTGCAAGGTCCATAGGGGCACTACAATTCAGAGGTATGCGTAGGGGGACACCATCGCGTTGACCAACAGGCATAGGTAGCCACCAGCCAGTAGCCTCACACCAGACCTTTCAGCAAGGTTACCAAGGAGGAAACCAGGGTCAGCAACAGGGCCAACAACAAGGTTGGCAATGCCAACAGGGGAGGCAATCCTTTCGAGGGCGCACTCAAGGAAGAGGCCAACAGCAAAGAGGGGGACAGCAACCCACCTCCAAGTGACTGCACTACGACCTTGGCGCACACTCTAAAAAGATCTCAGAGGGCACAGCAACAAATAGACATAGAAAAACAACAAGACCCAAACAACAAGGAATACCTCCAACATGCAACACCAGTGGGAGGCAGAATAGGGAACTTCTTCCAGGAGTGGAAGATGATTACATCCGACAAATGGATATTGAACGTAATATAATACGGATACTGCAAAGAACTGGCAAAACAACCACCATGCAGGAAACCAAAGAACATACAACCTTTCCAAAAAGCACATACAAAGGGTCATAGACACTTTGTTCCAGCTAGGTTTCTCAATACATTGGGAAAAGTCATCAAAAACACAAGAGCAGGTGAAGATATTCTTAGGGGCAGAATTCAACACAACGTTAGGAAAATTGATTCCAAGCACAAAGAGGACAGTAGCAATACTGAAGGAGACACATCTATACCGAAAGGGGCAAGCTCTGAAGGTGAGGACAGTGGGGAAATTACTAGGGATGATGGCTTCATGCATTCATCTAGTCCCAAACACTCGACTGCACATGAGACCATTCCAGGAATGGATCCAACAACAATGGTCACAGGCAACAGGGAGTTTGGAGGATCTAGTGGTTGTCACGCAAACAGTTCTTCAGGAGTTGACATGGTAGAACAGGAAGAACACTACACAGGGGAGACCTTTCACACAACCAACTCCTACAGTGACCATTACAACAGAAGCTTCCCAACTGGGTTGGGGAGCCCACATGAATGACCTCAGGGTAAGGGGTAAGGGGTTTATGGACCCAGCAGGGTGCGATAAAGCACATCAACTTCCTGGAGTTAAAAACAATGTTCCTAGCCTTAAAAGCCTTTCAGAATGAGCTTTACGGAAAGAGGGTGTTGATTCAAACAGACAATACAACCAAGGAGGAACACAATCATTAACACTGTCAACCCTAGCCTAGGAGCTATGGAGATGGGCTATCCCAAGGAACATAGACTTACTAGCAATTCATCTTCCAGGGAAGGACGATGTAGAATCAGACAGACTGAGCAGACAAACATCAGCATCCCACAAATGGGAGATGAATCAATCAGAGTTTCAGAAAATCTTCAAAAAGTGGGGGACTCAAATCGACCTATTTGCAACACCCCAAAATGCAAACACTACGGGCCCGATTCACAGAACTAACTTAAGACAAAATCCTAAACTTACTACCATTTTCGTATTCACAGAAGACACTTACTCACTTCGGTATTCACAGAAGTTAGGAGTCCTAACTTTAGGACTCCTAAATGCCTTCTGTGAATACCGATAGTCTTAAAATTAGGATTTTTCTCAGTTTAGGAGTCCTAAAGTTAGGACTCCTAACTTTACTACTACTAAATTGAGACAAATCCTAATTTTAAGACTTTCGGTATTCACAGAAGGCATTTGGGAGTCCTAAAGTTAGGAGTCCTAACTATACTACTACTAAACTGAGAAAAATCCTAATTTTAAGGCTTTCGGTATTCACAGAAGGCATTTAGGAGTCCTAAAGTTAGGCATCCTAACTTTACTACTACTAAATTGAGAAAAATCCTAATTTTAAGACTTTCGGTATTCACAGAAGGCATTTGGGAGTCCTAAAGTTAGGAGTCCTAACTATACTACTACTAAACTGAGAAAAATCCTAATTTTAAGACTTTCGGTATTCACAGAAGGCATTTAGGAGTCCTAAAGTTAGGACTCCTAACTTCTGTGAATACCGAAATGAGTAAGTGCCTTCTGTGAATACCAAAATGAGTAAGTGCCTTCTGTGAATACCAAAATGGTAGTAAGTTTAGGATTTTGTCTTAAGTTAGTTCTGTGAATCGGGCCCTACGCATCCAGACAACCGTGCACAGTCCCCCAATACCGCAACTGCACAAGGTACTCAACAAGTGCAGGAACTGCCGCATGACACTGATCCTCATAGCACCACAGTGGGCCAGGCAAACCTGGTTCTCACAGATAATGGAAATGACGCAAAGTACAAAGCACAAATTCCCCAACAGGAAGAACCTCCTAACTTTGCAAAACGGAAAGGTGCTACACCCAGAGCCAGAGAGTCTAAGTCTGGCAGCGTGGCTCCTGAGGACTTAGAATTCTCTCACCTCAAACTACCAGAGAGCACAATGGCAGTACTTAGAGAGGCGAGAAGGCCTAGAACAAGAAAGTGTTACACAGCAAAATGGAAACGTTTCAGACTTTGGTGCCATAAGGAAAAACTTTCAAGAAAGATCACAAGGGAATCAACAGTACTAAAATACTTAACATATTTGCTACAGGAGAATCTAAGCTACGCATCTATAAGCGTACACTTGGCAGCAATCGTAGCTTACACAAGGGGAGAAACTGGGAAGAGTTTCTTCACATCACAAGTGGTCAAGAGATTCCTGGAGGGAGCAAAGAGGATAGCACCTCGAAAGAGGGTGCCACCACCCACATGGAACCTCAACGTGGTACTCGCACAAATGATGAAGGCGCCATTCGAGCCAATCCACAAAGCAACTTTACAGATGCTCACGCTGAAGACAGCGTTTTTAATGGCAATAACATCACTACATTGAGTAAGTGAATTGCAGGCTCTAACACTACAAGAGCCCTACTTCCAAATACATAATGACAGAGTCGTCATGAGAAATGATCCACATTTTAATGCCAAAGGTGGTATCTAAGTTCCATATTAACCAAACAATAAAAAATACAGAGTTTTTTCCAAAACCCCAAAACACAAGCAGAAAGAGCATTGCACTCCCTGGATGCCAGAAGGGCAGTCATGTATTACATATAGAGAACAAATCAATGCAGAAAAACAAAGTAGTTCTTCGTTTCATTTGCAAACAGTTTTCTGGGACGACCAGTCACAAAGAATACCATTGCAAGAAGGATCGCCAATGTCATACAGATGTGCCACAAACAGTCAGGTCAAACCTTGCAAGGAGCACCGAACGCTCACTCGACAAGGAAGAAAGGAGCAACAGTGGCTTTCCTAGCAAAAACACCTATTCAAGACATTTGCCAAGCGGCAACATAATCTTCAGTGCACACGTTCACAAAGCACTACTGCGCGGACATTCAGATGAACAAAGAAGCACAAGTAGGACAGAAGGTCTTACGCCATATGTTCACAAACCAGCGTTCATCTTCCACCCAGCCGCCACAAGACTAGCAAACTGCTACAAATTTATGCACAGCATAATGAATCCAGGAAAGATTCACGCTGCAAAATGTATAGTTTCTTACCTGTCGGTGTAGTTTTGCAGCTTGAAGACTTTTCTGGATTCACTAGTGAACCCACCCACCTCCACCAAGAAGATGACAGAGGAGGGATAAAGAAAGGGAAACTAAAAAATATAATAATTTTTTAAAGAAAGAATCTGAAGATGGCGGCCAAAGTTTTGGAGCTCCCTCTGTCTCGATCCAGACCCAACGGCGGAAAAAAATAATTTGAAAATTGCGACCAAAGGTAGGAGCTTCCGGAGGAAGCACGTCGACGTCACAGAAGGACACCAAATGGTAGTATGTCGACGCCCACCAGGCCACGGAAAAAAAGAAAAGGGAAAATACTACAATTCCGGACCCAACCACTAGATGGCGGAATAATGCACGGCATAGTGAATCCGGAAAAGTCTTCAAGCTGCAAAACTACACTGACAGGTAAGAAACTATATGTTCCTTTAAAATTTCATGTCACACTCACTCTTGTAATGCTCCTGCATTAGCATACAACCACCTCGAGGCCTTTGAAATGAGTAATCTCAGGGCAAAACACTTCAGATTCTACGTTGTTTTCCAACTTCCAAAAATGATATAAGTATTCATGAACCAACCTGTACTTAGAAAGAGCTCATTCAAAACTGTTCAATAGCGGTATGAACTTTTTCAATGGTCTCTGCAAATTCTCTTATTGACAATTGTACATTGCCTTCTCACTTACAAGTTACAACCTTCTCAGCCTACTGCTGCCCCTCTTCCCCTTTGTGCAAGGGATCTGATTGACACATAGCCATTGAAAAAGTGCCCCTTTTCAAATATGTGGCAAACGTAGAGTCCAGACATGAGAATGATCAATTGTGATCAATTGATTGCAGAGGGTAGATGAAACCAACAAGTACACATTGTTGAAAAAATTATTTTGCCCATGTCCAATTACCACAATGAGGTCATTTGGTCCCACATTAAAAATACTTTCTGCTAGCTCTAGTTCGGAGTTTGGCCTGATACCACACTTGATTTCAGAGATATTGTTTATATATTACCTACCAGCTATCACCAGTAGGAAGTTATAGTTAGGACCTTGTTGCACTAGGAAGAGGTTTTTTTCTTTTGCCAATAACTTTGGCACTGTTTTGAAAAATCCTCACCATTTTTTTTTAAATTAGTACGACGCTCACTTCAGCTGCTGTTTTGAACATTTTGGGGTGATTCGCCAAGTGGGGGCTGAGAAAAGGGGGATCTCAAAACACATTTACCCCAAGCAAATTCCCCAAAGGATTTTACACATGACTACAGCCCGAACTGCTGAACGGAATTACACCAAATTTGACAGAAAGGTCACTGTTGGTTCAGTAAGTGAACTTTTTGTGAATTTGTGTAAATCCATTTAGTCATTTTTTAGATATTAAAAGAAATCCAAATATGGATATTTAGGGATGTGGATCTTCTGAGGATCTCACAGTACCCGTGCTGAAATCTGATGGCTGCCAACGCTTTAACTAGGAAGTGTTGGCAGCCTTTTTTGGGACTGGGCATCAGCTGAGTCCCACAAAAAGCATTTAAAAAAAATAAAAGGGTCAGGGTAGGAATACCCTGATCCCCTAACTGTGGTCCTGGGTCCCCCTGTGTCCCCGACAGGGCTAAAAATCCCTTGTGCTCCCTCGCTGGTTTATATTATAGCCCCTGGGTGGGCCAGGTTCCTGGGGCAAGCTGGTATTTAAAAAAAAAAAAGAAAGGAGACTACACTGGGCTCCCCTCCAGGAACTACTTTTTGACCAGTGGACCACCACCTCCCAGGGCTATTGATAAAATTCAGCCGAGTCTGTGTGGACACCCTTAGGTCCCAGGGACCATCACCTCCCTGGGGCTGGTGTTAAAAATTAACAGGGGGCTGCATGGACCCCCGACCGGGGACCACCCCCTCCCTGGAGCCAATTCCTTTAAAAAAGAGGACGGGCATGTGGCCCCCTTCTTGGGCCATATACAGCCCCGGGGACCACCACCATCCTGGGACTGGCTTGTGCAAATGAAAGGAGGGGTACTGTGCGCCGCCCCCCCCCTTTCTGGTGCCAATAATGGCCCTGGGGACAGCCACCCCCCGGGGCCGGCTCCTGCTGTGTCCTGGTGTGCCCATCCCCAGGACATAGCTGTTTGCTTCTGCTTGACGGGAGCTGTGATAGTTCCCACCAATCAAAAGCAAACAATCCGGTTTCAGCGGGCGAGAGCTTTTAAAGTACTCCCGCCCACTGGAAGCCGAGGTTTCATCTCTTTCCCTGTTCGAAGACAAGCGGGAAAGGAAATAGATGAAAGATTGCGCTCACAGCTGAACATTCCTAATTTGCTATGTGATGAGTATGTTACAGTTTGACTTTTTCTCCGCTCCCGGCCCCCCCCCCCTCCTCTGTCGCAGACCATTCGTGATTACTATATGACGGGGACTTTCCTACCCTGGGGAACACGTACTGATACTTATAATTCTCATTGCCTTGTTCGCGTGAAATATTTATAAGTTTTAAATTAAAAGCTGAAACTGTCTTTATACTGGTATTCGGATACAACTGCTGCCTTCACTTAGAGTGCGGACGGACTAACGGGATCTTTTGATTGACATGTCTGTATAACGATGAACTACCTCTTCTCTTACTACTTAGCGGCCGGCCCAAGTGGTTGTAGGCCCATGTCTGTAACTCTTTGAAGTCAAATAAAGGTTTCTTTAATAAAAAAAAAACAAAAAAAAAAAGATTGCGCTCATATGCAGGAAGCTGCAATTCCAGCAGCTCCCTTATTGTGAGATCAATCCCGGCTCCCACAGGATGCAGGGAGCCGGCTGGGACAGCAGGGCCCTGAGGCTCGCCCAGCATCCCAGGGCGAGGAGAAAGAGGCAAAAAAAAGGTAAGAAAAAAGCAGAATAAAGGTAAGAAACGAGCAGAAAGAGGCAGAATAAATGTCAGCAAGGAGCAGAAAGAGGCAAGATAAAGGTGAGAAATGAGCAAAGAGAGGAAAAATAAAGGTCAGCATTGAGCAGAAAGAGGCACAATAAAGGTGAGAAATGAGCTGAAAGAGTCAGAATAAAGAACAGAAAGGAGCAGCAAGAGGCAAAATAGAGGTCAGAAACAAGTAGCAAGAGGCAGATTAAAGGTCAAAAATGAGCAGAAAGATGTAAAATAAAGGGCGGAAAGAGGCAGAATAAATGTCAGAAACGAGCAGAAAGAGGCAGAATAAAGGTCGGACAGAGGCAGAATAAAGATCAGAAACAAGCAGCAAGAGGCAGAATAAAGGTCAGAAACGAGCTGAAAGAGGCAAAATAAAGCTCAGAAAGAGACAGAATAAAGGCCCGTAATGAGCATAAAGAGGCAGAATAAAGGTCATTAACAAGCAGAAAGAGGCAGAACAAAGGTCAGAAAACAAGCAGAAAGAGGCCAGAAACAAGCAAGCCAAGCTATGTCGGTGAGAGAGCAGGACAAGGTATGAATGACAGAATTGGGAGAACAGAACAAGCTATGTATGTCAGAAGTCAGAGAGCAGGACAAGCCATGTACGTCAGAACTGAGGATCAGGACAAGCTATGTACGTCAGAAGTGGGAAACAGGACAAGCTATTTTACGTCAGAAGTGAGAGAGCAGGACAAGCTATGTATTACACACAATACGAAAAACAAAATGGCACTAGATGAAGCAATATGGTGTCAACTTTTAAGGGGAGTTTTAATTAAGTTTCTTGAAATTCCACATGGATGTCTATGTAATTTATGACATATCAAATGAACTTTTGACAGAAATAGGTTTTTCAATGATTCAATGATGTGACAATTAAACTATGATGTACTGAATTACAAATGCATATATTTTTTAGACATGGGCAAGAACAAACGGAAACCGATGGAAGCTGCAACAATTCGGGCGTCTTACCTTGAAGGCGGCGCTAGCGGAAGGCTACCACGTTTAGGTCACTTGGATGAAGCAGCACAGAGTAACCGCTGGTGATGAGACCCTGGTCAACTTGTAGATGAAAACATTTCAGATGATGTAAATTTCAACTAAAATAACAGCAGTAGTAATAAGCACTAACATATTCACTATGTTTGGCGTTTGCATTATGCATACACATAGAGGCACAGACACAGTGGCGTGCATACAGTGAAACACAGCAACAGATACTCATGCGCACAAACAAGAACCCTTATGTGGAACATCACCGTTATGTGGAACATCACCCATACGCATAGGCTACAGAGGTTCGGGCTCTCATTCAACATGCATAGATGCCTAGTCGCCCAGTGTCACATGTATCACCTTAGTGTCAGGTTTTGATCAATACCATTTTGCATGGATGGTTTTTAGGCCCATATCATACATGACAAGGGATACTTAGCAGCTATCCAGATTACAAGTGGAAGGATAAATGAAAACTAGAACAGCAAACTGATCTTCAAAATGTTTCCCATTTGACTTTTTCTCTGTTTTGCTTTTCTTTAGGGATTTAATATGTTTCCAACGCTAGTATTTTGCTTTTGTTTTTGCATTAACAGTGCTGTGATTTTCTGGTGTCTTACGTTTTGAAGAGAATGTTTTTCTTAAGAGCGATAGATGGACTTCCAGAGAGAGTTTTCAGTACTAAAAGCATGTGATTAATGTGTTTCACTGTGACACATGCACAAGCAACTGTTGTACAACACAGGCCTCAGACCATTTGCTTCACATTGGAAACAAGGAAAACATACACACTTCTGTGACTCAGACACGTGTATTCTGCACAGAGACAAACAACATGAGGCATGACCACTGTGTGGACATACATGCACGTCTTTAAACTGCAGGATCCATGTAAACAGTCGATGACATATTAACACAGTAAAACTTTCGGACTACGTTCCTGCTTGCAAACCTTTCTTGCACAGCCAATGTCTTAGCACCCCCTTACTGTTTACTCCCCAGGAGCCTTTCCATGAGTGGACGCTACCAATGGCATTCATGAAGCCTAGGATCACTGATAAAATATTGCATACCACTGTCATTGTTGTGAAAATCAATACTTGGGTGAAACATGGGATTTTTGGTGACATATTCAAAATTTGTACAATTAGAAAAATAAGTGGTACCGTCACGTTTCTGACCACACTGCTATCAGTGTTTTTTCGCACACAGTGCATTGAATCACACTTGAATTTTTCTAAAACAAAAAAACAAGCTGATTACTACAACAGCGCATGCAAGGCCAGAGGCCTGACCCACTTGTCTCCGTGGTGCCTCTGCATAATCCTAACCCTAGTCTTAGAGCTGTTTGCCTTTTTGTGAATGTCCAAGCTATACAGATCATTGCAGAATGTACTAGACTTTACTGACAGTAATAGACAATTTGCTGTGAAAATGCATACACTGCTTTCCTAAGTAGCTCACAAAAAGTGTATGTAAATGTAATAAAAAAGGGTCTCTAGCTGTGTTTTACTCGAGAAGCCGCTGGCAAACAGAAATTAGATCACCATTTTGGTATCATTCACTCGTTAAAATGGGACTGTGTGGAAAACACTAAGCGATTTTTGTATCTCACTTTCCATTAATTACCTATGATAACCATTTTGTATAATACAGGCTACCCCAACGTTTACCAGTGTCTACTATTTTACAATTCATTGAGTCCCAGTTTATTAATCCCTTAAGGCTGATGGTGTGAGTAGGCTGAGTCACCTAAGAAGGTAGGATTACATGTAAGAACCACAAAATTAACAGCTGAGCATTTCTCGTTTGCATTGTTCCAAATATTTCATTAACCTAGCCCAAGCCACAGTGCTCTTAAAACTATACAAGGTGATTTACAACCTGTTCATCCAGTGATAAAGACTTCCTAGAGGTATTTAGGCTTGTTTTGTAATAACAAAATAAATGTATATTATCATTTTGTCACATTTCCTCATCTTTTCCTGATTACTCACTGCCACCTAGTGGATATCGCTGCACATATAATAGAAGACGCCTTGAAGGTCTTCGGAAAAAGAATTGTTCTGAATGTTATCTATCATTCTCTTATTTGTTGTGAAATCGATGTTTTAAGAGACCCCAGATGTTCATAAAATAAAGGTGATGCAGTAGGGAGAATCAAAAACTAAATATTGATACTAATTATAATTGGTGCTGCTCCCTAGGGTACTGCCAGCACATCCTTAAAGAAAAGGATCAGGTATGTGGCATTTTTGTGTCTGTTAGAAAGCCGCACAATTGGCCTCCAAAAAGTATGCAAATTTCACTGCGCATTAACACCAAAATCCCCCCACACTGCTTTTACAGAGTGCTTGGCATATTTTTAATGCAACAGAGATAGGCTCTTTCTGGATTTAATACACCCCAGTGTGCTCATTTAATTAAGGAAAGAAGGAGAGGAAAGGCAAGAGAGGAGTGGGTGGGCAGGGCCTCAAAAGATGCTAACTATTTACTCCAATTGACCTTTCCAGCCCATTAGGCGCTAAACACAAATTAAGCTCACCCCTATGTTTGCCCAGGCATTTGGCACCATATTTAAGAGAGAAGGATAGGGCTTTCTTCACAAAAAGTATCATAGGGAGTATTGCATCAAAAACATTTATTTATCTTAATTCTCATTATAGCCCATTTACCACGACACTGTACATGACCTCGTTACCTCTTATGCCTTAAGATCAAAGCAGACCACATCTGTTTTTTTTCAGAAACACAACTTTGTACATCTGTAAATACAACCTCAATCGCCTGAGTGTAGGAATGGTGGTTGTATGTCAGAATACTGTATACAGATACATTGTTAGACCTAAATAGTCTGTCTTTAGTATTGTTTAAAACGTATTGTGCCACTGGGTATAGATTTTCCATCCTTCACTCCAGTGGGGGGATACATTGGTAGATGATATTCAGGCCGTGCTTTGCTGTGCTGTGTCAGAGAACATTCTGGCAACAATAATCTGGTACTTTACCACCTTGGCTATTCGGGCTGGCACTGCAGCTCTAAAAAACCTTTCCTGCTGCACCTTTCCACCTTCAATATACTGGTGCGAAAGTACGTTCAGAGAGTGGAATCTGCAAACTCCATGAGCAGAATCACAGAGCTTTGCACTGGTTCTAGTCTAATTTTATCCTTACCCTTTCAGCTCCCGACAAGAGCAAAAACATTTGTACTGATTCAGAAATGCAGTGAAAATAACATTTTGCACAAATGTCTGCCAGGTGCCTGGGCCCAATTGCAGCAACACCTCTGCCATCTGTGAAATTCAGCCACATGTGATGAGTGGGGTGGACAAGTTATCTACCTGTAACTCTAGATCTCTGAATCACATGATACATACAAGCCACCACTGTCAGCCAAGTTTTCCCCCTTTCCTTCTTTCACTGTCAGCTTGAAGTAGCTTGAGTGTCCTGGGGCTGACAGCATTCCCAGCTCAATGAAAGGCAGTAGGACAGATGGAATGGATGGTCCTGTTTGACCTAGTCGTGAATACTTTCCCATCAGTGTGTCGTAGTAAATGAAGAACATCCTGCATTTGTTTTTTTCAGAGGTGAGGGAGTGAGAGTGGTAAAATGTCCACGCTGTACCAGTACTGTCTAAAGTAGTCGATAAGCATAGCTAAGTCACAGACAATGCAGTGCTAACTTATTGAAGCTCTGTAGTAATGCCCCAATGTATTTATAGACATGGTTATCTAGTTTTTTAAATAGAACATTTATATATATACAGGTTCTGTTTCCCTGAACAATCCTTAGAACTAGTTATTGCACAAAGATATATATATATATATGTTTTCTAGATAGATGTGATAAATAAATGTTTTCTATGCACAAATGTTTGTACAAAAGAAGTATTTTTGCATCCCTGAGATGGGGATCTTTTTACCATTATGCTGCTTTTTACCAGCAATTTTCTTGCACATATTCTGTAAACCTGCCTTGATAAGTGAAACTTTGCACACTTTTAAAACGTTTATAAGTAGAGTTTCGTGATGTGTAATTACACATGAGTAAGATGTGTATATTAAACAAACGTTTGGAACTAATATTGCATCCAGTTCTGTTTTTGAATGCTTCTCAATTTATTTCATGATATTCTTGTGTCTATTGGTTTCCAAATGTCTGGTGATAGCTGTATAGGGTTTTCTTGCATTTATCACAAGCCTATTATAGATAGGTCCCTTTAATGTGGTCCTGTCACATTGGATATACAGTTCCTTGGGAGCGCAGAGGCTCACAATGTACCGACATGATAAGCATGAAAGTAACAATAACAATGTTCAAGCGTGACATTTTTCCATGTCTTCTATAGTCTCTTACTCAAATTAACTAACATTACCATTAATTCCTATTTTGTGCAATCAGAACACGCCTTCTAAACCAGGTTTGTGAGTTTTAATTTAAAATGTTTTCCTTGTCTTCATGTACAAGGGTGCATTGCGAATCAGACATGGAAAGGTTTGGAAATAAAGGTTTGTGTTAGAGATTTTCACTCCTCCTGGCACAAGCAGGACATGAAAGTCAGTATCATCTCTAGGTAAAATGTGCCTTTCCTCCAAGATGAAGATGATCATGGATGTGGCTTTGAAGACCTCCTGGCCACGTCTCAGAAGATGCAGCATTGACGGGCAGGACAATACTTCGAACAGCCTGGACCACATATGCTTATCTATGTAGACTGGAGTGCTGGCGGTGTCAAGCTACAGGCTGCTTAGCTCTGAATAGTACCAGTCTGCAGGTGACAGGGCAGCCACTTGGATTAACTCAGCTATCCTCCACTATACAAGGGGGTGGAGAGTTATGTCACCTGTTTACATCCCTCTGCAGCCAGCAAGTGTGATTCAGGGAACAAATCTGGTGTAGGAGTGCAATCCTTGAAGTGGGTGGCAGAATGTGAAGGAGCGCCTGTTAGTGTTCCCAGTGCTTACTTTGTAAAAGCATAAGTGCTAGTGCTCTCGTCAGAAGGCCGGTAAAGCTTGCACCACACATTGCCCCTCCCAGCGCTGCCAATGATAGTAACAATTTAGTAACAATACAACTACTAACCATCACACTCCTACAAGTGTAACAATTCTGACTATTTCAGGCCCCCAAAGCTATAAGAATGGCTTTGGGAGAAGGTAATAGTATTTTTTTAATGTACATTGAATTTGTTAACTGTTGTGGACATCTCTAAATTAGCCAGACAGCACCACCTTGTGGCAGACTGTCAAGCACCGGTGTTGACAATTAAGTGCCAGTGTGGAGCACTGGGGGCAGATCTACAAAAAACTAACGCAGCACGGTGCCACAAGTCATTTTGCTGCGCCGCGCTGCGTTAGTTTCGAAGCACAGGGATGCAACATAATTCCAACAATATGTTGCATCTCTGTGCTTCCCCCTGCGCTGGCGCACAAACTGCTACCATACACCAGCGCAGGCACCCTTGCACCATGGTGCAAGGATGCCTGCGTCGTGGGGAGATTGTTTTTGTGCAGGAAGTGGCACCTTCCTGCACAAAAACAATCAATTGGGGTGATTTCCGGTTCCAATGTGTGTTGTAGAATGCAGCCCGCATTGAAAGAGGAAAAACAAAGAGGGGAAATGAAAACATTTCTCCTTGTTGTAACTCGCTACGCCACCCCTAGTAATTTCCAGATAGAAATGCATCAGTGGACATGCGTGTTGCGTGAGAACACCCACGTCACGCCCCTAACATGCAAAGTGTTGCGTGAACAGGGGCGATATTTACAAGCACAGGTTAAGTCACGCAGGGTGACTTTACCTGTTCTTGTAAATATCACTTAGCAGGCTGCGCCGCCTGTGCGTCATGCAACGTGATGCACCGGCGGCGCAAGGGGCTTGTAAATCTGCCATGGAGGACAAGAGGACGCCGCACAACACACCCGAGGAGAAGAAAGAAAGAAGTGAAGCTGACGAGAAGGAGGTGACCGAAGAAACGATTCCAGCCTGCGAGAAGGAGCAGCAGACAGACGACCGCTCTAGGAGCAACACGATCGAGTCCAGCACTCTAACAGTGGAAGGGGAGGCTGTGACTTCCACCCCCCACGGCCCAGGAGGATCGTGGGTCCAGGCAAGTGCCCCAAACACAAACAGGGTTCTTTTCTTTTAGGGGCTGGTGGACGGGGTTTAAAGGCCACACCACCCCAAAGCACTGAATTCTCCTGGCACCTAGGCACAGCACTTTAGGGAGCACAGGTGACGGGAGCACTCTTCCCTGTTGTTAGTACCGGTCCACGATTGAGACCTGATTGTGTCCTTTTCTTTCTTTTCTTTGTTTGGTTACCATGAGCTCCATTGCCAGCACCCCTTTCCCCCTCCTCCTTCAAGAGGACTAGAAGCAAGGCTGAGGCAAGACCAGCAAGAGAGGGAGGTAACAACCACAGGTGCATGTGGACTGTGTTTCCTTGTTTACCTTTGTTTTCCCAGTTTCCTGACTTTAATTTTGACAACCCCAAGCTTGAGTCCAGGTGTATCTACCCAAGACTTATTGGGATATGCAAACCTGACTGTATAAAAATAAAGATAACAAAAACTTAACAACCCCTATACAAGCCTCCAGAGCACTTTTGATTGTTAACGGGAGGGGCCGGACGGCCCGAGTAGCTACTTGCTCACAGTGGTGTCAGAAGTAGGATCAGGTGTCTGGTGGTTATGACATGACCCCTCACCATGGAAGCGATGATGACCTAGCTAACAGAGGGTCACGCCACCTACAGATGGTGTTCGAAGAACGGAACAAAATGGCCCAGCGAGAACGCGAAGCATTACAGACCGCACTGAAAGACCAGGCCTCCCTTATGTCAGCAAACCAACAGGTCCAGGATACAGCCATTCTGCGACTTACAGATGCCATAACAAACACCCAAGTGCACCCAATGTTCCCAGCACTGTCCTACAGAAATACCAGGAGGGAGACAACCCCGATTTCTTTTTTGTGAATTTCGAGAGGGTTGCCTCCCCGGCTGGCTGGCCCCCAGAGAGATGGGGGTCAATATATAGCTCCCTTGTTGTCCGGCGAGCTCCAAGCCGCCTTTCAGGCTGCCAACCCAGCGGGGACTACCCCATATGCTGATATAAAGAGGGCCATACTAGAGAGGCTAGGGTGAGACCAAGAATACTACTGCGCCCGCTTCCAAAAGGAGAAATGGTTGACTGGGGATAATCCTCTGGCCCTCTACTACAGGATAATGGATTTGGGGAACCGCTGGCTACAACCATCTACTGCATCCATGGATGAGGTGAACTAGAAGATCTATCTAGAGCAATACCTGGAGGCCCTCCCTCTCCATACCAGAACATGGGTAAAACAACATCCCCATCTTACTGTTACAGTAGCCGTCGACTTGGCATGCGCCTATCACAGGTCCCCCGATTTTAAGTCACAGCCACAACGTTTCCCCACAAGTCTCCCACGACCCCCGAAGACTACCCCAGACAGTGGTCCACTCCCTCCCCCGATAAGACATGTGTCCAGACCCACCTTAGGAGCTTAATCATTACAGGGACCCCAGTGTTTCCACTGTGCGGAGTGGGGGCACATAGCTCATCAGTGCCCTTCTCGGCCCCCTCCCCAGGAGCCCATGGAAGTGGGGTACACCCGAGGTCGCATTTACATAGCAGGGGAACCCCATTAGAAGCATCAAAAGAAGATACTAGTGAACGGGAAAGCAGTGTCAGCCTTGTTGGATACAGGATGTCACCACATGGTTATCAGTGAGGAGCTTATATTTTACACCCAGGATCCAGGGAGAGAACACATACAGGGCACTTGTGTCCATGGGGAAAAGAAAATGTACCCTTTGGTAGAGGTTTTGTTGACCATAGACGGACAACCCCTCTTGAGAAAGGTAGGGGTGATACCTTCCCTTCCTGACACCGTCCTCTTGGGGACCGACCTTCCCCGTTTTCACGAATATTTATCGTCCCTTTTTCCCCCTTCAGCCATGTCAGGGTGGTTGGGAAGCGCCCCGTTTGCCTAGACCCAAATAGAGGGCCCCTCCTTCAAAAGAACAAAAACCCATAGGGAAAAGAGGGAAGAAAGGGCTTTATATTGTAGGTCCTGTGATGTGCTGTCTGCTTCTATTCTTGTTTCCCCAGTCAAGCCGGGATTCCGAGCAGCCCAGAGGGATGATACGACATTGCAACATGCCTGGGACCAAGCGCAGGAGGACCATCCGGGGAAGGTAGGCCCCCTTTTTTGTGTTGAAAAGGGACTGTTATACAGAATAACAAGGGAGACAGGACAAACCAAAGAACAGTTGTTAGTCCCCAAAACCTTCCGCGGATACATATTGAATCTTGCACATAACCAGTTAGGGGGCGGTCACTATGGGAAGGTACACGCAGTAAAGTTCTTGCTACACAGGTTTTATTGGCCTGAGGTGTACCAAGAGGAAGCTAGGTATTGCGCTGCTTTTGTCAAATGTCAATTGGTGAATAACCCCGTCCTTCCCAGGGCCCCCCTCCAGCCACTACCGATCATCGATACCCGATTCCAACAGGTAGGCATGGACCTTGTACGGCCTCTACTCTCATCTGCCCGTGGACACCGGTACATATTGTTTCTGGTGGACTACGCCACCAGGTGCCCGTAGGCAATACCCCCAACTAGTGCAACAACGTCAGCCGTCGCCCAGGCCATGGTCTCCTTTTTCCCTCGCGTGGGGTTTCCCCGGGAACTTTTAATGGATCAGGGTACTCCATTTATGTCCCGGCTTATGAAACAGATCTGTGATCTATTTGACATCAAGCAGATTCGTACGGCTGTGTACCACCCACAAACGGATGGCCAGCTCGAGAGGTATAATAGGACGATCAAGACCATGATAAGGAAGACCATAGAAAAAACGGGAACGGACTGAGACCGACAGTTGCCCCTGGTGTTATTCGCTATACGAACACACGAGCAGAAGTCTACGGGGTTTACTCCATACGAGTTGTTGTTCGGGAGACAACCCCGTACCCTTCTCGATATGGCAGTTGAGCAATGGGCCGAGGAAGAGGACACCTTAGTGTCTCTTTGGGATAAGGTCCATGCGAACATGGATAAGACCCAGACTTACGCCGTGTTAACCAAGTATTCACAATATTGCAGTACCATGCGATAGTCACCAGATATCGCGTTAAAATCAACGCCACGCCGCAAAAATGCAAAACACAAACGCAAATAAAGCTGCGATGAGGCAAAGCGCGATACAAAAAGCTGCGAAAACCAGCAGCAGGCTTGCAAATCCCACCCGTCTGGTGGGAAAATGCACCCTAAAAGCAGAACAAGACAAACACACCAGAAACAATCCAAAGCGCGCAGCAACATGGATGTACCCTGACTGAGTGCAGAGGCCAACGCAAACCCCACAAGCCCCACAGACCACCAGCAAGGTACAATGGGATAGGGGAAGGCCAGGGAGAAGAGGGAGTGGAAGACGGGGTGCAGTCCGCAGGAAAACAAGACCAGCGTCACGGAGGTGATTGAACAATACCATCAACTGACCCACAATCAGTGTCGAAGAGGCCAATGGAGGAGGCCAAGAGGTGCTGGCATGATGGCATGATGTGAAAACCCAAACCAGGCACCAAGACGCCGCCAACAGGAAGGCAGCAACGGTGACAGGAGTTGGGAGTCCTGCGCCACAGGAGGAGCAGGAGGAAATGGAGGCCACAGTCATCAGTGTGGAGACAGTGCAAGGAGTAGGAGTCCGGACACAGCTCCATATGACCTGACACAACATCAACAGGGTGAGTAACGACTAGGGAATGGGGGGATGGGGGAGATGGGCACAATGGCACACATGCATGATGATGTGTAGCACACTGCACAACCACAATGACCCTGGATCATGTCCCTGAACCCCGTGGCACACTGCAGCACACACACACACATAGCTATCACAGCACATCCCATGAAAATGTGACACAAAGTGCAACACCGACACTGCAAAACAGGGGACACAACTGGATCCACACATGTGCAGAAACAGGCCACTAACATTGAACAGAGCAGGAAACTGTGAGATGCAAATGTACGTGTACAACCTCACATCCGTCACGTAGTCCAAATGTCCACTATACCAATCAAATTGCCATCCCCACCCAAACAGTCACAATGTACATTGTCACACAGTCTGCATGTCAACCAGAACAATGCGCAAACATACATGTCAACATGCATCTTCCCTTCACATTGCAGCGGGACAAAAAACCCCTCCAGCAGGTCAGACCAGACAACCCAGCAGTGATGCCCGAGACGACCACCACACCTTCGACACCGACACCCTACACCAGGCCATGGACATCACAGGTAAACTACCCCCAGGAGCAGAGCAGCCAAGCTACAGAGAGAAGACCCCAGCCCCTGCACAGACCACACAGCAGGAAGCACCCGTCACCACGGCTGGCTCCCAATACTCCACCTAGGCACACATCACATTCCAATGCCAGGTGTCAGAATGACAAAAGGAGGTGGCCGAACAGGTGCGGGTGGGCTCAGAACTCATGGAAGCTGAACTGGACCACATACGTGGGTGTCTAAGTCCTATCAGGGACCACCTACACCCCACAAAGGAGACCCATACAGGGACAGAGATACATGCAGATGCACATTCCCAGCACAGAACCATGCCCAGGGCCACGCACATATCAGTCACACACCCACGTTGGCTCTGCATACAACCGCCCAGTACACCCCTCTTATCGTATCGAGTGGCTGACGACAAAGCGACATGTCCAAGCTCCGACCCGCTGCCTGTGGTGGCATGTCTGCGTCCGCTGCACACAGCACAATGCAATGTTGTAGGGCCCTCATGCATACAACAGGACCACAGGGACACATGCATATATCATGTAGAACTGACTACGGGCACGTGCCCCCGGCCCCTTTATTGGTCGGGCCACATGTACAGTGACGCCTGTGCTGGATGTGTGTGGGGTGAGTAAAAGGCAGCCCACACGGAGTGCTTTGTGCTGGCAACAACTTGAACAGTGGACACCAGTGCAATGGAAACAGAAAAGACCTACATAATAAGAGTCAACTGCTGAGCAACATGGAGGGAGCCGGAGCAAGGACAGAGGTCACCCAACATGCAAACCGAAGTGTCCGTGAGTTGCAGTGCACTGAGGTTGGGGCACCAGAGATGAGCGCGCTCATGTGAAGAAATTGCTAGAATTGTGTCCCTTCGGGTTGTTCCTGGTGCAGCAGCAGGGGAGGTGTCACACCTGCATCATCTTCCTCATTGTCGTCCCTGGCCTCCCACACTGCCTGAGGTGACATTGCTGCGTGAGCTCTCCACAGCACATAAACAAAACAGTAATGGAAGATGATTCGTGGTGCACTGAGTTAGAGGCACCTGGAGTGCTGAGCAGGGGAACAGGCAGAAGATGGCATCCACAACAGGTGCGAGCAACTCCGTCAGTCTGCCAGTTCGACCGTTTCGGCACTGGCAGTTGCCGTTTGGAGTTGGTCCTGGCGGTGGTGGCATGTGCCTCCTGTGGTGATGCGACGTCCGGGCTGGTCAGAACTCAATTTGACGTGTGGGCCCTGGTGTGTCATACTTGAGGCCGGAGGCAGCGGGCAGCGCAGGGCCACAGACACATGGCGTTGAAGACCCCAAGGCCATTGCCTCAGAGGACATTCAAAATCTCAGAAGAAGGGGTCCTGGACCTGACCAGCACAGAGTTAGTGGCCCTGGATGCACAGCGGCCGGCACAAGTACCCCGCCACAGGACGGTGTCTTGCGGTGCAGTCAGATGGGCCACGCGAGCTGAGCAGGTCCTCATCAATGTCCGAGGTGTATGGGGCGGAGGGTTGCGGGAGACAGTGGAAGGTGTCCTCCAGGGCATGATGCAGAGGTTTGATGTTATCCGGAAGCAGCAAATAGGGGAGTGGAAAGCGACAGCCTCGTTGCCAACACCAATTAGGCATCAGCCACATGAGGATTTAAACTAACCCCTAGTCCATGGACTCAGACGCCACCAAAGTTCAACCAGAGAGTGTCCATGAATGTCAGGGAACAGACTTAGTGGCATCGGTGCTGGGAGGGGATGCAGTCTGCGGTGATGCTGGTACACTGATATGAACTCCGCCATTGCTAAATCAAGACTCTGTGACCTACTGGACTGCAGTGTAGGCCGGAGGCAGCGGTCAGCAGCGGCCCACAGCCACGTGTCATTGGCTCGCGTTGCACAGAGTTAGTGACACCAGGGCAGTTGTCGGTAGTGTCCAATCACCTCCGTAACGGTGATCCTATTCCCTCCGGACTGCAACGCGTCATCCTCTTACGCCTCTCCTTGCGTGCAATGATATGTGTTCTGCCTTTGAATGATCGATGTCCAGTTCCAATTCAGTGACCTACTCGTGCACAGTGTAGGCCGAGGGGAGTAGTCAGCGTAGCCCCACAGACATGTGTGGCTGTACTGCTATGCACAGACTTGGTGGCACCACATCGAAGGGAGTACACTGACATAAGACCTGCAATAACATATGTACTCTGCCATCGTGTAATCAAGACTCAGTTCCAAATGTGTGACCTACTTGACCGTAGTGTAGGCCGGGTGCAGCAGTAGAGTATGTCAATGAGAAAGGAGTAAAGAGTGCCTGTGTCGTGGAGGCTGTGATGGTCTGAGAGGCTGCCAGGGTAGCGGGCCTCGGGCTTGGAGCTTGCGCTGGCACGTGGTGGGCCCTCCTTTCAACACGCCGGTGTCTGCAGGTGATCAGTGTGGCCTGGCTGCGCCTGATGGGTTCGGGGCCCAGCGGGCTGGGGTACGACAGGATTACAGGCAACTCCGCTCAGAAGGACGGCGTCGGCCTCGTGGTGGGGTGAGAGGCGCCGCCCTAGCAGAGACTTTGGGCATTCCTGAACAGGACCACGCCCAGGGCTATGTGCTTTTTATTCACACCCCTACACTGGCCTTGCGTACGCAGGGCCATCCCACTCTGCTCACGCTTACTGGGGGGCGTAACAGGCAACATTTCTGTGGACTCCCCCACTGGCTGGGGTGACATGGTTGAGTCCACTGTCCACTACACTCCATACACCAGCGGTGTATGTCACCATGGATATGGGTGTGTTCTGCATACTGCGGTCTGTCCAGCACATCGCCGCCACTCTTCGCATTGTGTACTTTCCCAATCATGGTTGTCTTGCCTCCTTTGCACATGCCTGGTTCCCACCTCTCCCCACATTCCGCTATTGTGTGGCTGGGGTGCCATGCTGTTGATGGCTCATGTTCACGGCTTGCCCAGGTTAACATTGTAAGTTGTTCTGTCGTGGCTGGTGGGTGGGCATGTTGTTTTGCATGTTGTATGTTATTTTGTGACATGTGTATTGCCAGAGTTGTGAGTTGCATGGTTGTGGAGTTGAGGTGTGTGGGGTATTCATTTGGAACTTGTCAAGGGGCAGTGCATTTCCCTTGGTGCCATCCTGGTAGCGCTGGTTGATGATGGACTGTCAGGGGATGAAGGAATCATGCACACTGGCTGGGTAGTTGACAGCGACATTGGTGACGAGTCCCTGGTGGTCCACTATTGCCTGCACATTGATGGAATGCATGTGCTTTCTGTTGTGGTGATTGTGTGCTGTGTCACCAGGGGGCACAAATAGGACATGTGTGCTGTGGATTGCCCCCAACACATGCGTGCATCCAGCTATGGCGTATGGTCCTTGCTAGGTCTCCAGCGGATCCTGCACATTGTGGTGGACGTATAGATACTGGGGTACCAGGCTGATGATGGCATCCAGGACAGGTGTGAGGGACTTGGATGCTGCTGGCTGTGAGACTCCTCCGACTCTGGCGGGTGTTGGTTTGGGGGTACCAGAGGCCAACAGGTGTATCACAGCCAACAGCTTTGTGTGGGGAGGGATGTTGGTTGTCCGCTGTGTTGGTGCCATCGGCCTGTTGGGCGATGACGGTCAGGATGCGGAGGATGGTTGTCCTTTTGCGCCTGTAGTGGGCAATGGCATCCTCTGGTGTTGAGTCTGTGAGGCTGGTGTGTTTCCTGTGGGTCAGCTGTCTTTGTCTGTGCTGCCTCTGTGGTGGTCCAGGGGAGTTCCGGTGGGGTCATCCTGGGTGTGGTGGCGGGGTGGGTGTTGTTGCCCTATTGGGGCCCTGGGCTGCATGTTCATTTGCACGGGGCATCTGTTGTTCTTCATGTTTGGCTTTGGGCTGTGCTCTCTTGTCTGGTGCCGGCTGTCGTCCGACTTTACACCAGGTCAGAGCAGGTGTTAGTTTCCTGGTGCTACCGCGCCTTATCGCCTGTTTTGTGATCTTATCGTCGATATGTCTGGTTGTTGAGAATGTTGTGAAGTGGTGTTGACACTGCTTTTTGCTCGGGAACGCCTACTCTGCATCTCATTAGCGATAGTTGCCGGGGTCATCCTTGGTGATGTTTTTTGCCGCTGCTATCGCCAGAAAACTGGTGATATGGGCCGTTTGCACCAGCTTGTGAATGGGGTGGTAAGTTTATCACAAATTTGGCTACATTAAGGTGCCCTAAAAGTCAAGGTTCCGCATTACATTAAGTACCAAATATTCCACATGTTCTGATGTAGACAAAGTCAAGTTAAGACAAACTCAATGTAGGAGCACAACATTGAGATAGCTATCAGCAAAAGGCATCATCAAACTAATTATTGGAAATTGGATTATTATTTGGGGTGGGTGGCTGCCCACTTCAAGGAATAATCACAACCCTTGTCAGGGTGAAAGTCACTAAATAACCTGAGCTCACCCCCCTGCTAACAATGCTACAGAGCACACAAGCTTAACTTAGGGCAATGTAAAAAGTTTTTATGTACTACCCAAACAGTAATAAAGTTAAACCACCAAGCAAGAAAAAGCCCAAACTGAATTTAAAAATAAGGGGTAAAATGTAATAATTAGAATGACATCAAAAGAACAAAAATCCAATAAGGAAAAGCGAACATATGAATTTTTAAAGCTTTAAGGGAAAATGTTGCCACAAAGCGGCAATGGTAGTCCATGGTCAAGTTAGACCGGGATATAGGCGCGATTTCAGGCTGACCGCGATGGAGCACGGGTCGGATACCCCTTTACCAGGTTTGACCTGGTTCGAGGTTTAACCTTAGGACTTTGTCTCTGAAATGGAAGTCAAAATATTTCAGCGGGGCAAGGCAGCAGGCTGTATCTCACATACTCAGATAAGCATTGAATGAGGTCCTGCTGAAGCTATTGGCTTTAGCAGGAAATGCTCAGAGTGGCAAAAAGTAAAGTTTTGCACCCAGAGAAGACCCCTCACTGGTTGGATACTTTTGGCGCCTTCAACTAGCCATGATTTTTACCTTAGACTTATTCTCCTTTTTGGTCTCCGAACCCTAAAGCAGGGCTAGGGTACGGGCTGTACTCAAGGATGAGTACCACAAGATTGGATACCTTCTCCAAAAGTCCAGATATCTTCTGGCCAAAGGTTTTCTGAATTGAATTTACTGCTGTGAAAAAGCTATGAGTGGGAGAAACCTGATTCCTTAGCCCAGTGAACTTGAACATTGGCTGGATCAGCTGGGTGGGGGTTTGTCCTGGTGCTCCAAAGGTCTAGAAGTCCACAATGTTTATAAGTCCCAGCTTTTCAACTGTGGCAGGGCAAGTACGGTTGGACACAGCCAAGAGTTCTAGGACCTTAGGCACAGCACTTGGTGGTCAAGAATCACTGCAGCAGAGGCCACAAGCATGGTTATTTTTTTAAGAATGGGGTTGGGGTATGTCTGTGTTGGCAACCCCTAAAGTCCCAACAGTCTTTCTATCCTCCCAGATTCTTTAGGTGATAGTTTTGACAAATTGGCCAGCAGTCTGGATGTAAATCCCAGTTTCCTATCTCTTGCAATGGGGAATGGCTGTACTATGTGTGCTCTGAGTCAGCTGGAAACTGGGGGAACTCTATCAACCCTGGCAATTCTGAAACCTAGAAATCCATGGGAATCTGGTGATGTTGTGGCATAAGTGGATTGTAGCATGTTTTTTCAATGAGAATGCCCCGCCAATATCAGAGTATTTGTCAACAAGGCCAATGTGTCCCATATTTATGTGACAGAAAACTCGGGCACTTCCAGCCAATGGTCAAATTCTTACCACAATTTCTCCTAACTCAAACAATGTCTACTGAGGGGGTGAATTTAAGGCATTTCGTAGGAATGGGCCAAAACTTTATCCAGGTGCAGACTCATTTGACACCACATTGCCTTCACCCTGATCATTGTTTGATCTGTTCCTGTCCGGGGCAATCGGCCCAGCCACTGAAGTGGGATACTGCTTTTATTGGGAGAACTGTGAGTTCGCTGGGTGGTAGGGATTTTCCACAGAAATGTGACAAAAGTGCATGAGTCTAGCCAAAGTTAAGCATTTACAGGGCACTCTGGATAAGAAAATATAGTGGTGGTCAGTGAGATACTGCTTTTATTTGGAGAAATGTGGGAACACAGAATAGTAGAACATATATAACTATCGATTGAATTTCTCTCCGTTGTTCGCTTCCAAATGTAAGCCATTGTGCAAGAAAGAACACATATGAAAAGGTCAAAGCACTGGTGGATCAGGTCGCCCACCCCACCCCTTTTGAGGCGTGGAAATCCTTAGTCACCTGGCAATACTTTGACGTCATCTCGGAAGATGACCTCCTCAAATGCATCCTCGAAACCAAACCATCCAACCACTCTTCTGACCCCATCCCTAGCGTCATCGCCATCGATTTCTACACCCATACTCTCTCTTACTGGACCGGGCTAGTTAATCTCTTCCTAAGTCAAGGCTCCCTCCCTGTTGCCCTTAAATCAGGACAGGTTACCCCTCTGCTAAAAAAAACCTCCGCTGATGCGAACGACATCAATAACTTTCGCCCTATCACCAACCTCCCTTTTCTTTCAAAAATCACTGAAAAATGTGTTGCGAAACAACTTTCCCTACATATTATGGACAATAATCTCCTCGACGTTTTCCAATCTGGCTTCATCCAAAATTGCAGCACTGAAACAGCCCTGTTGCAAGTGATTGATGATGCGCTGCATATACTCGACTCTGGGGAATCGTGTCTTCTGTTTTTTCTAGACCTTTCTGCAGCCTTTGACACTGTTAATCATAGCACCCTCCTCAACACTCTTCAACAGAGAATGGGATTGGATGGCACAGTGCTTAAATGGTTTGCCTGTTTCCTCTCAGACAGATCCCAAATGATTAAGATAACGAACAGTCTTTCATCTCCATTGCCTGTAGGTCAAGGCGTCCCTCAAGGTTCTATCCTGGCACCCACTCTGTTTAATCTCTACCTGGAACCATTAGGGAACCTCCTAAGCAAATCTGGGATCCATTACCATCTTTATGCGGATGACACTCAAATCTACCTCAAGGTGTCTTCCGCACACGATCTCTCACTACTCAACTCCACTCTCAACTCCATTCACAACTGGATGTTAGCTCACCAACTCATTCTAAATCCCGCCAAAACTGAATTCCTCCTCCTTTCTACCTCTTTCTCACCTCCTCCCATTCAATTGTGGATGGATCAGCTGAACTTAATCAACAACAAACCCATCATTGTCGACAGCGCTAAATCCCTAGGTGTCATTCTTGACAAAAGATTCAACCTAATCTCCCACATCAACTCTATTGCCAAGAACGCACGGTACCAGTTATGCCTTCTGTGGGGAATCCGTCGATCCTTCCCGGAGAAAGACTTAAACACCTTGATACAATCGCTGGTTCTCTCAAGACTGGATTATTGCAATTCTCTTCTGACGGGCCTACCCAAATCCCACCTCTCCCCTCTCAAATCCATCCTCCATTCAGCAGCTCGCTTCATTTCAGGGTCTAAACGAAGCGACCACGTCACTCCTATCCTGTCCTCTCTTCAATGGCTTCCGATCGAGGCAAGATCTATTTACAAAACTGCCTGTATCACACACAAAGCCTTCCACATGTCCGCCCCTCGTTACCTGGCAAATAAATTGAAATTGTCCGGAGGCTCTCGAGCCTCTCGCAATGCGGAAAAGCTTCTGCTTGAGCCCCCTGTCTTCAAAAGGGAAAGATCGATTGCTCAATCCTTCTCAGGCAATGCGGTGAGAATCTGGAACTCACTTCCCCCATTGCTCTGTGCCACCTCCTCTACCCGGATCTTCAAAGCTGATCTCAAATCTCTTCTCTTCCAAAGACACTTTCAGAACTAATACTTTCATTCTCAGGCCCCTCTTGGAAGTTCGCTCTTAATTGTACATTTGTATTGTTTCCTTTACATTCCTCACCTCAGCGTGCTGTGTTGGATTTTGTGTTTGTGTACCCTTCGTTTTTAGTCTCCTGTTTTTCTTTGTAATGTTCTATTTTGTACCACTTTTCTCTTGTAACGTAACTAGCTCTATTGTACAGCGCTCTGACACCTTCGGGTAATGTCCGCGCTTTATAAAAATGCACTAAATGAATAAATAAGAAATAAAAACATAGGGACGTGGTTGCTGTTAGGGTAGGCAGTGATTCACGTGGTGTCCGGTGGGCTGGCAACACCTGGCCTCATCCAACAAAATAACTGACCTCCTGCCCACCAAAACAAGGGCACTACTTGGGTAGAACATGCCCAATGGGTAATCTTGGGGGCTTTGCTACTGATCGAGGTGAAATCAAGTTATTGCAGCCACAGAGGGCCCCGTGGCTGAAAAAGATGGCAGCTGCCAAGATTGGTGGAGACAGGCCACATGGGGCCGAGGGCCGACAGAGAACTTCTTAGAGCAAAATATCTGCCGAGGGCACAAATATTACATGCTTGGGTAAGCTGAAATGAAGAGTACAGGAGGCCTCACTCAACCTGGGAGCTGGCGGCCGGTGACAGTGAGCGCAGAAAAGTCCCTGCTGCCCTTATGAGGCATAAGCTGGGGCAGTGGCACTCTGCATCAGAAGCTGCGTACAGACATCACTGCCGCGGGGTGAAGCTGGTAGCCGGTGCCTGAGAACATTGGGTTTTATGCAGCGGGCCATGGAGGAAGGAGGCTGATGCCTGTGGCATGGAGAATTGGACCGTAGGGGATGGCATGAGTCCTATGGCTGGTTCTCCCTCTCACTAGAGATTAAATCAGCGCTGTGGAAGCATAGAGTAGGGAGTCGCTCCTCATTAAACGATGCGGTGTGCCAATCTTTAGGCTGGAGAGTGCCAACAGTCTGAGCCTATAAAGCTTGGCCCTGCAAACAGCAGGACCTAGTTGAAAGTTCAGCCCAGTCGACGGTGAATGAAGTCTGACACAGACTGATTGACCTGCACTAGAGCTCCCCCTGTGGTAAGAGAATAACAACAGCACTGCAGGGGGCATAAGAGATGGAAATGGCCACAATCATAAGTGGATGTGTGTGGGGGAGTGCTCTCCAGCAGCAAATCTTCAAGATGATTGCCATGTTGGAAGAGGGAGGTAGTATTTTGCCCCATTTTTATAGGCCCAATCGCAGCAAAGAACAAAGGAAGGGCCTGGCACTGGGCCTGAAGCGGAGGTGCTGGACTGCTTAACACAATGGGCCCCGTTTGAATACACATTAGTTATCATGAAAAGCGATTTGTTTCACAGATGAACTGAATTCAAAGATAGTGTAAGGTACCCCTAATAGAACTCACCTACTGAACCCCAGCACCTTACCTCCGGTTGGTTATAATTAGGACAGAACAGTGAGGTTCTCCATTAGCAATATGGGGTACCATTCCAAGTGGAAAACTGGGGATGTGGATGGTGGGGACGCGCCCACCAACCAAGCGACCATGAGGAACAGCTACATCACTATTCAAAAGTGGGTGGAGAGGCACATCCAGAGACACGAAACTCTACTTGCTGCTATTAAGGACACTATTGATGCCCTCAAGCTCAAAATAGATACTTTAGTGGAGAATAAAGGACTGCTTCAAGATGACCTGCGCATGATGGCTAATAGAATAACTAAAACAGAAGAATCAATAGCCACAATGCACATACCCTACCCAGCTGCAAGTAACTTAGAGACAACATCCTACCTGGGTTCAGACAATAGCCATGTCCTCCTCTATTCTACCGAACATCCGCTGAAGGGACCCATCCCTGAACAGTATACAACTGTGCCACAGTATTGTTTATATTGCTTTTATTGATTGTAATGTTTTTAACATCTGTTTATGCATAATAAAACTGTCTATTAGCTATGAATGTATTAATTAATTTTAATTAAAAAACAACAACAATTTCCGCATTTGTCATATTGTCTGAGTTGATCTAAACATTGAATATAGCATAGGAAAAACCAACATTCTAGGGTTACCCCACTAAAGACCAAACACATAGGGATAGAATTGGTGGCAGCTGGGAGATCAAGGAAAAACACAGAGATGAATGGACGTGCACTGGCTGCTGATACTGGTAATGGTGCAGATTATGGCCTTGAGTTGGATTCGACACATGACTAAGGTAGCTCATCAGGCATTTTCCTATAAATGCCAAGATCGACGGATTACATTTTTTGACTCTCCTTCATAACACTTGCTTTGGGGGGGTGGGGGGTTGTTTCCCTTTATGTAACTGTTGTATGTATAATTTTGGTAAGCAACACATGGGAAATATCAGTGAAATGTAAATTAGCGATGGAGTCGAATTGGGTTGAATGGCGACACACCAGGAGATAGAGCTCCACCATAGGTGCTGCCCCTCTTTTGACTTGAATTGTGTGATCACGCTCAGTCTGTTGGTTCTCAAGACGAATGATTTGGATGGGGTTGATGTTGCCTCACTATCCTGGGGAGAGGTTGGGCTAGTTTTGTTAGTACACATGTGAAGTATTGGGCACCTAATATGGTTGTTGGGGATCGGAGAGGCTGGGACTAGGAAGCCAGCAAGATGTAGGGATGTGGATAGAGTCTCTTAACCTATTTAACAGGAATGGCACTCATCTAGAAGATTGTATCATGGAATGATTGGGATCTTAACATGAGTAGGTTTTAAAAGCAGCAGTGATATCTGAAGCAGAAAGTGATCCAAATTCCATTATTGCAGGAGGCTCTCTTGAATAGGCAAGAGGGTATGGCACTTGCCAAGCGCTGGAGGAGGCAGGTATATATTTTACCTCATAGTCAGCTTTTGCTCTGGGGTACTCATATGGGTACAGAATGGTTGATATGTCCTAATTTGTGGCTGGCTCAATGGAAGGTATGTGACCATAGTGAAGTTATATGCCCCCAACTCAGATCAGGCTGGGTTCCTTGATATGATTTCCCAACTGATAGCACCCTGTATGCCACATTCTTTTATAGTCGGAGGAGACTTTAACTGTGTGACAGACACAACTCTGGACAGATCACTCCCCCCTCATCAGGACTCACCCACCATACGATTGGCTAAAAAGATACATTGGGGATAATTGATTCATGGAGGGTAACCCGCACTGAAGAATGGGATTGTTCCTAATTTTCAGCCCTGCGTGAGCTTCATCTTCAACTAGACAGGTTCCCATGCATGTCGAACATGTCAGACCACAACTCTATTCTTATCACATTAGCCTGGGAGCAAACACTCGCCCTCCACCTGGTTGGAAATTAAAAGTAGAGAACCTTGATGCCTCTGCTATATGGCAAACATAGGGACAGGCATCCAAAATTATTTAATTGAGAATTAGGGTACCATTACATAGCTTTACGCAACTGGGAAGCCTCTAAATCAGTGATTACAGGGCAATGTAAGGCTGAGGCAGTAGGAACACGTAAAACACTCGTACATGAAGTAGATAAGTGGGAAAAGGCCCTGAGGGATTGAGATATAGAACAATGTAGACCTAATACCCAGGGGCTACAAGCGGCTCTGCGGGAAACTGAAGAAGCACAGGCTAAAAGAGTTGAATGATTTTGGTGCTCTGATGATAAAGAATACATGGTGAGGGCACATGATGAAGGAGATAAGTTGGGGACATTGTTAGCTTGACTGGCAAACTCACATAAAAGGGGCTCCCAGATCCAAGGTATTACTATTGATCAGGGTAACGAGGTCCATAATTAAGTAGAAATAAACGGAGTCTTCACACAATAGTATCCCAGACTCTATACTAGCAGGGTTAGGGGTTTAAACTAGACGACAATGGAATTTGTTGAGGTCTCCCCTACCACGCCCTCCCTCGGGAGGTGACAGGTGAACTAGGAGGGGAAATAACTGAGGGAGACATTAAAGGAGCAGTTATGGGAATGGAATAGGTGAAAGTACTGGGATAGGATGATAACAAGTAGATAATTATGCAGCCTACAAAGATATACTGGCTACTTGGTTGACAGCCCTGTATGCTGCGGAATGGGAGAAAAGATCACTCCCCCATATAAGTGAGGCTATTGTGGTCCCCCTACTCAATCCCGGGAAAGACCAGAAAGATGCTGTGGCATACCGGCCATTATCAGTGTTAAACACTGATTACAAAATACCGATCAGTGTTCTCACCGCAAGATTAATACCCTGTATGAGTGGACTAATACAGGAATCAAACAGGGTTTATTCCAGGTCGCAATGCTACCCTGAATTTATGCAGATTTATCAATGTACTAATGGGGGGCCCTAAAGTCCAAGATGAAGAGCTAGTAATGACAGTAGATCTAGAAGAAGCCTTTGACAACCGAGAAAAGAGATACCTGTATAGGGTCATAGACAGCCTGTGGCTGGATTGGGGATTTCACAGATGGATGGAGTTGCTATACACTAGACCAGAGTATCCCAAAGTGTGGGTCATGACCCACTGGTGAGTCGTGAGGCGATTTTTGGAGGGTTGGGAAAGTCTGATAAATAATTAAAGACGCCTTTAAATTACGTTTTATTTGACACATTTGCTTCCCTGACAGAGGACAAATGGCAGGCTATGTCTTTTGACAGATTGCTGCTTATTCTTTTAGCATGGGGATTGGTGTTTACTTTTCTCTCACTGCAAAGCTAGAGGAGTTTTTAAAGTGAATTATGTGACAATCTTACTGGAGTACAGGGAAAGTGAAAGAAAAGGCTGAAGGATCTAGCTATTTTTGCAGTACACAACAGAATATAAATACCTGTAAATTGATTGTATGCATTCAGCACGTAGGGAAAACAAAAATGAAACACATATTTTGAAATTCAAAACAAATAAAGACTTCACTTGGTGATGTACAAATGTTTGTCCTTTGATGAAACTGCCCCTACTTTACTGACACAGGCTCCTCCCCGTCAGCGTAAGCTGGCACTCACTGTAGGACGCTGCTGTGTGAAGCTGCTGTGTGAGCTGTTGCGGAAGTGGCTAGAGTGCCCACACGCCTGCTAGGATGACCAACCGTCCGTAAATTTCAGGGACCGTCCGTTATTTTAGTATGATGTCTGTAAGGCGTCCGTAATTTGGGGTCCCCAAATTACGGATCCCTTACCGACATCATACTAAAATCAAATTGGGGAATTTCAGGAAGGTATGCTGTTCCCCTGCGAGGGGCCTCATGAGTTTAAAAGTTGCCACTTGGGTCCTCTCGCACTTATCTTTTAATCTGTAGACTGAGGCAACCCCTCCTGGACCTCGCAAAGACTGTGGACAGGCCCATTGTCATTCTGAGACTGCAGACGATTATCACAGATAGAATGACAATGGGCCTTATTACAGTGACAGCATGTGGTGTGCCTGGGCCTGATGTCGCTTTGCAAAGGTGCGCGCATACTGGAAAACTGTGAAGTGCACGATTGTCTCAACCGTATATAAACTTATTTTGACTTGTACTTATTTTGGTTGTCTATTTACTTATATACTATTGTGCGACCTCCTCTGATATGTCTGTAAAACGTATGTTTTGTCCCAAATTTTTGTCCTGAATTTTGACCTTCTGCCCTGAATTTGTTTCCTGAATTTTCACCCTTTGTCCTGAATTTTCACACTGACTGTCCTGAATTTGCACCCGTGCCAGTTGGTCACCCTAGCTCCTGCAGCTGAGTTCTCTTTGGACCGTCAGGTGGTGTTCCGTTGTTGCCAGCTCCCCGTTGACAGTGTTTCTCCCTGGTGGGCTGATTCTTATGCTACCGTCAGCCTGCCTGTCATCAGTCCCTGCCCCACCGTAGCATCTTGCATCCTTCAGCCTGGTGTCAGCCCCATACTGGCCCTGTGCCCCCTGCTCTGGTTCTGGACCGTTCTTCCTGCCGCCGTGACTCCACTGCATCAGCAGAGACCTGGATTGTGGAGTCAAAGCGGTGAGTGTGGGTCTGGTGGTGGAGAGATGGGTAGGGTCTGGCAGGGTTTATACCCAGGTTGGGCCCGTGTCGTTGTGGAGTCTGCGGCAGGTGGAGTTGACGGTCTGGTATCAGGAAGAGGAGGAACAGCTAAGGGGCAGGAAGGGTCAGTACACAAATGGTGATAGAGCAAAGCTAGGGGAACACAGAACCATGCAAGACGTCCTCTGAAGTGGCTTGTAACCGCATATGTTTGAGTAAGCTAGGATCTTGCTAGGCTAAACCAAACTTGAGGAAACAACCAGAGTCTTGAAGATCTGCCAACCAAATCCCACTTAGCAACAGAGTTGTTATGCTTAGGGGGGTGGCCCTAGGATAAAATCTGAATAGGTGGCAAATATATGGTGTGCCAAAGCATTTGACAATGTTAAGAGCGAGACGTTGTCCAAGGCAAATGAGAAGCTGCTTTTTCATTGAACCACCCAGGTGGAACCTCCCAGGAGAAATATGCAAAAGGATTTGGTTCCAGAGGCAGCATAAGCACACCTTTTGTACCCAATCTACAATTACAAATGAAAAGCCCCCAACATCATCAGATACAATAGGTGATATGTAGTTGGGAGTCACTTGGAAAATCTGAGAGATAAAGCTGCGTTTAAAATGAAAAAGAAAATGCCTTAACAGCTCCTAATCAGGGCAGGGGGTTGTAATATTATTTGTGCAAGTAACTTTTAGAATAAGCAGGAGATGAGCACAAAAATGTTGGGGGGGAGGAAAGAATTAAGCGTCCAATTTTTAGGATGTTCACACGGGGTGATCATGGGGATAGTATTAAGAGTGAGGACGCCCAACTGACGATTAGAAATAAGGCAAAGTTAGACCGAGTGGTTATAGAACTACAAGAGTCAATGGAAGAGGGGAACAAGATCAACTAAACAGAAGGGAAATAGGTACAAAATACCGAAGGGAGAATCTCTGAGGACGATATGAACAGCAACAGTATCAACGTATTAACACATAGGTCCTCTTGCAGCTTCATAAAGCAATTCCCTAAAAAAGCGCAATTGGGGACAAGTTCAGTAATTGGTGGTCAACCTATGCAAGTATATACTGCTGAAGGTGGGAAAACAGGATCAGCAAATCCAGTTAAAGGGGAAACTGGGCACTGTCTTACACCATATACACCAGGAGACCCCAGAGATAGTCTCAAAAAAGAGCATAGATCCCCAGGACCATAAGAAGTGGGCATTAAGCTGCGGGTAGCTCCCGATGAGCAACAATGCCCGCCAGGAGGCGCAAAATATTATTCCACTAAGACAGCTTTCTACCCAGAATATGTATCCAGGGGGCGAAATCATATATTAAACAGGCAAAATATTTTAAAACTGGTGCTGACAACAATCGCAGGCACCTAACTTCAGGAAATATAGTGGCAGTAGAATTTAAACCCCTATAGGTAAGGAAACAGAATTAAATGACAGGTGTTACATGGAACTCATCAGAAATTGCTCAGTTCATCCTATCTAAACGAGATACCTTTGCAGAATGGGATATCATTGTTACTTTCCTTGGGAGCAGAAGCTATCCAGCAATGCTACTGGAAGAGCCACAGTGGGAAAGGCTGAGAAAAGTCAGATGATGTCCCAAAGAAGAGCATAGGTTGGCGCAAAGGCTCTGGGATGGGCTCGATGTTATAGGAAGCTTTGGGACCCATTAAAAGCTCAAATCTAGATGGAGTAAAAAACAGTTTAATTGTATGGGATTTCTCCTTGGGTCACCAGTACAAGTTTGACACTACGGCAAAGTATAAGGTTGAGGATTGGAGATGTTATTGCAGGCAGTACATAGTAATAAAAAATGCATGACCCCCAGGGCCGGACTGGGAACACAAACCAGACCTGGCAATTCTGCTGGCCCTGCCTGGTGGAGCAGGGGTTGATGGTGAGAAGCAGCACTGCTGCAGCTTTAGCAGTGCTGTCGCTTTTGTTACTGGGGGCCGATATTGCAACACTGCTGCAAAACTGGCCACCAGTAACAAAATGTGGCCCCCACCGCTCGAAAACTGGCCCCCACCCTTCCGGCTCACCGCTACAGCCAGTCCGACCCTGCCCCCCCGTACAAAGAAGCTCAGGTACCATAAATGATTCAACTTCAATCCTTTCTTGGAATATAGCAGACTCAAAAAAGCTCCAGGCTCCAGGCTGACGCAACTGTGGTGGCAAAACATGTTCTTAGGTGCTTTCAGGAAACATGGAAAGAAGAGGAACCCCCTCTAAATGGTTTCATTGAGTATTACGTGCTGGCTGATAATGCAAAAATGAAAGGCCATATGAATGGAGGCCTCTCTACATAAGTTTCAATAAAACATGCTTTTGTAGTCACTAAATTAAATATTAATTCTGCATATATTCTGTCTGTCCAAATTGAAAACTGGATGCACATGGCAGATCGTGGTCCCCTTGTGGTGATCAACATATATATGACACCAAGACCTTGTCAGAAAAATCTAATTATTGACTCAGTTAAACAAAAGTTACTAGAGCTATCCATTAACATGGAAACACGCCATGGCTGCTGACTGGAGATTTTAATTTGAATCTAGCCAACCACAGAAGGAGGATAAAAGAATCAATGTCACTAAGGAAATTCCGCTCCAGAGGTCAAGCTATAGTAAGTTAGAGAAATGTGATCATCTATTTTTGGCAACCCCGGAAGCCCTCGGACTAAGAGGATTAATTGGCTGCATCTCCTCTGATATACCCTCTGATATGGCTCCATTCCTGCATAAAGCTGTTCCTCTAGGCTATCAAACGATCACCCGAAATCATATAGGCGATAAAAGAGTTGGCCTAGCAGTTGGATTCAGGCAAACATTACATATCACAAAAAAGCCCTTCTACGCCTCGTCAGGGTTAGTAAGCGCTCTATAAATGCAATTACAATACAATAGGATACAATAGAACACAATACAATACCCATGGGTTCACACACAGTGTTGGACTACACGTTTAGTTTTATGGGGCTGTTTAAAGATATCCACGAGTTTACAATCACACCGAGATGTGGAATTGACCACTATCAGCAGTGTATAATCATAAGCAATTCTAATAAGATGCAGTGCAAACGAGGGCACTGGGTTCAGCTTCAACTCTGGTATAGTCTGGAACAGTGGTCTACTGGCAAAATACACTGAATGGAAGTGGGTAGGGGGAACACTTTTGGGGAAAACCAAAGATCGGATTGAGGGGTGAGGATCAGCACTAAGCAAGATAAGAACTGAGCTGGGAGGGGATCAACGGTATAAGAATAATGCAAGGAGACCTAAGTGCAAAAATTAGTACTCAAAGGAATTAAGTGCACGAAATAAATTTCTGAATCAGGAAATTAAGTGGCTGACAAAAATAGAAGACAAAGCAGAACATACAAGGTAGCTGGAAGATCTGAGAAAGGAATATAAAAAACCTTTATGGGAAACAAAGACAAGTGCAGACGTCCGGGGCTGGAGGGACTTCTTTTTAGCCTGCAAAAAAAAGAAAAACAGCAGGCTTTTTTTACTTTTAATGAATAAGCTGGAAAATACAGTTGATTCAACATCCTGGGTAAACATAGAAAATATTTATTGTCAAGTCGATGCACAGTCCAACTGGCTAGGTGTGGATAAAAAAGCAACTTCTCTGACTTACTCCCAGCAAGAAATTCTTGAACAAATTACTAGATGCCGAGGGTACGGTACTCCAGGTCCAAACAGTCTCCAAGCAGCGATATATAAACAAGATATGAATTATTGGGTAGCTGCTTTTCAGAATCTCTTTAACCATTGCTTGGAAATTCACGCCATGGAAGGGGGTGATTTTTTATCCTATCTATAAAAAATGGTTGAACACTACCCCCCCAGTCATCTACTAATTAGTCTAATAGACATTGAGGCTAAATATTTTGCTAGTCTGATCTTGAGCGATCTGGAACCATGGTCAAATAAAAAATAGTTTTTTAATCAAACAGGGTTCAGGATGAAACTTAACCCTTTAGACAACTTTGATGTGCCTAACTATGCCAATAAAGAAGTCAATGCAGAGGAAATAGCCGATTTACGCATGCTTTATTGATTTTTCTAAAGCATTCAATCATGTTTACAGGAGCCGGTTATGGAAGAAATTGGTGGATTTGAAAATCCCAGGCATTCTGCTAATTGCAATTCAATTACTCTATTCTAATAACTGGGTTGACATTAAACTGGGTGATAACCACACACTGTCAAGAAAGATACAAATAACTAGGGGGTAAAAACAAGGGTGTGTGCTGTGTCCCACTCTTAAATAACGTGTGTATTTCTGAATTGAGCCTGCTCTTAAATCAAGCACTATCCCATCCACCATCCATTGGTACCCAGAAGTTAACCTCTTTGCAATATGCTGATGATGTGCTGCTTTTAAATCAAACAGGTGTAGGTTTGCAGAGGCTTTTAAATGTGCTGAATATATATTGCAAGGAGGAGTTTATGGCAATCAATTTTGATAAAACTAATATGGTAATTCCTGGGAAAAAGTTGATCAAGAAAGGTGTCTAGAATTTAGGCAATACTAAGACGAAAAGAAACCCAAATTATAAATATTTGGGTATGGCACTACACGGCTATGGATAAAAATCAATTGACAACCACCCAGAATACAACAGGATGGCAAAGACCTTGCTTTTCCCTAGCCAATTCCATAAAAACAAATTGACCAACATGACCTAAACATTATCATCCAATAAGAAGGGGGACAATTTGCCAGAAGGGGTGAGTTAAACAACACACATGCTTCCACATAAATAATATCATTAATCCATTCAAGATTTGGTAAAGGTGGCAAATAATTCATCAACCTCAGACTCCAGTCAAGAGCCACTCAAGAAGCAATGGCCAAACATGGCTGAAATCATATTCAGTGGATCTGACAGTGGCTGAGCTTATGGGATGTCATGTATAATGATACTCCACAACAAGCATAAGGATTTATTAATAAGGAAACGCAGTAAAATTCTACCATAGCATTCAAGGTAAAATGTGTGAATTATTAGTTCCTTACATGACCGAATACACAAGCACCTACAAGACCACTAAGCTTCACCATGAACTATTTCGGTGGAACAGCAGCAGGGATAATCAAGCATTTATTCTAAATCAGCTATAATGCATGATGTTCTCGTGACATTTTATAACAACCTTACTCCTCAAAGTACATGACAGCCATGTAACAGCCATGTAAATTAAATTACTCACAGACTGTAATTTCTTATGAAAGTCTCTAAGGCAGTTAGGATAGCCACAGGAGAATTCTACCACTCCAAAAAGGGTTTCAATGTCAACATAGCGGTAGTAAACGCTGTATGAAAAGCAGTACTAATCATTCCACAATGCCTTGATCTTCTACTCTGATTTGTGTTACCTACTTTTATTACTGCATCTCAAAACTATGTAAATGTTGTCTATCTTTGGGTATGAATTTGTTAGTCAAAATTTCAGACCTCTTATTTCAAATAAACATGAACTCAGACCACTTGCTCTGCTCTCTGTCCGAAATCGCTGACTTACACACCTCTAACCAGACAAACATGCACTCATTAAATGGGATGCTTTTCTATACACACAGTATTCTGTGTTCCCTTCCTATTATTTCAGTTATCAGCTAGAAAGGAATTCTGCAACTAGATTCAGTTGAAATATATAGGTTTATTTGCATTGAAATTAACGTAAAACAATTGTAGAAAAGAAAATAACCACTGGAACCAACACCCACTGTCAGATATTAATAAAAAGAGCAAATGTGCATCTGAAATCTGTAGGTTCATAATCCATATTTGGCAAACTGGATGCATTAACAACTAAATGCAACTGTCACCTAAAATGTACACAAGGAACCTTTCCATGCTCACAACAAATGCTCTGTCTCTCCCCTTTTAAACGGTGAATTGGCTGCCACTCGCAGGATTTTACAAAAAATGGTCTATGACTCAACCAATTCATAGGCTCTTGCTGCATGAACCAAACCACTCTCAGCATCTAGGGGATTGTCGTCTTCTTACCTACAGCTCCCCCGCAGGTCTTAATTCTAAAATCCTCCAAAGTCTTTGGCTATGCATCGAACTGCTGGAGCATGTGCAGTTTGTCCATTGACCAGTATCAGCCTCAGAAATGCACTCACTTTCTGTACTGAACAGCCAACCATGCTACCTAAAAGTGCATGCGCAAGGGATGCAGCCAATCATAGTGCTTCTTACATGCATCAGACACTATACCTCTAGTGGGCTTTGTTAATTGGGGATTCGCGTCCTGGCACAAGCTGTGTAAGTTGAGGAATGAGCGCTACCCTACTTGCTCTACCCACAAAACAAAGGTTACAGCCACACACACAGCAGGACCTCTGTGTGGACAGTGAGATTCACGCATGTGTGGTACTGGTAAGGGAATTTAAGCAATATGGTTAACAGATGCGACGGAAACTACCGTCTTAGCAATGTTAAACTACCGTCAAGTAAATAAGCAGGAGGGAGGATGAGGAAGCTGCAGCCTAAGGAGAGGGAGCGAGCTTGCGAGCAAGTGTTGGCATATGTGAACAGCTAAAGCAAACAAGCAGGAGGGAGGGGGTGGCAGCTGCAGCCCGAGGAGAGGGAGCGAGCGTTTGTGTAGGTAAAGAGCTGTTCTGATTTTTTTTTTAAGTTTGTGAGCTGGTAGTAAAATAGAAAAAAAGTGGAAGCCAAAAAGTCATGGGGTGATACTCCAGCAGTGGCGTAGCTAGAGCTTGTGGCGCCCGGGGCTATCCCTCAGATTGCCGCCCCCCCCCCCCCCCCCCACCCCCCCCCCGGCGGGAGGGCATGCACTTCAAAGAGGTCCGAAAAAAACGTAATATCGCCTCGAATAGTTACCTTGATCATGCAAGTTACATGCACATACATGACACGGTCCAAGGCTACACAGTTGAATACACCGGTGACTGGCAGTACAAAAGAGAACACACAGACTGCATGATCTATCTGGGGACTCAGAAAAACCTCATATGACATCCATCAGAGAGCTGCGTGAACAATTACCTGGTAATCCCCTCAACACAATGCAAACATGCACACACATGACACTGTTCATGTAACCTTCATCTACAGCTGACATTAAATGACCATACATCATGGTCCCACCATTAAAGCAGTGGGGACCTGCACGAACGTGATGTGCTCTGGGGACCCAAAACCAACTTAACAGTGTCGAAGCCTGTGATTCTTTATCTTTCAAAAACAGCAAATTAATTATTCACAGGGAATGACTCACTGTGTGCCCTTAAAACTAAACGCAGCACAAAGGGGTCAGTCAGCTCCACCTTGCCAACACAGACCAGATACAAAGCCCACTCTGGTGGCCCAAAGGCAACATCCAGGGGCCGCTCCCTGTCATTACTTCAAAGCAGCAGCAACCAACTCCCTGGGAATGAAAAGACGTGTGCTCTTGGTACCCAAAACCAGCTTGTAATAGTGCATCTCTCCTTCACAGCAGCCTCAGCACACACACATGGTGCACAGCCTGCCTGGGGGCCCAAAGCTAAAATACAGGGAGGGCCGACACATTATGATCACAATCCTTAAACACAGTTGTGGGGGCCATGGGGACTTGTTCAACTCTATCCAAGACCCGGGACAAACTGTTCCGGCGCTGCGGCACTCCTTGAATATTCAGAAGAAACAAGAAATATTAAACCACAGTGATGTCGGCCAAGAATGGTCAATGTTTCGAAATAAAGAAATGTGCAGGGCAAATAAATAGATACAAGACAAAGACGACATCAAGCATGTTAAGTGTGATTGTCAGCTGCTAAAATTTAAGTGAAATACATCTAGATTAAAGGAAGTAGATGTACAGAGGTGAGTCTTGAGCATACCAGGTAGGCTGCATTATGCTAAACTTACATGAGATGCTGTTAGGTGTGTCTATTTAAATATATTGCCAAACTAATACCACACATACATTATGGCTAAATTAAAGAAGACAATAACAATCAAACTGAAAATTAAGGGATGTAAAGCCAGGGAATCGAACCCTGGATGTACATGAGATAATCATGGAGATTATGGGATGGGCTGTATTGTGCTATACTACTGTGCCCCCCTGTTATATGTGCCCATTAAAATCTATTACCAACATAAGTTAAAATAATTTGAGTAAGCTACATCTGAATTATACATTAGAGAAGAAAATTGTGCAATCTATATGACTTATATGGGGGTACTGCCAAAGAGATCCAACCCTTGATGTGCATGGACAAGTCACAGATGATACACAGTAAGAAGAGTTCTACTGTACATTGTTGTTTTGAGTAGTTCCAACGTCAGTTGGTAAAGAGCAGCCTCAAAGTGCATAGCTGCCAAGCTTTCAGATTGCTGGGTGTGATATTTTCATAATTTTATTGCAATTATGAGTCCGCCGCCGCAGACATTTGTACCAGTTTTAGTCTTCTTAGAGTTTCTCATTGCTCAAATGGGTGTAATTACTGATATATATATATATATATATGTTTCCCTCGTCTTCATTGCTTGAGTTTTGCTCGCAAAGAAGTGTCACTCATAGTCGTTGAAATGTCACTCACAACTACAATTGAATTATGAAAATGTCACACATAGCAATTTGAAACCTTGGGAGCTATGCTCATAATCGTTGAAATGTCAATCATAATTACACTGAAGTTATGAGAAAATGTCACACATCTGAAACCTTGGCAGCTATGCTGCCACTCTGCCACTCACTAAATATCCCCTCTGAAAACGTTTAGCTCTTACCTCACTCAGCCTCCAGCAGCACTCCACAGTGGTGGCAGCCAGAGCCAGGGTCTCTATGGCAGGGGTTGGTTCACGTCTGGGGACGGAGGACACAAAAGAACCTGGGAGGGCAATGCACAGCAAGACACACTCCGGACAGGGAGGGAACCTCATGGAAGAGGACGCGATGCAGGAAGAAAAAAGAACGTGCAATTACATGGTCAGGCTTGTGTCAGAGAGCAGCGGGAGGTAATGAAGGAGTAGAGGCAGGCAAATTGGTAGAGGGACTGTAGATGCACATACTTAGGGGGGCGACCAACAGGCGAGACAGGAAGAGAATGAGGAGGGCCAGTGTGAGGGAGAGAGGCCAGGGAGTGATAAAGAGAATGAGGAGGGTTTCCAGAAAACGGCATTAGCCGCTCGGGCAACCGGAGAGGGGTCTTCATTTTCCTAATGGGCTGGAAGTGCAGCCAATGGTGGGAAGCTGAGAGCCGCCTGTCCTGTGGGCTGAGCCTGTAACTTACCCCCAAGTCTACCCAGGACACAGGAAGGGAGCCACTGCCGAGAGAGACACGGGCTGGGAGGCAGTGCCAGGGCAGGGCTGCTCTGTGGAGTGCCATGCTGTCAGCTCCAGACATCCATTGTTTGAATGTAAATGGTCGAGGATCAACTAAGCCCCTGGGTCCAAGCTGTTACATTCTTCCTCAATGTGGAGTGGGATTTTAATGTGTGTAATGGGTCTTAATTTTGGAAGTACTGCTCAGATGCTGGAACCACAAGATTTGTCTGTTAACATTATTATACACCCAGTCATTGATCGCTTATGGAATGCTTTTTGAAGCCCCATGCCTCTTCTCTGTGGAGAGCCTTTCAGCTTCAAACCGTTTAGAGCTGTGCTCACCCATTTTTTGAACGTAAAGGGTTGAGGATCTTTAACACTGTGTGGCCATTCAACCCTAACCATACATATCACTATCCCCATCGCACATAAATGTTCATTGTAAAATACTAGCATGCATCGTAGCCAGCAGGATAAACCCACTGAGGCCCAGTCGGATGCCTCCAGATGAGGCAGCTTAAAAACAGTCACCACCACAGAGCAATGCCACATAACAAACATGCACAAATATTTTTGCCACACATCAGGCCTGGCTCCAGGAATTTTTATTTGGGTGGGCCAAGGGTGCATTTGGGTGGGCCACTGCGGGCTCGATTTGTCGCATATATGTCTGGGCAGGCCTGCTTCAGAGCCCTCCTTTATCTCTTCTTAGCCTTATAAGGACCAGTAAAACTCACTCTTTTCCAAATCTCTTTCTAAATATTATCACTCACAAAAAGTGCTTTTTCCATGTAATGTTCCTTTGATGGGAAGAGGATTTTTTTGAGGTGGGAGTATCAGGCAAGTGATACTACTCAGGCTCCATCTGTTTGAGCCTTCATGGAGGCTCCCTCTTCATTACTACCTCCAGCTGACCCCGGACTCGGCAACGCTCTCCCTTACAGGCTTGATTATCCACTACTCCTCTCTCCAGTGCACCTTTTCTCACAGCTGTCCTTGGGCCCCAGCCCCATATCAGGCACTATCGAGCTCCACTTTGCTTTTTCCCGGTAAAAACATTAGTAAAATCACCTTAAAACTTAAAACATTGAATATAGCAGTAAATATAATTAGCAGCACTTTAAAGCATGTTCCACAGTAGCCCTTATGACCCGACTGCTAATTAAATAAACAAAAACAGAAAGGCCATGACAGGGCCGGCTTTAGCGCTGATGCGAAAGTCTTTTTTGGCGCCACACTAATAACCTCTTTCTCTGTAAATACCTTTACTACCACCTTCCAACAGTGCCCCTCGTCCCTCCATGGCCCCCCTAGTGACCTCCTCCTCAGATTCCCTCACAGCCTCACGCCACAAGTGCCCCTCATCTCCCCATAGCCCCTCCCCCTCATGACCTCCTCCTTGGACTCCCTCACTGCCACCATCCACCAGTGCCCCTTATCTCTCTGCAGCCTCTCCCCCTCATGACCTCCTCCTCAGACTCCCTCACTACCACCCTCCACCAGTGCTCCTCATCTCACCCTAGCTCCCCCTCCACACCATGACCTCTTCCTCGGATTCCCTCACTGTCACCCAGGGCACAAGTCCTAAAAAAAGAAGTATGGGGACGCTGACGTCACAACAGGAAGTAATGTCACGAAAGTGGCTTGCACCATCAGACTCATTGCCTCCCCTCGCTCACCCCTTAGATGCCATTGCATCAGAGAAGCCAGCGCGTGAGCAGCGTTCTGAATGAGCTCCAATCTCGCCCCAGAGAGGCCAAAGAGTAAATGTGTGGCTCCATTTGCTCCAGTAATCGAGCTCCCGTTAAAATAAGTGAGGGGACACCGTCCACCCGCCTGGTACCCCGACTCGAGCCCTGCAGTCACCCTCCACCAGTGCCCCTCATCGCTCCACAGCCCCTCCAACTACCTCCTCCTCAGATTCCCTCACTGCCACCCTCCACCAGTGCCTCTCATCGCTCCGTAGCCCCTCTCTCATATGCATTTGTTGTTTAGCGCTACTCATATCAGTGTAGTGTAGTGTGTCAGCACTTTACACCACAAACACATTATACAGAGACAATCAATCATACAAGTATGTAAATCAGTCTACAGGGAATGTCACATAAGCCAATGAGGATTACAAGGTGTAGGAATCACATGTCATCCATACTGGTGGGCAGTATATTTTGAGAGGATTTGGTCTGGGGAAACACAACCTTAGGATTTAAAAGAGTATTCCATGGGGATCAGCTTTACTGATAAAAATGTATCTCTGCTCAAACATACTCATTTTAGCAACATTAGAATGATGAAAGACTGAGGAAGCTCTAACTATATCACATAACAAAAAAAACAATACCATTCATGTTTGTATGCAGCTCTTTGATGACAGTTCATTGGTCACTGTCCTATGTTAGGATTGTAACTTCTGAACTGCAAGTAACACAAGGATCTCTGTGACAAAGGCAGTAACCCACTGAGCTATCCACATAAAATACAGTTCATCTGCACTTAAAAACTACCAACAGACAAACGATTGCTCTCCAGCAGGATCATTAATCACTAGCGTTATCTGGGCATTCTGAATTGCGTTGTCATATTGTGTCCTGCATCGGCCATGAGAAGGATAAAAACTGTTTAAATGACGTGCACAGAAGTATGTGTCCTGCTGGGCCTGCACATATTTTTAAAAGAAAAAAAATAATAACACATTCTCTTACCTACTAGTCGAACTCTGTGTCACAGCCTGATGCGATAAGCAGCTGCAGGGGTCAGGAAAGGGGAATAGGAATAAACAAACTTATTTTCTCCGACAATCCGACTCCGACCTGTGCAGCACAGAATTGGGTCCTCACGAGTGCGTAGTGGTGAAGCGCGTGACGCGTCACCACTACGTAACGTTCTCATCGCGAGGCCCTGGAGCAGGCTGGGTGACCAATACGTAGTCCTGGCTCTAGTCTTACCGAACCGGAACCGACCGACGTCATGATGGCAAGGCAGCACTGCAGCAGGCGCTGACGCACTGGCGCACCACAAACAAGTAGGTCTGCTGGGCAGCGTCAGGTGCGTGCAGTGCGCAGCGCGCTCACCGCGCTGCTTGAAGACAAGTTTAACTTTTAACTGGGCCGCCGGCCGCGCGCGCTGTTGCGGCCGCGGCTGACTTTATAATTTATTTAGGGACAGTCAAATCTGTCCCTAAATAAATTATAAAGGCCGCCGCAGCCGCAACGGGCCACCAGTGCTGAGCGGCCGCCCTAAAAACAGTGCCGCCTGGGGCGGTCCGCCCCCACCGCCCCCCCCTAGCTACGCGCCTGGAGAATTGAACGAGTTCTAAAAAGGAGGGACCAGGAAGAGGAATTACCCACTGGCAAGCAAGGAATTTCAGAAGACAAGCAATTAGATAAATGAAAAGCGATGGGCGAAGTCCAAGCCCCCAAAGTACATACAAAAGATCAGCCTGACAGCGCAAGTGCTGTCTATGCTCGACCTCAAAATGACAAAATAATGAAGTAGTACTATCACAAAATGTGTTGCAATATGCTGCATAATTTTCTTTTTCTTGACACATAATTTAGTCAACCCTGCTGCATAATTTGCTCCTACTCTGCCGCATAATTTCAGTGACCCTGATTATTAGTTGCAGAGTCTATTTTGGTGGTTTATTTCCATAGCCTCTTCCTACAAACTAGGCCCTATTAAAAAATACCAAGGCGGTCTGGTATAAGGTTTATCAAGTCTGATTACAATGTCATGGTGTATCTGAGCACCAATCTCTTTGACATCTCCTGGAGTATGCTACGACTGCTCACAATTGAAATTTTTTAAGAGATAAGTATACAAAATAAGTAACCTCATCATTGTAAAGGAATGAAATAGTCGTCTGACCAGAAACACCGTGGGCAAACAACAGTAACACAGATACAGCCCGGTGACCACCTAATACCCCAGGATCTAAAGAAAAGGTCTTGCAATCTACTTTTGACTTTTTCCAATTAAGTCATCAAGAAATGTGTGGAAGAAGAAGAGAAACCCATCTCTGTCAACCACCGCCCAGAACCCTGGGCAGGCCACAGGATAACCACCCTTTCCTGCACTTTTCTTCCATTCCCCTCAGAAATCTGAAAACCCACTGTGAAGCCCAATCCTCTGTGAAAACAGCTGCAATGCCCCAAGAGCAAACCTTAATTCCAGGGCCCTACACATTGTCCATCCAAGCCCATGTCAAGGTCCAGCACCCAACTCCTCCACCCAACCCATCCTCTGCTCTGATCAGCGATGATCGGCAGTCCGTCCTGCCAATCTCCAACTTAGTGCATATTCCAGCCACCAACTGATTCTGATATTTCGCCTAGTCGAAACCAGCTCACAACACCAAGGTGTATTGGATTCCTGTGGGCTACTGCATATTTGGACCACCACCTACAAGGGATACCAGGCCACAACATCCCTAAAGTAATCCTGTTGGTCCTGTGACAACATTTGATCCAGACCAGGAGAGAGAATAGCACAAAAGAGGGAAGAAAGGGGAAGAAAAAGACTGTAAAATAGTGGCAAACGGAAAAAGCAGAGAGTACAAGAACCTGCAAGAGTGAGTGAAGAGGCAAGGATTGTCTTATGGTGCTCTAAGTAGGCATTTGGGTCTGAGCAAAATTTTGCAGCGCTTACTGTTTTACAAACTCAGCAGGTCACATCCCTGATGCAGGTCTTTACCAAGTCCAGGTAAACCTGCCTCTAGCATCCTAGGTAATTATGAACAAGGGCCGAAAATGCATGCACTTGTGCACTGCAGGTTTGCTATGACATTTGCACAGTGAAAAATGGCCTTCTGTCCAGATCAGGCGGTGCCCGCGCTGTTTTTACACGGGTCAGTCAGCGAAAATATTGCTGTTAAATGGTCCGTCAATGTGCAAAAGTATTCAGTACGAATGCAAATGACATAATGTGGCATGATGTGTGTACCTCATGTTGTTATCGGAAGTAACACCAATGGAAAGTGAAAGACTGAAAAAAGTAACTTAAAGTGACAAAATTCAGTTATCTAAGCACAGCTATGAGTGTCCCAAAATGTATTTAAGTTTTAATCCAGTTCATCAGCAGAACCTTTGGAGGTATTCCCCCTGCTCTGAAATATCACCAGATCCAACTCATAAGAGTAATAATATCTCTTTCTACAGTCCTCATGCAGAATCCCTCCTGTTCCATTAGTAATGTTTTTATTTAAATCAGCAAGAGTTGTGGTTTCTCCAGAAGCACTCATATTGCTCTGGCTGCATAAATGTTTCTGTGATGACAGCCAATCGAGTTGCCTAAAGCCTTGGATTTTCCTTGTATCCTTTGAACTTGCAGTAGTCCAAAGGGGAGAAAGCTCACTCACCCAATCGGGTCTAACATACAGGGGTGAAAGAAGCTGCGCTCGACCCCTCATCCCTGTCGGCACATGCAATTCAAAAACTGGCACTGTGCAAGGGAAAGGATGGAGTATTCCCACCAGGCCTCTTGCCATCAAACTCCTCTCGTCAATGTCCTCTGGGCTCATTGGACCCTGACATAACACCCCCACCACCTAAAGACTGGACAGAGGATAGTTCTTAGCTGTCCCAGTTCTTCTTCAATGCCACTTTTGTGTGAATGAAGGATGACTGGGTCTGTCAGGTTCCCTGTTCACAATTATGAACAGGACAAAGGCCAAGCGATGTTGCTGGAAGGGTCTTGAGAGTAGGGGTGTTGGCCAGCAACATCAACTCATAAACACATTTTAAAAATGGGGAAAAGTGACGTAGCAGCGGCGCCAGGGGTTCGTAAATAAGCCCCATAGGGTTCTGAAAAACCCAACTGCTACACAAGGAGCAAGTGTTTAGTGCGGGGGTAGTGGTGTGAGGTCAAATAGGGTATTTTGGAACACAAGTTAACAAGTATATGGCTAAAATATGAGGCGTAGATTACTGTCATGAAGTTTGTGTTTGGATTAGGATTAAAACTTGTGCAAAAATAAGGCACTTTTTTCCAACACAAATTTTGTCAGGTAAAACCTTTTCCGAATTTGAATGGAGCATCCCAAATTACTGCAGCGCAAAACAGAGGGAAAGGTAACAAGGGTTAATACCATGTTATCCCTCATCATAAGATGTAGAACTCATGGGTAGGTAATGCCACCGATAAATGTTAAACTGCAGGTTTATTTACTGTGTGCACCATTGCCGTTTCACATAATTTAGGAGGTAATATTTAGGACCACTTTGTTTCAATGTTGCTGTTATTTTTTTGAAATACTTACAAAATATAGGGCCTGATTTAAAGTTTGGTGGACAGGGTACTTCATCGCAAAGGTGACAGAGTACCTTGTCTATACCTGCCAACTTGAAGAACAATCTCACAGTGTGAGGAAGGGGGCAGGATCTCATCCCATGAAGTACCTATGAGGCACTTTTGAACCCCACCCCCAAGCCTCCTTCTCCCCCCCCCAAAGTAAAAACTTGCTGAGGCTGGTGCCGATGTCCTGAGTATTTTCACACCCCTTAATGGATGTCGGCAGTTCAAACCTCAGAAAAAGTGCTGGAATTTACAGTGGTTTTCAGCTCATTTTCCCTGCCGCCGTGTGATATCGGCTCCTCACAGGGGGACAGTGTGATGGGAGCCGATATCATGTGTCACACTGGGGCATCATGTGAGTTAGCTGGTATGCTTGTCCACCAAACTCTTGTCCACCCACAGTTGGCTGCTTCGATGAAATTTCCCCAACCGCCATATGGAGTAGGGGCTATTGGAAAAATAACTTTACACCATCCACCGTATTCAGGGTGAACACTGTAAATCAGGGTGAACACTGTAAAGTCTTTTTTCCTGTCCATCACCACCAGGAAAAACCTGGCGGTAAGGAATAATGACACCCACGCCCTAGGAGTATATTTTCAGGGTGTGTGGGCCATTCGTTTTTTTGTTTTTCAAAAATAAGCTCCTGTTTTGTGAGTTTGTTGTTTTTGAAAAACCAAAACTTTTGAAAAGTTTGGCAGCCAGCTGCCATGGCTGGTGATACCGTCCCTCAAAGTTTTTATGCCTTGATAAGAACCACCTTCACAGCTATTCTTTTCAATGTGGAGAGTTGCTCTCAGGGCTGGCGGAAAATGATAAATTTGGGAGGCATCCCTTGGTGAGGTGTCTGCCAACCTTTAAATCAGGCCCTTTGATTGTAAATCAAGCAGATGTTTTTATTTACAAGTGTGCTCTAAAACATGGATACACTGCAGCCTTGTCCTTTCAGGCTCTACTGTATCCCCAACAAGAGTGCCACTCGGATCAAGTGAACAAGCGCCTTCTGTTATGCTTCGACGCCTCGTCAGGGGTAGTAAGTGCTATATAAATACAATTATGAGTAGAAGAAAGAAAATTAAACACTTTGTTAAAAGAAATGCCAGTAGCTAGTCAGAAGAAGCCCTCTAGCATTTGTCTTTGAAAAAGTATTAAATGTTGCAAGACGAATAGACAATGGCCTCTTTCTTGTTCATTTTCAAAGTGTACCCCTTCTGGGTTCTCTAGGGGGAAGCAGCTCTAGAGTCATGGCCCATTACTGTATTCAGAATGAAACATTGCACTCCTAATCACTGTCTGTCTTGGACAGGTGTGAACAGGTGTCGACATCACTCACTCCAAAAACAGAGAGTCACCCAAATTGAGCCAAAAGGGACTAGGCAATTAAATGAAGTAAAAAACAAGAATCCCCTTTTTGCTATATGTTATTTGATTCACAGGAGCCGCTGTGCAGGGCTTGGACCAGAGCTCAATTAAGACGTCAGTAAGAGCTTCATTGAATGAGAGTAGGGGTTCTGATAGGGTGACTCCCCCTGTAAAGACGTTAATCTTGACTGCCACCAAAGGCAGGATAAGGTCCAGGACCTCAGCCACCCTGCGTACCACATTGCAAAAGAGGCTCTCTCCACCGTAGCCACAGTAGGAGGGGAAACCAGGCCAGTGTCAGGTGAGGCGTCCAACCCACTGGCCTCACCCAGTTCCTCATACCAGTTGCCCATATCAAATGGATCTTCTCCATAAGAGTCCTCAGACCTCCCCCAAACATCTCCCTCACCAGGCCTAACATAAAATAAGGCACTAGCTCCGATTGGGAAGGATGTCCTCAGTCGGCACCAGACGCATCATCGGATGACACCCATCTGACGCTGTATCGGGGTCAGTTTTGATGATGGGGATGGTGCTGGCCTCTCATGGTTTGAATCCAGCCTGTTTCTTGGGTGACATCCTCACACCAGGAGATAGAATCTCACAAAGAAGGTTGACAAAAGGTGGAAAAAGCCAGTCAAAAAGTGAATGGGGAGGTAGTTCAATCCAGATCAGCGCTATTTGGTGTGGAAAGGAAAGAACTGACCTCAGAGCACCAAGGTGGTGCTCTATAGAGACTGCGATCGACACTTCCGGTGCCTACGCGGAGCCAAACGACGCCACCAACCGGCATGTAGGGGTACTGCTCGAAAATCTTCCAGATCCAGTCTGATGCCTGTGGATATTCAAAGGTAAGGAATCTGCAGCTAGAAGTCTCAATCAGATATTTTGACAAGGGGCACTATGACAGGCCTGCAATGTGTGTCAGTGAGAGTGTGGTCTTTGGAGATATATGAGCTTGTGTGCCTATAATTGTGATATATGTGCATGAGTGACTGACGGCCTGATCCAGAGTTTGGCGGATGGGTTACTCTGTCACAAACGTGACGGATATCCTGTCCGCCGTATTAAAAGTGCCATAGGATATATTGGACTCATAATATGCCGGATGGGACATTTGTGATGGATTAACCTGGTCCGTCAAACTCTAAATCAGGCCCAATGTGTCTGTGTCTTATGTACTTGTGGTACAGGACATACCTTTCCCCGTATGTGGCACCATTACATGCATAACACAAACATACACAGATGCACATCAACCCTCACCTCAGGAAGCACAATTGTCTACCAGTCGCAGATATGCCAGTTCAAACTGCTCACCGACGCTTACAAGGCACTACACAACGAGGGACTGGCGTACCTCAGCAAACGAGTGAATGTCCACCAACCTACCAGGGAACTCTGTTCCAGATCCCTCTCCCTAACAGCTACCCAGCACAGTGAAGGCCGTTCCTTTTCCCACCTGGCCGCTAAGACCTGAAACAACCTCTCCTACACTTCAGAGCAGCTCTGTCGCTCTACCAGTTAAGGAAGGACCGCAAGACCTGGATATTCAAAAAATGGGAACAGGCAGCGGAATCCCGGAGCAGGACCCCTCAGCGCCTCAAGACCCTCAAAGGTGAAGCAGCCATGTTATACAAATCCTGATTGATTGTTTGATTGATTGATACAACAATTTTTTTTAAATGGAAGAAATTCAAACTGCTGAAAAATGTTCTGCAAAAATGTTCATGATATGGAAAATTTTTCTGCACTTTAAATTTCCCCCACTTAAAATATTGGCTGTATTTTGCAGTTATGAATATGGCACCATGTATACCAGTGGGAGCAAGATGCCTGCTGTGTGTAAAAGCGACACTTTGAAATGGGAAAAAATTTAACTGAAGAGGTAACTTCATGTTTATAAGGATTCTATATAAGTCATCATTAAAATGTTCTCTAATTTCCAAGTGTCACACTTTGAAACATCAGGCATCTTGCTCCCAGTGCATATTTCTAACAGAAAAACACAGCCATTTAATTGAAAGTGGAGAAACATGCTTCATAAAACATTAACTTGTAATCGGCTTAGTTGAAAGTTGAAAAAAAGATTAAGACGCAAATGTTTCATAGAAATAGTTTCCTTCACTTAAAATTTCTCCTTTTAAAAAAATGACTGTATTTTTCAATTAAAAATATGGCACAGTGTATACTGACAACTCAGAGCCTGCTGTTAGCAAATGTGACACTTTGAAATGAGAGAAAATGTAAATGAAGAGTTAACTAAATCATTAAGGGAACTTTTCCTTTTCATTTTCAACCATTTAAAAACATTCAGAAACATCATTTTGTTTTCACCATCAAAACTGAGTTGACAAGGACTTTTATTTTAGAGTTAAATACCTCAGAGCCACAGTTTTTCACCTCAGTGCCTCAGCCTGGGTCATAAATCTAACTGAGCACTGCTCAGTATCAGGCCCTGCTATCTGCAGCCTGACAATAATAATGCATATTAAACAAAGCCTTCCCTGTACTTTAAATGGAAAATGTGACCCTGTGCTTATTTAAAAAGTAACTCAAGGCTGCAAGCTACTCTGAAGGTGGCTGCAAGCTACTGGTAGCTCCTGATTGACTGGTTGGAGGCACCTGGACTAGAGATTCACACCTAGATGTCAGCCACAGTGAAATGTGTCTCTTTATGATTCTCTTATCAGCCTCATCTTCTTCATGAGATGTGCCCAGGTCCCTTTCTAGGGAGCCCTCTCTGAATCAAAGAGCACCCTATGAAGTATACTAAAGAGCCTGGCTCTCCCTTCCTCCGGTGTGTTTCAACCAGCTCACAGAAAAGCAGAAATCCACACATCTATCTGGGGAGATTCCTCTACCTCCTAATGCTCCTCCAGCCAGCCCTGGGTCTCCCAAAATGGAACCCAGAACGTTCCATGATTTGTACCATTCACCGCAACACATACACCAAGCGCATGCATATCACACACACACACACTACATACTGGATCATCCCTGTACTGTACCATTGACATGCAGACTCCTTACCTTTCCAAACGCTGTTGGGGGTCGTTGCAGGGGGCAGCTAGAAGCCCCGTGGGACCGTCGCTTCACCCAGATCTGCGTCCCTGCGCCGGAGGACTTCAATTCCCGGCAGGCAGGGGACGCACTTGTTGCACGTCACCAGCAAGCGCCCGGAGGCGCTCAAAACACCGAGGCGCCTCCCGCAGCGCGGGACTCCTTACCTTTCCAAACGCTGTTGGGGTTCGTTGCAGGGGGCAGCTAGAAGCCCCGTGGGACCGTCGCTTCACCCAGATCTGCGTCCCTGCGCCAGAGGACTTCAATTCCCGGCAGGCAGGGGACGCACTTGTTGCACGTCACTAGCAAGCGCCCGGAGGCGCTCAAAACACCGAAGCGCCTCCCGCAGCGCGGGACTCCTTACCTTTCCAAACGCTGTTGGGGGTCGTTGTAGGGGGCAGCTAGAAGCCCCGTGGGACCGTCGCTTCACCCAGATCTTCGTCCCTGCGCCGGAGGACTTCAATTCCTGGCAGGCAGGGGACGCACTTGTTGCACGTCACCAGCAAGCGCCCAGAGGCGCTCAAAACACCGAGGCGCCTCCTGCAGCGTGGGACTCCTTACCTTTCCAAACGCTGTTGGGGGTCATTGCAGGGGGCAGCTAGAAGCCCCGTGGGACCGTCGCTTCACCCAGATCTGCGTCCCTGCGCCGGAGGACTTCAATTCCCGGCAGGCAGGGGACGCACTTGTTGCACGTCACCAGCAAGCGCCCGGAGGCGCTCAAAACACCGAGGCGCCTCCCACAGCGCGGGACTCCTTACCTTTCCAAACGCTGTTGGGGGTCGTTGCAGGGGACAGCTAGAAGCCCCGTGGGACCGTCGCTTCACCCAGATCTGCGTCCCTGCGCCGGAGGACTTCAATTCCCGGCAGGCAGGTGACGCACTTGTTGCACATCACCAGCAAGCGCCCGGAGGCGCTCAAAATACCGAGGCGCCTCCCGCAGCGCAGGACTCCTTACCTTTCCAAACGCTGTTGGGGGTCGTTGCAGGGGGCAGCTAGAAGCCCCGTGGGACCGTCGCTTCACCCAGATCTGCGTCCCTGCGCCGGAGGACTTCAATTCCCGGCAGGCAGGGGACGCACTTGTTGCACGTCACCAGCAAGCGCCCGGAGGCGCTCAAAACACCGAGGCGCCTCCCGCAGCGCGGGACTCCTTACCTTTCCAAACACTGTTGGGGTTCGTTGCAGGGGGCAGCTAGAAGCCCCGTGGGACCGTCGCTTCACCCAGATCTGCGTCCCTGCGCCGGAGGACTTCAATTCCCGGCAGGCAGGGGACGCACTTGTTGCACATCACCAGCAAGCGCCCGGAGGCGCTCAAAACACCGAGGCGCCTCCCACAGCGCGGGACTCCTTACCTTTCCAAACGCTGTTGGGGGTCGTTGCAGGGGGCAGCTAGAAGCCCCGTGGGACCGTCGCTTCACCCAGATCTGCGTCCCTGCGCCGGAGGACTTCAATTCCCGGCAGGCAGGGGACGCACTTTTTGCACGTCACCAGCAAGCGCCCGGAGGCGCTCAAAACACCGAGGTGCCTCTCGCAGCGCGGGACGCGCGCGGGCGTGCCCGGGCAAAGCCCGGGCCAAGGGCGGGCCCGTCCTGCGCCCATCAACGACCGGAAAGACAGGGCAGGGCCCATCCTCTAACTCCTGCCACAAGACACCCTCACCTTTGCCTGGACATTAGAACCTGAGTAAAAGGTACTGTGGGGTTATTGCAGGGGGAATCATGCAAGGCTGTTTACTGTGTTGCATGATTAATTGACTGCATAACACTAAGAAGAATGGGAAAACGGAAATCTATGGAGGGGGGGGCCCAGCAGATGAATATAAAGAAAGGGAAAAAGATAAAAAAAGCTATCGCCACCAGTTCAAATTGTACCCTGACCCGTATTGAAAATCTTGTCAGTGATTTTGAGGTTATTCTAGCAGACAATACACCACAACATGAGGCGATTCCCACCCCTAATATAGAAGACGCAGGCCAATGTAGAGGGAAGGTGATTCCAGATATTTTTAAAAATAAAAAAACACCGCAATCTCTACCCATTTGCTTAGTGCACACCCAACCAGAGATTAGTCCTGTGCCTGCTGCAATTGGGTCATCGGGCTTTATAGGTGATGACCTATTAATTGCAACAGACATTAACACTAATAAGGGGACTGCATCGTCAAGCCCAGGGGATATCACAATTTTATGTAGTAATAAATATGCCGTCTTGGAGGGGGAAACAGGCGACGCAGCAGATGTAATCGCGCAGGCGTCTAAGAGGGGCTCAGTTGAAAATGTAACAGCTATATGCGTAGAAAGATCTGTGGGCTGCCCAATTTGTCCTGGTTCCACCAAGGCTATCCTGTTAAAGTTAGAGAAACTCGAACAGGATATGGTGGATATCAAGAGATTGTTGGCGACACTATCCCAGAAAGGGAATGTAGCTCTGACAAACAAAACTCTGCGCCCTGGCAGTTCCACTCTAATACCAACGCCACTACCTCAATTACCGACCCCCGTCCTTAGGTCTCCATCTGAGGGCGAGCGCCCAAAGATTACACCGATGAGCACCAAGTCCTGCCCCAAATCATATGGTGATATTATAAGATCGCAGGGTGCAGATTTACGAAATAAGCCTGGTCCTCTAACTGCCCCATCATTTAGTAATGGGAGGATGGAAAGAGATAGAATCATTAAGGGGAGCACAACCTATACATCTGTGTCCAACACCAAAAGAACTGCTAATAATATAGTATACATGACCGGTGTCCCTAAAATGAACAATAAGCAGGGCCTTGAATCCAGGGAATCCATACATAATAAAGCCATTCATTGGCTCAGACACGTTAGGGGCTGCAGATCCATCATCAGAGAGGATTTGATAAGCATTAATAGATTGTCTCTATTCAGCTCCAGCAGTGACTGTATTGAAATCCACCTTAATAACCAAATTATGGTGGATAACTTGGTGAATTTGGAGTTCCGGTCCTCCCCGCCCAATCACTCTAATATCCAGATTAGGCGTCAGCCCTTATGGTTCACTGAAGGGGCAGACGATGATTCAGGCCTTAATAGAATAGACTGACTAATAGGTGGCAACGCCAGTCCTTATCAGGAGTTTGGGCCTGAGTGGAATTCTGTGGCGAATATCCCCACGGCATTGAATGCTTCCCTTATTGCGCCTAGCATGGACTTTCTAAACCAGACCACGAGTGAGGTAGGTGGGGTAGGGGAGGATAATTCTGTTATAATCCACATTCTCTCCTGGAACATTGCAGGTCTCAAAAAGAAATTGGCCATCCCCGATTGGCATGAATTTATTAATAAACATGAGATCTGCATGTTCCAGGAGACTTGGAGCCTGGAACCCCTGTATATGTCTGGCTATTCCACCTTCTATATACCGGCTGTAACCCAAGGTATGGGCCGCCCCTCGGGGGGACTACACATCTGGGTGAAGGTAGCACTGATTCTGAATATTAAAATCCACAATGCCAACTCAGAAGATATTCTCCACTTATCTTTTAAAGGGCCATTGAATGGTACCAGAGTTGAGCTTTTCAATGTGTATGCAAGAGGAGGTCCGTCTAATCAAAATTCTGTTACAATCTCCTGTTTGGAAATGGCCCTAGCAGGTATCCCCCCACACTCTAACATTATTCTGGGGGGTGATTTAAATTGCACATATGAACCTCTAAGTGAGGAAGATCTTTTAGGGACTCATGAGGAAGACATAAAATACTCCATCCCTGTTCTAAATCTGAGCCCCATTAAGAGATGGACGGTGAGGGCACTGCAGATCAATGCCCTAACTATGGAATTTAATCTACGGGCACTAAAAGGGAGAACTACTTCGGACCCCAATGGGGCTATGACCGTCAACAGATTAAATGGGCCTTCACGCATTGATTACATTATCTTAGATATAAATTCATGGGGGTATCGGGTTGACATGAAGGTTAAGCAGATGCCAGATAGTGATCACAACCCACTCTGTGCAGACATTAGATGGGAAGCAAGGGAAAATACTATAAATGCTCATTTAGCTTCAAAAGAAGTGATCCCTACTAATTGCAATCGAAGGCTTAAATGGCATAAAATGTCATGTCAAGAGGATATTTTATTTGGTATAGGTCTCCAAGTGGCCTCTAAGGCAGCAGAATTTGCTTTGCTTAATTCCACGCCCGTCGAGATGAATAGTGCAGACCTTAGTAATTCCTATGAGGAACTTATAGAACATATAGGCTCTTATTTTAAAACAATCGGGTCTAAGGGTGGGACAAAACAAGTAGTTAAAAGAGGTAAACCATGGTTCACTACAGAATGTAGAGATCGAAGAAAGGCCATTTCTTCAGCCCTACAGAAGAAAAAGATCCTGTAGCCGTAAGGTTGGCTAGGCAAGAATACAGAAAATCTATAGAAGCTGCCAAACGGGTTTGGGAGGAGAATCATTGGCAGGAATTAAAGAAGGCGGCCTTTTTAAAAGACTCTACTATTTTTTGGGCCTTAATAAACCAATTAACTAAAAGGGGTTCAGATCCTATCCCTAATAACATAACCGTGCAGCAATGGTTTATGCATTTTTCAAATCTTTACTGCAATGAGGTAGGGTCTGAGCAATCCTCAACTATCCGTCCAGACCCTGAGCCAGTACCTATGCAGCCTGAATCAGTTGTTTATTTTACACTTCTAGAGGTTCAGACAGCTATTAAAAGTATAGCTTGTGGGAAGGCTGCAGGCCCGGATGGGCTGCCAGGCGATTTAATTCTTCATGACCCCATAGTATGGGCCAACCTTATCCTCCATTTGATGAACCTATTGTTAAAGGGCCATACAGTTCCAGACTCCTGGAAGGGAGCGGAGGTGGTCGCAATTCACAAGAAGGGGACGAGAGAGGACCCTGCCAACTACAGACCAATAAGTTTAATTGATGTCATCCAAAAGGTGGTTGGCAGGGTCTTATCTCCAGAATGGGGGCCTGGCTAGAAGAGGGGGACATCTTAACACACTTACAAGCGGGTTTTAGACAGAAAATATGTACTATGGACCAAGCATTTAGATTCACAGCTACTTACTGGAAGACCGTTTTAATTGGTAAGGGGTCCTTGTATTTGGCCTTCATTGACCTTAAAACCGCTTTTGATCTTGTCCCCCGGGTCAAATTGTGGCAGGTATTGCACGACATGGGCCTTCCGCGATACCTCCTGGAACTAATTAAAAGATTGGATGATGGTACGTATGCGAGAATCAGATGGGGGAATGAAGGTCAGCTGACAGAGAGAATATCTGTGCAGAGGGGGGTCCGCAGGGATGCGTGATGGCTCCCACTTTGTTCTCCCTCTTTATAAATGGGGTGGCAGACCATTTGAAGTAGGACCCAGCGGATGCCCCCGCCCTGGCAGGGGAAAAAATACCTACCCTCCTCTTTTCAGACGACACTCTCCTTATGTCCAAAACCCCCTCTGGTCTCCAGAAACTTCTAGACAGGTTTAGTGCTTTTTGTAAAGATCGCGGCCTTACAATCAACACTACCAAAACCAAATTGATGGTTTTGTCTAGAAACAAAAAATTTAAGAAAATCCACATTGCACTAAATGGCACTTTACTGGAGGAAGTTGATGCATTTGATTACCTAGGGATCAGGATAACTTGTAAAATGAAGTGGGACTCTCACATTGCCAAGATGCTGTTAAACTTTAAAAGAGTGACAGGAGCAATTGCCAGAGACCATCGCTTCACCTCTAGTAAACCCATCAGCCCTGTTCTAGCAGTCTATGAGGGCAAGGCATTGTCTGCTGCAACCTATGGCTCTGAACTGTGGGGATCTGAAAGAGTCACTGACTTAGTTATAGCGGAGCATACATTTATGAGAGAGTTAGTGGGTCTCCCGGTCTCTACCCCCATTAAACCATTACTTCACGACCTGGGACGCCGCTCAATTAAAGACATTGTCGGCCTCCGGCCTTTACTTTTTTGGGCTCGCCTTAGAAGGACGCCGGAGCTTAGCAACTACGCCGCAGTCCTTGACAAACTTATTGATCTGAATGGCTTTAGGGTGATTCCTTGGCTGAAAAATTTAAGGGACCTGGCGATCAATTTGGGGTTAAAAGAAGAATGATTATCACAGCTGCCCCCGCCGAAAGACACTATCAAAAAATTGCACTGGGAGAGGATACAAGCAAGGGACTTGGGAAACCCCAAGTGGGGTGCACTAACCGACCAATTTTTGATCTATAAGCCAGTACCAAAGCTGGAACCATTCCTTGATTTTATTACTACACCAAGAGACAGATCCTTGTTTCTTAAAATGAGGTATGGCACGCTACCCCTGAATGTTTTTACCAGTAGTTGGAAAAATTTGAAGCACCATAAAGCAGCTTGTCCGGTGTGCCTTAATCCAACTGAATCACTGGGCCACTTCCTGTTTGCCTGTAGGGCGTACAGGGGGCCAGGAAAAGATGGTTAAGTCCAGTTTGTAGAGAATTGGGGACAAGGCAGTGTTCAGTGGCCCTTCGCATCCTGACAACGGACACTACATCCCTGATGGTAATTTGTGGGGTTGCAAAATTTCTGGGGAAAGCGTGGCAAAAACGAACCAAGCTTGTTCGATTGAGTACTGGGTAGATCTTTAAAATGTGTAATTGTGCCGTTTTATGAATTAGCATTTTATTAACCAGTATCCTTTGGCCCTGATCATATTTGCCCGGGCTTGTTGTCTTTTTTATTCTTCATCATGATCTTTAAGAAAACTCACTTTTAAATGTGCTTTTTTTTAGTTTGTATTTGAATACTGTTTTTAGCAAATTTTATTCAATTTTATGATGTAATTGTATTTACTAAATTTAATTCGATTTATGATGCATTGTATTTACTTTTATGATACCTTGTTATCGAATAAAGTATTATACTGCTACTGCTACTGACATGCAGACATACACCCAGCACATGTTTAAAACATACATGCACTGTGCAGCACTACATATCAAATCGATGTAGGCCAAGCCCCCAGCAGTGGATCTTTAAATGAGTGAGCCTATGGGCCTCACTCCAGTGACACAGGTAAAAACGTCTACTGATCACTACACAATATGCTGCCACTGCCGCGGTGATGCTATTTAACTCTTGGCAAAGGCAGTAGCCTTTCACCACTATGAGGGTATTGCTTTATGTGCCCTTTTCATTCAAAAAGACCCCAATCCAGGAGTCAAGCCTATGTCAGTCTGTGGCTGCTCATGACAACAAAAATCAGCATCAGGGAACCAGACATCATTAGAGTTGGGGCACTCTGGGCAGGAGTGCATGTCTAACACAAGGTGAGGGACTTTCCCGTCCCTAGAGATGCCCTTCTCATATCAGAACACCCTGAACCAACTTCTAACCAGGGGAGGTTGGGTGGTCAGATCAGTAAAACCGTCAGGAAAGTCCATCAGCATTCCCCTGGCTCAATCCGGCTCTGTGCTACAATACAAAGACTAAACCTTACAAAGAAATAGACCATCTCAACAACTTGGGATTCTCTCCCTTCATAGCTATCAACTATTTCAGTGGCCTATCATCTGTTTGCAGTACAGACTTAGTACCAAACATGTAAGGCCTGACCTTACGCAAGGCCCCCACTATGGCAAAGCACCTCTTCTCAATAGCCTCCCAGTTCTGTTTTCTGGGTAGTAACCTCCAACTAATAAAGCCTACCAGTTGCTCTCTTCCTTTGTCATTCAGTTGAGCTAACACCACTCTAACTCCTTTGTCAGGGGCATCCGCCTGTACAATGAAAGGATGACTATTGTCAGATGCCTCCAATACAGGTGCAGAGCATACTACCATCTTCAGTTCCTCAAATACTTTCTGACACTCCTCAGTCCATATCACTTTCCTGGGCCACTTCTTGGAGGTCAAAGCTGTCAATAGAGAAACTATAGTTCCATAGTTCACCACACAGTTCCTGTAAGACCCAGTGAGTCCTAAAAAGACCTCCACCTCAGTCTGGGTAGCAGGTACTTCCCACGTAATCACATACTGAATCTTGGCATCCAAAAGGCAAAACTTCCCATTCCCCATTCATGCTCAAGGCAGACCACAGGGGACTACCCCACCTGGCACTTGGTTGCCTTGATGGTCAGTTTTGCCTCTTGTATCCTAGCCAACACCTGTCCTAGGTGTCCCAGGTGGTCCTGCCAGGAATAGTTGAACCCTGCAATATCATCCAAGTAAGGCACACAGAACTTTATCAGTGCTGAAAAGTGGCAGGCACATGCTTCAACTCAAAAGGAATCACCGTAACTGATATTAGCCCCTCTGGGTCAGAGAATGTAGTTTTCACCTCGGCATTTGGTGCCAAAGCAATCCACCAGTATGCACTGCTCAGATCCTAGGTGCTCAAACACTTCGAAGCACCTAACCGACCCTAAAGCTCATTCGCTCTTGGGTTTGGATAGGCACAGGTCTTGGTTACCTCATTGAAGGCTCAGTAGTCGACACTGAACCGCAAGTCAGTAGACCCTTGTTTTGGTGCTATTACCACAGGGCTAGACCAATAACTGCAAAATCTCACAATAACCCCCAGGTCCAACATCTTGCCTTCCACCTTAATGCAACCCTGAATACGATCAGACATTCTGTACATTGTGCCCTTCACTGGCGGACTGAATTCCTGTCTTGTTGTTCACACAGACAGGTGTCAACCATGGAGTCAGCGAGGAGAGGTCAGCAAACCATCCCAACACCTCTCTACACTCTCTCTGCTACTAAGGCATTAACATAGGGGCTAGCTGAACCCCTTGCACAGTGCTATCCTTCAAGTCACTATGCAGCAAGTCAGGAAGAGGCTCGCTGTCTTCCTCTACTTCCTCTGCCATAGCCATGACATTCACTGTGTATTCTATCCGGAGGTAAAGCTTCAGCCTGTTCACATGGAACACTCTCTTGGGTTCCCTTGTGGCACCTGTGTCCACCAAGTATTTAACCTCCGAAACTTCTTGAACTACCTTGTTTGGCCCTCACCATTTGTCCTCCAAAGCCCTGGGACAAACAGGCTTTAGCACCAACACCTCTTAGCTTCCTGATACCCAGTTAGCCTAGCTTTCTGGCCGTACCACTCCTTCATCAGTGCTTGGCTGGCCTAAAGGTTTTCCTTTGCCTCACTCATGTATTGCACCATCAACTTTCTTAGGCCAATCACATAGTTCATCAGATTCTTCTGTGGGTGGCTGAGGTTCCGTCCCACCCTTTCCGACTACAGTGAGTGGACCCCACACCGGGTGCCCATAGAGAAGCTCAAAGGGACTGAACCCTACCCCTTTCTGCAGAATATCTTGTTAGGTACAAACAGGAGACATAGCAGGAGAAGACCCCACTTCCTCCTGAAGGTTCTCTGGCTCAGATCCCATCATGCTCTTCAGTGTCCTGTTAAACCCCCTCCACCAGACCATTGGTTTGTAGGTGGTAAGCCGTGGAGAAGTGATATGTCACACCAGTTTGCTCCCGGATCTCTTGCATATATAAGAGGAAATGAAATTAGCTCCACGGTCAGAAATTACCATCCTTGGAAATCTGACATCAGAAAAGATCCCCAGGAGTTCTTGCTACCACCCGTGCAGTCATGGTGCTTAGAGGTATAGCTTTCGGGTACCTGGTGGAATGATCTACCACAACCAAGATATAACTGTTGCATGACTTTGGGGGGAGGTCAAAAGGACCAATTTAGTCTAATCCCACCCGCTCAAATGGAAAACCTACAACTGGTAGAGGCATTAATGGTGCTCTAGTCTTCCCTACAGTCTTACCATTAATCTGTTAAGTGGGAAAGGTTCTACTGAACTTCTCTGTGGCTCTGCACATCCCTGGCCAGTAGAACAGAGGATCCAAACTATCCTGGTAAGGGCAATTCATGGGCCAGTGACAACAGGACATTCCTGTGCACTAAAAGAACCACTTGCCTTTTGTAAGTCCCTGGCTAAGGATTCACCGGTTCACAATAAAGTAGGCCATCCTTCCAGCCAACATAGTGCTTCCCGACCAATCCTTTGCCGACCTGTTCCTGGGTTTCCTTCTGAAGTCCCACAAGTGTTAGGGTACTCTTGCGGAAATCTTCACAGGCAGGCCATCCAGAAGCCAGCACATCCTGCAGCTCTGGAAGCGACCCAGAGTCCAGCACTTGGTCTGCTTCAGGAGCCTCATCGTCCCCTCCCTCTTGAGCATAAGTGATGACTTCCATCGCCATTACCTTCCCGGAGTCTGCCCTTTCCTGTAAATTACCTTGTCCTGGTCCTTGCAAATCAGGAATGATCCCAGTCCCACTTTGAGACTGGTGTGCAGCCTGTGATCTGGTCAACACGACTGACATTGTCCAGCCATGAAGGCTTCCAGTTCTGGCACCAAGCTAGGAGCAATCAAGTCATTCCACAAGAGACATCGAGCAACTTGCTTTTCCCTTACTCTGACATCAACCATGGCTGCCTTACCACTGAGCTCAGTCTCAACCCTGGCAAGCGTATACTCCATGCCCTCTCTAATGGCTACCAATTCTTTATCCTTTGTCCCAGGGAATAGCTCCTCAGGTTTAAGGTGCTTCCTCTCAACCATAGTGTGGAAGGCTCCAGTATCCCTTAGGACAGCCACTTTGCTTCCATTGATACTAACTTCCTACACAAACTCTATTGTGTTAGGATGAATGTGCTTCAGAGCATAACAGGGCAACCGGACCCTCTTGGTTCCTTCACCCATGTGTAACATGCTTGCTATCACGGGTGGCGCTGGGGCAGGGTCTTTCACCTGATAATTATTCTTGAAGTGACCCACTTGACAGCACTTACAGCAAATCACCACCTTGGACCTGGAAAAACCTCCCTGTCCTTTTATCTCATTGTGCATCTTCCCGGACACATGATTACCATTCCCATTTTCCTGGGCCTTCCCTGAGCCCAATAGGAATTACTCTGGTCCTTACACTCTTCCTTGAAACACGTCTTTGTAGAGCTCCTCTCCCCCTGTGGCTTAGAACCGTGATGTTCTAGCCCCTTGAGACCCCTGTATCTAATCACTTGTCAACCAATACTACAAGCTTCTCTGGATTCCTCTCTGTCAGATCAGACAGATATTGCCTAAGTGAGGTAGAGCACGACTCCTTGATCTGCTCTGTCACCATCAACTGGTTATTGGACTAAAACTCCTTGGTCTCCATCCCTCTGACCCATTCATTCCAATCACCCAGTACACCATAAATCCTAGTCTCATACAAAACACCATCCACTCTGTTGCAATCCTGGAATCTCTGAAGGCACCCCTAGGCATTCTTCTAATGTCATGCATCTCAAACCATTCTAAGATATCCTGACCTTTCACATACATATGCACCAGCCCTCTTGGAACCTTGGCCCCAACCTGGTGTCAACTGGATATATAGCCATGTTAGAAACGTATCATTTTGCCCTGTTCACATGTTTTTTGCTGAATGACACTGGTGGTAACTGACTGTGTCCTGGGCTCTGCTGGCAGGCCCAGGCCAGTGCTATGTTTACAACACAACACATGTATAGGGTACACTAGGTACACTTACAATTGGCCTGACAGACCCTATAAGTACCTAGTAGGTAACAGGACAAGGGGATTAAGCTGCCTATAAGATAAGATATAGATAATAGGACATGGAGGTTTAGAAGCCCAGCAGATTGTATGCAATTTGCATGTGTGCACTGCTGAGTGGCTGTCTAACATTTTAAATGCAGTCTTGTCTTGCAGACTGCCTTCAAAAGTAAATTCTTACAACTGGCATGACCTACCCTATAAGTAGCTAGTAGATAATAGGGAAGGGAGATTTAAAATACCTATTAGACCCTAGTATATAATAGGGCATGGATGTTTAAAGGCCTGCAGCATTTGTTGAACTTGAATGCGTGCATTGCTGAGTGTATGAGTTCATTTTGAAAGCAGCCCTGCTCTGCAGCACTGCTTTTAAAAGTAAATTGTGTTCAAACTCGACTTTGCTGGTATGGCACTTAAAAAGTGATAATCTGCCTTATTGTTACATATTATGTACCCCTTCCTCCCCAGGGTCTCCCCTAGGTGTCCCAGGGGTGGTATGTCATATAACTATAAGCAAGGGCCTTATTACAGAGGTTTTATATGCCCTGGTGAGGGAAAAAGTGTCCCATTTCATTTTTCTGCATTGTAGCTCCCTAGGCTAACTGCAATAATTTAAGCAGAGATAAATATTGCTAGGAAAGTAGAAAATGTCATTCAAGGACTAAAAGATTGGTTTTGATTAATACAACAACTTGTCACTGATGAATTTATCATAACTAGTACAGAAGAGAAGTTATGGAATTTTTTTCCTCTGTAAGCCAAAATCCAGCCTTCTATTGGTCTCTGCTGATTAGTCAGCCTTAACAGGCGTAGCCAGGTTGCTTTAATTAGGTGATTAGTGGCCTGGCAGGAGCAGAGGTTATATGATGGAGGGAGCTCTGCAGTTGATGAGGATAGGGACTGCAGATGGGACTGGGTAAATCAAACCGAGCTCAAAGAGAGAGCAGATCAGTAAGGAATGCCCGACCCACCTTCCCCCATGTTCTGTGCCCCAGCCAGATTGCAGGTTTAGAACAAGAATTTACAGGGGTCAGGGGGAGGAGAGCTAATGGAAATGAGGCACACTGTGGGTTGGTTTAGCTAGCTCTTACTCATCTGGAAAGATTTCATCCATTTTAGATTTTTGAAGCGCAGTGCTTTGTGGGACACTAAGATGCCACACTTGTCATGCTTTTGGGTTGTACCCCAAACAAATGATGGACGGAATGCTGACAATGCAAACATTCTCCCCCAGTCAAAAGATCTGGGTTAAATCCACCGTTCTTTTGCCCACTACGCCACCCCAGTTTGGACCCAGCCATATGCAAATCAGTCTTGACCCTGTGCCTCATGGGAACATTCCAGACAGAACTGCCAGGCCAGGTCCTCCCTGGACCGGAAACAAGCATCCTGGGACCGGTTTCAGGGTATGTCACCCTTCTTCAGCCAGGCTGGCTTGAATCCAGTGGCACAGTGAGCAAGGGACCCGGGCATACCCATCCCACTTAGGGCGAAAAGTGTTACAGCAAACAAATGATGGACGGAATGCTGACAATGCAAACATTCTCCCCCAGTCAAAAGATCTGGGTTAAATCCACCGTTCTTTTGCCCACTACGCCACCCCAGTTTGGACCCAGCCATATGCAAATCAGTCTTGACCCTGTGCCTCATGGGAACAGTCCAGACCGAACTGCCAGGCCAGGTCCTCCCTGGGCCGGAAACAAGCATCCTGGGACCGGTTTCAGGGTATGTCACCCTTCTTCAGCCAGGCTGGCCTGAATCCAGTGGCACAGTGAGCAAGGGACCCACGTATACCCATCCCACTTAGGGCGAAAAGTGGTACAGCAAACAAATGATGGACGGAATGCTGACAATGCAAACATTCTCCCCCAGTCAAAAGATCTGGGTTAAATCCACCGTTCTTTTGCCCACTACACCACCCCAGTTTGGAACCAGCCATATGCAAATCAGTCTTGACCCTGTGCCTCATGGGAACAGTCCAGACCGAACTGCCAGGCCAGGTCCTCCCTGGACCGGAAACAAGCATCCTGGGACCGGTTTCAGGGTATGTCAGAAACCGGTCCTAGGAAGCTTGTTTCCGGTCCAGGGAAGGCATGGCTTGGCAGTTCGGGCTGGACTGTTCCCATGAGGCACAGGATCAGACTGATTTGCATATGGCCATGTCTGAACTGGGGTGGCAGAGTGGGCTAAAGAACGGTGATGGATCAAACCCAGATCTGTTGTCTGGGTGTGAGTGTTTGATTGGTTCTGATGCTCCGTCCATCACCACCCCCTTTTGTACCGCTTTGTTCGCCATAAGTTGGCAGGGTATGCTCAGACGTGAGCCCCTTGCTCACTTTGCCACTGGATTTAAGCAAGCCTGGCTGAAGACGGCTGAAATGCCAGAAACCGGTCCTAGGAAGCTTGTTTCCGGTCCAGGGAAGGCATGGCTTGGCAGTTCGGGCTGGACTGTTCCCATGAGGCACAGGGTCAGACTGATTTGCATATGGCCATGTCTGAACTGGGGTGGCAGAGTGGGCTAAAGAACGGTGATGGATCAAACCCAGATCTGTTGTCTGGGTGTGAGTGTTTGATTGGTTCTGATGCTCTGTCCATCACCACCCCCTTTTGTACCGCTTTGGGTGGTACCCAGCATCTCATTGGACAGAGGTGCCCCCTGCCTGTTGCCACAGAACACTGAATAAATATCTGAGAGTTACATAGCCTCTCAGTTCTGCTGCCTGAAACTACAAGAAAAAGAAGGACTGTCCTGCAGGCCTGCCCTCTAAATGACTAACAGGCCTGCCCTCTAAATGACTGTGCCTGCTGCACACTTTGGTACTACAGGCTTGGGGACTGTGCCTTGCCTCAAGAAGGATTAAGGAGTGGACTCCCTGCAGCTACAGGTTAACCGAGCCCACCTGCATCATCTCCACCAAGAGTCCCCATCCTGGAGTGCATCCAGTGGAGTTTTAAGGATTTGGAGAACAGTTAGGAAACCTTTTCCTTAGCCTTGGCCTTCTGAAGAGCCAGCTACAAGCTAAGTGCGTGACTCTACAGTGCCCTCTTCCTGGTTTCCCAACATGGTTCCTTCCCCAGACTCAACTGCAGCCTCATCCCTTTCACTCAGTGTCTCAAACTGGTCTCTAATGAAGTTAGTAAGGGCCTTTTTTTGTCGCTACTCCTGGGAACCCTCCACCTTCTGTCCCTACATAGATCCTAATTCTGATCTATGGGCATGGTGCTGAAGTCTGTCCCCAACCCTGTGTTTTCCACTCTCTGTGTGCAGACTTTGTGTGTAAAAGCTGGACTTATTGTACTACTGGCGTAAATTGGAAATGGCCAATGCCACATCTGTATCCATCGCTCCAAAACGTTAGGCATCCCACCGCTTGCCGCCAATGTCAGAACCCCATTCAGAGGGCCAAGGAGCAAGCAGGCATTATTGGGCCCAACTGTGGGGGTTGATGCATTTTACTCCTGATGTCCCATGGCCAGACCTACTATGGATCCTGAGCAACTGAGCCATGTACCCCTTCAGCACTTGACACTCAGTGGTAGTGCGGGTTGAGCAGTCAAGGCCAAGGAAGGTAGAAAACACGGGGGTGAGCACGGGTTTACAACTCAAAATATATTCACTAACCACAATAAATGATCGCCCAGTCTAATATTTGCTTTTATGAAAAAAGGAGTATTTGTATACGAACACCAATTAAAATACGACATTCACAAACAATACACACAACCCCCTGAAGTCAGGGCTCTATAGTTTTATAGGCAGGTCCCTGAGTCTCAGGCTCCTCTCGCTAGCGATAATGGTTACTCTCCATTCACTATAGGCGACATTCAGGTTAACCACCACTAGTAGTCCAAATCTCAGGAGTTCCGCTCTGACTCTTTATTAAAGTCAAAAGTGATCCGAGCATTAGTGGTATATTGCAGGCAAGTTCCTCTGGGGCCGTGTAGCCCATGAATCAGTCTGACCTGCACCAGCAGATCTGAACGACAGAATTCTCTGAGCGCGCCCCCTTTGTACCTTTTGAAGCAGCAGTGGCTCTTTCTGGTAAGTTTCCAAAATGCAGGCCAGGAAGGGCAGCATGAAGTGTCTTGATTTCCTTGCACTCTGAGGCTGGTGAGTTTCTTGAGATCCTCCCCACAGCTGGGTGTTGGGGGAGGTTGTGATGCTCCTGGTATTGGTCCTCAGTGGGAGCTTGGGCCGCTCAGGTTACTACAGTTGCCATATTCCGGTGGCCACACCTGGCACAGGGGGTAACCAACCCCTCTGTACATGATCTACGGCTTGCTTGGCACAGCAGCAATCTTCTTGGTGGCCCCACCTGCCATACGGTGTCACTGGCTAGCGGACTACGACCAGATCCGTACACGGTCTTCGGCCCAGTCTGCATGGCAGCCCTTCTTCATGGCAGCCCCACCTGGCATACTGGGTTGCCTTCTGTAGGAAGCTGGCTCTTTATATAGAGTACCAAAAAGAGGTACACCGTAGAAAGGTCTAGGTAAACCTCAAAGGAATTACAGAGGCACAGATGACACCCCAAACGCTCTCTTTTGTGGTATTGTGGGCGAGCAGGTAGACATATCAGAGGGTAGTGCTAAGCATTTATTACACAAACGAAGGGAGTAAGTGAGATCACACTCAATAAAGAAATCCGACACCAATTTATAAAAATAACAAGTACTTTTTTTTAATAAATTTTGATACAAAGATCATCGGAATTGGGTAAGTACTTTTCGAGTTATTAATTTTTACAGTTTACTGAAATGGACACTGCATTTCCCAGATCGGCAATGTTATCTTTTGGAGGACAAACATGTATTGCATTCAGGCACTTCACAGCAACTTGCGGAACTGTTCTTCAGGACTAAAGGTGCGGAAGGGGCAAGGTCCAATGCCACACCAACAGGTCATCTCAGGAGGCTCTGGGGCGTCCGGGTGCAGAGGTGTGTCACGACGTCGGGTGTCCCATTCACTTCAATGGGAAACAATCTGGTCAGAAAGAGGCTGCAAGCAGGGACTGGGGGCAAGTCCAGGGGCACCCACTGGGGGGCCAGACCCTTGAGATCCTCAGGCACAGAGGGACACTCTTGGTCCACTTCTCCTTGGGATGTGCGGCTCAGGTACAGTGGTGTCTTTTGGTGTCAGATTCTGGTGCAGGAGTCTCTCGTGGTTGGAGGGGGCCTGCAGAAAGAGGCTGCAGGCTGCGACTGGTAGTCCAGTCTTGGCAAACCCAAGTGTGAGTGTAGCTCTTGTGGGTCGGGGGACCCCATTGGCACCGTCACCTCCATTGGACTCGGGCTCTGGGACGCTGGTGCATAGGTGCATTGAGGCATCGGGTGGCGGTGGTCACATACTCACGTCTTGGTCATTGTTCTGCAGAAGAGGAGCAAACAGGACAACTGAAGTCCCTCGATGTGCAGGTCAGTCTTCCTTGGCGTTGGTGTCCGGTCTGGGCACAACAAACCTTGGTTGCCGCAAGGGGTCCAGTACCCTGGGTATTGGGCCTGTGCGCCTCCAGTTGGTCCTGGTGCCCTCTCACTCAGTGGGAGGACAGACCTGAACTTTCATGAGCACAGCATCCTCTTCGTGGGGAGCTGCTGCGTTGGGCTGGTGGGGGAGCGGCAACTCGGTTGACCGCACCTTGCGCCTTTGGTGCCTTCAGCTGCAGGGAAGTAGCTCCTCTACGCCAAGGTAGTTTCTTTGGCAATTTTGAAGCACTGGCAGCCCTCTGGGTTTCTAGAGTTCTGCACAGTGACAGGATGAGTAAGATTCTCTACAAGGGTCAGGTGCAGCAGGCAGACCAGCAGGGTTGGAGCCAAGTCAGTCGTGCTCCTCGGTTCTCAGGTCAGCAGTCTTCTTCTTCCACTCCTTCTTTTGTGTCCAATTAAATCTGAAGATCTGGTATCGGGGAACCCTTAAATACTCAATTTAGGGGTGTTAAGGGGAGTGAATTACAGAGGGACAAATGACACCCCAAAAGCTCTCTTCTGTGGTAGTGTGGGCGAGCAGTTAGACATATCAGAGGGTAGTGCTAAGCATTTATTACACACACAAAGGGAGTAAGTGAGATCACACTCAATAAAGAAATCCGACACCAATTTATAAAAATAACAAGTACTTTTATATAAATTTTGATACAAAGATCATCGGAATTAGGTAAGTACTTTTCGTGTTATGAACTTTTACAGTTTACAGAAATGGACACTGCATTTTCCAGATCGGCAATGTTATCCTTTGGAGGACAAACATGTATTGCATTCAGGCACTTCACAGCGACTTGCAGGACTGTTCTTCAGGACTTAAGGTGAGGAAGGGGCAAGTTACAATGCCACACCAACAGGTCATCTCAGGAAGCTCTGGGGCATCCGGGTGCAGAGGTGTGTCACGACGTCGGGTGTCCCATTCACTTCAATGGGAAACGATCTGGTCAGAAAGAGGCTGCAAGCAGGGACTGGGGGGCAAGTCCGGGGGCACCCACTGGGGGGCCCGACCCATGAGATCCTCGGGCACAGAGGGACACTCTTGATCCACTTCTCCTTGGGCTGTGCGGGCTCAGGTACAGTGGTGTCTTTTGGTGTCAGATTCTGGTGCAGGAGTCTCTTGCGGTTGGTGGGGGCCTGCAGAAAGAGGCTGAAGGCTGCGACTGGTAGTCCAGTCTTGGCAAACCCAAGTGTGAGCGTAGCTCTTGTGAGCCAGGGGACCCTGTTGGCACCGTCACCTCCATTGGACTCGGGCTCTGAGGCGCTAGTGCATAGGTGCATTGAGGCATCGGGTGGCGGAGGTCACAGACTCACGTCTTGGTCTTTGTTCTGGAGAAGAGAAGCAAACAGAACAGCTGAAGTCCCTCGATGTGCAGGTCGGTCTTCCTTGGTGTTGGTGTCCGGTCTGAGCACAACAAATCTTGTTTGCCGCAAGGGGTCCAGTACCCTGGGTATTGGTCCTGTGCACCTCCAGTTGGTCCTGGTGCCCTCTCACTCAGTGAGAGGACAGATCTGACCTTAAGAAGCACAGCATCCTCTTCCTGGGGAGCTGCTGCGTTGGGCTGGTGGGGGAGCGGCAACTCGGTGGACCGCACCTTTCGTCTTTGGTGCCTGTAGCTGCAGGGAAGTAGCTCCTCTAATCCAAAGGAGTTTCTTTGGCAATTTTGAAGCACTGGAAACCCTCTGGGTTTCTTGAGGTCTGCACAGTGACAGGATGAGTAAGATGCTCTACAAGGGTCGGGTGCAGCAGGCAGACTTGGAGCCAAGTCTGTCGTGCTCCTCGGTTCTCAGGTCAGGAGGCTTCTTCTTCCACTCCTTCTTTTGTGTCCAATGAAATCTGAAGATCTGGTAACGGGGGACCCTTAAATACTCAATTTAGAGGTGTTAAGGGGAGTGAGGGGTAGTAGCCAATGGGCTACTTACATCTGGGGTCATTACGCCCCCTATATGGCCAATACTTGTGGGAAGTGGGCATGACCCTGTCTCAGAATCCCTAAGTTTGCCATCACCAAGATGGCCAACTCTGAAAATGCGTGTCCACTTCAGGTAGCCCACCTTAAGGGTGCTACTATCTGGGGTGGGTAAATCTCTCTGACTAGCTAATTTTCCTGCCTATCCAGGTGCCAAATGGCTCTGGATAAAGGGGATCGGCTTCTTCTCCTGCGAGGAAAGCCAGGCTTGCATATCAAAAGCAGTGGCTTTTTTTAAGGTCCTTTGCCTTTGAATGCTAATCAGCAGGCCATCCTGTGGGAGGGGGTGTGAACACCCTCCACCTAAGCAAGCTTTGCTTCGGAGGCCCTCACACTTGGGGGTCAAAAACTTGTCTCTGGCGGCAGTCTGGCGTGAACCAGTCAGTCAGCACACCAGTGTCTGGTAGGTTTTCAGTGGGAAACACTAAGGTGCCCTCTGTGTGCATGTATTAATATATTTAACACTGGCATCAGTGTGGGTTCATTAATACGAGATGCTTGATACCAAACATCCATATTTTCAGTGAAGCCATTGTGTTGCTGGGGAACTTGTTTTCACCAGTGTCCAACACATGCTTTCAAAATGGCTTCCCTGATCACTTGCAATATCTAGTGATAGAACTAGACATCACAGGGGCATGTCTCATCATGCAGATATGTCCTCACATAAAATATAATGCACCCTACTTAAGGGATCAAAGGCTGCTGATAGGGTGACTTACATATACAGATGTAGCGACTTTGGCATCTCACACAGAAGTGTGTCATGTCATGTTTTCACTCATGATTTGCGCCATGTTAAGCAGCCTGCAATGGCAATCTGTGTGGAATTTGTATGTGGGTCCCTTTGCGTGGCATGAGATATGTTGCATCCTTTAGGGACCCTCTTTAGTACCCCTGCCCTAGGTACCTGGAGTACCATTTACTAGGTACTTACAGGGGTGCTAAAGTCCTTTGCCAATTGTGGCACAATTAGACAACACCTTGTTCTAGGGAAGGAGCACTGGCAATGAGATTTGGTTAGCAGGCCTCAGTGCACTGTCAGAGTTGAAAATCAGCATCTAATAGCTAAAAAGGGGGAAAAGTGAGGGGGCAGGGTAACTGCAGCAGAAGCCCAGTTCTCTACACCTACTTAGCTCCAGCCGAGGGCCACAGCCTCATCGGTTTGGCAGCACTCCTTCATGGTGACCCCACCTGGCATACGGGGTTGCCAACTTACAACCTGCACACGGGCAATGACCAGATCATTGCAGCAACTTTCACAGCTCACTTCACGACAGCCCTGCTCTGGCATACATGGGGTCACTGACTTTTCCCTGCACATGGACAATGACCCTATCAGTGCAGTAGCTGCCTTCTCACACCATACTTTAGGGATGCAATCAACAGGAAAGCCCACTGGCCCCCACTCCCTCCAGTGCTCTCCTCTTCCTCACACAGCACACTGGTCTTGGCTAGAAGGACACTTATAAAGTCATGAATAGGAATGCTTTGACTTTATAGAATCCCAAATCCCATTCTTATTATGTTTAAATACAGTATTATATCCCCATTCTGTTTTTATTTTCACTATAATAACAGATGTGTGATTAGGGGGATTTATTTCAGACAATCTTGACCCTTACTGCATGTAAACACAGCACTCAATCCCCATTTGTAGGTCTCGCATGAGCCAGCCAATGCGCTGTCTCAGGCAAGACATTTAGTATATGGGATTTCAAAGTGCTACCAGCGCTGGCCTAACGCTTGCGTTCACGCGAGCGTGAACGTGCACAGCTGCCAGCTTTCAGCGTCAACTGGAGCGTGATTGCATTGCTTTCACTTTTTGCAGTGTTCACCAATGTCAACCGCCAACTCAAATAGTTAGTTTTCGGTAACGCCCAAGTACCTTAATCACCACGAGTCCGTGTTGTTCTAGCCTAGTTGGCGGTATAGTCTTTTTCAGGTGTCCTGCATAACTCGATCAGTAGTATATTGCCTCTCCTATTGTGAGCAGTCGCATACTTAGGGACTTGATTGAGAGTACATGGGATATAAAAGTCCATGACTTAAAGTAGTGACCCTTGTACAGTCTGGTTAGTTATATCCCTGCTAACGCAGCTCTTTGCCGGGAAACATTAGCTGTGCACTGCAGTGTTTTCAGTTAGTTCCATCAGCAGCTGCGAGGCCATCATTTCAGACCTCTACACAGCTTTAAGGATCTGCTCATTCGGTAAATTACACCTTTTAAAAGGTTCAGTCTTTAGCTTTCACACAAGCAGTTAAATAATTCCAAGGAATCAGTAGCCTTTTTTTGTCAGAAGAGCAGTAGTATTTGTATCTTAAGTGAACGGTATTGGCTGTCCTGCCATTCCACATACAGGAAATAGTTTTGATGAGACACCACTTTACTAAACTAGAACGCATTATTTTTTTACTACTTTTATTTTTAAGTTGCCAGAGACATGTGCAACCTGCTAAGGCAATCACTACACATCTAAGAGACTTTCAATATAGTCGGAAGAGTAAAGTATACAGTGGAGAGTCCTCACCACAACCTGAAGAGCAGGAAGGTATTACGGAGCCAACTACAAACACTAGAGCACAAAGTTATATTATAGAGGAAACAATTACAACCCAGAGAGCAGGAGGCCAGAATAGGTAGGAGACTTGTCTAGTCTAGAGAACAGAAAATGCATTGGACTGGGGTCTCTTTAAGTATGCAGCGGGGTGCACCCCAAGATTCTTCTTCGGCACCAAGCGGCCCCCTATGCTCACACTCAGTTGTAGTAACCCTTTGTATAGCCCACATCACAGACTGATCATCTTCTTGGAGCTTAAGGGTTATTAGTTATGAAACCATTGAGCTAACTCCTTGTGTTTTGAAAATTTCCTCTTTACTAAACATACTGACACGCAAAGAAAGACCATAGATAAAGATGATACAAAAATATTTTTATTCATGCAGATGTATGATTCCCATCTACCTGCTATGCTGCCGTGCCGATATTAATCTCTCTATCTCCTGCTTAAGAGAGCACGCAACTTTTCATTTCGACGTTGTTTTTTAGTTACTATTCCCAAGCGCACAAGTATGCCTTTGAATGTACTTTTAATGTGGATTACCTTATTTAGGTAGCATATTTCTACTCTTTAAGAGTAGTCCAGGATAGGTTGAACCGAGAAGGGGACTGTCAAAATCCACACATTCATTACTGCTCTATGAAGAGAATTAACTTTTCCATTCGTTCAAACATGTTGCCTTGAGGCACTTCATGGGGACTTCAAGGTACTTAGTAGTGCCACCAAAAAGGAATCATTACATATTTTATTGGCGTTTAATTGTTTCATTTGGTATTTTTAGGGTGTGGAGCCATACCATAAAAGTGCGCGCTGGAACAGAGCAGAGATGTGAACCTTTTTTCAAAACATTTTACTATCTAAAGCACACACTCTCAGAGATAGTGCATGAGCTGCCGGTACTAAACTCAAACAAGTATTGGCATTGCCAATAGGTCTCGCCTTTGGGACCTTATACGTTTAGCCATGCAACAGTTGATGTTGTTGCACCAAGGACATTGTGCTGCATAACTAAATACTTATAAGGTCCCAAAAGCGAGACCTATTGGCTATGCCAATGCTTGTTATTTTTGCATGTGGCACATCACACTTTACACATCTAACTCCAATTGCCCCTGGTCATTGTTCAGGGCCACAGTATGGGCTATATAATGGTGCATGTAGGATGAGACAGTCCAGGCCTGCAATATGCAGTTTATATGCACATAAATGAGCAGCTGTTGGATTTTCACACAAACTATGGTTTTTATTATGACTTTGGAATTAATTGGTTTCAAAGGAAAAGTTTTTATTATGTTTTTTCCTACAAACGATGTATGTGCCATGTTGAATATTTTATGCTCTTTTAATTCTAAATTGCTATGGTCTTAAGTAACTAAAAACAATAAAATGATCTACCTTACTTAACCCTGGTCTTGGCAAGCAGGCAGACAAGTTAAAAAAGGAAATTTCCTTTGGATGAAGGGCAGATTCAATTTCTCACACTATCATTTTATCATTCATACACACAGTCTTTAAATTTGACACAAGTGAAGCACTTATAGATAATAAAATCATGTAGATTTATTCTTCTATTTGTTCAATCAAATGACCTTAAGCAATTTCACAAATACATTTATGATACACAATTGTTGTATAGAATATAAAAACAATTTAAAAAACATAGATATAAAGTAAAAAGGAGACAATATAAAGACAATACACTATGTCATTCCTGTGTTAATCAGGCTTGATTTGTAGCCAGCATATAGCACGAGTATAGTTTTTCCTGTCTATAATTTGCTACTGACTCTTGCCTAATTTGACAACACTTAATTATGCGTTGACGCGTTTCGGTGGTGTATTTTATTTGGACCACCTTCTTCAGAACACTGAGTTTATTCTCCTTATTTCATATAGTTAAAACCATCTGTTACATGTCAGACCTATAAACAAATAAGACAATAAACAAGTAAGCATATGCATCCATCTGTATCAGTTCTATACTGCATCATTCTTTATCTTTATATACCACCCTCTTAATGTTTTTTTACAGCAACCTTATTTATCCATTTATCCAACATAATCTTCTATATTTTTCTTATAACATTTATAATCCATAAGTGCTTCAAACCCTACTGTCACACACCAACACTTCAATCAATCATACTTGCTCACAATCTTATAATTGAATCACAGTTAATTATTTTCTACACTCACCGGTGCAGACTTGCACTCGGAGATTAGTTTTGTGACTTCTCCCACTGGTCATCAAGAATATTAGGGCAGTTTTCCTTAATTTTTCTAAAATAGAGGACATATATCACTTCTATTACTGTCGCGTTCTCTCATCATCATGAGCTTTTATCAAGAAAGTTTTATACATCAACTTTGTTTACCTTTCCAGTCTCTATGGAGAATTCTTTATGGATCTAGTTTTTCTTGTTTAATCTACAAAGCAATATATAATTGTTTGCTTTTAGTTAATTAGTCAACATCTATGGAGCATATATACAACACCTTATATTCATCAGTATTTACTCATGACCCTCTTACCTATATCCCCATTCAATGCGCTGTATCAATTCAGCAATGTCTCAGGTTGACCACTCATTTCTTATTAAAACAACGTTTTCACTGGTGACTCTCAATTTTATCTCCCAGTCAGATGCCTCGTTCGTGGCTGTAAGACATATGTATGTATTATAATTTATTTTTTATTTGCCATGTATCTATTTAACAAATAAAGCCAAATCTCTATGTTTTACGACTTTGAACATATCTCCTTTGTCTCACTTCGATGTTTCTAAGCCTACTTTAATCCTAAATACAAACCTCTATATGTCGTATTGCGAATATAATCACACTCGGGGCAAGTGAATTCTGCTGGGGGTCGTGTGCCTACACAAACATCATCTCATCCATAATAATATTCTGATTAATATTCTATCGCGCCCCAACAAACAGAGTAGTGCCTCGTACACAGTTTTCACCTCATATTTACTTGTTACGCGCCTTACTGATTGGGGCCGTCACTTTTGTGCAGACTGTGTATGTCTCCGCTATATTCTAATTTCTTGCCTTTTAGTGTCACCTAAGCTCACTCCCTAAACGTCTATATCTTTCTACTTCCTCCTTAGTTCTTATGATACTCTAAATGTTGAGCCAATACTCTATCCACTCATATATCCACTACATATTTCAGCCCCATAATTATTAACATACCGTGCTACGCTTAATCAGTTATCAGCGTTCTCCCCTTAAAGCTCATAAGTCTAAGCCTTGTTCTCGATTAGTCCCTACCGCACTGAAGTTCACATCTCACCTCTTATTCCGACGACCCGAGCATTCCGTTGGAGTTCATCACAGTCGGTTCTCATATACGCGTCACCTCTATTTAAGTTCGTTACGTCTTACGTCACGTCGCTAATGCATCTCTCTCTACTGACGTATAATTGTGGCGACTTCGTAGACGGACTAGCTTATTTCTTTCTTTTTTTGGAAAACCAAGATAAAACTTTATTGCCAAATGTCTATCTACAGGTTGTTACATTTATCATCCCCATATAAATTATTATTTGTCCCCTGCTTAAATGTTGTTCTTTTAACTATTTTAGCTGAATATTAACATCACTATCTTCGTTGTTGTGGTGCATTACCATCATCTTTAATTACGATCATTTTTAGTTACGAATCAACTCTCCTCGTCTTTAATAACGAGTCCTTATCGTTATATAGAGACCCGATATTTATATTTTGGTTATTTTCCAAACATTACCCTAATTACACCTATATGCGGTCTCTTCATATCTATGCCATTAGTCATCATAAGTTCCTAAGCTAGTGCCAACACATCTTATTATTTCCACTTATATAAACAACTATATGTTGGTATCTGGTTGTTTTCCACGCATTACCGTATTCACAGCTTTATGAGGATCTTTTAGATCTATTCAGTTAATCCTCATATATTGCTATTATACTGGTATACACATGTCTTATTATTTCCCTTCTAAGGACATCTGTAACTATACATTAATACCTAGTTATGATGTATCAACTATGTATTTCTTTTAATAGAATCCTTTCCTATTCCTATTGTCATAGTCACGACCACAGTTTTATCTTGGGTATTCGAAATAAGTGTAAACATAACATTCTTTACAATGTAGGCACTATTTCCTCGTTTTTTATATACCATAAATCTTTATCTACATCACTTCTCTCTTTACTGTTTTGTTGCATAGATTTTTGGCCAATGTTATTTTAGGTTACAATTCGCATCCAATCTTCCTTAGTGTTCAATCCTCTCTCTATCGTATCTAATGTTGAAATGTACCACTGTTCTCTGTTCTTTCTCTTTTTTTCAGGGTTACCACCTCTTCTACCTGTGGTTATTTTTTCTGCTATGAACCATTCAAATACCGAGTATCCATGTTTTACATCTCTATAGTGTTCGACTAAAGGGGCATTATGTTTACAGGTTTTCAAAGCCGATCTATGTTCTATCAATCGGGATCTTAATTCACGGCCGGTTTCCCCAACGTAGGCCAGATTACACGGACAGCGTAAGATATACACCACATTGCTACTCCTGCAATTATTCAGACTTTTTGATTTAATGGTGTATCCATTATAAGTGAAGCTTTTTGTTACTATACAGTTGTCACATATTGAGCAATTGCTGCATTTGTTGTTTCCTAAGGCTATACTACCAGTTAGACTACTTTGTCTACCACCGTTTGTATCTCTATATGTTTGTACTAGGTTTTTGCGTACATTGTCATTCCGTTTCAACGCAAATAGAGGTCTAGGTAATTTCACTTCTTCGCCCTCATTCAGAATATTCCAACTTGAATTAATAACATCTTTCAGCCTATTGGTTATATTAGAATACTGACTCACAAATACTAACTTGTTACTAGTGGCTTCTTTTATCTTTTGTTTTTCACTTATATCTGGATTTAACATACTGTCTCTATTATAGAACCGGGCTCTTTTGAATGAGTGTCTAATGAGTTTCTTAGGGTAGCCTCTATCAGACAGTTTCTTCTTTAGGTTCTCAGAATGCTTATAAAAGTCATCAAGATTTGAACAGTTTCTTCGTAATCTGAGAAACTGCCCAAATGGTATGTTGTCACTTTGTGTTCGGGGATGATAACTCTTATAGTGGAGTAACATGTTCTTGTCTGTAGGTTTAGTAAATAACTCTACAGCAAGCGCTCCCTCTTCGTTCTTAATAGTGATATCCAAAAAGTTCACAGCATTGCTATTATACGATGCGGTGAACCTTAAATTCGGGTCGCCCAGATTCAACCACTCTAGAAACTGTTTCAGAATTGATTCTTCACCCTCCCAGATAAAAAAAATTTCATCAATGAAGCGGCGCCACATCAAGATGTTCTCAAAGAAGGGCACCGCCTCATTGAACACATGCTGTTCCTCAAAATTCCCCACATACAGGCATGCCAGGCTGGGCGCACAGGTTGCTCCCATGCTGGTCCCTTTACACTGAAGGAAGAGATCTTCCAGAAATAAAAACATGTTGTTTTTCAACACTAAGGTGATACATTCCATAACAAATTCTTTATTGGCACCCCTCAGGTCATTCTCATTTAATGTATCTCTAATCACCTTTATGGTGTCGCCTTGAGGTATGTTAGTATATAACGCCTCTATGTCGAGGGTCACCAATATATGCATCTGATCATTAAACGGGACTCCTTCGATCATAGAGATTATATGGGCCGACTCTCGTACATATGACCTTTGTTTTTGAACTAATGGTTTTAAAAATGTGTCAACATATTGACTAAGTGGTTCTAACCTTGATCCTATGCAACTCACTATCGGCCTCATGGGCGGGTTTGATATATCCTTATGGATTTTTGGCAATCCACATATCGCTGGAGTAATGGCATTCCGATTATTTAAAAATTTAAATTCACCCATACAAATCCAATCGTTCTCTAATGCTTTGCAGAGGGTTGTATTTACCTCATTCTCCAATTTCTCTAGCTTACTATGGGGAACTCTCATATAGTGTTCTTTTATTTCCAACAATGTTAGCATCCTTCTGTTGTAATCCCCTGTGTCTAGCACAACCAATCCCCCACCCTTATCTGCAGGTTTTATTGTCAAACTTAAATCATTCCTCAATATCCCCATTGCAATTATTTGTTCATGGGTCATATTATTCATGTCTGGACGTGCCTCTCTAATGATTTGTTTAACCTTGCTCTCTACCACATGTTCGAATATCTCTACTTTTTTACAAACTTGCGAAATCATGGGGGTAAATGTCGATTTCTCTTTTAACCCTGACACATTTTCTGGGCCACTATAATCTTTCCCCTCAAAAAATTATGCTAATCTGATCTTGCGGAAAAAGGCTTTTAAATCCTTCTCTAGAGTAAATTTATTAACCCTGGCTGTGGGGGCAAATGTGAGTCCCTTCTCTAAAACTTCTATCTCTGTTTTTGTCAATGTCTGTGTAGATAAATTTATTATGGGAAACTTTTTATCACCAATATTCTCTATCTCCAATATTTCTTGTTCCTTGTATTGAGATAGCAAGACAACACTTGGTGCTCCAGGTGCAGATGGTCTTGAAGTCCCTGGGTGATGTTCCCTAACCCAGCTTGGAGACTGGCGTGCCTTGGCTCCTAGTTGTGGCCTTGAGCAGAAGTCTTGAAGAAGGTTTCCTCCTCACACAGTCTAACTGGCTGCTTGACAATTGACAATTTTGGGGGCCTTGAACTCCCCTTCTTATAATCTATAACCAGATGCCAAATGTGATTTAGAGTCTGAGACTTTCAAGTTCATCTTGGGTGTCTACTTCCTTTTGAAGCGCCCTTTCATCTGCCCTACCCTTCAGCTAGAAAGCAGTCTGTCACAGCAGGAACAGCTCCAAATCAGATATCCCCACAACAAAGGCCATGGTAATGACTAGAGGTTCACACCAGCCACAGTGAAATGTGTTTATAGAAAGAATAACCCCAGAGCCTCAGCCCTAGTCTTCATGAATCTCTTATCAGCCCCGTCTTCTTCCTGTGGTGTTCCCAGACACCTTCCTGGTGACCTCTCTCTAAATCAAAAAGCACCCTTTGAAATGTACTGAAGAGCCTGGGTCACTCTTCCTTGGGTGTGTCCCACCCAGCTCACATGAATGCAGCAACCCACATATCTGTCTGGGGGGATTCCTCTACCTCCTCATGTTCCTCCAGTTAGCCCTGGGTCTCTCAAAATAAAACCTAGAATCTTCCATATATTGTACCATTCACAGGCATGCATACACCCAGCACATGCATATAATATTTAACACTGCAGAGCACTACATCCTTCATGTATTGCACGATTCACAGGTACACATACACCTAGTACATGCATATAACATACACGCACTGCACCATGCCTGTTCTGTACACTTCACAGACACACATATAGACTTAGCACAAGTATAACACTCAAACAAACACACAGTGCAGCACTCCACAACAAACCAATGTAGGCCAAGGGTGAGTTAAGCACACAGTAGCAGAACTTTAAATGAATGAGCCTGTAGGGCTTGCTCCAGTGACACAGGTAAAATGGACCTGTTCACTTCTATCAATCACTACACAGGATGCCTTCACCACCTCGCTAATGCTACTTAACTCATAGCAAAGGCAGTAGCCATTCACCACTATGAGGATAGCACTATGGGCACCCCTCCCAGTCTAAAAAGACTGCAATCTGTGACACAGGACTATGTCATGGTACATACGCATTGTCCGTGTTCACCAATGATAACAAAAATCAGCATCAGGGATCCAGACATCATTACAGTTGGGGCACTCTAGGCAGGGGTACATGTCCATCACCATGTGAGGGACTTCTCCGTCCCAACACTCTGCAAGAGGTAGGATTGGGGCTCATGTCATACCGCACTGCCCCCCCACACTATGATTGGTCTTACATTGACTGGTAGTGTTGGCGACAGACAGGGGCTCAGAATATCTGGTGTTTCAGGAGCTACTAACAGTTTGTCCATGCCACCCCCTCTTCTGCTGCATGGGGCGGCCAATTTCTTGAATCATGATATGCTACGAGTGACTGACTCCTTCCCCCGAAGGTCAGACACCATGCTTCCATTCCTTCCAATCAGCGTCCACATCCCTCTTTCAAATGGTGACCGTAATTTCCAACCAGGGTGTCGGACCTTGATTAAGACGTTCCACCCAACTCTAATATCACTGTCTTTTGCCTTTCTGGCCTTGCTGCTTTGATCACTGGTGTTCCACTGGCGTTCTTGAGCGGCTGTTGGGTCAAAAAGGCAGGATTTCTAGCGGGGTCTTGCAGGAATGTTGTCTTTGACTGGTTGTCCTGGCATCATCGCTATGGGAGTGCATTGGGTCATGCTGTGAAGTGTGCACCAATAATAGCGCAAATATTGGTGCAAGGCCGAATCCCTATCGTCCCTTTGATCCACTGCGATCTGCATGGCTTTGTTAAGGGTGTGCATGAAGTGCTCCAAGTCCATTTACCTGTGGCCACAATGCCGTAATCTTTCAATGGATAATCCACACACTTCCTAGTTCCTCTTTGAATTCCACTCCTTGAAATGGGTGTCTATTGTACGTTCTCATGACTTTTGGGAGGCTGAAAGTCGCAAACACCATCTCCAGCAGAGGTGAACCTTCAGGAACGCAGTCAAACTCATCAGGTGTATGACTGGGTATTTTGAGTATTCGTACACCATGACCATGGTGAACTGACCATCCAGATAACTTCCAAAGTTGAGGCTGACTTTTGTCCAAGGCCTCCTGTGGTGATGGGGCTGGGCAGTTCTTTACTGTCTCTTCTATTCTCGCATCCAGACCCAGGAACCACACCTTTTGTCAGATGAGTGATTTGATATTTTCCACCTCCTGAAGGTCTTCATGGCCCAACTATACTATCCTTTGATGGCGAGCTCACGGGACCACAATCTGGTCCCCTCTCATTAAGAGCCCAGTTCCTGTCATGCTGAGTTCTTCGCTGAATCTCCTGAGCTGAGACAACATCGCTTTGTCCTCTGGTACTAATTGGTGGGTGTGCACTAAGAACTCCTTCCACTATATTTCTGCATTGTTCCAATTACTTTCTAGAGTGCTCCAATTATTTACAGCTGAAGAGGCTGACCAGTGTCTTGTGGTCAGTGCCTACCTAGAAGTCTCTCTGGTACAGGTAACAGCACCCCCCCCCATGTGATTGCTATTGCTTCCCTTTTGATCTGGGCATAGCTTGCTTCTGTGGCCATGAGCACCCTACTGCCGATTGTTATTGCAACCCAACTTCCCGGTTCCTGCTTCTGCGTAAGGCTGCCTCCAGGCTCTCTGGGATTGCGTCCACAATTAGTTCTGTGGCTTATTGGGGGTCAAAACAAGCCATAGTCTTGTCTGTCAGTAAAGCTGCCTTGATGCCTCTGAAGGCTTCCTTCTAGCTGCAGTTTTCGTGAAGGCTATCAATAGTTCTGATAGTGTTGCTAGGTTTGACAGGAACTGCTCACAATACATTGACATTCTCAGAAATCTTTGCACCTCTGTGGCATTGTGGGAAGGCAGCACTGATTTGAATGAGGTTGACTTTCAGGTGTCTAGCTGGAATCTATCATTTGCGAAGACGTACCCAAAGAATTTGATAAGTGGCTTAAAGAATGAGCATTTCCCCTTGTGGAGAGTCAGTCCTTGCACATTGAGCTGCTGCAGTGTGGCTCTGAGGTGACGATGATGGCCAGTCAGAGTTGTTAAATATATAAGGATGTCGTTGCTGATACTGAAGACACCTCCAGCTTGAGAGTGTTTTTCTGATGGTGTTTTAGAGCACCTCAGAGGCTGAATAGATTCCGAAGTTTACCCTTTTGTAACGCTGCAGTCTTAAGGGGTCGAAAACGTAGTTATGTAGAGACTCTTTGGGTGAAGCATCATCTGGTGGTATAATGCATTTAGATCTAATTTCAATAACCACCTTGCACCATTCAAGTCAGCAATCATGTCAACCATAGTAAGTGTAATTTGCTTCTCTTGTTTGGTCGCCCGGTTGGGCAGGTGCATGTCAATGCACAGTCTTCTGGTCCCTAGCTGCTTAGGTTTTCTTGTGATGACCATAGGTGATATTCACGGTGTCGGACTGAACAGTCAATTACATACATTTTCTCCAACTTCTTGAGTTCCTTCTTCACCAGTTTTAAGCACAGCACAGTTGACATGAGTTGTTTTATCAATGTATAGTGTCATAGGATTTCCTCTCATCACCCTTGGCCTTGGAAGAGTTTGTGGAATTAATTTAATAGGTGATCTACCTGTGGCTCATGTATCTCCCTGGCAAGGAATACGAGGCCAGATCTTCGGTGGTCTGACATCTTATAGGTGTTCCAGCTCCATCTTTGGTGACATGGACATGGGTTTAGGCATTCCTTTCGCTATGGCACACTATCACGTAGAATATCCATACCAAGGGGAGTGAATGGACAAATTATATTTTATTGTTCAATTAATTAAAACTTACAATATGACACAATTACATTAGCATATAACACATTGTAAATAAATATCATTTTTAAAAGAACCATCTAAAAATACAGTTAAAACCTTCATAATGTATTCAAAGCTTCAGGGTAGAAACTGGTTTAACAGCACCGATCTACAGTTATAACGTTTCATAAGTCTTATTGCACTTATTAGGACCATTGCGCTTTAGATTGCCTATTTACAATGTTGTTGGTTAAACCACAATTCAATTTGTGCAAAGCAGTCAACAAAATACTGCGTGCCTTGCTGCAATCCTCTGTTATACTGATACTAAATGATAGTCATGGATTAGACCAACCTAATTAGTACATGCAACTATATACAAAACTAATTATAAGGGTAGTAATCTACGGCTTTTGCATTCATCAGCCAGGGGCGTAGGAGACACTACATGTCTGGGGCAACAAGCATAACCTTTTGAATTTTCCAGTGACCCTATACAAATCGCCCATTGTATGAGACCTGTACACTCTGTTAACTGAATATAGTCGCATAGTTTTGTAGTGAAACATTGATAAAGGCAGGCATGTAGTCACAGTTTGCAAGTATGCTTTAATTGTTATTTACACTCACCAAGCAATTAGACAAAATGTGAAAAAACATATTTTTGAATCTTACATCTTCATGCATCAAGCAAACAAAGGTGGGACAAAAAAAGGAAGAATAACCTGAATGCTCTTCATGACATTCCTAAACCTCAAAATGCAATTGGACTAATATTAGAGTGTAATGGAGACAGGCTGCAGGTACACAGAGCTGCAAGAGCAGAGAAATGTCCACTTACTAAAAGTGGCAGATCTAAAATAGTAATATGAAATCCAACCTTACCAGTAAAGAGGATTTATCATTGCCATTCCAAAGATATAAAACACGACACAGCTACTACTTTCTAACCAGGAATTACTGCTTAAAAAGGTGTATTAAGGAATTCCCAATGTTAATCTATGAGAGGAGTAGGCCTCACAGTAGTGAAAAACGAATGTAGGCGTTTTTCACTACAAGGACATGCAAAACGTAAAAGTACATGTCCTACCTTTTAGTAACATAGCACCATTCCCTATAGGCTACCTAGGGCCTACCTTGGGGTGACATGTGTAATAAAATGGCAGTAAAATTGCACAAACAGGGTCTGTAGTGGCAGGCCTGTGACATGTTTAAAGGACTACTTGTGTGGGTGGAACAATCATTGATGCAGACCCACTTGTAGCTTTTAATTTTCAGGCCCTGGGTATATGGTATACCACTTTACCAGGTACTTACAAGTAAATTAAATATGCCAGATGTGTGTACACCAATGTTACCATGTTTAGGGGAGAAGCACGTGCACTTTAGCACTGGTCAGAAGTGGTAAAATGCTCAGAGTCCTTAGGCCAACAAAAATAATCAGCAAAATGAAGAGGTAAGCAGACAAAAAGTATGGCGGAAGACCACCCTAAGGCTGACAGGTTTAATAGTATTGTATATGATTCTGTGTGTCTGAGTATTGAAGTCAGTTGGATCCCTTTTGAAATCCCTGGTCTAGCAGGGCACAAGAAGGAGAGCGAGAATAGTTTCTCAAACACTGGAAGTTTATTGCCTGCATTCCTTTGGCAGGAAGGTGGAGATACCTTTAATGCATCACAAAGTATACAACACAATACAGAAACTTGTGTTGTCTACTCTATGAGAAGAGTTATTGCAGATGGATGATATGAGAATAGAGTGCGCTCAAACGCATTATCTTGCACAAAAATATAAGAAGTCCTATGAGATAATTTGCAATAAGAATTAGCCTTGTGTGTATGCTTCCAAAAATGAGATGTACAGTGTTTGCGTGGAAGAAAGATGCTTACCAATGTAAAAAAGCCTGCCGTGAAAATCACATGTGAGATGCTCACCGAATATAGGTATCGTGAGATATACAGAATGAGATGTGTGGCAAAGCTCAGATATGAGGTGTTAGTGAAGAACACCAGAAACATAGTGTTTGTGTGTGAAGCTTACAAATGAATACAGAGGGTGGAAGGTCACAAATGAGCAGTGCATGGAATGCACTAAAGCACAAAAACTTTGTTATATGGGTGGCTCACAAAACCTATAAAATGCTAAAAACTAGGAAATATGCCATGGCTAGGATTATTCGAGCCAAAATATTGAGCATTTAATTTAAACAATGATGTAAGGCATGGAGGCCTTGCTCAAGACTATGGTGAATTATTTACTAATGACATTTGGAGAATTGTGTTTAAACAGTGCAGTAATCTTTGGGGAATAGTTATTGCTACCAAGAAAAAAGGTCAGATGGGCAGGATAACTTGGATATGGGTGGTGATGCTCCAGAAGATGAGCGAGGGGTGTCTAACACCCATGATTCTACTTCTGAGCATGTCCAGGAGGAGTCTGAAGACCCCTTACTGGAGAACTCTAGTCCCCATGGAATGGTTCTGGTGACACAGAGGGAGGCCCTAGAGATAGGGTCCCCATTTATTCCTCCTGGGAGGGTAAAAAGGGTTCATGGGAGGTCCAGGTCCTCCTCAGTTAATTCAACCTCCTCTGCCACTTCAATAGGGAACTCCATCTCTAGCAAGAGGGAGGATTCTTTAGAAAGGGACTACCACCTGCTCAAACTTGAGAGAGCCACGCTCAAAATCAAGAATGAACAGTTGCCCCTAGATAAATAAACCCTAGAAGTCCAGAGGGCTAGGAATATTTTCCGATTACAATACAATGGTGGCAGCACTAATGGAACCTATGGTTAGGGAACACTCCTTTAAAACTAGGAACTTGAACACGATTATCCCTCCTTACCAGGAGGGTGATGACATCCATAAGTGGATTACTGCTTTAGAGAGTGCTTGTAAAGTTCAGAAGGTTCCTCAGAGGCAGTGGGCCTCTATCCTGTGGCTCTCATTTGCTAACAAAGGTAGAGACAAACTATTGACTGTAAAGGGAGAAGATGCAGACAATTACGAAGTCTTGAAGAGTACCCTCGTAGATGGGTTTGGGTTAACCACTGTGCAATACAGGGTCAAGTTTAGGGACACACAGATGGCACTCACTGAAGACTGAGTAGATTTTGTAGATAGTACTATTAAGGCTGTAGAAGGCTGGCTTCATGGAAGTAATGTGCATGATTATGAAAGACTGTATAATTGACTTGTGAGGGAACACATCCTTAATAACTGTCAAAATCAACAACTGCACCAGTACCTGATGGACTCAGATCTGACCACTCCCCAAGAACTGGGAAAGAAGGCAGACAAGTTGGTCTGCACCAGCGCAAAACAAGAATCTCATGGTGGTGGTGCCCAGAAGAAGCAAGATTCTTCTAAGGCCCGAGGGAAAGGTGGGGAGAAATCTAAAGAAAAGAAGAGTCTTCTGAAGGTCCCCAAAAGTCTTCCTCTGGGGGTGTGTCCCAATCCTCCTCCTCCTCTAACAAGAAACCTTGGTCCTATTTGTGTAAGAAGAATGTCCATAGGGCAAAGGATGCCAATTTCGCTAAGTCTAGCATCAATACAGCTACTACTACTACCACTCCTAAACCTCCTAGTGTCCCTAGAAATAACATTGGTAGTTGTAGGGTTTAGCTGGGCTAACCTTGGGTACTGAAGTGTGTTCTGGCCTAGACAGGGCACCCACTCAGGCTGTTTTAGTCTGTGATGCTGGCACTGAGCTTGCCACCGTTATTGTAAGTCCCACTAATTCAGGCACATACAGACAACAGCCTCTCATGGATGATCACAAAGCTTTAGCTTACAGGGACATGGTGCTAGTGGCACTATGGTGACAGAGAAACTTGTGTGTCCTGAGCAGATTCTACTTGGTCAGATTTACCAAGTGACCAATGCTAGCAATGTCAAGACAGATCATTCCATGGCAGTGGTCAATCTCAGCTGGGGAAGGGTAAAAGGCCCAATGAGAGTTGTGGTATCCTCAGACTTACTTGCGGACTGTCTACTGGGTACTGATTCTGAAACTTCAGCCTGGTTTGAAGTGGAATTCAGGACTCATTCAGAAATTATGGGAATTTCAGTCAGTGTCCTTGCTGTCACTAGGGCTCAGGCCAAAATGTTGGGCCTCGGGGGAGCCCAGGATCCTGAAAAAATGGACCAGCCAGCTCCCAAGAGAAGGAGGAGGAAGGGTAAAGATGTATCCTCCTCTTAGACTCCAAGTGAGAATCAACCTCCGGAGGGAGATGGTCTCAGTACCTGTGAAGGAACTGTCCCAGAGGAGCTTGGGCCTGACAAGGCAGAACTACTGGGGGCAGGGGGCCCTCCAAGGAAGGCTTCAGTCTGGAGCAGAAGGCCTGCCCCTGTCTTGAGCAACTCAGACAGTGAGCTGCTGCTGAGGAAGCAGGGAATGTCAGTGGGTCCCACAGGACTTATTGGGAAGATGGGCACCTGTTTTCTGAAAATAGAGATCCCAAGCCTAGTGCCACCAGGAGGTTGGTCATACCTCAGAAGTTCAGGGGTTTCCTTTTGACCCTGGCACATGACATTCCCCTTGCAGGACATCTTGCGCAAAGCAAGACTTGGGACAGGCGTGTCCCTCACTTTACCCTGGCCCTACAAGTCTGAAGACAACAAGGAGTTTTATCACTCCTGTGTCACCTGCCAAGCCAGTGGTAAGTCAGGTAGCACTACAAAGGCCCCCCTAATCCCACTACCAGTGGCTGTGGTTCCCTTTGAGAGGGCAGGGATAGACATTTTAGGTTCCTTAAACCCTCCAACAGCATCTGGACATAGTTCTATCTTAGTAGTGGTGGACCATGCCACTAGATATTCAGTGGCTATTCCCTCTAGTACCACTACAGCTCCTGTAGTGATCAGGGCCCTCTTGGGAATCTTTTCCAGAGTTGTGTTCCATAAGGAGGTCTTGTCAGACAGCGGTACTAACTTCATGTCTTTATACATCACTGCTATGTGGAAAGAGTGTGGTGTTAACTATAAGTTTACCACACCCTACCAACCACAGGGTAACAGGCTTGTTGAAAGGTTCAACAAGACCCTCAAAGGTATGATCATTGGACTCCCAGAAAAGCTGAGGCTTAAATGGGATGTCTTACTACCTTGCCTTCTCTTTGCCTACAGAGAGGTTCCTCAGAAGGGGATGGGCTATAGCCCATTTTAACTATTGTCTAGACATCTAGCTAGGGGTCCATTATGTCTAGTCAAACAAGGATGGGAGCAATCTCTCAAGCCTCCTAAACAGGACATAGTAGTTTGTACTTGGCCTGGGCTCTTGCATGGCTGAGTACATGAAGAAGGAAAGCAAAATTCTTGAGGCCAGCCAGGCACTTCAGAAAGCTTGGCATGACCAAAAGACTGTACTAGCAGTTTACCAGCCAGGAGAGAAAGTGTGGGTGTTTGAGCCTGTGACCGCAGCAGCTCTCCAAGACAAGTGGAGTGGCCCCCACACAATATGGAAAAGAAAGGTGAGGCCACCTACTTAGCTGATCTAGGTACTCTAAGAAGTCCTCACAGGGTACTTCATGTGAATCACCTGAAACCTTTTGTTGACAGGGTTGACATGAGCTTGCTCATGCCCACTGATGACAGACAGGAGTAAGAGAGTGACCCTCTCCCTGATCTCCTCTCTCAGGACCCTGTTGCTGAATCAGTTGAAGGAGTAGTCTTGGCAGACAGTCTCACTGATTAACAGCAAGTTGATTGCAGACAGGTTTTCAAAAAGTTTCCTGGTCTCTTTTCTCTGACACCCAGTCAAACCACCTGGTACACCCATGAAGTGGACACAGGTGACAGCCTGCCTGTGAAGAGCAAGATTTACAGATAGTCTGACCATGTCAGAGATTGCATCAGGACAGAGGTCCAAAAGATGCTGGAGTTGAGGGTCATTGAGCCTTAAGATAGCCCTTGAGATAGTCCTGTAGTCCTTGTTCTAAAACTTCACACCCAGGATGGCAAGAGAGAGATGAGGTTTTGTGTTGACTATAGAGGCCTCAATGCAGTCACTAGGACTGATGCCCATCCAATTCCAAGGGCAGATGATCGAATGATACATTGGCCTCTGCCAAATGTCTCAGTAGAGTTGACCGGCTGCTGATTATTGGCAAATCAGATTCTATGAGAATGCCAAACCAAAAACAGCATTTCTAACCCCCAGAGGGCATTATCAATGTATTGTGATGCCTTTTGGTTTATAAAATATACCTGCCACATTTCAGAGGCTGGTAAATAAAGTCTTAACAGGTCTGGAAGCCTATAGTGCAGCATATCTAGATGATATAGCTGTCTTTAGCTCCACCTGTGGGGGATCACCTGGTCCACCTCAGAAATGTACTTGCAACCCTGCAGAAGGCAGGCCTCGCTATCAAGGCCACAAAGTGCCAGATAGGGCAGTGTAAGGCTGTGTACTTGGGCCACCTTGTAGGTGGAGGCCAAGTTTAACCATTAGAGAGCAAAATTCAGACACTCATGGACTGGATTACTCCCACTACCCAGATTTGGGGCAGAGCTTTCTTGGGCCTGACTGGGTACTACAGGAGGTCTGTTAGGGGCTATGGATCCATAGCAACACCCTTAATGATCTCACCTTCAAAAGGAGGCCTAAGAAAGTTCAGTGGACAGTTAGCTGTCTGAAGGCATTTGATGACCTGAAGCAAGCCATGTGCTCTGCTCCAAGTCTGCAAGTTCTTGACTACTCCAAACCATTCATTGTCCAGACAGAGGCTTCTTAGATAGGAATAGGTGCAGTATTATCACAGCTTACTGCAGAGGGCCAGGATCAACCAGTAGCTTTTATAAGCAGAAGGTTGACCCCCAAGGAGAAGCGTTGGTCAGCTAATGAGAGGAAGACCTTTGCTGTGGTCTGTACCTTGAAGAAGTTCAGGCAATACCTGTTTTTCCGAAACTGGACAACGTACAGGGGAGTATTCTCCCCTCTTTCCAGCACCTCCTCTTGGAGGGACCCCTGAGTTGTTTCAACCCATTCCCCAGGGTACTTAAGAGCACCCCTATGAGTGGGTCCTCAGATTCATTGTGGAACAAGACTCACCTCTGAAATCAAGACACTTTTCGACCGTCTGGACACTTGGACTTTGTTGGACTTTGATTGGAACCGAGACTGCATCAAGGAAGACTCCTGCTGCGCCTGGTCTCCCTATTCTTCAAGTCTTCTGCGTCAGCTGTTTCTGTGCTTCATCGAGGTTCTCCAGAAGGCTGTGGGCATCAAGGACATCCAAAGTAATCTCCCTTGGAGTGAAGGAGTCACTCCCTTTCATCTGCAGGCACCGCAACAAAGCTGAACAGTTGGCTGCTCCTGTCGTCCTACGGACTTCATGAGGCCCAGCTACACAAGTGGTGGTTCTGCAGCTCCCTAGAGGCCTGACCTGTCTTCTCTGCAATTTTGAGGACAGTATCCCTCGTTGGAGCTGCTGGGACCAAACCCCTGTGCACAGTGTCGACCTGCTGTTACCAAGGCTTGTTGTCTCTGCACTCCAGAGATCTTCGGGCTACAAGACGTTCCAGCCTTCTGCACCTCACCCCTTGAAGATCAGCATCCTCACTGCATCCTCTGCACCTCCATCTTTGGTGAGCTGCCTGAGGTCCTCTTTCGACTCCTGTGCCTTCGGCCTGTGGGTCCTCTTGAGGGTCTTCCTTTGCTTCAGTGGGCTCCCCTGCTCGCTCGGGGCCTGCGCTGACTCTTCTGCACTAGGTGAGTCCCTTTGACCTTGCTGGTCCCAACGGTTATAACTTTTTGCTTTCCATTGCAGTTGCAGCTACCAAGGCTTTTTGGTGCTCCCGCCGGACAACGAAAACCTAGTCACTGACACATGATGTGGGACAGCTCGTGCATGGCTCCTGGTCTTCCTCAGCATCGCCTGGTCCTCACAGCTGCAGCGCTAAGGTCACCATCTTAGCTCTTGAACCTCCCGACATCGGCGGGCATTGTGCTTCCGTGCCTCCTGGTCACTTCAGAGTAGCATCCACGGTAGGAGTTGCTCTCCAACCTCCTGTCTTCCAAAGGGTTTCTTCAGAGTCCTCTGGGAAGGGTCCTTCTTCTTTAAAACTGCAACACGACTTCTCCATTGCCTTCCATTGGGCGCGCGACTGTGTTTTCACTCTGCACATGTCCTCCGTGGGGTTCCTGGGTACTTACCTTGGGTGGTTCCTTGTGTCCCCGGCTCCTCTGAGTCTTCTGGTCCAAGTCCTGTTCTCCCTTGCATTCACATTCAACTTTCTTAGTATATGGTTTGGTCTCTCCCTGGAGGCCAGTGTATATTTGTGCTATTTACCTGATTATTTTGACGTATTCTTGTGTGTATTGTTGATATCTACATGTAGGAGATATGCCAATGTGTCAGTGATTGTGTTGAATAATAAATAGACTTATATTTATAAACACTGCGTGTTTCTTTTTCACTTAATCTACACTGTTGATTAAATGTGGTAAAACAAGCTGCTTTACACTCCTTCAAGATAAGCCTGAAGGCTTCTCTCCACAGTTACCACTTTGAGAGCTTTCTATGGTTATCAAAGACCACTAAAATCACCATAAGGGTTGCCTGGATTAGTGCAAGGTGCATCACTCCTGAGAGTGTGCACCATATACTAAGCCAGCCTCCTACCACCACCAACTCCAGTTCTCCATTATACTTCTCTCCCCAGGGCACAAGTCCTAAAAGAAGTGGGGCACTAACCAGGTTAGGCAGTATGTCAGTGACATCACAGCGCGTGACATCACAACCCATGTTGATATCATGAAAAATGACAGCAGATTCAAAGGGGAGAGAATATGGCCTAACGGCTAGAGTGGTCGACCTCGAAGCTGGGGAACTGGGTTTAAATCTCAGCAGAGACGCTCAACATCCTGTGATTCTGGGCAAATCACTTAATCACCCCCATGCCTACCAAAAATGAATGTGTCCATCTGTAGCGTAACTGGTGCTCATGTAAAGCGCTCTGATTTACTCTATATAAAACTCACATATGTTAAGCAGGTCTGTCATGAGTACATTTGAGCGCATTACAATATTTAACAAATTAGATTTTGCGTCGCAGTTGTGCCCAAAAAGTGATGCAACCCCGGAGCAAGACCTGTTCCTCTACTTATACATTTAGTTAATAAAACGCTGCCAGAATGAAATTGCCAACAAGGAGTAACGTGGAAGTATATCTGTTCTGCCTAATTGGTTGCACAGTCTGAAGTTTAAAATATCTTATTGGGTTAAGGCACCTGCTGCATAGATCTTTATGCACCCAGTAAATCTCAGGAAATAATAATAATGATAAGATAACTCTGGAGGTTCATGCACTTGCTGGAGAGACAGGTGTTATGTCTAGTCCCAGTTTTGAATTCAAGTAGCATAGAGGGTTAATATGTCTCCCCCAAAGCACATCATATGACACACAAATGACAGATTTTTATTTTATGTATATAGGTAAATGGGTTATTGCTTTGAACATAGAGATCCTTTAGTTACTTGCAGTTCATACATTGTAATCCTTCACATATAGCACAGCAAATTATAAAGGAAAGGATGTGTGACTCCTGCACCTTGTAACCCTCACTATCGTATGTAACACATCCTGTAAATTGATTTACACACAAATGGTTTATTGACAATGTATAGAGTGTATGTGTGATGTAAAGTGCTCCAATACCCTGGATTGGGTTGAGCAGAGCTTTAAAAGAAATAAGACAAACTAGTGGTATTTAAATTGTTATTTGTATAAATATTAGGACAGACCAACACATCTGACACACTGGAACCAAATATGTGTGCTTAGACTATGTTTGATGCTAATTTGAGGTTCAACTGCTCGAAATAAACATTTCAACACAATATAAGCCTTTGAGTGGCTGAATTGCACAGTGTGAAACAGTCAAATAAGGTAGGGGCAGGCTGAGGAGGGGCAGGATTCAAACAGCAATCAACAAACTACCTCAAGACACTTACTTTGTCCTGGAAGTGCAGCCTGCAGGGAGCCGCAGCAGCCAGTGCGAGGTAAGAAACAATTCCTGGAGGTATGCAGCACAACAAATGGGAAGGTCACAGGTCAAGTGCAGGGCCATTAGCACATCCCAAAGCACTAGTGCTTTAATGTGCCAATGGCCCTGCGACTGACAGAAGAGAGAGGGGAAATTCGTTTGTCCCCTTGTCCCCCCCACTACAAAATCTGGGGGGATATATCCCCCACGTTCCCCACACTTCCAACGCCCATGTCATCAGCCGTGTTATCCATGGTAAGTAAGTAGGTAAGTAAGTAATAATTTAATGTTCCTTTAATAATAAACTTACAATATAACACATTTCACATTCCAAACTTAATATCACATAGTAGCAAAGTCATAAAATGCACTTTTAGACTGATTCAAAGTTAAAAAGTAGAAAAGATTATTTCATTAATTACAAAGGCCTATATCTATTTTCGACCCCTTTTCTTCATTAAGGATTTTTTAAAGTGCTATGTGCCAGTTTTGTCAAAATCATCACTGTTCTTTTCAACAAAAAACTTGAAAAACACAACATTTTATCCTCATAAATCAAACCACTCGAGCAATTATGGGACAGAAAACCCTTACTATAGGTGTGTCACGTTCCTCTCAGTATGTTCTTGGGTAAATAGCATAAACGGCATTGTAAACCTTTATTATACTCATTTAGCTGATTTACCCTCCGCTACCCTAATCAACTTAAAAAATTGCCAGTAAGTGGTAAATCTTTTCCCAGCAAGAAAACTTTTACTGCTTGACGACATGTGCGGATGGCATATTGGTTGAAACCCTGTCTTAGCAGGCTTCTATGTTCTCCCGTTAAAGCTGGACAACTACAAACTATGTGACATACGTCTTCTCTGTGATAATTACAGAGGCGACATGACATTGGTTGCCCAACTTTTTCCAAACTAGAAAATTGCTACGGAATTGGAATTTACCTAGCCAGTCTCATTAGCTTTAGCTTTGCTTTTAGTCTGTCCACACCGCCCCGGATAATGCTGGGGTTTTAATTGGCCGTATGATGCAATTACCATCCAACCGTGGGATCTTTTCGCTAGGGCCTCTCTATCCATCAGTGATGACACTTTTTTGCTGATCCCACTAATCACTCTATTAAATGCGACTTGTGAGAGGTAAAGACCATAATTATTCTACGTTAAAAGTAGTCATGGCCAGAATAAAATATTCATGGGCTACCATATTTCTAGGGTCGCTTATAGCCTGCCATACGGTTGTCATCAGAGTGGAATTGTTGTCATATTTTAGTATATGACAGAATTTCAAAAATGCCCCAAGACTGTTTATATTTTGTCTCCTAAGTCCAAACTCTAATTGAATGTGAGTAGGCGAAGCCTCTTTTGGGAGATTGAATAAGTGGCAATAGGTCCCTACCATGAGGTTGTCTATTATTTTATCGGCTTTCCTTGTCAGGATCTCTACGCCGTATGTCAAAGACGGGGAGTGTTATGCTGCCATGATTTGTAATAGTGGTTTAAGGGACAGGCCTCTTAGGGTGATCCGGACGGAGGCAAACGCTATGATTAATGCATTGTTCCTCCTTTGAATCACAGCACACTAAATCTATAAAAAAATGTAAATAAAAAATGTTGGTCGTATTACTATACCCCGTGTCACTAGCATGGTTTTTGTTTTACTGAAAATAACTTTTAACCCATGGATCGAGGTGTACTGGGCAGTTTCCCTAATTAGCCTCTGGAGCCCCTCCTTGGTGTAACTAAGTAGGAGAATATCGTCGGCGTAAGGAAGATGGGAAATGTTAAAGCCGGCCACCGACGGGGAATGCAAATTGATTCTGTTCAGACCAGGTGTAATGTCAGCGAGGTTCAAATTTAACAAGAGGGGGGCCAAGACGCAGCCTTGTTTTAGGCCGTCATTGTTGGAATTTTTTTCAAGATAGATGAGCCTTGACCCAGTCTAACTCTTATCCATGTATCTGTATACAGTAATTGAATTGCTCCAAGGAGAGTAGATGAAATACCCCAATTTAACAATTTACCCCAGAAAATGTTTCTCTGCACTGCATACAAAGCTGAACGAAAATCAACAAAGCCCAGGTGAAGAATGCTTGAGCGCCGCATTGCTTGTTTCATTATGAGGGCCAACATCTGAGTATTGATAGATGTACCTAGGCCTTTGATAAACCCGGTCAGATTTCTGGGCAAAAGATTTTCAGATACCACCCAAACCGTAAGCTCTGTGAGCAGGCGTTTAGCGAAGAACTGGGCCTCACAGTCCATAAGGGCTATCAACCCATAGTTGGCAAAGTCTGAAGATATTCTGGCTTTGTGAAAAGGAGCCAATATTGATCCCCTCCAATTGTCTGGGATTTGTTGTAGTTGAATAATTTGGCCAAGTTCTCTGCCCAGTATTGTGGTTTCTGTTTATAAAGCGATTGAGGGAGGCCATTTGGATCTGGGGCCCCAGCCCTGAGAGTATTGCTGATGCTTTTTCCACCGTTCTAGAGTCGATTACCATGGGTGGATCTTCCCCATTGTTATTATTAGTGACAGATTTTAAGGATCCAATTGATGAGACTGTGCCCCCGTACATGGCTCCTAGGTGTTTGCTCCAAGTTTCTTCTGAGATGTTTGATGACAGGCCTTGAGATTTCAAGCTGGTAGAATGATTAACTAATTTCCAAAATTCTATTGAGTCATTTCTCTTGGAGGCGTGGAGGATTTTACACCAGTACCGGTCTAGGGGAGTGAGTGTTTGCCTCCGTAGGTTGGGCCAGGGTTGTAGGTTGTGGTACTGGGTGATTTCCATTACATTTACTAATGTGCCAGTACCTGTAAGAGCTTGTACTGTGGTACCAGTGATCGGTACTTAACAGACTAGTTGTGGGTGGCTCCCCTTCTCCCCGGGATATGGGAAGGAGATTATGAAGACTTTTTCCTCATCTGTCTCCTCGGTCTCTGAATCTCTGCCTTCCCGGACTTCTAGAGTTTGATGTCTCCTGTCCCTCCCTGGTGAACTCTTGGGTTGCTGGTGCCTCTGGCCCTCTGCCTCAAGCCCTGTGTCCCCTGTCTGATTTGACAGACACAGGTGAAACGATTTAGCCTTCCGCAAGCAGAGCATGATTCTCCCTCAGCTGGGCACCTGTCTGTTATTTGGGGCTCCATCCACAGTTCCAGCACTTTCCCTCTGGTTCTCTCTGGGATTGTCCTCTAACCCGTGGGGGGTGAACTTGGATAGCATCGACCGCTTGCACTTTGATAACTGGCGACTTTCCCCCGTGCTGTAGGCTTAACCCGCTGGCTAGGTATATTTTCATCTCATCTGCGCAATGCATCTGCGTAAGTGCTGCATTGTAATGTGACCGAGCTAGGATCAGTATATCCTCCAGCTTGATGCCCAGATGGGAAAGGATCAGGTGGCATAGTGTGAACAACCGGGGCCTGACCTCTTTGCCTGGTTATCGTCTGTACACATGCTGACCAGTTCCCTGAGATGGGTGTAAAAGATATCAATAGACTCGCCCTCCCGTTGTCAGACGTGCCTCAGTTTGAATCTCTCAAAGTCTGGATTTAACTGTGGGTCAAAATGGGCATTGAGCGTGGTAATTGCTGCATCATATTTATAGTTGTTACCCGTGGCAGGGAGGTGCTCAAATAATAGATGCATAGTCCTCACCCCTGTATCCTTAACCGAAAACAATTTTTCCTTTGCTATAGCTAGGACAATTTACATTCTAATTATTCACAACAAAAACAGCTAACAAGCACTGGCAAAGCCAACAAGTCTTTTTTGTTCTAGGTGTATGTGTTTGTTGTTGTGTAATATGTCTCAATGTAATTACAGAAACCTTAGAGACACCCAAATACTGGTCTAGCCAGTGCTTAATTTGAGGAGGTGGTTTTCGGTGCTGGCACTGTACTTTATTGTCAACACCTGTTCTTATGACAACCTGCCACATGGTGGCACTGTTGTTCTACTTTCTTGAGTAGCACAGCAGTAGTTGTTTAATAATCAAATGTATATTAAAATCAGTAATACCTGCCACCAAAAGCTATAAGAATAGCTTGGGCGGCAAGTATTAGTCATTTTAATGTATATTTAAAGTCTGCATTGTCACACTAGTATGAGTGTGATGGTTATTTGTGATGGTTCGGTCACTGGCAGTGCTAGTGGGGGGCAAGGGGTGGTGCAAGCTGCATGGCCTCCAGACAAGGGCCCTGTCACCTTTTTTTTTTAACAAATTAGGCACTGCAGTGGTGGATTTCTGTGAGAAGCACATGCTTGTAAGTCATGTTTAAGCCACACCATTAATTACATAAACTAGTCACTTGGAAATAAATCTTTGTTATGAGTTTTTGGCCACACCTCTTTTAAATAATCTGCCCCCAAAACAATCCAGGCCACTTAAAACATATTTCCTTGGCAAGACACTTGCAATCCAGTAAGAATATGATTAATGGTATCTGAAGAAAACTTCATATAGCATAATTCATTCTGAATGAATAGGAAAGGGATACCTTGTATTTGAAGACAGATTTACTCTTTTAAATATGTTTTTAATGTGTGGTCAAATGCAGTTACTAAAAGTATCCTGTTATTTTTTAAAGAGCAGGTTTACGGTATAAGCATTACTAAAGACGCATATGTAGTGTGGTGGGGCCCTAGGCCCCCACGCACTTGGAATGATGACACTGACACAGGAATTTAGTTAGTGGAACTGGCCCAGGGCACGCGCCCGGCCCCTTTTATTACCAGGGTTACATGTACTGTGACGCCTGTGTTGGATGGGTGTGGGGTCGGGTGTAAGCCAGCCCTCAGGGAGTGGCTGGCACAGCAAAGACTAGAACAGTGATAGGGAGGTCACTACATCCCTCCCAAACTTTATTAAAACTGGGAAAACAAAGCCCACCCTGGGGAGAGAATAAAATAACAAATAGAAAACTTCCACTATGTCTATTCAGCTGCTTTCAGATCTGGACGATAGTAAAACCACTGCTAGGATCACCAGTTCTACTTGGCACAGTTTAGTAGTGCACTACGGATCCGGTCCTACCTGGACTCAAGGCGTGGAAGTGTACAACCAAAGTCTATATGCACAGTTTACGGGGATGGTGCATGTGGAGCAATAGTGAATGTGGAGGACGTTCACAAATATGTCCTGGCTCCATGAACCTCAAGCCTACGACGACGGATGACATCCTGGTTGTTGTTGAGTCTTCCGCAGACGCAGCAGCGCTTCCAGCTGCAGGATGACGGAGTAGTTACAGGCATCCTTCCCTAACCAGGATGCCCCTCTCACGGGTATTCCCCTCTCACGGGATGTCCCTGAGGTCCTCTTCACCAGACTTCCACTGGACTGGGTGTACTTTGCCGTGTCACTCCAACACCATACTCTAGGCTCGTGGAGGAAGGGCTACGAGTCCCACCTTTAAGTCCTTCGCTCTGCCTGGAGTGTACTTGTTTCCCGATAGGATTACTCCTGCCATCCAGACCCTGGTGCACCGTCATTTGTAGGCAGGTATTTGGAGGTACTGGCTTACAATACGAGATCTTCATCTTCCTGGGACCTACAGGGGACCTGCTGTAGACTCCGCTCGTCTTTTGGGACCCCACTCTCAACGGCCGTCCCTGAGACCCTTGCCCCTTGAACGCCACGGTCTGGTGTAGAGAGGTCGAATCCGCTTCTAGACCCCACATCCAAGGTCACTCAGGACGTCTGTGCAGAACCACAGTCCAGTCTCCCATGCGACCCCAAAGGTGGATTTCACAAATAGTCCAGCTTGCTCACATCTGCAGACGCCAGGTTTGTATGATTCAAATGAAGACTTCTGGACAGTCAGCCTCTCATGGTGCCACAGATGTTACATGGGTACTGTGCTTCGCTCCCCATGTTCTTGCACTCAAGTCTTCTTCTGTGCCTTGCGGAGTGTCAGATGTCTAATCACACATTCCTTTCTTCTTTCTTTTCTCTTCTCTTCTTTCTTTGTACGCCTTCTGTGATGGCCTCATGCTATACAATTTCCTTTAGCTTGTTCTTTCACTTTGTGACGCGGTGTGGTCCAATCTTGTCTTACTCTTCTTCTCTGACCAGGCCTCTCCATGTGACGTGCACTTCACATGGTTCTCCCTGACCATGCCCTAGCCCTGGGACAATGCAATCTCCTCATTCAGTGTCCAGGCCACTCACCCTGACCTTCTACTTTTCATGACCTCTCCTAGGTCTTCATCCTTCGACTTCAGGTCAATCTTCTCTGACCTCTTGCAGGTCATCTTCTCTGACCTATTGCAGTCCATCTCCTCTGACCTCTCACAAGTCATCTTCTCTGACCTCTCGAAGGTCACCTCTTCTCTGACCTCTCGCAGGTCATCTTCTTCTCTGACCTCTCGCAGGTCATCTTCTTCTCTGACCACTCGCAGGTCATCTACTCTGACCTTTCGCAGGTCATCTGCTCTTGAGGACGCACTCCTGGCGCCTCAATACTAAGCCGACGTGGCACTCTTCATTCTCTACTCAGGTAGGCTTTGCATGGTCTGTCACTCCCTGTGACAACCAGGACCTTCTTCCTTGCAGCGGTCTCACCCTTCGGCTCCAGCTCGGACAATCATCTTCTCTTATATGGTCTTCGGCACGCTTCTGACTTTACACCCTCTGTCCGTCACTTGAGGGTACTCCTATTTCTACCATCTTGCGCACTCAAGACCTTCACTTGCAGTGGCATTTTTTTGCCACTGGGCGCTCATGCAGCCCTATTTCTTCAGTCCTTCGGGGACTTGCTTCCTGGGGCTGTTGCCCTGTACCACACCTGCCATCCAGGTGCAGTAGCCACTGGTGTCCTTACTGCTGTAGTGACAAATGGCCACTGGGTGTCACTGCATTCCTCCTCACAAACCCTGGCAGCCTTTTGCCCCAAGATTCCTTTCTTTCCAGTTTCCTACTCAATTCCACTGGCGTGATCGCAGCAGCCTTTCCTGTGCTGCACTCCACTTCTCTATTACTCTGCTTTCCACTGCCGTTGGCCATCAGCAGCCTTCCCTCTTAATGTTTCCTTCAGGCATCGCTGGACACCACCAGGTGGCTCTTGCTGCTTCACATGCCAACCACATCGGTCTTGCACACTGCAGACTGCTCTACTTCTCCCAGGCACTTTAGTCTTTTTGTTGGCATCCTCCTTTGAGCACTGAGGAGACAGTCCCGTTGGGCATCTCTGCCATGTGGGAGCTTAACTTGGACACAGGGAAACACGCTGCGTTAGGGCTGCTTATCCATTGCATGCAGTCATTCAGCCACTTTTACCTCAGCAGCCTTTCTCGTGCTGCAGCAGTCTATGCTCTGTTCGGGGATGCAGTGACTCCCCTTGGCACCTGGGTGTCAGAGTAGCACTTGATTGTGAATTTCAGTAGATCCACAGCTCTGCCGTCCGCCGCTGCTCTCACTAGTGCCATGGAGACAAATGCAGCAGAGACACCAACTTTGTACCCTATATCACAGAAGTTCCTCCACCAACGCTGCCCCACATTCTCGCTGATGTCTTTCTTCACGGGTGGGGTGCCCTTGCCTGCATCATGCTTTGCAGCGGCCCCACCCACTTACTTCAGCCTCACTGGTCGTCAGGTAAGGGCTGTGGCGCGGCGCTCCTTTTTGTTGTCTTCTAAGCCCTGCCGCCTCCTCATACGCCAGGTAGCCTCTTTGTTTAATGTCCATTTCACTGCTGGGGCAGACCTATTACTTTCAGTGTCGAAACTGCCTCTGCAGCGCCACGCTGCAGGACATCGCCTTACACGGGCATGTGAGCAGCCCCTCCTATTCTTCGCCGGCTGCCTCACCGTTACCGGCTGAGTGCCGGTCCACTTCGCCGCAGCTTCCTCACTTCTGCTGCTGGCCCCTCACACACGCGGCTGGTCAATTCTGTTCACGGGCACGATAGCGGTCAGGCAGTTCCTTCACCAGCTGCGTCTTCGTCCCTGGCGAGTGCCGGGCTTCTTCACAGTAGTTTCCAGTCTCTGCTGGCCACACCGCACTCGCTACTTTTCACACGCCGTGCAGTCTGTTGGCTCACAGCCTTTTCACCCACCGGCTTCTGCCACATACACTCAGCGGGCTGGCGTCCAGGTCATCAACTTCTTCAGAGTCAGCGTCTCAGCACTGGCACTCTGCCCATTTTCACCGGGAACGACACCATCCCGCTGCAACTTATCTGCTCCTATTCAGGTGCCGGGTGGGTTTTGCCTCACTGCTGGCTTCTGGGGCCGACCTCTTCTCTTTCGTGAAGACTACACCACAGACCCATAGCACCTCCGTCACCTCACGGGCTCACCTTATGCCCGCTGAGTAAGGTTGACCAGATTTAGAGGTCCTCAACCCGGACAGGCTAGAAATAAAAGTAGGACTAAAGCCTTTAGTCTTACTTCTATATCTGACCTGTCCCGGTTTTTGCATACCCTTGTAAATATGTGCCTATACACAGTAATACAGTAGACTTGTAAATGTGTATATATATATATATATATATATACATATATTATATATATATATATATATATATATATATATATGATTGCTCCAGCTTTGCCCACAAATTGAGTCGCACTCGAACACATGCTTCAGGTGGCAAACCTTTATTCAATGGGTGCAAACGGACCTCTCTCTGTGGCTTCAATCAGGCAGTCCCAATGCGATAAGCCTGACGCGTTTCAAGAGTTCATCTGCCTTCCTCAGAGGCAATCGCAATGCCGAATGCGTGCTCCAGTCTCCTTTAACAATGCAAAATCACGCCCCCAAATGGGCCGGTCAAATGACCCCAAAGCATTGTGGATAGTGAGGTCCTGGTACATAAATCCACAAATGGTGCACTAATTTCTGCCAACATTTCAAACCCCTAGATGGGTCACCACAAAGCGTACGTTTCAAATCCCCAGCACATGTTCCGCAAAGAGGCCCAACTGATTTGAGCCATACGGCCCCCTCACTTCACGGGGTGGTGCCGACTCGATGGCTGGGCAGCCGTCTCAAATGATTGCTCCAGTTTTGCCCACAAATTGAGTCGCACTCGAACACATGCTTCAGGTGGCAAACCTTTATTCAATGGGTGCCAACGGACCTCTCTCCGTGGCTTCAATCAGGCAGTGCCAATGCGATAAGCCTGACGCGTTTCAAGAGTTCATCTCCCTTCCTCAGAGGCAATCGCAATGCCGAATGCGTGCTCCAGTCTCCTTTGAAACGTACGCTCTCTGTGGTGACCCATCTAGGGGTTTGAAATGTTGGCAGAAATTAGTGCACCATTTGTGGATTTATGTACCAGGACCTCACTATCCACAATGCTTTGGGGTCATTTGACCGGCCCATTTGGGGGCGTGATTTTGCATTGTTAAAGGAGACTGGAGCACGCATTCGGCATTGCGATTGCCTCTGAGGAAGGGAGATGAACGCTTGAAACGCGTCAGGCTTATCGCATTGGGACTGCCTGATTGAAGCCACAGAGAGAGGTCCGTTTGCACCCATTGAATAAAGGTTTGCCACCTGAAGCATGTGTTCGAGTGCGACTCAATTTGTGGGCAAAGCTGGAGCAATCATATATATATATATGTATTCACTGAAAAAACCATAGGTTTCACACACGTTATAGTTAGGAATTAGCATTTAAAAAACCTTGCAAATTCACTGAAAAAACCATAGGTTTCACACAAGTTATAGTTAGCGGACATTTTACTGATAAAAAACCATTGAAATTCCACGTTATAGTTAGTGCAGGCAACTATAACTCACGCGACCGCAATCCTCTGCTGATGACATATGTGTCTTTATGAAAAAAAAATATTTGTAATATATGTATAGCTAAAATTTAATGGAAGAAGACATGGGCAAATAAGTGTCTAAATACAGTATTAGCATCAGCAGAGGATTGCGGTCGCGTGAGTTATAGTTGCCTGCACTAACTATAACGTGGAATTTCAATGGTTTTTTATCAGTAAAATGTCCGCTAACTATAACTTGTGTGAAACCTATGGTTTTTTCAGTGAATTTGCAAGGTTTTTTAAATGCTAATTCCTAACTATAACGTGTGTGAAACCTATGGTTTTTTCAGTGAATTTGTACGGTTTTTTAAATGCTAAGTTACTTTACGCTGTTCGTGGCGTGCGCGCCCACTTTAATGCAAATGTGTCTACTTTGCGTGACCCGGCTTGTCAACTGTATTTAATTGATTTGTAACTCTATCGATATATTCTCTTGACTCTTAAGTAGCGTTCTAGAAAACGCATCTCGACTTCCTTACAAACCTATACCTATTCATAGTGCTTCTGGGGCTAAGGGACGGATTCTGAGCTCTAATGTCAAGTCAGATGTCTTTTGACACTTGGTTAAGTATGTTGGGTTGTGTAAACATAGGTAGACAGAAGCCTGGTGCCACTTTAGTCTGTGTTCTTAGGAATCCTTGGGCTGAGGGTCCATTTTAGATGGTTATTCTAAATTTCTTGGCATGTGTTGCCAGCCTTGCCCATTTCTTGCTTGCTGGTGTAGTGTTCAGTTTACCGTTTCATGTGTCTGTATTTGTCTTGTTTTTATAATGTTCGGTTTTTACGACACAGCTGTTGGCGGTAATCTCTATTAGTAATAACGTCGGTCACGGGCAGGTTATTTATGCTACTAAACCCCTGCCATTGGTAGGGTGAGCACATTTTGATTAGAAAGGGCAGGTTCAGGCCAGACATATTAGTAGAACTAAAGCTGACAATGATCAAGGTATACATTTGGCCTGTCACTGTTTTGGCGTACCATTTTCCATAAAAAAAAATTATATTTATCTATATACTCAAGCTGTAAAGAGACTTGGAATACATTACGTAACGAATTTGTTACTTTAGACGCGCCGAGTACACCATTCGGCGCCTCTAAAGCTGCTAATTCGTTACGTAATATATTTTTCTTATTTCCGGCAGCACAGGAGGAGGTCAGATGTAAACATAGCCTTGTAAATGTGTGCCAATGTATATAAGACGCATGTTTACAAGGCTACATTTACATAAAATTACCAGTTGCAGGACCTCAACCTTGAACACCCCTACCCTCCTCGTGTGTCCCTTCTGTTTGGCGCAAGCAGCTGACCTCCTCCTGCGCTGCCTGAAACAAAAATATAAATTGCATAAGCTATTTGAGTCTACAGAGGCGCCGAGCATTCCTCTCAATTCTCCTTTCCAGGATGAGTTGACGTGTCCCATAAACCGGGACATGTATTGAAAATTAAGAAATATCGTCGGGCATAGTCCTTTGAAAAGCGGGACTGTCTGGGAAATTCGGAACGTCTAGTGCTTGGCCTCTTTATTTATCATTGGACACTCACAGTAACGCTATATCACTTTAGTTCCATTGCTAAATAGGACTTCAACCTTAGCGTTCAAGGGTGTTTTAAAATTCAAATTGGAACGAATGCCTTCGATTTTACACAAGGAGGTGTTATTGCGCAGAGCAGGAAGTGGATTCACGGCAACCCTTTCCCTGCAGCAGTGCCAGGCGTGGTGACTAAGCAGTTATCACCATGCCAACAGTTAAAAGCGTCTGACCTCACCGAGTCTGTAGAAGTCGATTGTCCGAGTTGATCCGTACGACGTACTTTATAGTATTTGAACCCCGGATTGGTATGTTGATCTCTTCATGGCTACGGTTGTGTCCAAACTGGTTCGTTCGCCACTCCCAAGTGTCCCTAGTAACACCTGATAAGGACACGGAGTAGCAAACAAACTAATATGTGAAGCTGAAGAACGCAGAATAGACATTGAGATCGACTGGCAGTTCAGGGCGTGTACCTTGTGATTTTAATTTCGGATTTAAAACCGTGCCTTTAGTTTGCTAAGTTACTTTACGCTGTTCGTGGCGTGTGCGCCCACTTTACGCAGTTCGTTCCGTGCGCGCACGGTGCGCTTCGCGCGCCCACTTTACGCAGTTAGTGCCGTGCCCACGTTACGCTAAATGGGCCATGTACGCACGATGCGCTTCGCGCATCGTCCGCACACGGAGGCCGTATTAGGCACATCGTTGTTAATGGTTATCTACAGATTGTCTTTAAAAATAATATATGCCATGCACAAAAGGAGCACTTCGGGCACCTTTTGCACACGGGGGGAGGAAAACGTGGATATTGTTTTTTTTTTTTATTTTTTTTTACCGTACGCGTACGGTAAGCGTAATCGGCGATTTTTAGAAAATAAAAAAATTTACATTTTTTGCCTTTTGGGTTCTTTGGGGACACCATAACAATGACTGGGTGGTTGGGAGCTGTCTATCAAGCCGCTTTTACTGTTTTTGGACTTTGTTTTTCCTCCACTCCCCTCAGAGTGCGAGAGAGAAAATGGCGGCCGACACTTCCTGGTTTCGACCGATTCGAATGTTTACTAAGATCTAACAGCCAATCAGAATCGCGCTCGCGCACGTCACCGTACGCGTACGGTAAGCTTACCGTAAGCGCACGGTAAGCGCACCGTAAGCTGGCTCAGATATATATATTGATTTAAATGCTATTTTCTCAGGAACTACTGAACAGATTTACACCAGACCTACAAAAGGCACTTCCTTGACCTGAGGACTACCTCTCTGCCAAATTTCAAGTAACTCTGTTCAGCCGTTCGGGCTGTAGCTGTGTCTAAAGGTCCTATGGAAAAATGCATGGGAAAAACGCGTTTTGGGACCCCCCTTTTTTCTCAGCCCCCGCTTGACGAATCCGCCCGAGACTTTCAGGGTAGGAGCGGAGCGTAGCGCCCCACCTATTTTGAAAATTTCGCGAGGATTTGTCGACCGGCGCCAAAGTTATTCCAAATAGAATGTTGCGGATTTTCTATGGAAACGTGGTCCTAACTATAACTATCTACTGGCGACCGCCAGTAGATAATATAGATATATATATATATGTGTGTAAGGAAATATATATATTTTTATACATACACTCACAAACACACGCACACACATTCAAGGGTTGTTCCCTTTAAAGGGCAGAGTAGGGCCACACTGGTGGCTAGCCTTTGTAGAAAGAGAAGGGAAATCCAGAGAGAAAATGTGTCTCTTCAATCGATTTCTCTTCGTGCTACACTTATCCTATTGCAACACGGGCTCCAATGGTATGCTCACTGCAGGCACTAAGCAAAAAAAAAAAAAAACTGGACATTTCTCTGCTACACCCAGGCATTAAATTTTTTTTATATTTTTTACATTTGGGGGATAGTGTTGGGACACCAGGACACTTCTCCAAGAACCGGGACTGTCCGGGGAAATCCGGGACATCTGGTTACCCTACGCCGAGTAGGCTGACACTTCACCCGCTAGGCGACGGGGACATAACACGCAGCACACAAGGCTAGTTCGCCCCTCCATGTTTCTGTGGGCACGCTAGACGCGCCATCTCAAAGCGCCGCCACTGGCTCACCTTCCACCTTGGTGTTGGCAGGGTGCCCTCGGCACGGGCTATTCTCTTCCCCTTATCCACCCACAAGGCTGCAGCATGCGTGGGTCCATCCTGCACGTTGCCAATGTAGTGTGGTGGGGTCCTACGCCCCCATGCACTTGGAATGATGACACAGGAATCTAGTTAGTGGAACTGACCCAGGGCACGTGCGTCCAGGCCCTTTTATTACCAGGGCCTCATGTCCTGTGACGCCTGTGTGTTGGGTGGAGTGTAAGCCAGCCCTCGAGGAGTGGCTGGCACAGCAAGGACTAGAACAGTGACCAGCAGGTCACTGCAGCATAAACATAACCCGATATTACCATCTCATTTTATTTTGTGCCGTACTAGCAGCATGGCGTCCATGAAATGCCATTTTGTGACGCCATCGCTACAAAAGTTAGCACTCTAGTTCTTTGAGGGATCTACCATACCCTTCCTTAATTTCATACGCCTAAATTCGCTAAATTGAGGATTCCGACGTTACAGATCAGCCGGCGGCTACACTTTCGTCCAGTTACAATAAATAGAATTTAGCACTCGATTTCTTCCTGTGGGGGTCTTCCTTATCATTCCTTACTTAGAAGCCGTTAGGAGTTTAAAATGTGGACTCCGACGTTACACATCAAGTGTTAAAACACCGGCGGCGGTTACGCTCTGTGCAGCGGAACCATGAACCCAATGCGCTCGTTTGAGAGGCGGGGCGTGCTCGGCTCGCGAAGTCTGGCCTTTGAGGCAGCTGCGTCTGTTTTCTGTTTCCATTAGCGCCTTGCTCAGGCCCGCAGTGCAGTAGGACAGGCAGCTGAGTGGGCAGCCTAAAGGCGCTGCGGGCTGTGACGTTGCGCTCGTGCGTGTGCTACAAGCGGGATTGGGGCTGTTGCGCGCGGTGCTCAGTGTGTGCGGGGCCCAGTAGCAGTTTCGGGCCGTCAGAGACGTTCACCATCGCCTCCGGATACTGGAGACAATGTGAGTGCGCGCCGGTGGGGAAAGATGTGAATTGGAAGGGAAACTTCAGGGTTCGGCCCTATGAACTGGAAGGGCCTGCTACACCTGCCTTCACCCTACTACAGCAGCTCATCTTAAGTACTTTCTTCTTCCTCCCTTGTAGTTACTCCCAAACCCCGAACTCCACCACCTCCTTCAACCCCACCTCAAACGTTGATTCCTTTGCCTCCTCATGCCCCATTTTCTCCTTCGTGTTAATTCGTTTGAGCTAGTTCTCCTTCACAACTTCCTACCCGATACTTTGCCATCTACTTTAAACTCACCCGCCTATCTTCATCCCCGAGATCATCTGGCATAACCCATTCCTCTTTCCATGTTTGTATTTAGCCCTCAACGTCTTTTTACTCCACTGGCTTACCTTTAGGTTACGTTTTGGGTATTAGATGTAGAATCGTCCAGATTGTCGAAGCTTGTTACTTTATGTATCCAAATGTGTCTACTTTGCGTGACCCGGCTTGTCAACTGTATTTAATTGATTTGTAACTCTATCGATATATTCTCTTGACTCTTAAGTAGCGTTCTAGAAAACGCATCTCGACTTCCTTACAAACCTATACCTATTCATGGTGCTTCTGGGGCTAAGGGACGGATTCTGAGCTCTGTCAAGTCAGATGTCTTTTGACACTTGGTTAAGTATGTTGGGTTGTGTAAACATAGGTAGACAGAAGCCTGGTGCCACTTTAGTCTGTGTTCTTAGGAATCCTTGGGCTGAGGGTCCATTTTAGATGGTTATTCTAAATTTCTTGGCATGTGTTGCCAGCCTTGCCCATTTCTTGCTTGCTGGTGTAGTGTTCAGTTTACCGTTTCACCTGTCTGTATTTGTCTTGTTTTTATAATGTTCGGTTTTTACGACACAGCTGTTGGCGGTAATCTCTATTAGTAATAACGTCGGTCACGGGCAGGTTATTTATGCTACTAAACCCCTGCCATTGGTAGGGTGAGCACATTTTGATTAGAAAGGGCAGGTTCAGGCCAGACATATTAGTAGAACTAAAGCTGACAATGATCAAGGTATACATTTGGCCTGTCACTGTTTTGGCGTAGCTTTTTCCATAAAAAAAAAATATATTTATCTATATACTCAAGCTGTAAAGAGACTTGGAATACATTACGTAACGAATTTGTTACTTTAGACGCGCCGAGTACACCATTCGGCGCCTCTAAAGCTGCTAATTCGTTACGTAATATATTTTTCTTATTTCCGGCAGCACAGGAGGAGGTCAGATGTAAACATAGCCTTGTAAATGTGTGCCAATGTATATAAGACGCACGTTTACAAGGCTACATTTACATAAAATTACCAGTTGCAGGACCTCCACCTTGAACACCCCTACCCTCCTCGTGTGTCCCTTCTGTTTGGCGCAAGCAGCTGACCTCCTCCTGCGCTGCCTGAAACAAAAATATAAATTGCATAAGCTATTTGAGTCTACAGAGGCGCCGAGCATTCCTCTCAATTCTCCTTTCCAGGATGAGTTGACGTGTCCCATAAACCGGGACATGTATTGAAAATTAAGAAATATCGTCGGGCATAGTCCTCTGAAAAGCGGGACTGTCTGGGAAATTCGGAACGTCTAGTGCTTGGCCTCTTTATTTATCATTGGACACTCACAGTAACGCTATATCACTTTAGTTCCATTGCTAAATAGGACTTCAACCTTAGCGTTCAAGGGTGTTTTAAAATTCAAATTGGAACGAATGCCTTCGATTTTACACAAGGAGGTGTTATTGCGCAGAGCAGGAAGTGGATTCACGGCAACCCTTTCCCTGCAGCATTGCCAGGCGTGGTGACTAAGCAGTTATCACCATGCCAACAGTTAAAAGCGTCTGACCTCACCGAGTCTGTAGAAGTCGATTGTCCGAGTTGATCCGTACGACGTACTTTATAGTATTTGAACCCCGGATTGGTATGTTGATCTCTTCATGGCTACGGTTGTGTCCAAACTGGTTCGTTCGCCACTCCCAAGTGTCCCTAGTAACACCTGATAAGGACACGGAGTAGCAAACAAACTAATATGTGAAGCTGAAGAACGCAGAATAGACATTGAGATCGACTGGCAGTTCAGGGCGTGTACCTTGTGATTTTAATTTCGGATTTAAAACCGTGCCTTTAGTTTGCTGGAGGTTTGGGGGGAGGCGGGGATGACTTTTGTACAATGTTATAGCTACTAGAGATCAGCTGGCCTCATCGCCACGACCACGTCGGAGTAGTAGGATAACTTAATCTCGGGTGTTCTTCAGCAGCGAGAATTGTGATAACCGTTTGTAAGCTGCTTTAGATCAAATGTTTATAAAACATGCATTCTTTGTGAACTGCTAGAATTCTGAAATAGTGAAAGCATATCGACGTGGTTTGAAGAACAAAGTACATTTTTTTGATTAAATTTAGTGGATGGAAACTATCACATTTTGCTTGAGTTCACGTTTATCTTTTTATGCACCAACATGAACGACAACATGCAAGGCATCCTTCCGTTTTGTCAGTTGTAGCATTTATATATTGGAGCTCTGATATTCCTGTGTGTAACTATTTTTTTATTTTTTTGTGCATGTGCTGCTGCGGTTTTATGTCTCGTCTGCGAACGCAGCGCAATGCGCTGCTGTCCACCAGCGAGATCTATTGTTGCTGACTTGCCTCGGAAGTGGTACAGGAGATGGGCACGCGCAAGGCTTTTTGTGGATTTGAGCTGGTGTACGCGCATGTGAACACGCACGTGCACACACGCGATGTGCACATCTCCTGTCCCGCTTCCGACGACATGCCAGCCCCGTTGGAGCGGCCCGCTGCAAGATGGGGCCGCTCAGAATTGAAAAAGTACACTTTCACCAATAATAGCCCACACGGAGCCTCCCCAGCCCTTCTTCACTCACCGGGCTGCTCTTCTGGGGGGGTCTCCTCCTCGCGGCTGCAGCACTTCTGTTGCGGGGCTTCCCTGCACTCCTGGGAGCCCTGAGCTGCTGTGGTCATCCTCGGCCGCCGCAGTCTTGACCCGGGGCTTCTCTTCACTCCGGCCGCCACCGCAGGGCTGTCCCTTCAGCATGTGAGCCCAGCGTTAGCATGGCATGCCGGTTTCTGTTTTTGCCGGAGCAGGCCCCGCCCACGTCCCGGGCAAGGGCGCCAGGAGACAAACCATGCTCACCCGATTGGTAGAATCTTTATACATTCAGTCAGGGCTTTAAGTAGGATGAAAAAACGGAGGGGGGTCTCTCAAAGGGGCGTGGCCAACGTATTTAAGGGTGTGGCTTAATAACACATAAACTTGAAATCTGTGCTTAGCATTGTGTGTCGCCTAACTCGTATTTTGCTGTTTCTGTCATTGCATCCAGATATATGATACAAGTAATATCATACCTACAACAAGGCAGGACTATTGGCTTTGTCAATGGCTGTTAGTTGCATAAGATAAATAAGCAGCAACTATGGCTTGTTGTATATTATAATGAAAAAGCTTTCACTTAAAGCCCTGGTGACACCACGATGATGTTGCTGCTCCTGAGTTTCAAAAAGAGAAGGGAATCCAGAGAGAAAATGACACTCTTAATGATTTCCCTTCTCCTACAATGCTCACCTGGCATGACGTGATGCCGTAACTTCTTCACTAGTGAGAAGAGCAGTGTATGCACGCGCACATCGATGTGCCTGCGGTCACTGCAGTCTGGAAAAAAAAATGGACTGCCTGTGCCAGGGCACAAAACTGAGCCCGATAGAGACCTGTTTCGAGGCCCCTTTAAAACTGCCAGTGCTCCGACCCGTGACCCACTTAAAGCCCTGCATTCAGTTACATGTATTTTAAGGCGGTAGATTCCACATACTATAGTTTCTTAAAGTAACAATTCTGTTGACGAAAGATAACAAGAGATTCACACAGATGGTCAATAAAGAGTGTTAGATTCTAATGAGACTCTTCACTATTGACTTATTCAAGCGTTCCCTCTGAGAACTGATTTTGCAGCAGAAAAGTTGAATTACAGCCATAACTTCTAACGGGGTGGTTTCTGTTTGTGGTTCGAGGTAAAATCCGAGAACGTGAGAAGATTGCTTCAAGGCTTTGGGGGATTCTGGGCAATGGCACGAAGTATGGTTCTTGGCGCATCAGAACCAGACTGTACTTGTGTAGGCACACTGTTATGGGCCTGTAAACAAATATGGTAATTGTAATTGCATTTATATAGTGCTTACTACCCCTGACGTGGCGTTGAAGCGCTTTTCAGCGAGCATTGCGCTACTCCGGAACCCAAAAATGCTTAGTGATGAATTAGTATTGGGAAATCTGAAATTCATTTGAGGGGTGGACATGTGAGTCAGTTATTTGGGATGAAAAGGGTAGCGGAGGAATAGAGGGGTTTCAATTTATATAGCGCTTGGCACCCCTGATGAGGCATCAGAAAATCTTTTTTTGTTTTTTAGGAGTAGCATGCTAGTCCAGAACCCAAATAAGATTAGTGGTGAAGTAGTATAGGGAAATATGGAATTAATTTGAGCGGTGGACATGCAAGTTTGTTAGTTGGATGGGAAAGGATAGTAGGGGGGAGGCGAGAAGATATTAAAAAGGCAAAGCCTTATTAAGTTCTCCACCTGTTATTTGATCACCAAGTGCCCTCCAGTGGAAACTGTGGCTGTTCATTGGTTAATAGGCTTAGTAGTCCTTCCTTAGTACCGTCTTGTCTCATTTTGTAACCTCCCATGGCAACACCCCAGTGTTAAAGCTCAGTAGGCTTTAATCACAGCCTTCGAGTGCTATTTTTTCAAATAGCAATAGGTCTCGCATTTGCAAGAGTTTAAGCTTTTGGGATTTTAAATGACAATGCCTTTTATCTGTTTTAAAAATGACACATAAAAGGCATTGTCATTTACATTGCCCATAGCTCAAACTCTTGTAAATGCGAGACCTATTGCATTACAAATGCTTGTTCTTTTCGTAGCTCTCTAAAGAACGGTTGTTCCCAGTATCCCACTTAACAGTACTTCTCACCAACCATCATCTGATGAAGGGCTGCATTGACCCAACCGGAGAGCGCATAACAACTCACTTTTATCTTGGGGATTTAGCATTTATATTATCAATCAAGTTTCTTATATAGTGTGACTACTTACCCTAAAGGGTCCCAAGGCACTGAGAGGGGTTGTGGGGGGGGGGGGTGCTGCTATGTGGTTCAGTCGAAGAGGCAGGTCTTGAGGTACTTCCTGAATTGCACGAGTGAAGAGGATTGCCTGAGGTGCAGGTTTGTGGCCAAGGCCAGTTGGGTGGAGCGGAGAGGTCTGGTGGGAGTGTAGGAGAGGCAGTGGTTGAGGTATGCAGGTCTGGCGTTGTGGAGTGCTTTGAAGGCATGCGTGAGGTGTTTTAAGGTAACTCTTTTGTTGATAGGTAGCCAGTGACGGTCTCATGTGGCTGCGGCGTGGGATGTTCAGGATGAGTCTGGCAGACGCGCTCTGGATATTCTGAATCTGCTATTGTCAACATGTTTCGCTCCCCCCCCCCCCCCCCCCACCCCACACACACAGGCTAAAACCCACCATCGCTCTCTTCTTTATTGCCAACGTATGTTCTACCATAATAAAACTACGCATCAAAGAATGTTTAATTTGATAAAGGACACAGAAGCGAGGATTAGTCTTCTCAATCATTAATGCATTGTGAACAGCCAATGGAAAACATTATACTCAACAAACTACATTTCCCATGGATATAAGGGAATTGTCATAAGTCACATGCAGCAGTCACTTTAGTTCTAACTCCATAAATGACTGAGACACCATCTTTCTTTGCCAGTAACCGGAAAAACCATCAAGATGATACCCTGAAAATCCAATAGCTTCGCCACCAGGGAAAAAAACTATTCTTTCAGACTGAACAGTCCTGAACCAAATTGCCAACGGAGCAACTGAACTCGCTTAACCACTGGTCGGGGGCCCATGCTGCGATTACCTTATTCTTGATGGAGAATCCTTGCCTTTGTGCCCATAATAGAATAAAAAATTCTTGGTATGCTAGATGGTATTTATTTCAAATTCTATTTCAGGACCAGAGACTCAGATTGTATGTTCAGAGCTGACCCTCAACAATAAAAGCAATGTTAACAATCTGTTTATGATAAAATGTTTTGAACGTAGCTTCTGATGACCAGTCAGCCACTGCCATGATGTCTTCCAGACGAGAGCCCAAAGTAAACATCTTGGAGGCCTTCGCCCCTCTCACTGATTGGGTTCCAAATTTGGAAACCTCTATACCTGCTTCTGACAAGGCACAATATCCACCGTGGTAAAGTAGCTGTAGGGACAGGTCCAGACAGTTTCTGTAACGCGATCAATAGTTGGCCCATACAGGTTTGCCTTAGATACCCAGTACAAGCTTTATATTCTTTTAAACATCGCACAACACATAGCTTATGATTATTTGCAAAAGACGGATACAGAGCAAATCTTGCGTTAGTTCATCTTGAGATGGTAAAGACACTGCAGGCAGAAAATACTTTACCTTCAAAGTCAAGTACCCGGACATCTGGAATCCTTTTGCATGAAATCAGAGTAACATGGTCAGTTTTAATGACCGTTACTTGCAGGACAGATCGGTCAGAAAGCCAGCAGTCCAGGAACTTGAGTACTGTATTCACATCCCACAGCACAGAATATCGAGGTTTGGTAGGTAATGACTACCTAATAACTCATTAATTTACATATTAAGCGATGTTTGCCAACAACCTTATCGTCGAATGACCTGCCCATATGGAAAAACGAAAATTGTTTGCTGACCTGTAAGCAAGTCCAGAGTCTGCCAATTAAGATAAGAAATTAACCACCATGCTCAATTTTGTTTCCAAGAGATTAACACCTTGTTTGTTGCACCAACAGACCCATCTCCGCCAAGCCGAAGAAGCACAAATGTGTAGTTGCTCACCAGGCTTGTTGAATATAGAAGTTAGTTTGTTGCAAGAAACCTGACAAGCTCCAACGTTCCCGTAAGCCCTCCAGGCCATAAGGGTAAGTTTTCCTGAGATTGTCAACAGGTGCCCTTGACCCCCTGGGTCAGTGAGAAAATCCTGGCATGTCTGTAATCTTGTTGGACAATCTCATACCATGTTGAGAACCGAAAACCAAGACTGAGCTTTCCAGAGCGGAGTCACTAGTATGTCTGCTTTCTGACGTCTTACTTGAATCCGCACCCTGGGACTCATTAGAAATGGTAGAAAGGCGTAAATATACCTCTGAGACCAGTCCTAGAGAAAGGCATTTGTGTCTTGGCCAGAGGATGAGGTCTTCAGCTGGAAAAAGACGGGAAGTTGCTAGCTGAGGCAGGAAGCAAGCATATCCACTTGGCAAGCACCCCCCTCCCCCGTCTGATTGAGGCACTCAAACACTGCTGGATGCAGTTTCCAGTCACTGGTAATCAAGTAGCAAGCATTGCAATCTACTATCACGTTCCTTGGCCGGGAATGTATTCTGCTGTCACTGATAGTTGCTGTTCCAGGCAAAATGCAGAGTCCTTGGCTATTTCCGCCAACAAGCAGGATATCGTACTTCCCAGCTTGCTTGTTGATATATCGAACACCTGAGCTATTTTGTCCCTCTGGAGAAGGATCCAACTATTTGTTTTCAAGGGGGAAAGACTCTTCATAGCAAAGGAGCTCGCCAGCAGCTCCAGACAATTTATGTGGAGCTTCAGCACCATCAGAGACCATTTCCTCCGGTCAGGGTTGGACCACATCTCACGTCCCAGCCCATCTACTGGCATCAGACTCGATCACGGTCTCTGGCAAATTGCCAAAGTTGGCCCTACCATTCCATGCTTCCATGTGGTCGAGTCACCATGACAATTCAATCTTGGCTTTCAACGACAGAGCAATCTAGCTAGCGATCTCAATGATACATTCTGGTTGGACAAGAGGAGTCTCGATTCTCTAATGGCCTTCACTTTCTGAGCTGATAATTGAAGGTGCGTCCTGACAGAGTCCACTAGGAAACCCAGAACTCCATGCATTAACACTGCATCCAAACTGATTTTTGACTGTTGATAATAAATCGCAGACCCTGTTGAAGCTCTACTGCCCACGAGAGGTGCAGGATTACAGTCTGTTGTTTATGTGCAATGATGAGCAAATGGTCCAAGTAGATGACCAACCGCTCTCCCTTAGTTCTTGGTGTCTTCACTACAGGTTGCATGAGCTTGGTAAAGCATCATGGGGCTGAGGACAGCCCAAAGAGGAGCACTTTGAATTCATAGCAAGTGCCCTGCCAAACGAATTACAAAAATGTCTGGGGCACAAATATTGAATTTTGCCACAAAGCCAGGATATGTTAGGAGAAAGTGTTTGATTGTGGGGGAGCAAACCTGGCTGGTCGCCTAGGATGAACCTAATGCAATTTTTACAACCCACACCGTGCTGTGGGGGGGCTGGTGGTATCACTGGGTAGCACCGCCTCAAGAATATCCCAGATTGCAGGATGAAGGTCTGCACTCGGTGAAGACTTGGGACGCAGCCCCTTATTAAACAACCCGGGTCAAGGCAAAACCTGCGTGGACCTCGCTGACCGAACTAGACAGAGGACTGGGTTGTCGATTCGACTGGTGCAGACCACTTTCTGGCCGTTCCACTAAGCCTTCGCGTCGAGTGACTAGAGGAGACCACTGCTAGACCAACCGGGAAGCAAATATGGTAAAGGAAACAAACAGTGACCAAAATAATATCCGGAACGAAAAAATGGGTAAAGATCACGCATTGTCAGTGCTCAAGGTCCTGCGGTAGACAAAATGCGAACTCACTGTGGGCTCGCGTAACCCCACGGCGGAGCCCGGCCAGTATATATTCAACACCTTTTCAACGAAAAGAACTTGGTCGCACTCACGGAAGGTTTCAAAGTTCTTGTTTAGTTTCAGAAATCCAAAGTTATCCGGACCGAAACCAGTACTGCTTTCGGTCCGGATAACTTTGGATTTCTGAAGCTAAACAAGAACTTTGAAACCTTCCGTGAGTGCGACCCAGTTCTTTTAATTGAAAAGGTGTTGGATAGATATATAATTAAAGTAATATGTATAGATGGGTACTTAACTCGGCTGCAGCAGCGAAGTAAAAGGAGGCAATGTGTCTCAGACATTTATGGAGTTACAACTATGGTGATTGGCGCATGTGACCTATGACGATACCTTTTATATTAATGGGAAACTTAGTTTGTTTAATGTTTTTTTTTATTTTTTATTGGCTGCTATTTAATTTGCAGTAAAGACTGAAGCTTAATCTGAGCCTCCGGATGTGACGTAGAATTGGTTTTGAGATTCAACATTAGAAACAAAAAAATTGCAAGCTAGTTTCTCCCTTTTGTTTGTTTTGTACCCGTTCAAATAAAACGAAATAATTGTCACAAGCTTACTCATGACTAAAGTTTGTTTTTCTCTGAAAATGCCGATAGCAAAGAGTAAGCCAAGAATGAGAGGTAGAACGTTTCTGGACTCTTTAAGCCAACACAATCTATGTGGTCATAGCCCCCTTAACTTCACTGCTTGTGTTCTTATTCCTCATTGGCATACCAAATTACATTTTAAGAATGAGTAGCATAGGTTGTGTGCCCTGGCGTTCTGTCCGAAATTCTTTTTAGAAATGCTTTGTTTTTTTCTGCGAGTTCAGTTTTCTTGCTAATTCTTTGTGACTGTTGATATTGTTTCTATTAAAGCAACTTGTAGACGTGTGTGTATAGTTGTTTTAGGTCTGGTTTGACGGGGCAGCATCCTGTATGACATAGTTATCGGTTCTTTAAAATGTATGTAGAGTGGACTTTGCTTCATCTAGAGGAGTATTAGTCTGACCCTATTGTAGGCTGTTTTGTGTCCATTGGAGTTCATTGGGGACTATTTTGCATCTGAAGAGCGCACTCGAACATCGCACTGTTTGTCGGATTCAGGTCTTTGCCTCCTGTAACTCTTCTTTATTCAAAGCTATTATTTTTGCTACTTTTCACTCCTGCATTGAGCAAAGCCAATAGGACAAACTTTAATGTGATAAACGACATTCTGAATGTTCATGTTAACGTGCTTTGGCACTTCAAAGTCGGCCCAATTGGCGTTGCTTATGCATTGTTTTTAGACTGAATTTAACGTAATAGTAGCAATCATACTCTTTAGAATGACACTTCAGGAAACCCTTATCTTGAGGTAATTTCCAGTTTGTATTGTATAATGAGCACCGGATTTGTATTTTGGTGATAAGTATCCTAGTGGTGCATCAGCCCAGACCTGCCAGCTTAAAAGTACATTTCACTGTGAGGAGGGAGCAGGGCCTTGGAGGGGGGTGGGGAACACATTGATGGCTACCTAAGAGTCACTGCCCTCCTCTAAGCCGACCACCTCCTCGAAAATTAAACAAAAGGTGGCTTAGGCTGTCACCGATGTCATGGAGTGTTTACACACCTGTTAATGGACATCAGCTTCTTACTGCCTCCAAAGACAAGCTGGAAAACATTGTGCAGTAGTTCTTACCTTGTTTTTCCTGCAGCAGTGTGAAGGGAGCTGAAATCGTGTGACACATGGTGGCACTGTGCGAGTTGGCAGGTCTATATGCCACACTAATGTCATAGAATTGCGTTGGTGTTTCAAAGTATGCATAGCTCACATACGTGACCAACTACATTCGACATCTTCTCCATTGCTTGCTCTCTGGCGAGATTGCTTCTTTATTGTTAGTGTTTATTAATGCTTACAGGCAACTTAGTGGTTCTGTTTTTAAATATCCAATTGGGTTGGTTTTGCTCTGTGTAAATCTGGCTTGGGAATGGAGTCCACTTGTTCAAAGCAGTACAATCTGCTTTGGACGCAAGGTTAACATAGAGGGACTTGAGTGACGCTTGAGAATGGCAATAGCAGGATCGCCACCAACTAATGCCCATCAAGACTAAAACCCCACCCAACTACTAGGGGCCTGTTGCTCCACCCCATAGAGCCCCCAATGACCCTAGAGCTCCTGTGCTTCACGCTGCTCTCTCCTCCCTTTGATCTTTTGGCTTTTCCCCTCTCCGAAAGCCAAGGATATTCTGTCAGTAAGCGGGAACATAACTGATGCATGTGCAGCTTGCACAGGGTCCAACAGAACAGATCTGTGATGCAAAACGTGCACCGCTGCCCAGCCTTCACCTAACACTCGAGGGTCTTATGAACCGTTGGTTATGCTATCCCTATTAGAAGTTTGCACAGCTGCTTCACATACTTCTTTGTGAGGAAAGTTGTTCTGGAGCTGCCTGTTTACCTGCTCTCTGCCAGAGCAGTCTATACTTCTGCTGCCAAGGTGGTACCGGTTGTCCAACTGAAGCTTAAGACATTAGTTTTATCATCCTTGCTTTCTCATGCAGTCCACTTAAAGAGAATGGTTCTCATGTATTTCTGTTAATTTTAAGATTACCGACTAATTATCCCTCGCATATTAAAAAATATAATACTGTCCTTGACTAGGAATTAAGGGCAACTTTTTCCTTACTGCACAGTACCTGTTCTTTGGAGGTGCACACCCATCTAAGTGAAGTACTTTTCTGGGAAGCAAGGGCTCTGTAAGCTGGTTGATATTCGATCTCGCTCAGCCTTTTTTTTTTCTTTTTTTTTTTTTTTTCCCCCGATCACTATTAGCAGTAGCACATTGCAAACAAAACTCAGACTGTGGACTAACATTTTTTATTTCTACTTAGATGCCTACTATTAAACTCCAGAGTTCTGATGGAGAAATTTTCGAGGTTGATGTTGAAATTGCCAAGCAGTCAGTAACGATCAAAACCATGTTGGAAGGTAAGTTAAGTTTTGCTGCCAGTTAGTGACACCAGTCCATCGAAATTGTAGGACATTTGTATTTTAAATTTGAGGATGATAGAATGTTGGCGGACTGTTGATGGGCAGCCTAGCTTTGGGAGTTTCCGTTAAGTGTTTGGCATCAGCTTTGTCATAAGTGGATTTTCACTGATATTTATGATCACAGTATATCTCCCCTGCAAGCATGTTACTTTACAAAAATACTTTACAAAATGATTTCCAACTGAAGGTATAAGCTCTTATGTTTCCTACTTTCTTTTTATGACAGAAAATGGACTGGTAAGTGGAACAACAATACAAAGAATTAAAATAACACTACACCTTTAAGCTTCCAAACTCTGCCTGATGTCACAGAAGGCAGAGCTTTGGTATTGCCTGCTGTCTATTAGTAGGATCTGGGGAGGTAAAGTGTGACTAGGCAATCTTGTGACCTATATTGTCATTGTCCCTGGAATCACAGAAGAAATGTACAATTTCTACATTTTCTGTCTGACTTCATGGGGTAGGGTTGTTGATCAGTCTAGGCTTGTTCTTGAAGGGTGGTGTGTGTAAAGTTAAATCTAATATAATATCCAGCAGTTTTCTCTTTTGGATAAATAGTGTATTTTATCCACATGAAGTAAAAAACGATAGTAACCTCTGTAAGTCTTATGGTATTAATGAGTGCCTTGACTAATTGTCAGAGGATACTCTGCATCTGTCTATACTCTCTAGGCCCTGAAAGCGTTTGTGGCAAAGATGCAGTTTCAGATGCAAGTTTAAGGGCCTAATTATGAGTCTGGCAGTCCACCCGCCCAAACACCGCGGCTGCTAGAAAACCGCAACGCTGGCGGTCTTCAGAACGCCGTAATACGAGTTCACCGCGGAGCCCGTGATGTGGCTGCGGCGGTCTTGGTGGATAATGGTTTTCCATATCTATGATGTCTGCGTGAGCATTTCAACTGCATATGTGTTGAATGTGCACATATCCATGGTACATGTGGAAAAATGCCACCTACCCATTACCGGAGCCCGACTCCTATGTGGGCAGTCCAGGCAGTGTGTATATGGTACATAAGTGAATTACCTGTAGATCGGCGCAAACTGGGTCGTATTCTTCAGAGTGAAGATGCTGCTGTGAAGGGTGTACCTAGATAAAGACATCCACATGGAACTCTGCCTGCAAGAACAGAAAAGGGTCGATTATGCACCCCAAATCCTTAGCTTACGCCCACCTGAAGACTGTGGCTCCACCACTGCATTTTGCTCATCAGAAAGTCAGCTTGTAATACTCAGTACTGCCCTATGGCAGCTTTGTTTCCCCGACTGCGGTGGTCTGGGGGTGTCGGCGGTTTGACCGCAGTCTTTGCAAAGGCAAGCTGACAATTTCGTAATACGCCAGTCGGTCTGCTGAGCTTGCGGCGGTCGAACCGTATATATGGTGGTTCACAGACCACCCAATTCATAATCCGGCCCTAATTGTGTAAGCAAAGCTCAATGGCTAATCTGACTGGGCATAGGCTCAAAGTGTGTTTGATTTATTTATTTTTGACTCTGTCATAGACGGTTGGGGCACATGCAGTTTTTTGGCTGAAAGAAGATTGCAGAGTCTTGAAACAAACCATGCTGTGCAGCATTTTAACCCCTTTCACTAGTCAGTGGCGGAATGCTATGCAAAGAAGGCCACTAGACCTCGTGGTCTCAATCGGGGCTTTGAGAGTCGGGTTCCTGTGAGTCTCAAACCCAGGAGTAATTAAAAACTGACATTGAAAAGGATCCCTAATAGGCTCAATAGTCATGTCCATAACTTTACAGGCAAAAATCCTGATCCACTTCTAAACAACAAATGTAAAAAGCGTTCAGGTGCTCCTTGTCCTGTATTTAGTTATTGTCTATATTTAGTCTTTTACTTAATCTTTTATTCTCTAAGAGTGTTAACTATTTTCAGGATGTCGTGTTTCTGTTAATTTTGTGTAGCATAGTAATTTTGTAATTCATACTTTGACTAAGTCGCCTCTGTGTGTGTTTTACAATGGGTTTATGATTGAGAGTTCTGGAGGTGAGGCAGATGGCAGTGTGAGCTTCTCACGGTGCCTTTCAGATGGTTAATCCATGGCCTCTGCAAAGCGGACAGAGCAATGGTCACATGTTCCTGGTGCAGTTGAGATTCTGTACATGCGTATGTACTGCGAGCACGGTGCATTGTTGTCAAAATATTGACAAGGTGAATGTAAAAGAAAATGCAGTGCTCACAGGTGAGTGGAAGCATTGTGTTTGGGGAAGTGGGAGATGCCAGAAAGTAGATTCATGAGAGAGTGAAAAGAATATTCTGAAGAGGAAAGAGACGAGGTTTAAGATAATGCAGATTTTGGAGAGAAAAAGGGTTTACATTTCTAACATAGAGTGAACATAATAGGAATGATTGAGACACTTTGAAGACCAATAGCCTTTCCACAGGCCTTGCTAATGTTTACTTCAATCCCTCAGTGTCAGAATGAGAACCATTCAATGTTAATTATTTATTGCCAAGTCATTACTATTATCTTAACCTGTAACAACCATTGGCAAAGACAGTAGTCCTGTCTGGATTTAGGTGTATGTTAGTTGTTCTATATCTGAATGCTTTAACAAAGTTCAGAGAGGAACCAAAATAACAGTCTGGTGGCATGCTATGGGAACCACAGAAATGTAGTTTACACATTTAAGCTACACCCTTAATATCATGGGCCACCTTCCTTTTTGAGACAACCCACAGACACTTTTTCATTCCTCTTGAAGCCCTGGTCTCAGTTCATGCATAGGCCATTCCATTCTACTAAGCTTGGTTTTCCAAAGCAACACACTAGATGGTGGGCACTGAGAAAGTGAATGCAGCTTCGAGAAAGTGAATGCAGCTTTATGAGACTGTGCCTCTCTTGCATGGTTAGCCCCCCACTTCTTGCCTGTCTTTGATGTGGTTTCAATTGTAGTGCACAGAGTCCCTGCCAACCAGGTCCCATGTGCCAGCGCTTCTTCCCTAAAAAAGAAATCTGCAATTGGTACTTCTACCCCCTGTAAGTCCCTAGTAAATGGTACCATGAGTACCTAGGGCCTGGGAGCTGAAGATGGTCCCCTGCCCTGTTCCCATGAGGCACAGGGTCAGGACCGATTTGCATATGGCCAGGTCTAAACTGGGGTTGCATGGTGAGCAAATGAATGATGGATTTAACCCAGATCTCTTGACTGGGGGAGAATATTTTGATTTGTTCTGCATTCCGTCCATCAATTGTGTGTCTTTTGATTAGAGAGTACATAGGCTGGACACTCGACAATTCGAGTTCTGCAGCACCATGGTTGCTTGACTGAACCCAGGATTGTTTGGTATCAACCCACTCCTTGCAATCAATTCACGAGGATGCCAGTGTGGTATTTATTGTACCATGTACCCAGAGGGCACCTCAGGTGCCCCCTTGTACACCTAACAACTCTGGTGTTGTCTTTCACAAACTGTAGGGAGCCAGCCACCACCAGGCATGTTTCTGGACCCTGGGTAGAGAGTCCATGCTCTCTGGGACCAGAAACAATGCACATCCTGGGCAGAGGTGTCACACCTCCTCCCCCAGGATGTGCCAGGGCTCGAAGAGGGGAGCTTCAAAGACCTACAGCCTTTGTAATGCAAACCCGCCCTCCCCCAATCCACTGCTGCTAGCTGCAGATGATAGCCCCTGGTTTACACCCCCACTTTTGGCGGGCAAAAGTAGGAAGAATAGGAGGTGTACTCACCTCTGCCCACTCTACCCTTAAGGTGGGGGAGGCGAGGGGAAGCACATTTTTCAGTCACCACAATCTTGAAAATGGGGAGTCCCCTCCAATCAGGGCTAGGTCAATTCCCCCCTCCCACAGGAGCGTGGCATAATAGAGGGTGTAGTCACCCCCGGTAAGGTACCCATTGGCCCTACCTGCTGCTCCTCTAAAGCACCCCTAAATTTAGAATTTAGGTTGCTCCCCCTGACCTGGACACTAGGCCTGCGATGACCTAAGAAAAAAGACATCCCTGCAGAGAAGGCTGAAAATGATGACTGCCTTGGCTCCAGCCCTACCAGCCTGGCTCCAGCCCTACCAGCCTGGCTCCAGCTTCTGCGAACCTGCGACCTGTCTTGCATCCAGCGACCTCTGAAAACCCTGGACGGGCTGCTGCCTTTGAAAAAGAATACAATCTCCTGCGGACAGCGGACCTGTCTAGAGGAAACTAACTCTGGATCCAGGTGGACCTGGAACTCATACCTGCTCTGCACCAAACGCCCACTGCCCAAGACTGAGTGGCCCATCTGCCCAGTGAAGTCTCCCCAGCGACCAGAACTCTGAATCCGGCGTTGGCTGACTTCTCCTGACCCCCACGATGGCGCCTGCAAAGTGAATCTGAAGGATCCTCTCCACTGCGACCGGCCCGATAAGATTTCTGACGTCTAAAGGCACCCCTGGGCTTTCGTGAGCTCGACAGGCAGTGCCCCTGTGATCCCCACCACCTCAACTTATCTGTGTTGTCTCTGGTGTTCTGCCTGGACCCTCGGTTTGACGCCTACAGCCTGTTTCCAAAAAGAAGAACCTAAATAGGATTGCATTGGCTCCCGATGCTGTGTTTGCACCCTGCCACCCCAGTGCAGCTGGTGGTGTTTGTTCGGTGCTGCTTTGTGTCACCCCCTGTGCTGGTGCTTACACCAAATGCTTGGCCCCTTCAACCGTTCCACTTACCCATAAACAGCGTGGCTCCAAGGAGCCCTTGTCTCTATTGAAACGCATTGGGCCAAACTCAGATTTTGACCTTTGCACCCGGCTGCCTCTGTGCCGCTGGTGGCACATTGTTGGTACTTACTTGACCCTGGCCCACTGCTGACCTTTGGTCCCGAAGACTGGAACTGTAAGTTGCGTACTTACCTAATTACCCACAAAACAGTTTTCCCCCTTAGAATATTTTCAGCATAGTTCAATGCTATCCTAAAAGTCTATTTTTGATAAGTATTTTAAATCAAAAACGTACTTACCTTATTGCAAGTATCTTGGTCTTAACATAAAGTATAAACAGAGGCGGTTCCTCCCTAGGAGCAGAGGGGCGTTGACCCACTACTTTGATCTGCCACCCACTTTGACAATAAAGCAGTCTCCATTATGCAGGCATACCGCTTGAAACCTGGGCTGCAATTACTCGTACTGCTATTGTGGAGGGAGGGGGCGTGGCTGCTGTACTGGAGATCTTCGGCACTGTGTAATTAAACTGCGCATGACAGGCTGGCCTCTGGACACGGCCAGCCTGACATGCGTACTTCAGGACTGTGATTTGGAATCCACGGTGTATCGAGGGTTGGGGCAGCAAATGCAGCTTTCTATACTTTGCTGGGATACTGGATTGCAGCGTCCTGCCAATCCTGACGCAGCGCTCATTGTATTCCATATAATAAACTTAATTTGAGCTGCTTCGACATTGGCTCTTAGTGCAAAGCAACCTCCCCAAGCTCGAGCAGTGTGGAGTAAGGCGGCACAAGAGTGGAAATAGAACATTTATATAGCTGTGGCTTTGAAGTGAACAACGATCTGAAACTTTCTTGTCTGCAGGGAATTCGTTCTTCAGCTAGTATGTGGAAGCTGGTAAGATAGCTGTTAGAAGGAGCATGCAGACAGCTGACCCGTGGGTGCCCCTGAGCTCTGTGAGGCTTTGGTTTGCTTGCCTCCGTTTAATACTTTATTGAAGCGATACTTCTACAGACAAGGAATCTGCAGCCACAGTAATAAGGAAGCACAAAGAGAGTGACTCGGACTGCCGTAATTACAATTGTTTTTTTTTTTTTAAAACAGACATGTTGATAGATCCCTTTTATAGCAACGTGTCCACATTTTTTTATCAATTATTTTATAGACGTTGAACATATTATAGTACGAAACTTAGCAATGATGATGAGCAACATTAAAAACAAGATGCTTATAGCTCAACCGTCAACTTCTTTATATAGCTACACCAATTCGTATCAAGGGCCAGAAGAAAATCATCACACTGCTGAAGGAAACCAGATTCTTGTGGAACTCTGCTATAGAGTCAACAAAGTGCTCATTTAAGAGATAAGGGTGACCTTTTTACATTTCAGCCTGAGGCTGTGCATTTGTAATCATAAACTGCACAAACCTTTTCTAGCTGTAGTTGACATTAGTCTGTGATTAAGATTTAAAACACACTGGCTCTATAATAAGTGCATCGTCTTTTAGAGTATTTGAGTATGGACAAGCTGGTCCCACTATTCTTGAAATCCCACTATTCTTGAAATGGATATGCAATCAATAAGGAAGTGGAAGTACACTACCGTAGACATTTAATAGCTGGGTGAATTATGATAAAGGTGTAAAAATTATCTTTTATTTACTCATTTAAGCTGTTCAAAATTGTTCTTTCCAAAATCTCAGATCTGTGTTGTGGGTTTATGCTACTGTAAAGCCCATCGCCATATATTTTCCTGTATAATAAATGTGGAGACATTAACCTTCAGCATAAAACCTCCTTGGGTCCATTGATGCCACTTGCTTTGCTCACTGAAATTTGACGACTTTTATGCCTCACCTCTTTCGAAAGACACCAGCCGCCACTGCAAACCAAGTATATTTTTCAAAAAGTGGTCTGGATATCTTTCATGAGTCGTGTGCCCAATATTGATTACTGTTGTGCAGTAAATGTCTTGCACTACTCTGTGTTGGGCCAAAGGCTTATCACCCACACTACCACTAATAGAGCACTTGGGTTTTACATTGAGTCCCGTACACTTTTGCGGAACCCCTACACTCTGAGCATGGTATTACTACCTAGTGGTAATGTCATGTGCAGAGCCAGCTTCCTACAGCTTCTTTGCCAAAACTAAGCCAGCAATAGATTACTGCACATCTCTTATGTTTCTTTGAGATCGGCTAATTCTAAGCTGAAAACGTTTGTCCATTCCTGTGGTCTGTATTTAGGTGCCATTTTGATAAAGATGACATGCGTCACACTCGTTTAAAGTAATGGTTTTAGTGCAGTTGAAACATAGCTGAATATCAAAACAGTCTAGTCTGGGTCCCACAACTCCTCTAATCACATCTGCTCCTATTGAGCACATTTTGAAAAAGTGGGGTAACCTGTGTCTGTGGCTGTACTTGGGATGGTCAATCTATGACAAAGTTGGGAATTGAAGGACTCTTCTAAGCTGATGCTATCTGGTACAATGATAATTACTATTTAGCACCATGCACTGAATTATTGGTTAGTTGAAGGCATGACCTTTATAAAATCTTACCTGAATTAATTGAGAAACTGCGAAGGTTGAAAACCAACCAAGGGCAAGGACTGAAAACTGCAGAAAGTTAATACTCTTCGTAAGATTTGTGTGTGTTTTATCTGTGACCTAGAGGAAATGATAGCTGTCTCATCAATTCTTTGTCCCAAATAATTGTTAATAAAAATATACATGTACATATCTACACATTCAGGGTCTTTCAATCAGCCCTCTTCATCTATTGGTCTCTTGGGGGAAGAAGGGGTGTTGGCAGGGCAAATAGAATTGGTATTGGACCAGCCTCCCATGCCCCTGGCCCAAGACAGTATTTCTATGTCCCCGCGCCACATTTTCTGTAACCCCATGAAGACCTCTTTGACTCTCGATTGACTTCATGTGTTCCAAGTTACGCAGGTTCCCTTCTCTCCCCCTCCTCACAGAAGTAGGGTATTGTTTTTGAGAAAAGTGGGAACGCTGGGCAGTAGGAGTTAAATTCCTCGGGTGGGGGCGATAATGGAGTCCGCGTGAGCTCTCGCGTTAATCAGCCGCTCACGCCAGCCGCGTAGACTATCGGCTAGGCGCCCTGCGATTCGATGCTCAAACAGACGCACCGATCGACAGCGGGAAGATTGCTAACGCCCGGCTCGCGGTCTCAAAGAAACACAACAACGCTGATAGTCTGCTTCCTAAACCCCGCTGATATACGGGCGCTGCCTGCCTGGAGCCTGCTAGCGTGGCGCTTTTGGATTGTTTCACTTTGTCTTTGATCTGTCCGCCCTGATCTTCACGGCGCTTGGTCCTCCAGGACACAAGGGGAATCGCCGGCGGCAGCAGCTGCACCATCGGAGCTCCCTGACCATGAGCAGCAGGGGAGCCAAGAAGGGCAGTAAATCGAAAGCTGCCACCACTAACATTGAGCCTAGAGATGCGGCTCCTACTGAAAATACTTTCAGATACAGACATGAGGTTAGTGGGAACAAAAAACTGCTGGGGTGACCAGGTGGCGCTGGGGCATCTAAAGATTTAGCTGGCGCTCAGCCGCCGCTTGCCAAAATGTTTGTGTGCCAAAGGACAGCCATCCATTGCTATCATCGAGACCTCCTTATATGCCCCATCCCTCGAGACTGCCCCCCTGGACCCACTAACTTCCCAATCGCCCTTCCCAACACAGCATCAAGAGACCGGCTCTGCAGAATCAAACACAGTGAGCGTGCCGCCACCTGGCGCAGGAATTATTGCAGACTTACAAGGCTCAGCTAAGATTTAAATGACTCCCCTTGTCTTTCTAAAAACAGTAGCAGCCAAAAGGCGATCGAACTGGGAAACCAGCCAACTTTTGCTGACACAATGCTGAACTTTGAAGGTTGCCCCCATCCAAATAGTCCTGGTACTTCCTCTATAGCCCCAGAAACCGGTATTGCTAACTACATCCAGGGCTTGGAAGCTGCTGCCGGTGCACAAGCACCTTGGACCCCAGAAACCGGGCCCTAAAACTTCTACTTGGTATCTGTCGGTACAGAGACCACCTCCGACACGGGGGGACTGACACAAGTGAAGATGACAGGGAGCAATCGATCAAAGACACCGGTACGGTGCAGCGGCCCAAGAGAACAAGAAGCAAGGGCAAGAGACGCGGTCAACTCAAGTGGGATTATTCTGATTCACAGATGTCTTATCCCTTGGATGAAGATGACTCTCACCTAGCAACCTGGGAAAAGACAAACACAAGGAGTTTAACAACGGCCACCACTGAGCCATCACTAACATCAATCCTAGCCTCAAAGCATTCCAGGAAGAGGCTCGGGCAGACAATGGAGCAGCCAAAGGGGCTGCTAAAAAGTTGCAAGGAGGCTTAAGACGATTGAATAAGACATGCACCGACATAAGTGATCGCGTCTCCATGATCGAGGGACGCACCGAATGCTTGGAAATAGAGACCACGGCTATTAAAAAACAGAGCGAGACCAACGCTGCCTGTCTAGTGGATATTATGTCAAATGGAGGAGCAGGAAAACCGCCAACGCAGGAACAATCTTCGCTTGCTTGGTATTCCAGAGGGGAAAGAAGGGGAAGACCCTTGGCAGTTCATTATAAAACTCCTACAAGAATCTTTCCCTGAACACCCAGGCTGGGACTGAGACCGTGAGGTGCAGAGGGCACATCGTTTCCCCTTCAACATAAGGAGACAACGCGACAGCAACAGCGCAGCAGGTGGACAACCAAGAGTGTTCTTGGTATACTTCGGGAATTTCCTACTGAGGCAGCTGATTTATGACCAGGCTCGTCCAAACTCCAAGAAGGGGGCCAACGGATTAACCTTTTTTGCAAAACCCGACTTTTGCCATCAGACAGTTGAGCGTAGATGGCGTTTGAGACCGTTAATCTCCACAGTTAGGAGCAGAAGTTTACCTCATGAACCCTACCAGACTTAAGTAATCTTTAATGGGGGTTTTAAAATATTTTTGTCCGAAATTAAGGCTGGGGAATACTTGGAGGAGATTAAGTCCAAGAAGGGTCCAAGATAGTCTACCACGGACACATGCACAGGCATGGCACGGGTAGTGCAAGGGAAGGACGGGAGGGTTAAATAGGGATACCTATGTTTTATGACTCTCTCCACTCCTTTTGTTTTTTTTAACCTTCTCATCTTTAATTTTCTGGGTTTTTTTTTTATATCAGCTTGGCTTCAGGTGAAGTATAAAGTCTGTCTATTTTAGTAATTTTCTACTTAAACTCTTAACAGCAAACTAGCCGAACATACACCTAACTTATTTAGGCGTGGTTAGCAGCTGAGACTCACCACTGACCACCATCCTTCAGGTCTTTCCTGATTGCTCCAAGAAAAGGGGGGGGGGGGGGGGGGGCGTTTTTTTTTTTTTTTAGAATTACACAGAAGAATCAAGCACACCTTCTCACATACAAACATTCACTCACTCATACAATGGGCACGACTAAGGAATTCACCAAGGAAAGAATACTTAATAAATCAAATCTCTGGCCTATTTCACTCAAAACACCCAAATGGCTAAAATAAATACTCTCTGGTTCATTTCTGCCAATATTTGTGGGCTAAATGATGCCTTAAAAGGCAAAAAGTAGCACACAGTTTACGCTCTTTGGGGGGCGATATTATCTGTCTCCAAGTGACACACATAGAGGGATCACAAAAACCCCTATTAAATTCACTAGGGCTTAAGGGGTTATGGGCTACCACACAGGGAGCCAAAATGAAAGGGGTAGGAATTATGGTCGAAAGGAGACTTTCTCTAAAAACTTTGTGTGTTAAATCCGATTCACTGGGTAGATGGGTTATCTCCGAATGCCACCTCTCACCTAATCCTCCTTTCACCTTCTGTTCTATCTATGGCAGCAACGCTGACGACCCAGGGATCATTAATCTGATTTCTGGGGAGCTAGCTCACTGGCCCACTCCAATAATCGTCTGCGGTGACCTTAACATTAATTTGCCCTGTGATTGGAAAATAGACAGCAAGTGAAGGTATAAAGGCAGGAAACCCTTAGTGTTTCAAGCAATAATTAATTTAGCCCAAATCCATGGGCTGAGCGACGTCTGGTCTAAGCTTAACTCCACTCAACCTGGCTACACTTACTTTTCTGCACCGCACAGTCATTTGCTAGACTAGATTATTTTTTTGATTTCATCCTCCCTATTAGGCAAATGCACCATAGACACGGCACCTTGCTTCATGTCAGACCATAATCCGCTTATTTTGAACATTGGGGGGGCTAGAGAATTGGAAAGAAGCACCAATATGGAGTTTCAAGAAAGCACTTTTGCAAGATGTAGGCTATCTGGCTCATATGCAAGCTTGGATCCAGGAGTTTCTGGAAATAAACACTGGAACGGCCTCAGCCATGGTAGTCTGGGATACACTAAAAGCGGGTATTCGCGGAGAGACCTTAAGGTTCTCAATTAGGAAAAACAAGAAAGATAAATTACAAATGATCGATCTCCAGGAAAAACTAAAAAATGCAGAAACGAAATTAGTCCAAATGGTTCAAACTGGACAGGATGTTGAGAACACACAAAATGAAGTAATACTTATTAAGGCAGAAATAGGGGCGGTATTTGTTGGAAAAACTGCAGCCAAGTGGGCGGCAATGCGAGAAATGAACTACGAATGCAGCGATCGCATCGGTCATCACCTTGCTGTCAAAACCAGACAGCAGGCCACAAACGGCGAAATACTTGCGATCTAACTGCCAACAGGGATAGAAACCAGTGATCCTATTAAAATTCAAAAGGGTTTTCGAGATTATTACGCCAAGCTATACTTAGAGAAGAGCAGGTCAACTGACTTAGGAGAATTTGAAATTACCAAATATATAAAAGAGGCAGAGCTAAGACAGCTCAACCAGGATATTTGCGAGCAGTTAGAAGCTACCCCGACTTGGGATGACATCTTAGAAGCCCTAACCAGCCTCCCAGATGGGAAAGCCACGGGAATGGATGGCATTCCCGTGGAGTTCTATAAAATATTTGCTTCCCAAATCAAGTCCATATTTCTTGCTGTAGTAACTGCCATATTCAACGGGGGTTCCCCTCCTGGTCCAATGCCAACATTTCTATATTTCTTAAAGGCAAATCACCTTTAGAGATGGGCTCCTACTGGCCAATTACACTCATAAATTGTGATTCCAAAGTCTATTCCAAAATACTTGCAACAAGAATATCTACTGTAGTTGAATACATGGTGTCGGAATGGCGACACGGATTAATTCCAAAGAAGGGTACTACTGAGCACATTAGGCGGGCCATTACTCTGTTTGACGCAGCGCAGGTGACAGACCCGATGTCTCTGATTTTACTAGATGCTGAAAAAGCATTTGATCGGTTCTCCTGGCGGTTCCTGTGGTGTCATGGAGAGGATGGGCTTTGGACCAAAACTCACGCAGGCTGTACGGGCTCTGTACCGGAGCCCGACGGCCTGTGTGTCGATCAATGGGAGGTTAACCGAGCAATTTAACATCTCTCGCGGCACTAGGCAAGGATGCCCCTGCTCCCCTTTGCTATTTGCCCTCTACATAGATCCCCCAATTAAGAAAATCAAAAAGAATCCAGCAATTCTGGCAGTAAGCATGCAGGGAATCGATACCAAAATTATGGCTTACGCTGACGACCTGGCCATAACCACTTCTGAACCTAAGAGCGCTATTTTGGGATTGGAACTGGAGGCACAAAAATTTGGAAAAATCTCGGGATATGCATTGAACAAAACCCAAATAATAACGAACAATGAAGTCAATTGGGCTGATAGCCGGATTGTCACGCAGGCCAAATATCTGGGGGTCACTATTACTGCCAACATAGATGAAATTGTAACCGAGAATCTATCCCCCCCCCCCCCCCCCCCCAATTACCGAAACAAGGAAGCCCTCAAACAAATTGACAACTTACACCTGACTCTTGTAGGCAGATGCAACATAATCAAAATGACCTACTTCCCGAAATTGCTCTACTATTTTCGTTCCATCCCATTGTAATTTAGTACGGCCAAGCTCTAGAAATTTCAACAACTTTTTACGCAATTTATCTGGGCTTACTCCCAAAACCTAGGCGGGTATTAAAGCAACTGTCTCTCCCTCGGGAGCGGGGTGGCTGGGCTTTCCCTAACATAGTACTTTATTACTGGGCCTCAGTTTTGCAATACAGCACTGAATTGGTGAAGGACGATTCCCTCTCTCCCTCAACCGGTCTTCCTTCTCCATTTCGGCTTCTATTGGGAGAGGAGACTCGCGGCTGTTTGTTCAGGCAAGTATCCTTCGGATACTACAAACGTGTTAGGTTCAAGACGCTGATGAACTCCTTTAACCCCTTCAGTGCCCATGACGAGCTGGACTCGTCATGGGCTGCGGTGGCGCTGTGCCCATGACTAGTCCAGCTCGTCATGAACTCCGCCCGCTAATGCAAGGCGCGGCACTGGGCGGGGAAAGGGGCGGGCATGCAAGGGGTTAAGGTTCAAGACGCTGATGAACTCCTTTAAGGTCTTTCGTAATATCCGCAGAACCTACGGGCTGGGAACACTCAATTACTATACTCCTATTAGTGAGAACTCCAATCTGCCTGCCATTTTTGGCAGGTCCTATCTATTGGACTGGTACAAGGCCGGTATCACTAAGCTAGGAGACCTAATTTCCAGCGAAGGAGTTAAATCCTTTGCAGATCTACAAAGTAAATATGGACTAAAAAATCAAGACACCTTCAAACACCTTACTATTCATGATGTTATCTCCCAAAAAGTCGGGGGACCTGCAGGGTTTTTGGAGCTTGAATTTATTAAAACGCTGCAAACCCCAATGACCCCCAAGATGGGTCTCATTTACTCTGCTTTAAACAGCCAAACCCCAGATGACCTGCCTAGGATAGCAGACAAGTGGCTCATGAAACTAGAGGCCCCGCATAGTATGTTCTACAACTCACTGGCACTCTCCCAAAGCGACCTGCTGTTAGCAAAATTACTGGCGCAACATTTTAAAACCATCTTTTTTCTGTATATTACACCCAGCAAAATTGCCAAATGGGGAGCAGGCAAAGGGACACTGTGCCCTAGGTTCTCGTTGTTTGGTGCTGATGCAACGCATATGTTCGCTGCCTGCCCAAAACTTACTCCAGTTCTTCTCAGTATACAGGACTTTCTTGGGAGGGGTTCATTACACAGACTATACCTCTGACTCCCATAACCATACTGTTGGGGACACAGGAAGAAGTCAACAGGGAAAAAGGTGGAGCGCGTATTTTTGTTGCCATGACAGTATGGAGGATCTGCGTTGCGTCAGTCTGGATTGAGACCGAGCCACCTTCTTTCCCCCAATGGCTGGCTAGGTTAGTTGCAACCTACCATCTTGAAAAGGCTGTGTATGCTAAAAAAGGCCGTAAAGGACGAAAGAAGGGGCTAGATATCTGGGGACCTTTTACCACCTGGCTAGAACAGCCTGAATAGTCTAGACCACATGGCTAATCGGACTTTTTTTTTTTTCCTTTGTCCCTTGCCCTTTCTCTCTCTCTCCTTTCCTTTATCTTTATTTCCTCTTTGCTCTTTCTCTTACCTTGCAAAATCTCCCTTGGTGATTCTGAACTCAACATTGCCAAATTGTATATTCTTCCGTGTCCTTGAAATTTAGTATCTTCACAGCAACAGGGTGGGGAGTGGGAGTCGAAAAAGTCAAATCTCTGTATTTTCTGCATTTGTAAATAAAAATTAAACAAATAAGAGTTAAATTCCTCTAGTTTCCACAACGTTCTCTCATGAGAAAATCTGATTTAAGCCAGTTTGACATTTTGCATAGCATTAAGAAAATGTACTGGTATCCATGCAGGCATGTGTCTCTAGTCTCCTGGGTGTCTAGTCTTCAGAAATGTGTGAATGGGAAGTTCCCATGGGTGCTGGCTGACCCTGGGACCAAATATCACAGCTACTACATTGCCAGAAAGACTGAAATCTCAATTAAAAATCTTGATGTGTCATATTGAAATCTGTTCCCTTTCCTAATGAGGGTGCCGGCACCACACCCATGAGTTGGGCAATTGTTTTATTGTGAGAAGCGCAGGACCACCGAACGGACCGTACGTTGCGGTGTATTGAAATTATCTTTTTTTAGGTTTCGCCAAATAAATCTATTGTTTTTTTAATATAAAAGGGAGTTACATCCCGCCGCCTCTTTACTGGCCTATTATTGGTTCATGTGCGTGCTACTTACTTTTCTTCCATTTCTGTTATCTGTAGCATATTTTCCTTAATTTACTAATGCTTGTTCATTGTCTGCTTCTCTTATTAGTTTCCTGCCCCAGAAATACTGTTCACATCCGTGTTGGTGGAATTATATTTTCATAAATAAAGTTTTGCCTCATTCTGCTTTTTCGTCTTTCAGCAGTTGTAACTTATCACTTGGAGAGATTCAGTAATTTACCCAGGATCACAGGATGTTGTGCCATAGAGACTTAAACTGGGAATCCCAGCTCTAGAGTCAACATCTCTGGCTGCTGTGCTACATCTCTCCACTCCTGTAATCGTTGCCAGGGAGTTCATTCCTTTGTCCCAAACGGTGATTAATGAAAACAGCTTAATATTCATCATGTAGGTGAACCCGATGCATTACCAATGCTTGTTGTTCATTACTTAGGTTAAATCGATGCATTACGAATGCTTGTTTCGTTTGCAAATGTTAAGTTCTTGTGCAAGAAGGAATACATTTTGCAAAACTCCCTCAGAATCTCATGATATTTTGGGTAATCCCAGATTTAGAGCTGTACAAATAGACTATTCCTTAACTAAGATTCTTGGGTGCATTTAAAAAAAAAAAAAATGCACAGCTTTCGTTCATAACTATGTATTCAGTCATAAGATTCAACCTTAGGAATTAAGGCATGGTCGGTGCACAATTTAAAAAAAAAAAAAAAAAAGAAAAAGAAATCGTGCTGTGCAGCTCGGTTGGTGCCTTTTGGCATTGAGTGTTTTTTGGACTACTAACTGTCACTACCACTGGATATGTTCTCTAGATTTGCTAGCAACACAGGTCTGTTCTCTAGACCCCCCTGGCATTAATTACTCACTTAATGTGCCAACCCAAATCAGGGAACGAGTGGTAGTACAACCATTTCCCAACCTACTGAGCACTTTTTGAGCAAAATGTGTTTCAGGGAACAATTCTGTGGGATGTTACTGGGATAATTAGTCTTAGTCCCACAACTTCTTTCATGAAAGAATAATGCACTCCAGAATCTAGACCACAAAAGATACATTTTAATGATGTATTTCTAATCAAAATCCTAGTCTGGTGCACACAGTATGAATTGTAACCCCAAAGAAGACAACTAAAATGACGGGTGAAGTTTACCAAAATTGTAAAAATGAGGTACCACTCTAACATGATTGATATTATGAACCTATAAGAATCCTACCCTGACTTTAAGTGCAAATCTAATTCTAGCACAGCAGAAATAAAACCGCTTTTTAATTTTAGAGGTGGTATACACCCGCATACCTGTTTGAATACTAAAGTTCGATGTTGAGTAAAATATCAAGATCTGCTATTCTGGTTTTACGAGACCAGGTGAACTGATATTTATATTCCCATTGTTCTGACACACATTTAGCAAAAATAATGAATGGCAGGTAGCCTGAAGCCCTTTCAGTTGTTTTCGTTCTACAAGATTGTGCTTTTGAATAACCATAAACAAGATGAGTAGTTGTCCGCCTATTAGATACTCTTAGAAATCAGTAGACAGGTGAGTTTAGATTCAGTATTGCAAATATATTCACTTGCACTTGATTATCACATTGTAGAACAGAAGTATGTTCAACATATTAATCATGTGTTTAGTATTTTACTAAACACTTATTCATGGTGTGATTAATTGACTGGTATATGTAACGCAAGCAGGGGAATACACAGAATAGAGAAGGTGCAATATTCATAACTCTGAGCAGAGGAGTTAGACTTATGTATTACCTTTTATAGGTTTACCTTTGTTTCATAAAAATACAGATGAAAATATGGTCACCGTTTTTTTTTTTTCCCCCCCCCCTACTTCCTTACTTAGTTTGTGTTTCTTTAAGAAAACCACGAGCTCTCCAACACCAATGACCCCTTGCTGAATTCCAGATTTTATCTACTTTTCAGAAATGTCCAGCTAACTGAATTCGCTCATTTTCTTCCTTCCCCTCCCTTCTCTTGGCCTTTAAAGGTACTTAACTTCATAAAGCAATCTCTTCATTGAATACTTGTTTCATCTTTGTCTCAGAGCTATACTTACCAGTATTGGGGTGGCTGCAGTGATGCCTTTACTTGTAGAGTACTATGAAGTTCGCATATACCTATTCGTAATTTTGATCCCAAAGGCATGGGTAATTTCTCGACATCAACCAATGGACTTTAAGGCAATTGGCCAAATAATCAGTCTTTTGGACTTGGCTCCATAATGAGTTGTCATCCGATGTATTTCATGATCAAGAGGCTACAAAAATGCCAAGGAGACACTATAATGTAACTTGCTTCATGAAGTGTGAAGAGACTTATCTGGTACTTGGAGACCACATAGATGAACCTTTCCAGATACAGCTCTTTTTTTCATTAATGGTGGGTCCTGACGACAGCAGGACTGTGTGCCCGCTTTGTGCTGTTATCTAATTCTTGTATAAGGCAGTAGCCCAAGACTGGTTTCAGAGATCTGAAGTAGTTCTCGCTACTCTAATGGTTGGATACCCTTGGTCCAAAGAGGGTAACCCCGTCTAAAGCAGTACAGGTAGGGACCTGCATGCAGGCTTAATGTGGTGCTTTCATGGTTGAAGGGGCCACCTTTTGAGACTTTTTTTTATTCTTTTTCTATGCAATAGTTTTCTTTGAAAGTAGCTTTTCTGGACATAATTTCACATCAGAGTCCTTGAGTTTTAGGCTCTAACTGTGGAAGAACCTTTTATTCAAGTATACGGTGATAGATTGATCCCAGTTTTCCTCCCAACGCGGTTTCCCCCTTTCATGTGAACCACAGCACAGTTGCCAAGCTCTTTTCCACGCCCAGAATCAGTGGTGAAGAGCACACATTAGGCATTCATGTTTTACGTTAACCGAACAAAGCCTGTTTGTAAGGCTAATTAACTTAATCGCTTTTGCTAAGCCTCTCTTGGGACATCCGGTTTCAAAGTATAGTTTACTAAGGTAGATTAACAATTCTATACATGTCTGCTATGTGAAGGCAAAGCAACCCCTATATGTAATGCTGAAGGCACAGTCCTCCAGAAATAAAGGGGCTTCAGTTGCTTCCTATGGTAACATACCATCCTCAATTAGCACACCTTTGCAAAGCAGCTAGTTGATCAGCATCACATAATAATGGTGCGGATATTAAAGCCCACCAGGAGGTTCAAGTTGGTCCAATGGTGCTTGGAACATTGTTTCACAAATCTACTTCATTCAGTCACCAGGTGCTGTTTATGGAGAATGCGATGCTTTATGCTCTGTGCAGAGCATGTGATCTACAGCAGCATATGCTAAAATGTTGCTTATCCTCTAACCATTGGTTTGTAGCTTGTAGTGTTGGAGATTCACATGCAGCCCCCCTGGAAGTGAGCCACTTAAACACCCTCACCATCAGTTTCACTTAATACATTCACCTGTTTTTAGGGGGGCAGGGGTGGGGAACACAGTCTAAGGTGGAGTCTGTCTTGGTGCATTGTGGGGTTCATGAAAAGTGACGACCTCTCATACGAAGACGACTTCAAACAAGTTCAGGCCTCTAAAAATAATATAAATGTTACTTGACAAACTGCAATGTACTTGAATTGTAAACTGGCCTCAAATTGTATGATCCTAGGCAAATATTTTATTTATTAGTCTCCTTTTTCTTTATTATCACATAGAAGAGCACCTCCAAATATGCAAATTCAGCATTTCTGCTATACAAAAAACATTTTTTCATTTAATAGAAAACTCTTGCTCCATGTATAAGAAGGAGCCCACATATAGGGTACACATGGTCCCTAACTTGCCTCTTATTTCATTTATAGCATTCTTATCCGAGCGGGGGCAGGAATTTTATTTATTTTATAGTTTTTATAGAGCGCGAACCAGACCTGTGAGGGTATCGGAGCGCTTCACAGGATTGAGGGGGAGGAATACAAGGCGTAAGGATGGGAGGGATCAAATTGGGAGAGAGAGGGATACATTATAGGGGAAGCCAGTTCAGAGCTTTGAGGTGGGGAGAGATGTGGCCAAAGTCCAAGCTACATGTGGGATAAAAATGAAAGCAGGTAGATAAAATATACAAGGAGGTTACATTATATAGGAGGTGCACGCTGTCTGAGGTCCAAGCTGTTGCAGTCAGCGCTCTAGCGTTTAACGCTAGAGCGCGTAAGTTACGTGCGTTGTGCGTACGCCACGACGGTGGCGTACGCGGTTATAAAATAAAGGGGGCGCGCCTTCTACGGCAGTCGCGCCAACAGCAATCCCGTGTGTGGTCTCTAATCATTACCGCGCCGGCGATCTGTGTAATTGGTCAGCACAGCGCGCGGCACAACAATGGCGACGATGGCTGTCTGAACCACCGCGTATCCAGCTCTGCAGCTGCATGTCGGTCCGCTCGCGTCAGTCCTGCGACCAGAGACCTGACGGCCCTCCGGCCTGTATCCCGTCCACTTCGTCGCTGCCTGACGCTGGTGCCACCACACGCCTCCCTACTCGACGGTGAGCCCATGTGTACACCAATCACGTCACCCAGCAGCAGCGGATGAAAATACCCGTTTGGTCTGCAGATCTCCTGCCTCACATCGCCGCCCTCAAGTTTGGCCCTTGATGTTTCGACTCCTGCTCTAAATTCTGCCACCCCTGTGTGGGCCCCCACGTGCTCCCCTGAGCTGTTCCCTGCAATATACCTTCCCGACTCTGCACCAGCCGCCTAGCGCCGCATCACCTTCCTAGGGTCATGGGTGACGACGCCCGTCCTGCACCAGCCGTCCCTTTTCACCCGCCAACTGGCGTCATGCCGCCGTTCAGCGAAACGGCTGACCCCGCCACAGCCGCCCCACGCTGGCAGACATGGATTGGCCGGCTCAACAATTACTTTACGGGGTCCAGAGAGGCTGATGGCACTGTGAAACGGTCGCTATTACTTCACTATGCAGGTGAGGAAGTTTACACGCTCTTCAAGCACCTCCCTAACACGGGGAATGCGGCCAACTACGACGCGGCTGTCGCAGCACTCAACGCACATTTTGACCCCCAAATGAATCCCGATTTTGAACACTTTAAACTGCGACAAGCAAGGCAGACGGAGGGGGAGTCGGTGGATGCTTTTCACGCCCGACTGAGGGTGCTAGCTGACACGCACCTCGCAGGGGACAGAGCAAAAGAGGAGATCAGAGCGCAACTGATATGCGACATCCGAAGTAAGAAACTGCGGAGCCTCATCCTCCGCCAACCGAACATCCCGTTGGCCGATATCCTGGTGCTCGCACGATCCCATGATCTATCCGACGCCCGCGCAGAAGAAATGGAGCAAGCAATCACGCGGAGCACGGGATCAGGTGTGCCCGTTAAGGTGGAACGAGCCGACGCAGTGAAGACGGACGAGAGGGCACACCGACAGACAGCTAGGAGATCGTCTCCAGCCCAGTGTGGGTACTGCGGATACGAGGAACATCCAGGGAAAACCTGCCCGGCGTGCACAAACTGCGGCACCCCAAACCACTTCGCCTCTGTCTGCAGGATGCGCTCCACGAGGACAGACCACAGAGGGAAGAGGCCGGCAAGAAACATGGTGAGGCAACTGTCTCAGCTGTCCCTGTCATCCCGCGGGATGCAGGCCAACGCAAGCCTTGCGTGAAGACGACTCCGACTCTGATGATGAAGGGGAGACATACCTAGTCTCATTTACCAAAGCCCTCAAAAGCACAAGAAGACCACAACCCCGGTGTGACATCATGGTCGCAGGGTCAAGAGTGGACGCCGTGATCGACACTGGCGCATCAGTCACCGTCATGGGAGTGCAGCAGTACAACCGCCTCAGGCCGAAACCCGAACTCAAGACGTCGAAGGCCTGAATTTACGTCTACGGGAGTGAAGTGCCCTTACCTCTCGTGGGAAAGATGAAGGTACCAGTGAGCACGGGAGAAGCAGAAGTAACAATCGACATACACATCATCAATCAAGAAGTAGACACGCTCCTAAGCCGCCACGCTGCCGAGGACCTAGGGCTACTGGCGTTTCTCCGGAAAGTACAAGACACCCAAACGGCCAACCTACTGGACCAGTTCCCGGAGCTGTTCACCGGTCTGGGGAACATCAAGTGCCCACCAGTCAAGCTCCACATTGATCGCGCTGTTGCGCCCACGGCGCTCAAACACAGACGAATTCCTTTCCACCTACGCCCACTGGTGGAAGAAGAACTTAAGAAATTAGAAGAACAATGGGTCATAGAAACGGTCACCGGGCCTACCCCCTGGGTGTCCCCCATGGTAATCGCCGAGAAGCCCCGTCAACCAGGCAAAATCCGGGTGTGCATTGACATGAGGCTGCCCAACAAAGCCATCAAGAGGGAAAGGCACATCACGCCTACCATGGACGACATAATTGACGATCTCAACTGAGCCCGGTGGTTTTCAAAGTTGGACTTAAACGCTGGCTATCACCAGTTGACACTAGCCAAGGAGAGTAGGTACATCACAACTTTCAGCACACATCTAGGGTTACGAAGATATTGACGGCTCAACTTTGGGATCTCGTCTGCGGCAGAGATCTTCCAGAACACCATTCGTGACATCTTACAAGGCCTGCCCGGAGTCATGAATGTAAGTGATGATATACTGATCCACTCCACAACAGTAGACGAGCACTACCGGCGAGTCCGAGCCACGCTGACACGACTCAGAGTATGGAGTCACACTCCACAAGGACAAATGCCAGCTCTTCCAGCAACGTATTGAGTTCTTTCGCCACACGTTCACTAACAACGGCATCCAAGTAGACCCGAGGAAGTCCAAGTCCATCAAGAACGCTCCCGCACCGGCCTCCGCCTCAGAGGTTCGCAGCTTTTTGGGAATGGCTACGTACTGCGGGCGGTTCATCCCGAACCTGGCAACGATTGCCGAACCGCTCAGACACCTCACAAAGAACGACGTCCCGTGGCAGTGGGGACCGCGTGAAGACCAAGCGTTTCAAGCCATCAAAACTGCGCTCCTCGACCAGACCACACTGGTCTATTTCGACCCAGCCAGGAAAACCGAGCTGCTAGTCGATGCCAGCCCGGTGGGGCTCGGAGCAGTGCTCACCCAGGAACAAGAGCCGGGGCAATGGGTGACGCTGGCGTACGCGAGCAAAGCGCTCACGGCAACTGAGCAGAGGTATTCCCAGATCGAGAGGGAAGCACTGGCCATAAGGTGGGGCTGTCGACACTTCCACCTGTACGTCTGTGGGCACCCATTCACAGTCGTGACGGACCACCAGCCGCTAGTGCCCCTCTTCAAGGGGACAGCACCGCACCCACCTCCGCGAATAGAGCGATGGGCCATCGGACTGCAACAATATCATATGGACATCACCTATCGACCGGGTGCTAAGAACCCGGCCGACTTCCTGTCTAGGCACCCAGACAAAGAAGAGCACAGCCCTACGGGAAAGGAAGAGGAAGACGATGCCGAAGCGCACCTCGACCTCCTGGCCGCTTTGACCTGCCCCCAAGTGCTGACGCTCCATGGAATCATGCAGGCAGCTGAAAAAGACACTGTAATAGCAAGGACCCGTGAGGCTCTCCAACAAGGGTCGTGGACAAATTTCATACAATCAGCCAACACGTGGACGGAGGACGAAAGGAAAGACCTGCAACAAATCTGGCGGGTACGGAACGAGATCAGTGCGACTAGAGAAGGAATCGTCTTGAGCGGGGCCAGGATCGTCATACCAACAGCATTACGCCGCCAAGCCACGATCCTCGCCCACAAGGGGTATCAGGGAACCGAGAAAATGAAGGCCCGGATGAGAGAGAAAGTATGGTTCCCAGGAATGGACAACTTCGTAGAAGACATAGTGAGGAACTGCCCAGCGTGTCAGATGACGAGTGGACCCGAACCTCCAGCCCCCATCGTGACTGAAGAGCCAGGGAGACATCCCTGGGACAAAGTCAGTGTAGACTTTGGGAGTCTCCCAGACGGAGAGTGACATTAGTAGTTCTCGACAGCTTCTCCAAATATCCTCTGGTAGAAGCACTACCATCCACGGCGTTCACGTTCGTAGAGCCAGCGCTAGAGAAAATGTTCAGTATATTTGGGCGTCCCTCAGAGCTGAAAAGTGACAACGGACCTCCGTTCCAAGGCCATGAGTTTCGAGAGTTCCTCGCACGTCAAGGCATACGGCACCGGCGGATCACCCCTCAATGGCCCCAAGCCAATGGCGAGGTTGAACACTTTATGCGAACACTAAATAAAGTTCTACGAATAGCTAGCGCTGAACACCAGGACCCGGAGCGAGAGATCCAACGATTCCTAGGAGAATATCGGAGCACACCCCACTGCTCCACCAAACAATCACCTTGGGCCCTCATGCTCAACGGGACTCGCCGGGACGGCCTCCCCACGGCCCCAGGGTGGGCCCCTCCACCATTCCAGGAAGAACAGGATCTTCGACGGAGGACACATCGAAATCAGCAAGTGAGCCGGTCGTGGGGTAGTCGGAACCGCGCCCTTGGGCCAGGAGACAATGTCCTCATAAGAAATCGAAGACCCGGCGGAAAGTTCAAACCCCGGTACGAGCCAGGGAGCTGGGTAGTGGAACGAATGCGTGGGACAATGGTCACAGCAAGGCGCGGGCGGAGTCTGCCACGCGCAACATTTCGTGGTTCAAGCGAATCCCCGAAGCCACTGAACACCACCGTGGCACCGAAGGTGATGACGAGGAAGACACTCTGGTCCCAGTAACTGAACCCCAGTCACCACAGGTCAGGCACGAGTCAGTACCAGGGCCAGAACACCCAGGCCCCGGGGTCCACGAGGCTGATGGTCATCGCCCAGCAGACTCCAACACCCGGGCGACCACCAGGTACGGACTAAGGGGAAACCCTCCACCGAGTAGCCGCCTCAGAGACTTTGCGTGCCAAGTAAGTAAGTGAGTGGCTGTTGATGTCCTGAGCGGAGATTCGTCATCCAAGTTGGAGAGGGATGTTGCAGTCGGCGCTCTAGCGTTTAACGCTAGAGCGCGTAAGTTATGTGTGTTGTGCGTACGCCACGACGGTGGCGTACGCGGTTCTAAAATAAAGGGGATGCGCCTTCTACGGCAGTCGCGCCGACAGCAATCCCGTGTGTGGTCTCTAATCATTACCGCGCCGGCGATCTGTGTAATTGGTCAGCACAGCGCGCGGCACAACACAAGCAACATGTGGGATAAAAATTAAAGCAAATAAAAATTAAGGCAGGTAGGTATAATATACACGCTGTCTCAGCTCTTGGGGGGAGGGGATGGGATGGGAGAGGGGATGGGATGGGATGGGATGCCCCGGAGTGCAGAAAAATGAATCATCCGTGGAGGCCGTGGACAATGCCGAGGTGGAGGGTGGAACATGAAGATGAGGTGATTGTAAAGTATTCATTAGATAAGAGATTTTTCCATTAAGAAAGTTTTGGTCTCCTTCTTAAAGTGTGCCAAGGACGGAAGTCTTCTGATGGAGGGTGGGAGAGAGTTCCAGAGAAGGCCTGTTGTCGGTTTTTTTCTGACGGAAGCGTGCTGGTTGCAGCAGCAGGTCTTTGGCAGATCTGGAGTTTCTGGCTCCTCCGGATATCACGAGTTTTTGGGCGAGAAATGTAGGGGAATTAGAGTACAGAGCTTTGTGAGTAATGCAGGCCAGTTTAAATTGTATTCTGGCCTCTAGGGGAAGCCAGTTCAGAGCTTTGAGGTGGGGAGAGATGTGGTCAAATATTTTTGAGCCCGATGGGAGTCTGGCGGCGGTGTTGAGGCAGGCTTTCAATAGGGCCAGAGAGTTCTTGGGTAGCCCTGCAAGATTTGAGCATCCATATTCAAGTCTGGAAATGACAAAGGCCTGAGTTGCTGTTTTAAGGTTGGACGCATCGAGGAAGGGTTTTAGGTTTCTTAGATAGCTCAGGTGGAATCTAGCTGTTTTGGCCATCGAGTTAATATGGCCATGCATATTCAGGCTGCCGTCAAGGGTTATTCCAAAGGATTTCGCCGAGTCAACAATGGTAGGAGGGCAGTTTAGTGCAGTGATTGTCTTGATCCACTCCTGGATGTCTGGATTGGGTTTGGGTGGGGAGATCAGAAGAAATTCAGTTTTATTTGCGTTGAGTTTAAGCTGGTTAGCGGTGAGTTAATGGACTGTCAGCTTCAGGGCCTCGTTTAGGAAGAGAATGTCCTCGGGGGAAGAGATTTGTATGTAGGCCTGTGTATCGGCGACGTACATAAAGTAGGAGATGTTGGCGGCACGAAGCACCTCGGTGAGAGGTTCGAGGTTAAGGTTGAAGAGGGTGGGGTAGAGGGTTGATCCTTGGGGTACTCCAACAGAAACCAGAGAGGGGGCGGATAGATCATCGTTGATGAGGACTCTCTGTAAACTGTTTTGGAGGAAGGATCTAAACCATTCAAGGACGGTGCCATCCAATCCCATCCTGAGTTTGAGGCTTTCTAGGAGAATTTTGTGGTTAACTGTATCAAAGGCGGAGGAAAGGTCTAGAAGGATTAGGAGACAGGTTTTGCCTAGGTCTAGGGCTTGGAGGGCGTCATCCACAGGAGCGTGGTTTCCGTGCTGTGACCAGGTCTGAAACCTGATTGGAAGTCATCTAGCAGGTGAAAGTTGTTGATGTGTAGGCTTAGCTGCTGTTGCACACATTTTTCCAGAACTTTGGCAAGGAGTGGGATGTTGGATATGGGTCTATAGTTCTCAGCGGAGGCAGGGTCCAGCGTGATTTTTTTTTTTTTTTAGGATGGGGACAACTTGGCCAGCCTTGAGCGAATCAGGAATTGAGCCCTGTAGGAGGGAGGCGTTGATTTATTGTGGTCCAGGAAGTGATGATAGCCTGAGAGGCGGCAGCTAGGCAGTTAGAGGGGAGAGGATCATTAAAGTGATTATTCGGTTTAAGAGGCAAGAATTCTCGAGACAGAGTGATCGTCATAGATTTTAAAGTTGGACCAGTGTGCTAGGTTTTTGGGTGAGGTTTGGGAGGACAACGCGGAGAGAAGAGGTGGAGCTGGCTGATTTTGGTGGTGGGTTGCGTCCAGGATCCAGAATAGATTTGTGGATGCTCAGTGTTAACTCTGAGGATCTACGGTGGAGAATATCAATGTCTCTAAGAGAGGTATGTTCTGGTAGGCCTGGGGCTAGTTGTTGGGGAGCGGTTCTGATGGTATGTGCAGGTAGCCTAGAGGTGGGTTAAGGCGGGCTAAGGGCTGGTAGCAGGCGAGCTATTGGGATGGAGTGAGGGGGGGTAGGTCGGTCCGTGTCCTTATGGGAGGGGCTAGCTCGACCAGAGTTCTGGGCCATATTAGGCGTTTCCATACCAGTGTTGTGAATCCTAGCGGGGGTTACAGTAGGCCGGTAGCAGGAGGCAAGTAAGGGTTTAGGGACGCTTCTGGTGGTATGTGCTGGAAGCGTGATGGTGGGGCTGGGTTTGCATGTGAGGTGGGACCTAGGGGGAGTTTCGGAGTTCGACGGAGTGGGGATCCCTAGGAGGTCTAGGTTTGGTGGTAAGGGCGCGCAGTGGATGGCATGCGTGGGTGACGGGGCCGGGTCGCCCAATGACGAGGTCACTGGCAGGAGTGGTTGATGAGAGGCAAGGTATACTTGGCGGAGTGGGCGCGAGGTGGAGCGGCGGGAGCGTGGACTGAGATGGGTTATGAACATGTTTTTTTAAGGAGGGTGAAGTCCGCAAATTTGAGGTTTTTGGGAGGCCCTTGCATCAGGATAGTGCCGCTATTGTATAAGGTGATGGTAAGGTCTGCACGCAGAGTTGCAGAAGGAGTGATTGTGAGTTTTTTTTCTGTGAGGGATGTAAATTGTATCTTGTACTTTGAGGAAGCTCGAAGGCATTGCGCCAGCAAGACGTTTTCCTGGAATGGAAGATGAGGTCGTTGATGACAGTGCCCTGGTTTACGCAGAGCCGATGGTCAGATATCAGTGTCTCAGGATGACTTTTCAGGATGGAGTGTTTAAGGGTTTTGGAGGCCGATTTGGAGAGTTTTGGAGGGTAGATAACAGTGTAATATTTGGCTCCAGTGGCGGTCAAGCAGGGCTCAGCCATGCTGGGGAGAGTGATGAGGCTGCAGCCCCAGTGGTCAGTTTGCGTGGCGCGATGAATCCGCAGGTCTGCCTTACAATCAAGGTTTGCTTATGGAAAGTGCTTCCGCGACAAGATGGCCTGCCTTAGATGAGTAGCGAAAAGCAAAGTGCAAAGGGCAGGTGAAGTCAGTCCGCTTTCACTAGCTAGGAATATTTCTCGGTTTAGTTTAAACTCTCTTTAAATAAATATATTTCTAAATCATGCCATAGTGTACCAACATTTACAGACGGCACATTTTCCATAGAAATTGCTGCTAACTTTTCCCACTACCATGCAGTTTCACTGATAAAACTATATAGCATACAAACAATGTTTGGAAATTGGGTTTCAGCTAAAATATTGATCATTTGCATATCACCACATAGTTTTCTAATTAGTTTTTATCCTGTAAAAAATCTTTTTTCCACCGCACAGAAATACAAAAATGTGCCTTCATATCTACTCAGATATATTTTTCAGTGTTTGTGCAGTTCACTTATTAGTTGCATTAAGTGGTATGTTGAAAAAAATCCTGACATCTTACAGCCTTTCATTTCACTTACTTTGCACAGCACGATTGTCACACAGTTCACTTTACAAACTCCTCTAACTTCAGTCAGAGGAAGCAAAGTAAATGGAGGATGACAAACCGACTTTTGACCTTTGTCTCTTAATGCAGAGCAAATGTGACCAGATAAAAACAAGATTTAAAGGCATCGTTATTGCTCATTCACTCTGTGAGTGAACAGAACAGATAGTTTGTCAGCTCGCCAGACGAGTAGGCCCTATGCCCTGATGAAATCTGACTCGCCATAGAGTGGGCGAGTAGATTTCTCGAGGCTTAACATTCTTCTCCATGGAGAAAAAGAAAAAAATAGCAAGTGAATTTGCAGCCATTCAAGTGTTTTGCGCATGAGCAAGCATGCATGTATATGTTGCAAAAAGAAATTCATATAAATTTGCTTCAAGATCAATTTTCAGATCTGCTTCTGTAAACCCGTGTGAATTCCTGAAAGTACGAGATCTGCCACATAGCAAGGTTCGATACCTGTGGGTGAACGTTTGACCTTCTTTAACAATGGGCCTCTAATTTATTTTCATGTTGCTGTAATGGTTTTCATCTTTTATTGTTAAGTGCATCAAATACACCTTCTTAATTGATGCTTCCGGAATGGTATTTAAAGTTTTTCGACCATTTATAAAACATTTATTTTCTCAAGTTGTACTTTTTTTTAATATACATTTTATTTTGAAGGAAATCACAAGTCTTTCTTTAATGCTTGTATATGAATATAATTATGTGGCTTTATGGAAGCACTACAGCCTCAGATTGTTGACTTTTGCAAATGTGTACACTTGTACCGCACACTGCGATGTACCCCGAGTTAACAGCTCACTGCATTTTCTTGGAGTGCTTCCCCGAATAGTAAAGGATTTGCATTAATGAATGGTATACATTTTTGAAAACTTATAGCTCTGGATACAAATCTTGCTTTAGCTACAGATAATCCTCTTTCCCATAACCATACTTTCATCCTATAATATAGCAGGCAAACTGTTCATGCAGCTGGCCTACTTTGGACCAAATAAATAGAAAATGTGTTCTCGACCCCAAACAATATGCCCTGTCCGTCAAGCCTTCACATCCCTTCTGCATCAAACTATTTAATGCTTTACCTTGGCCACTGTTTGCTTGGTCTGGAACTTCTATACTCTAGCACAAAATCTGCTTTATGTAACCCTAAATACATAATCTGCCTCCTCCAGCGTGCTATTCACTCCTTAGTGGTCATAGCTTCCTTATTGCTAGCTGTTCATCGGTTTACTGACTGTACTTATTTGTAGTAAATGTTTTCGCACCAGTTTTCCAGGACATAGGTAACTCTGGCAATAACTGCTATGTGGGCTGCACAGTTACCAAGTTTTTTCATAATCCCCAGCAGCTAGGTGTTGCTGCTGGTTAACATAATGTCCCAGTATCTTTTTGTTTTACCTCTCAATGGGTCGTTGCAGCACAACGAGAGCACACAGTTTGTGTTTACTCTTGAAGGTTGATGTAAGTTTAGAATTGTGACATCTAATGTATAAACACAATAAATGGTGCTGTACCTTACACAGAAAGGTTCAGTATTTTAGGTAAGTACTAGAGCTCACAGATTCCTCCCAGAACACAGGTGTTTTGGCTTCTGTTCATTCTTCAGTTGTCCTAATATGTTCTAAAGAACACGTGCATGTTCACAGTAACCTGTCTTAAGTAGTGCATATCTCACTAGTGCAAAAGTGGTTACGTTTGCAGTTTTCTTCTGTGATGGGCATGTGCAAGCCTAGAACTAGGTCATCGCTTGTTGCCAATGGCGACAACAATGTAGTGAGATTGAGGCCTTTTAACTCTTTGATGGACTCCAGCGGTGAAAAAATTAATTTGCTGGTGTCAGTATTTAGGACAAGCATTCAAGACCTCTTGTATATACTTTAGTATATTCTTTAGTATATATACTTTAATATATACTTATGTATTTTGTGGGCTCTGGAGATGAGCCATAGGACTGGTCTGCTTCTGCTTAGGGACTTTTTTTCTGTTCATCTGCCTCTATGTAACAGTCTTGATAGAAAACAGCCAGCAGAGGTCAGAAAAATACTAGAATTGCTTTCTGCTGAGGGACTAAATATTTAAAAAAATTTCTGGCAACCGCCTCTATTTAACTTTCTGTATTTGCAGTGATATGACCACCGAAGGCCCTGCTTTTCTATTAAAAGTAGAACTTTGGACTATACCATTTCCTGCTGAAAGGCAATATTTCTCTCCATGTGTTCCCATACCTGGCGTGTCACGCACTTTGGTGCTTACTCTCCCTCTATGTTAAAAGAACAGTAAATGTTTCAGCACTTAGGCTAATGTGCTGCATAGCTAAATACATATAAGGTCCCAAAGTCGAGACCTATTGCATTGCAAATGCTTGTTAACTTTACAAATGCTGCAGGCCTGGAGCCTTTCAGAGCCATTTGTTACTGTTTTGCTCCTGACCTCTTAAGTGTGTTTGTTTTTCATTTGCTGATAATGAATCAAATCACTCCATGAATCACAGTTTGGAAGTGCCATTTTCTGTAATGTACCTTTGTGAATATTTTTAAGTACTTATGGTGTTTACTTCAGCTGTACACCTTGCTTGTATTTTATAGATGTGTAGCTTTCCCTAATCTTTCTCTAAGAGTCCAGTATGAAAGGGAAGAAATAGGGCACATGTCTGCTTAGCTTCTGTCGAGTTACAAATTCGGGCTTATTAGCAAACCACATTTTAGTGCCGAGATGTTGGAGCCCATCTTTTACCACGAAGGTGAGGGTCAAAACTGTAAGTCCCAGAAGGCAGTGTGCTGCTGGCTAAAATTTCTGGAGGTGTCACAAATCGCATGTTAGCTGGGCAAAATTGAGCAGTTCCTCACGTTAAAGTTTACACTATCGGGCTGTCGGGAAGAAGGAATCATGTGCCAGAACCCCTTGTAACATGCAAATAGGGGTAGGTAAGGGCCAATCATGTCCCAGTTTTGCTTCTGACAAGCTTGTAAGGCTATTTCAGATTGCAATGGTGTTGCTGAGGACAGCCAATCGTATTTTCAGAATTATCTGCCAGGTCTGCCAGGCAGGGGGAACAATCCTTGCATACTCATTACCTAAAACTCTCCGCCCAAATAGTACGAAATCGCATGATGAAAAATAAGAACTTTAACTTCACTGCTGTATTTGTACAAGGCACCTTCACCCACAGGTGTCTCTTGGTGTCTTCGATAGATCACTGGTAAACTAACTCACTAGTACTCCTTTTATTTTCCTTGGGTTGAAGGGCTGAGTTTATCATTGGCACATAAATCTGTGACCATGGAGGGGTGAACCACAGTTCCTTCACTTGATGCATTAGTCCTGTGAGTCACCAGCTGTAATATTGGGGAAAACTGTGCATAATTTGCACATATTGTACTACTGCTAAAAAGAGGAAAAATTTGAGACGAAACGTGAGTAGTTGTTCCTTTACACAGGACTTTTCTTTGCAGCCAATGAGCACTACCAACGCTGAAACTCCCCGGCTGGGGTGTGCAGGGGCGGGAGAGACTGAGTACTTGGTATACAACTTTACAGATACTGCCTGTTTCTGGGATCACGTCTTCTGCAACGGATGTCATTTATACTGATCCACCATTGGCAAATCCTTCTGAGTTGGATCATTCAGATCCTACTGCTGAGTCACAGCCTCCTGTTTTCCAGCGGAGTACCTCCGGGTACTATATGGATCAAGAGGCCTTTTCTTCAGACAGTTCTTCTGTTTTGCATTCTCCTCAAGCACAGAGTTTTGTCTTAATTTAATGGTTGAAACACTCCTATCTAGTCCCTACGTGGATATGTCTGGACCATACTCTCCTTGTGTTTTTTGTTCCTATGGATTGAATTTGCGATTTTATTTTATTTTTTTAATTTTTTTTTATTTCTATTAAAAAACGGCCATTACCTCTTGGAATGAGTCAACTGAGTGTTGGCCCCTCGTTCTTTATCACATAAACTGAAAAGAGACTTGTCCCTCGTCAATATTTCAGCCGTTAGTGACTGATGGAATTGTTTGGGATAATAAGGTTCCTTTCAACCTATTCAGCCCTGCGGATTTCCTGCAGATACCATTTGTGTTCAAAGTTTCGATGAGTAATGTGACAGTTCCAGGGTTACATTGTGATGATCGGGATGTTGACACTGTAAATTCCATGCTTTCTAAACCAGAGTATTATCTTGTTTTTGAATCCGAGAATCTCAATTCTGCTAATTATTTCGATATGTTCTGTTTTCATTATGGACATCATTTTCTGCACAGAGCCAGTGGACTGCATTTTAATTCTACACAATGTGACAATTGTCTTTTACAACTTCCTTGTGGTGGAGTTGGCCAAGTTTGCATTTTTTATAGGTTTATGACACTTCAGACCCCACCTCATATTTCAAATTAGTTCCAACCCCACCATAAAATATATTCTTACTCCGACTAAGCTCAGCTATACAGTTTTGTTTGTAAGCCAGTTAGCCTTCAAAAGTTATGATTACTTGAAAGACAACTTCGATTTGAAATCTGTTTAGGGTGCAAAGTCCTGGAAGGTTCAGGGCACAGAAACCTTATTTCGAGTCGGTTTAATTTCCACATAAATTTTCTTGGAAGAAACTATCCAACAGACTACCTGTATGAGATTGGTAGAAAGTAAAGAAATGAATTCCCCGCCCATTCCCTCTGTTTGGCAGAGTTTGACAAACTACACTGAAGACAAGTTAACTAGCATGGTGCAGAATGGCACATTTCTTCCCTTTCGAGTCCTTCAGGTGGTTTCTGTGGCCAGTAGACACAAATGATTGTCATGCTAGTTTTCTTAATTCCACACTTAGGTTTAAATCAAGTAGACCTGATCTTGCTACTCGCAGGCAGCACACTCTGGTATTATTACCACCTATTCAGTAGGCAGCACACTCTGGTATTATTACCACCTATTCAGTAGGAAAGTTATGTCAACAAAGGTGGGAACATTCCATAGTCTGCTTTGAAACGACAGCTTTCTCTCCTGTCAGGTGTTCTTTTAGGTCCCAAATCTACACATTCTAAAGGATTTATTTATGCTACCTATAATGAAATTTGGAAACTATCCCAAATGTAAGCTGCTGCACGTTTAAGACATTGGCCAAGATAATTTAGATAAAGTGCTTGCTTTTGTTGATATTAATACATTGGCCTCTCATATCTACAATTTGAATAAATAGAATTGTCATCCGTTATTGATATTGTGCAGCGTGACATGTCAATGTTGTACCATGGACAAAGTCCGCTTGGATCTATTATACAGTTCAGCTGGATACTTCAACCGCTCAAAATGGGCGCGTTCCATGGCATTACTTGAATTGCAGGGATATTTTTCTGCCTTTTAATTTAACACGTAAACAACTACTGATGGCCATGAAAGATGCAACCTACACAATGCTGCATTTAGAAAAATTAGAACCACTCCTATTCACCATAGCTGAAACTCATTCGGCGGTGTGGTTAATACACGGTGTAATTTCACTGCCTTTCTTGACATTTCAGTTCACAGCTTGCATGAAAAATTTCTCTGTTGGTAGATATAAACCCCTTGGAAGCAGCTTCATTCATGAATTATTGTACCTTCCCTTTACTTATTGTTGTGAAAATGTCAATAAGGAAGCTTTTATTACTGGAGAAGAATGTGACTGTCGGACATTCACTTGTTTGTAAACACATTAAAATCTATGGCACATGTAATACTTCAGCGCCTAATTTAGCTTGTTATTTAAAAGACATTCCGGTTCCTGCAATTCTCCCTTTCATTACGGTACTGTCTAATGGAAGTTATCTAAAGCTCAGCGATCAAGACTGTTGCGGAATGCGGGCTGGAGTCCTGTATATTTTGTTTCCCAGTTAGTCGCTTGTTGCAACAACGTCTTGTTTCCCCCTCCGCATGGGATTGCAGATAGCCCATTATAGCCTTTCATTCCAACTTTAAAGACCGATTTCAACAAGCTAAGCGGATTCAAAGCATTTTGTTCCATGAAGAAGTATCCCTTACATCTGCTCGCGAGACTTTTGAATTGCAACTGACTAGAACGTCTAGTGAAATGTAGTCATTGTTAAATACAAACCTTCCCCTGCATTTCGGATAATTTGTGCATTCAATCTTTAATGCCTCTATTATGGCCAGCCTTGCCCCCTTTTTTAAGTTTGTAGGCTCCGGACTCGTTAGTTCTTTTTAATATCTTTGGAGTAATCTACTCCATTTTTTCTAGTGTATTTGGAGAATTCCAATTGCTTTTATTCCTCATTTGCGGCATTCTCATCCTGTTCCTGCTTCTCCGCAATGGAGCTCCTTCAACGGACGCTCTGGAGCTGGCACCCCTCCAACACTACTTTGGAATTTGGAATGTTTCTACTGCAGGATCTGGATCTTAATTGGTCTAACATTTCGACCTGCCTGGTTTACCTACGTGCAACCCGTGTTCACTGTATCTGGTGCCCTTCAGATGGGCACTGAACATTTGCCTGGTTTCGCAGATGCCCACTACCTTGGACATTGGATTGCTAATGAGTCCATTAGGGACCCGTTTAAAGAACTGTCCTTTGCGTTTGCTACTTCTTAACAGTGCAAGGTTTTAGCCACTAGCCAGTGAGGAAACTTTCATCGGCACACGTACTGCAGGATACAGGGTTTGCTGACACAGGCGCAGTTTGCCCGCTAACTGTCTCAGCATCAGCAGAGACCGGCAGCTGACCAATTATCATACGTGGCTTCAGACTCTTGTATGGAGTCTTTAGCCTTTGAAATGGTGAGTGACCTAATGGATTCCTCAGAAGCGCCATGATTTGATTATTTTTTCAAATTGATGTTTTTCTCTGTTGGTTTTCAGTCTGCGTCAATTCTAAAGCTATGCTTTGAGTCGAATTACTCTACTTTTTGCAGTGCAGACAGTCTGTTGCACTGCAGAGGCTGTGTAGTTGAAGATGGGTATTTGTAGTCTAAACACCAGAAAGGCAAAAGGGCGTTAAGCAAGGGAGTATAGTGGATATATCTCAGAAGATGGTTGTCTGTGTGCAAGAGGACCTTGATGCAGTGTTCGGTTCTCAGCAACAGTGTGACTGGGCAGATCAGCACTGGAGTGAGCAAGCCAGATTGTTTGTTCCAACCTCAAGGTTCGCTCCTCAACAGCAGTTTTCTAGCACCTGGAGACCATCTGAAACCGTATGCCCACCACTGCAACTAGGACCACAATCCAAATTATGCTTTGTGTTCTTGAACCTTTCCATTTCACATCTGGGTTGGTAGCACAGATGTGCTGCTTCTATGCAGAGGAAATGTATAAGAAACTTGTAAAGTCTTGCTTGGAAGTTTAATCTTTTTATTAAAAAAGGACCAGAAGCGGAGGGCGATCCTTTGCTTATCTGGCACCCAGGCTTTGGAATTTCCTCCCGATCGGCCTAAGAGCTGATAATTTGCTCAGCTTCAGGAAGCAATTAAAAACCTACCTGTTTTCATGAATAAGTATATTGTCCCTCAGGTCTCTTATTAGCGCTGGGAAGTCTGTGCTTGGGTAGCCATGTGCTCTACAAGATCTTGTAAATAAATAAATTGTCTGTATTGGTGAAGAGAGGTACCCTGAAGTAAATAGTGATCTGATATGGTGCCACAGGCCTATTTATAGTAACCGGTCACTAAAATCTTGTGTCCTACATGAAAGTTTAGAGGAAGCCAAAAAATGCTGATGCATCTTTCCACAGTCCAGTTCAGTGTGAAGTAGGCACGTCCACAAGGTTTAGTGTCTCCGGATGCTTGGTGGTAAATATCCCGTTATACTCGGGCTATGATAATTGGATGTATTTGACCCCCCCTTCTCCCCTCACTTCCCGCACTCAAGGCAGCACGTTAGTGGTTTGTCACTAACTAGCTATTGTTAGAAGCCGGCGATCCCGCGCGCACAGTTGTTGTCAAGTGCGCGACCCGGACCTCCCCGCTTCCACGTTAGGCCAAGAAAGTACACCGTCCGAGACAGCCCTGCTCACCCCCTTAGTAGCTTGACACAAGCAGCCAGGCTTATTTCCGAGGCACGAGTGTTCAGTATGTGCAACCACGCCCACAGCAATCCCAATGATGTCACCACAAATGGACTCCACACGTGTTTGTATAAAACAAGTATACTTTATATAGAAAGATGTACAAAATGACCACATGATACAAATCCAACATATACACAATTGGTAATATTGTTTTCGGTGGGCTGGGCGGTCCTAATCCCCAACCACCGCTTCTAACCAAGTTACGCTGACTTTTAACCGCTCTCAACAGGTTAGGTACATCGTATCACTAGAATCACACACGTTGCAAAATAAAAGGAACACTGCCCTACTTAACGATGGGTTCCTGTACAATGCCACAGTTAAACAATGCAATGCGTAGCGTCACAATCATGTACTCCGTCAACACAAGATAATGCTACTCTGATCGCTACCAGCATGCCCTGTTCAAGGGAGAAATACAGCAATGCCTCCCGCTGGAATTTACTACAGTGCGATAGGAAGACCATGCAATGCGTATAACCACCAGTATGCCCTGTGCAAGGAAGGAATAAGGCAATGCGTCACAGTGCAATTCAGTGCAGTAAATAACCAATGCAGTGCACCACGCTATGATCCTGAAAGAGAAACATAACGTTGTGCGTGGCGCACTAACCCCTGAATTCGTTAAGTACCACGTTGTCCAATAGCTCGATGGTTCGTTGGCAGCAAATATGCAAAGTGTTATACAACTGTTTTCAGAAGTTGTGCGACTGGTTGCCATCAACACGGATCAACTATGACACCCAAGTTCCACTCCGGGCCCTGGCCCCTGTACTGCCCCGTCCGGGATGAGCATGGACCAAGATCTGGTCGGAAGCAACAGGTGCACACAGCTGCCAGCAGCGAGAGGCCGAGAGAGTGTCCCTCCGAGCCCACACCCCGCCCCAGGCGATGATCCACTTTACCTGGGGGGCGCGACCCCCCCTCTCCTGCAGCAGCGGCTTTGCCTCGCTCCAGAACCTTGTCACCACGGGCAAGGTGCGCTCGGGACGGTAGTTCAGCTCCAACTCCTTCCACACAACGCTGGTGCCACCCCATGTTGCCGTTGAGGGCCCCATCACTTGGCACTTCTCTTCAGCGCTGTTAAGACTTCTTCGCTCCCCGGTGTTCACCGCTCCCCGGTACTCCTCACCAGCACCTTCGACACGCACCCCTGGCGCGTCCGAGACTCGCTCCTCCTCCGGCCTCCGATGACCAGGCGCACCTCACTATGCCTCGGCTGGCACCTTGACACGCACCGTGCGTGTGAGTCTCGCTCCATCTCCTGGTGCACGAGATCTTCAGGCACTCTCCTCTAGAGCCACAACTGCACCCCCACACGCACCCTGTGTGCAGGAGACCCACCTCGTTTCTTGGTGCACACGATGACTCAGGCGCGCTCCACTAACGCCCTGGCCGCACCACGACACGCACACTGCGTGTCTGAGTCTCACCTCTCCTCCTGGTGCACACGAGGTACCAGGCGCTCTCCACGAACGCCCTGGCTGCACCACCACACGCCGACCCGTGTGTCAGAGACTCACTCCTTCTTAGTGTCCACGATGTCCTGGCGCTCTTCTCTAGCGCCTTGACCGCACTGCGACACACACCCCCTCCGCGTCCCGAATTTCTGCCCTCTTCCACGATGCACACAATCCACAGGCGCTCCAACACCTGTAGCCGCACCAAGACATGCACCCTGCGTGTCAGTTTAGATTCGCTCCGGGTGCCCACGATCACCTTAGGCACCCCTTCGGAGGTCTCAGGCTGCCACGACATGGTCCCACTACGACACGGTCCCACCACCGCGCCACTTGAGACTTCCTGGAAACTTTTATGTTCCTGTGTTTCCGAACAGGAAGCCAGCTCACTTTGGGCCCTTGGGGTACAGGATGCAGCACACCGCAAAGTCCTACTCAGGAAGAAGGGGGGGACACGGCCCACTGCAGCGCCCCTTCAGTCTCTCCTCGGTCAAGAGCTACAAACTGCCCACAAGCTCCAGATCACGAAGCAAGGGTCAAGTGTCTCCCGCAGCCTATTCAGCAACTCTTCCTGAGGCAGAGGTTTTCTTCCAGATCGCGGACAGGTCAAAGCCGCCAGAGACTCGACCAGTCCATGGCGTCTTCAAAGCACTCCCAGCACTTCTCTGAACGATACCGAGACCGTTCTCGACGACATCAACATAACCCAAGTCTCGGGGTTACGGTTCTTCTAGTTATACCCCTCATTGTCTTTGAAGTTTCCTTGTGCTCTGGGGTCCCTGACCCCTCCCTAAATCAGTCTTGCGTATCTTCCCCATCTGTCACCATCCTCCCTTTTATACTGGGGGCCTGGATCTTCAATCACTCAGAGGGAGATGGGTCTATTGTTTTATGGCTCTAAACCAGGCCTCTTCACCTCGCAAAGCCTCTCCTTCTCCCCACACCATGTGCAGGGCAGCCTGGCGCCGTGTCCACCCCTCCCCTGGGGCACGACCTCCCTCAGCCTTTCTCGCCTCTCCCAAATCCAGGCAGGCAATTCACATTCTGCTGAGACACACAATAAGGTCTAAAGCACAAACTCTGCCATTTTCTCAAACATCGGCTTCTGGACACACAGCGACAAAACCATCTACCCAAAAAGATGCGTTATGACGCTGTGAGTTCAGACATACCAAACTTCACTGTCCCATTTCCAATTCTTGGGAAACTAGGCTAACAATACTACACCCAGCCTCCCCCATTCTGTCCTATGGGTAGGATGACCTTTCACCAGGGAAAATGAAATGGAGTATTTTCCACTGTCAGGGCCTAGCACCCACACTGGCACAGGTCCTGCCTTTTATCTACACTGCACCCTGCCTAGGGGTTACCCAGGACGTCCTACAGGGGTGCCTCATGTATATGCAAAAAGGGAAAGTAAGGCCTGACAAGTGGTAGCACTTGTCAGGACAACCTGCTAATTTAGCATAATGCGCGCATGCCCTACACTGAAGACCTATGTTCCCTCAGTGCACATCACTTAAGGATCTTGCTAGTAAGGCAAACATACCAATCGGAGACAACCAATCACCACTACAATTTATACAGGGAACATCTGTACTTGCACACTGATTAGCAGTGGCAAGTACCTACAGCATCTAACTTCACAGGAGGCAAAGGCAAAAAGTCAGGGGTAATCACGCCAAGCTATGCCAGGTGTAACAGCTATTATCTGTTACACCCAAAGGAGGAGTGCTCCAAGGTAGCACTGGATGCGGAGCAGGGAGTATATAACCCTCCATCTCATTGAGTTCAGAACCTAGCCCCTTATGGGGTCGCTCCATGTTTATTGTATGTTGGAATTGCCAGATCTCAAGGAAGCACTCCATCAGCTTGTGTGGCGAAGTGGCCTGAAAGGTGAATATTCCAGGCAAAGTACTGAATAATAATTTTAGTTTGGTACAAATTTAAAAACCTGATTGTATGCCCCAAATTGGCACTTGCTGCTCAAATCGACGTGCTAATGAAACCAAACCAGCATTGAGCAAATGACCAGAGTGCAATTGGAGACCTATCCCTCATGTTTGTTTTGCTGTATTCGCCCTGCCTTTTCATATAGCTTTGCATGAGTGAAACACCAAGCACACTGTTATCTTGGGTCATGCTCAGGAGAAGAATGGTATCTTACAACTTCTGAATCTCTGCAATGTTTGCCCAACCTATTTTGTTGGTGCACTGTTCTCTGCATGGTAGACTGGTTTGGTCGGGCTGTTGAAATGTCCTTTGGTACCGAATACTATTCTTTTCAAAAGTATGGGCCTATGGCTGCAAATTTGTAGTGGCGCTTGCACAGCTTTTGAAATGCCTATTTATCTTTTGAATTTACATGATTTATAGTACATAGGCATTCTCATGAATACGTAACAACTACCTTAATGGTGCTCTGTTACAGTTGAAGAGTAGCTGTGAAATGAAATAGATTAGCTAATAGAGAATACGGTTTAGATTGAGAAATATATTTGTGAAATTCTGTACAGCAATACTTGTATTTCTAAAAAATTTAATAAAAAGATATAAACAAGTGTAAGTTTCATGATAACCTATGGATGATACCAGTAGGGTGAGGGAATGTTGACCGCAGTTTGTATTCCAAAATCGTGGAGCTCTGGGAATATGTTGGTCATTGGCTACTAAGAAGTTCTTGTTGACACATATGACACTTCATCGTTCTTGAACATTGATAGCCCACGCCACAAGATTATTTATTAGCAATATGCTGTGTTAATGCTCTGAAGATACTAATGACCTCTATTTATTTAGATTTGGGAATGGATGATGAAGGTGATGATGATCCTGTGCCCCTTCCAAATGTTAATGCAGCTATACTTAAAAAGGTAAGATGCCTACATTTGTTTTAGTGTTCCAAAGTAGCTCCCGTTTTGTGGTAAACATTTGACCAGGGACTCACTTGCATGATTTTCTGCCTCTTTTGGGCATAGGTCTAAGGATTAGAGGGACTAATTATTGGTGAAATGGGCACTGCTGTATCACATTATGAAGTTTAAATAAACCTAAAAACACTTAGTATGCGCTCTTATGATGCGTGTTTTCATGGAGATTAGTGTCTGCATTATTGACAGATGTCAGTCAGTTGCTTATTTTTAACCTAATTTGTGGTGCTTAGTTTATCATCTCTGAAGCATGAAAGGCTGGGTGAACCTGTCACTAACTGTTGTATGATCTTGATAACTTCCGTATTTGAATTAGTCCAGCAAGCCTCCTGTTTTGTATAAATGGAATAATGATGCCAAAAAACTGTATCTAAAATATTTCATACCCTGGTTTGAAAACCAGATGATTCTAATTGCAAAGCGAAATCTTTGCATTATACGTAAACAAGGCATGGCTAAAAGCCAAACATTAATGTCATGGAGCGTGCTCTCACCTTCTCGGATGCTGTTGATAAATGCAAAACCTATTCATGAAATAGTAGTAGATTGGTATAAGGCCTTTTCCTGGAATAACCCCCTGTTGGCAGTATCCAAGGTGACTTACTTGCCATTGGTGTTGTCAAACAATCAACATTCCTTCTGAATAGCCAGTTACTCTATAGGACCTTCACTCTCCAGATGTAGTAGACTCAAAAAACATTGCACCTTCTCAGTTTGAGGTACAATCTCTATCATAGTTGTGTAGATATATTAACAACTGAGCATCATTATCTCCTCCTTTCGTTTGAGAAAGGCTAGACATTCTTTCTAATTGATTTACTTGAGTAAATCAGTTGTAGAGGTAAAAAACAAAAGAATACAATGCATCCAGAGCGATGCCTGCCTTTATGCTTCTGATGGATGCCAATAGATTTGCACCTTTTGAATTTCCATCCTGGGTCTGGGAATAGTTGCAATGGTTAATAGTAAATAATATCCGGTACTGACATATTGTACTACAGTTCCGTTCTGTAACCATTGAAGGACATGACGTTAGGACCTCTTTAGAGTGATGCACCAGCACATTCATGTCCGTTCCATATCTCTATTTTCATGACTTCAGAGCAAGGCTGATGGTTCTGGCAGATAATGCAGTGCAAGAGCTAACTTTAGACCCAATTAAAAAGAAAAATCAAAAGACCACACATGATGGATAGGTAGGTGGTTTGAGTGGAATCTATACATTGAGTGTCCAACAATAAGTTTCTTACCAAAGGATAACTTGTTCTCCTGGTGTATACTTCTTCCTTCAGATTCCTCACTTCTTAAATCCATACCCAAGCAGTACCTTCTAGCAGGAGGGTCTGAGGAGGTGGTCAAAACAAGAAGTCCTGTAACACAGAGCTGGCAAAATTGCAGTCTCTGGACTTGGGGAGTTGACATTAATGCCTGGTAAAAGTGTACGGAACCCTTTTGTTGCAGCTCTGTAAATATCCAACATGGGAACACCCAGAGACCACACCAAAGACGTGGCCTTTCCTTTAGTATAATAGGCTATGGGGCAGTCAGAAGGATTGAAGAGTAGGGGTCTTCCTCATGGCAAAGTCATAGCAGATCTCAGTGCATAAAACGGATCAAAAAATCTGCCACTTCTGAATCTATTTCCCCTTCTTGGAGCACGGGAAAAAGTTATTCATCAACCTGAAACTCAAAGGGTCTCTCAATGTAAAGTCCTATTTGGAACCAAATGATGCGGTTTCTTCTACGTGGGACTAGTAGGTGGATCGAGTATCAGCAAGGTGATTGATTGACCTGCATGAAATTGATTAGCCACTTTAGAAAGGAAATCTTAGTCTGCAGGCTAGTGTGTTGGGGGGGGGGGGTGTGAAATGCAAGAAGTCACTACAGATAATGCTTGCAGGTGGCTAGCACAACATGCTGAGATCATGTAAATTAGACAGTAGCCTCAAAGGACAAGTGTCCTGTGGCTCAAATCATGAATCCACCAGAATAGTTATTGCCATGTTAATGATCCACTGTAGCATGATTCACAGTGAAGAGGGAAAACAAATGGGTCCGCCCCTTTTAAAAAGTGCATTAAAATATGTTTGATCAACAATACCTCATCTAGCAACCAAATCCTAAAGGTCTTGCAAATAACCTAGGACAACGCCTTGCTGGGGCAGAGACAGCCTAAAGCGCAACGTATCTGACAAACGCGATTTAGGGTATTAATTTCCTCAGCGAACTAAAACTGTTTGACCAATGCCCCAAACAAACAGTCTGATTGGAGGGGTGGTTATCAGACAAAAGGATTATCCAGCACCTCCTCCGGCTGGCTAAATGATCTCAAGTTACCACAATTTTGAGTTAAGTTGGAGGACCTGCCTACCTGAGCTCCTCTCTGGGGGCAAAGCACAATGAATGTTTTCATGGTCGGAGAATATGTCCTTGGAGGTGTGTCAGACAGCAAAGATGGACTGAATTACCCATGAGTGGAAATGCCATTTGTGATCAACAAATTTACATCGACTCGCTGGTGATGTCCACAGAGGCAGACCACGTACGATATTGCCCCAGACCAGTTTTAGGGCCTCCTCACAGGGACGTAAGCCTAGGCAACCTTGATTGTTGTACCACGTCACTGTTGTGTTGTCAGAACTTGAATTATTTGACCAAGTGTAAAGGCAAGGAATGCTTTGAGACCACTACACATCATCTGAAGCTCAAGCTGGTTCATGTGGTAGTTCTGCTTCTTGAGGGACCACAACGCTTTGATCTCGAAGATGTCAAGATCATTTCCCCAGCTGAGAAAGGAGGAGTCTGTCACCACAGTGACCAGTGCCGGTGGAGGGCAAGTGAATGTTCAGTCACCATCCTCAACTGCACATCTGTGCTGCCTTTCGGAAGATCTCTGTTGTCTGTCAGCAGTCCCCACTACTGAACCTACTAAAAACAGGTACCAATGAAGTGGTTGCACGTGTCACCCACCGTAGGGAACGACAAGCTGCAGGTAACTAACAGACCGAAAAGTCATATGACTGCTATGGCTTAGACGGGTTCTCCATCCATTTGGGGATCATACTTAAATGTCCCAATATCGCTGGGGAGGCGGGTGGGCCTTGACAACAGTGTCCATCTCTGCTGTGAAAGAACAGACTACAACGACTGGATTGGAGGTAAGACTTGTGAAGGTTGATTGAGAATAACCCCAGTTCAAAGAGCTTAGAGGTAAAGACTGCAAGCTGATAGTGGGTGGAGCCACCTGACAACACTTGTTCTTTTTGTGCAACTGCGCGATTGGTACAGGATAATATGGACCCTGCTAATCTATGGACACCACCTATTCTTCAGCTCCAAACACAAGGGGGCCTGTGCGAAGGAGAATCTTTAATTTCTCTTGGTGAGACATGGATGGTACAAAGACCACTGTCCTTGATAACATTGACATAATGGAAGTAACACACTGCCTGATTTCAGTCTCTTGGACCATCTGTTTGGCCCCCTTGTGCAGGCAATTGAGAATCTCCTACTGGTGCAGCAGATGGAGGTCATGGGTGAACAATGTGATAAAATGGGAGATTGGACAATTTGTAGGGGGTGGGATGGTAGACTATGCCTAGAAGGGAAGGATGTGGACCCTGCTTGGTCTGGAAAACCCAGTGGTTCCTGTTGATGACTTGCTTGTTAGTTACCCTCCCATTGACGGCCATGCATGCATGCATGCATGCTTCATGGTGAGCTTAAGTGATTTGGTGAGGGCAGGGAATTAGGAGGAAGAGAACTGTATCGGTCCTTGACAACCCTTACTGTCACCCCAAACCCCTGCAGCTAAGAAACCATGTTGGACTGTTACTTGGGTTGCAAGGGCTGGCGTTGCTGGAATATCGCCTCCATTTGAAATCGTGATGGTGAAACTGGCTCACAGAGGAGGCCTGACTTAGCTGAAAGGGCTCCTGGACTTAATTTGCCTTCCCACCGAGGATGCCACCTGGATTTCTCCTGAAAATGTAGTGGCGGCTATACAGGCATGGCAATTGATAGCCATTGAGGAAACCAACGACTGCACAGCTTGAGTGCAGGATGTTTGGCTGCATCTGGATGGGCCATCAAGTATCACTTCTGCAAAATGTTTGCAGAGACCGTCAAAGATTTGGAGCCACCATTTGCACCTTCTCTGACAAAGAATTGCAGTTAAAGGTAAAAAGTAGCTCGTTTTGATGGACCATAAAGCTAGGAAGCAGGATCTTTGCTATGGCTTCATTTGCTTAGATCCCTTTGAAAGGAGATGGATATAGAAGAGTCCGTACAACTAAACTCTCCAGGGAAGGGTTATCCATCAAGGCAGGTAAGTGAAGCAAATGGTGACTGCACCTTCGCCTGCCTGCTCCTTTCTGTATTATTAAACAAATAGTTGTCCCGTGGGATTCATTCCAGGAATATCTGTAGTCTAACTTCAAAATATTCAGTTGAATTGTATGCTGATTAGTGTTGATATATAATCGTACTAACATTCAAGACCCAACACTCCTTGGTAGAAATTACATTGCTCTTCGAATGAGATGTATATATTGCATATTTTACAGTGGAAAAGTGCAGAAACACTTCTGGTGTAGGTGAATATACACGAGTGATAAATACTTTGTACATATTCCTGGTTATTAACAGTTTGGAACACAGTACATGTTGGGGGATTACGTTCATTCATATGTTCCCTCAATGTTATTCCGTATCTAGGTAGTGGGTGTTGAAGTTTCGGCCCAATCTCAATTGTATAGTCTCAACCAGACCATTTATTATGTGTCTAAAGCACCTAGAATCCAGGAGTGAGAAAGTCTAAGTATTTGGTCAACTCGCAACAGTCTTGTTTGAGAGCCACCAACCCTATGCAGGTGACATACCTAGGGTATCGGTAAGTATCCGTACAGTCTCAAAGAACCTCCAGAGGCACACATCTCTCCGAAAAGTAATTTGCTAAATCACTGAGGAGCTTCTATAAATAGTGCAACCAGTGTTCACAACATCTACCCGTGTTTGACCTCAACGAAGTGATGGGGAACACTATGGAAGGAGCTGTAATGCATCCAGTGCACCAACCATCAACTGAATGTGAGATGTTGCAGAAAACCCATCAAGTCTAATCTCTCTAGAGTTCGCTGGATAACATAGTGGGGCAGTGTGGTCCTGTCCAAATGTGTTTCCTGCTATTGCCGCTTTATAGGAAACCTTCTTAATAGTTCCAAGTGTAAGTGCACACATCTATCATACTGGGTGTTTGAATAAAATAAACTGCAGCAGTGTGGTAATAGCAAGGACCACGGTGATAATATTTTGATAGTCCCGTCATGTTATAAATAGAAATACAAGTCAGTCCAGAGATCAAACAAATTATCACATACACCTCGAGTGATTGAGATCTGATCAATCTGTGCACAATGTGTGAGCCCATATGAGTTTGTAAGCATGTGGAACATTCTGCCACAGTCACTAGTGCAAACCTAAATTGTGACAGATAAGAAAACGATAGTACTGCCCCAGAAATACTTTCAAGTGGATGAAAACTAATAAACCAGAAGTACTTCTCCTGATACAGTCTAGGTATCAGAAAGAAAACCAACAAGCAATGTTACATTGCAAACTTACCAGTTAATCCACGATGCATGCTGCTCTACATCTCTCGTCTCATTTAGTAGTGAAGCTGATTATGTGTCCGCATAAATATTGTCAGTGTCTGAATCAAGTAGACTGATCACCAATGAACGCCATATTGGATGAGGGACGCAAGCATCCAACATCTATACCAGTCCAATGGACCAACAAAAAAACACCCACTGTGGAGCAGGGCAGTCCAGCTGTGAGTATCAAATACCCACAGTCACTCAATACTGGGTTAAACAGGCTATAGCACTTCACAAGACACCTCTTAATAATAACATACGTAAAGTATCTCATGCCCTTAGGTGAGACAGAAGAGGACTCTATTCCACCTACTACCAACCATAGCAAGTACCTCCAGGTATCTTATTAGTAGGGGTTCGTCAAATAATTGGTACAGTGGTCTAACCTGTCAGTCCATGCACTGAATTACCACACATTGCGTTCAAAGTCAGTCAGTACTTATATAGTGCTGCTTATTACCCAAGCGGGTATCCAGACACTGTGCTGTGTCAGAGACCGGTCTTCAGTACCTCCTGAAGTGAGTCAGTGTGGGTGAAGTATGTAGGGGAAGGGTGTTCCAGGACTTGGCAGCGGGGTGGGAGGAGATGTGTCCTCCGGTGCAGCATCGGCGGATACGTGGTATCTGGGCGAGGTGCGCAGAGGTTCCTGGGCGGTGAGTGGAAATTCAGGCAGTGGTTCATATAGGCGAGTCCTTGGTTATGGAGGTCCTTTTAGGCGTGGGTCAGGATCTTGAATTGCCATATTTTCTGTATAGGGAGCCAGTGGAGATCTTTCAGGTGCTGGGTGATGTGGGTTTTCTTTGTCAGGATGAAGATCAGTCTGGCTGTTGAGTTCTCAATTGTATGGAGTCCTCTCTGAGTTTGGTGGGTGCTGCCTGCATAGGTGAGTCCTGCGTCAGTTTTCCTGGTGCTGATGGGGAGCCAGTTGAAGACATTGCTAAACATGCTGATAGTGTGGAAGCAGGCATAGGAGACCGCGTTGACCTGGCGTTGCTTGGAGATTTCACTTCACTTTCCTGGATGCTGCTGAGGTTGCAGGCGTGGTCTTTCAGAGTTGGGGTGAATCTGGGTTCTGATGGCCACCAGGGGCCCACTTTGTATGCCCACTTTGTGTGCCCTGGCGCATTTTGGAATTACAGAAGGGGCCACTGACGCTGAGGCAAATGTGCCAGGAGGCGCACGGACCGTGCTCCACCTAAAAAGTGACGCACTGTCAGTGCTCCCCTGATGGCAGCCCTCTGGAGTGGGGGGAAAAGGGGTCCTATTGAATCCCCAGACATCCCCTTGCAGGCAGGTGCAATCACTCGCTGCACTCTCCTGCAAGGGGATCTCTAATCCCCCTTAAAACTGCAGGCAGGTTGCCACCTGCACTGTGACACATGGAGCTGCTTCAAAGCAGCTGCTCCCGTTTTTCACATGAATGGGCTGCCCTCAAGGAAGCGCAAGTTCGCGGCTGCCCTGGGGGCAGAGCATTCATCCTAATAAGTCGCATTTTCCTTGTATGCGCCGGGCGCACCTTTTAAAAGGTGCACCCGTGCAAACAAGGAAAATGCACCATGTGTATTATACAGCCTCAGGAGTCGTTCCAGAGGGAGGTGTCTCCTGAAGATTAGTACTTCAATTTTGGCCGGGTTCAGCATCAGGCAGTTGTTCCTCATCCAGGCTGAGACAATCTTCATACAGTTGTTGAAGTTGGTCTTCGTCATGTTGGGGTGCACTGAGAGCGAGAGGACGAGCTGGGTGTTGTTGTCTTAGGAGATGATGTTGTGACGATGTGGTGTCATTTAGATGTTGAAGAGGGTTGGACTGAGGGATGAGCCTTGAGGGACGCCGCAGATTGTGCGCTTGGGAGGTGAAGGCAAGGAGATGGATTCTCTGGGTGCGCCCATTACAGAGCATGCCATCCATTTGAGCACTTCTGTGATTCAGATATGGCGCAGTCGGTTGATGATTGTGGGGTGGAAGACTGTCGGTGGCTATGGAGAGGTCGAGCAGGATCAGGGTGGCTGATTGTCCTCGGTCAAGTAAGGTGCAGATGTCGTCTGTTGCCGCGATCAGGGCTGTCTCGGTGCTGTGATTGGCTCCGAATCCAGATTGGGAAAGGTCCAGCAGGTTGTTTCTCTCCAGGTTTTCGGTGAACTGGAGGTTGATGTCTTTCTCCAGGACTTTGGTGGGAAAAAGGGAGCAGTGAGATGGGATGGTTGTTCTGGAGCTTGCTGGTGTCTACAGAGGGTTTCTTGAGGAGAGGTTCTTACCTCTGCGTGTTTCCAGGCATCTGGAAGGTGGCTGTGGGGATGGAGGTGTCTAGGATGGTGGTTAGCTGATGGCTGATCTCATCTCTTCTAAGGTTGAAAAGTCCTCTCTTCTAAGGTTGAAAAGTCAGTGTGGGCATGGGTCGGTGGGTGCTTCCAAGTGGATGGAGTTCATAAGAGTATTAGTGTTCTGAGTTATTCCCATGTGGTGAGCGGGTGGTTGGCAGCAGTGCTCAATTGGATGCCGATGGGTTGAAAATCGAAATAAGAACATAAGTGACTTTGTAGTGAGGGCATACAGAGACAACTTAAATGTCGAAATATTTTTCTACCTGGAACACACTAAATGTTGTGTTTTCAAATGTCTGTGTAACAGCTTGTACGTTGGCCCCGCATTGCAAATTGTGAAAAAGAGGATTGGACAACATAGGAGTCTGATCGGATGCAGAGTTGAAGGGGCCCCCACTGGTAAAGTATTTACACAGATGAAGGGCACACTGAGAATGAGACACACTGGCAAATTGCGGAAGTGGTCAGCTTCAATAGAGTTCATAGCATTGCCACCTGTTTGGACTTGAGGCAATGTAAACGGATAGACCCACTGGAAAGCACCACTAAATGTCTGAATGATGTGAATGATCTCCACCAATTTTCTGTTCTAAACATGGGAGAAAAATGTGCATTTTTTTTCTCTTTCTCTTTAGTTATTTCTGCATGTGTCCTTTTTGTTTTGTAGTTTCGTTTTTATTTTTATTTGATCCTATGCGCAAATGTACAACATGATCTGTTGTAAGAGGTCCCACAATACAGCCCTCGCCTGATGGCTTTTCATTTAGGAATGGGTTGGTGCAATTTATTGATTTGACCATCTTGGTTGTGCATCCCGTGGTGCAGGCCCAGTTCCAGGAATTTTCATCTGAATGGGCAAAGGGTACGTTGCCCAATTTTGTCAATTCTGGAGGTAGCCTACAAGTCCTAGATTTACATCCTATCTTCCAAGCAGGCATACAGTGCTTGCATAGTTATTTGAGAGTAAGGGCTGATTGCTATACTAATCCGCTTCAACCCTCATCATTTCCATCAGGCTAAGCTTCAACACAAGCACCGTTATTCCAGGCAGATCATAATAGATCAAGGTCCCAGTTACTACACCTAAGCGTTGACATTTTGCAGTAGGAAGACTGGCTACTTACTACTTGCAATTTGCCTAACACCCATTTCTTTGCACACTATGAACTTTGTAGCTCTTCATTTTCATTTCGTACTGTTGTGCACTTTCATTGATAAAGTTTTTTTTTTTTTTTTTAAATCAACATATTTGGAGAAAAGAAAGTAGTATTGACGACCAAGAGCAGTTTTCATGCCTGACAAGTGTAAAACGGGTAATTAAAGTCAAACCGGTATCCTTCTGGGTCCTTATTACACAGAGTACGTCAGTTACAGAAGGGTCCACAGATGCTTGTGCAGCCACTTCTGTGATACTGATAGCACTGGCGCACACATAGCCAGCACTATAGTCAGTGAGCGTTCCCTCATTTGCGTGGGGTGTGACCCCACGCAGCTGTGGGAATCGCTGTGCCACTGAGCCGGTCTCATTGTAGGGATGCATGCGCAGAGGCAAAAGAGCACACAACATGGGAAACGAAAGCAATCATCCGGACTATCGTCATACTCTAGCCATGGTTGGGGTTTGTACCAGTCTGAATTGAATACTACATAAAGTGATTTGCTTTTCTCAGGTCATGTTATTTTGATTTGTAAAGTGCTCTCGCACACAGGAGGATATCCTGGCGCTGAGCAGGTGTGAGATTAGCGAAGGCTTGTGCCTAATGTGACTACTCGAACAGGCTGGTCTTCAGCTTCTTGTGGAATTTCAAGAAGTGAGGAGGAGCCTCAGATGTGTAACTGGACCTCCTTTCATGCTTTAGGAGTGATATAGGAGAAGGCTCAATCACCAGATTTGTTTTTTGTGTGAGTGGGATGTGTACAAATAGGAGTCCTGCTGAGGTGTCTGATAGGTTTGTAAAAGCAGATGGTATCATTGAGTTATGTTGGGACAGAGTTCCTTGAAAGTTTGGGTGAGGAGTTTGAAATGTGCTCATTTGTTTATGGGTAGCCAGTGTAGCTCCATGAGGTGAAGTGCATGAGTGTTAAGAGGTTGAGAGTGATTCTGGCTGCTAAATTCTAGATGTTTTGCAGCCTCCTGACTAGATGCTTGTTGATCCCGGCGTAGAGGGTATGCTTGTGGTCCAGTTTGTTGGTGGCTAGAGCGTGGGTGGTGATAGTTCGGGTGTTGACTTGAAGCCATTTGAAAATCTTTCTCAGCATCTTCAGTATTTGGAAGGATAAGGTAATAATGGTTTTGATTTGGGCTGTAATTTTGAGTTTGCAGTCGAAGACGATCTGAAGGTTCTTGTTGTGGGTTATTTCAACACAGCTGGTGCTATGTAGAGCACTCGGATACCCTTACCTTCGGGTCAAGTTCACGCTTTATAAAACTCGGTAAAAAATTGTTTAAATGCAGCAACATTTTGTGATAGTATTACTTCATTACTCCCCCCCCCCCCCCCCCTTTATTTTTTTTTACACTTAACTTATTGGGCCTAGGTTGCACCTCATTAGTGCAAATTTAAGTCGCACGTATTACAATAAGCAACTGAAAGGTGACCAGTCAACCTTTTGTAAAACGTCTTCAACTGCACTGCAATGCGTTGCAGCATTTCCTAGTAACGTTTGATCCCTTTGGGCTAGAAACATTTTTTTAAATGTGCAGGTTATGCAGCAGATGGTTGTGGCAAATGCGGCAAATCCATAACTTCGTGCTAAACCCCACAGCCATAAAATTGGATAATTCTAGTGGCCCCGACTATAACTTGAGAATATGCAATGTAGTGTAACAAGATATCGGAATATGAAATGGGCACATTTGTAACTCTGCCATAGTGGTGAGAATAAATTCAGCCCAGCAAAAGACCTTACTTGAGAAGTTATTTACTTTACCACAGCATCTGGCAGAAAACAGACGCGCTTAGCGCCTGATTAACAAAGGTAAACTTACACTTTAGTGCAAGTTTATATTTTTTTTGGTATTCATATACTAAAAGTTCCATTTTACTAATAGTAAATTTACGACTGCGGAGAATCCACACTTGTGGCAGAGACTCCGAATATAAAAAGATAGGCCTGTCCTATCTTTATGTGCAGAGCTCTCCACCCCAGATTGCGACATCTCCAGAGTTGTAAAATCACTGTTAGTAAAAATAAAATCGTAGTTCTTAAATACAAAAAAAAATTGTAAAGGTATTGTAATTCCACATTCATTCTTACCTAATTGGGGGACATTTATGATTTCCCTGGCCCTCGTGGCTGCTCATCAGAAGAGGCATGCACTACCACCGTCTGAATAGTATAATGCTTGTCCCTTTCTTCACTTTATTACTGTGCCCATATTGCACAAACTAAAATACATAAACACTCTCATAACCCCACACAGACTATAGTTGAGGTGCAGAAGGTCGTTCAAATCCTTGGGCCCTGCTTTCACTGTTCCTTGGCAGGTCAACCTCTGTCCCCACTCTCCCAAGTAGAAATGTGGGACCCACTGAAAGCTCAAGCCAGGCTTGAGTCTAAAGCCTGGCTCAGCTCAAGGTCCTGTTGGAACTTTGAGCCCATAGCGAGCCGTGCTTTCATTTACCTTCTGCCTGCCACCCTCAATCTACCCAGAATGTGGCGTTCATGCATGAGCTTCCAACTTTGGAACTGAAGCAGCCAGGTTTGAGTCTAAGTGTCGGCTCAACATCCTGTATTTCTGGGCAAAGCTCCAGCGCATAAAATAATTGAATTTGACTTTGTGTAATGTAACTGGTGTTTATGGAAAGCTCTTCAATACCTCCAGGTCGAGTTGGCGCTATGATAAATAAGGCAGAAAACTGCACACAGAGGTAAAAACAATGCATTAACATCAACAGGAGACAAAAATAGATAGCTGTGTAGTATCTAATTTTTACAAAGTGAAAACATAAAACTTGGGTAAATTTCAGATTCTCCACTTAAATTGTGTAACCGTCTGCAAATATTTTATTTTACCAAAACTCGTTTTTCTTCATATTTGCACGTGAAAGCTCGTTCAAATACATGAACCTGAACACCTACTATACAAAAGCCTATTCTGTTTGTAATAGGCTAATGGTGCTCTGTAATCTGCCATATACAGAGTTCACGTGACAACTCTCTTGCCTCACTAATGGCACTGTCACCAGTGTGAGGACTCTGGCAGGAATTACTAAGTTAATGTTTAAAATCTGTCACTTTTGAAAAGTACTTTTCCGTGCTGCTCTATAATGTGACATATTAATGTTAAAACTTCCACGTTTTAAAGAAATTACGTTTTTTGAGTTTCGAAGACTTTATCATATTTTACTTGATGTTTATTGTATTATTTACATATCAAACCTTTTCTGGGCTCTGCTCGTGCACGGGCTCTAAGAACCAAACCAAATCCTTGGTTCAAGTGCCAAGCCCGACCTTTAGCCAGACCTCTAGCTCGACTCTGGCTCGGTTTTACCTATTAAGTTGTTGGCTCTTTTACCTCTACCCCCAACATACACTGCTCAGTTGCCGTTTGCCAAGGGGGACCAGCTACGCTTCCCACTTGGACGTTTTTTATAACCAACATGACCTCTATTTTATTGTCTCAGGAAGTACAAAAATAGGGAAAATCAACTAAAGCTAGTATTTTCTTCCCGTATCAGGACACATTAAAAATACCAATTATACAAACAATGTGGTTTAAAATATGTTCTAGAGGTTCCTTAATGACCCCTGACTGATAATTAAAGACAGCGAAAAAATATCTCAATGTTTCGAAGTTGACATGGAGTTAGCACTTAACAGGTGCAGAACTCCATGGCCTTTTCTGCCATGACCGGGTGGGCCAAAGGTCATGTTTAGGTGGGCCTGGCCCACTTGACCCCCCCCTGCTAGAACTAGGCCTGCCTGGGTGACTTAGGTAGGGAGACCCACATTGTATCTTTGGTTAACATGCTGGACCACCATGCCAGTTTTTTGACATGCCAGTACAAAGATGGGAGGAACTAGAGGTACTTTCTATGGTTTATACCAGGCGGCATAGGGCAGTTTACTGTCACACGAAAGGGCGTGAGATACTTTACATATTTTATAATTAAGAGGTGTTTAGTGGGGTGCCTTGGCCTGTTTAACTCCGTAATAAGGGACTATGGGTATTTGCTCTCAATGCTGGACTGTCCTGCCCCACTGAGGGAGCAATTTTGTCAGTCCAGTGGACTGATCTGGATGTTGAATGATTGGGCTTATTATCCAATATGGCGTAGCTGGGTTGTCTGTCTAGTTGATTAGGACACTGATTATATTTAGACAGGAACGTCTCCAGATTAACTGTCTGCTGTCTCTCATCAATGGTTTATAGTAGTATATGTTGTGGTTTAACTTAGAAGCTTGCAATCCAACATCCCTTGTTGGTTTTCTTTAATAACAGTATGTAGGAAGCTGGCTCTGTATATACCATACCAAAGTAAGGTAGCGTGAGCACAGAGTCCAGTGGATCCCCAAGGGCTTGCAGAGATAAAAGTAGATAATACCTTATTTTCTATTTGTGGTAGTGTGGGCGAGCAGTAATGCTTTATCAGAGGGTAGTGTAAAGAATTTATTGGACACACTCGGGCAAGAAATTATGCCGCACACCCAAAGACTGTACTCTGACCAATTTGTTTTGTATAAAGATATTTAGTTGTATTTTATTTCTAGAACCAAGCCAGGCCTGGCGCAGTTGAGTAAAATTGTGCTTTTCAATAATAGTTGAATGCAGGTGCAGGTAGGTCAAATGTTCAGAAACCGTTGAAATTACTTATCAGTTACTTTGCAGTTACTTTGTGATTACTTTTTAGAGTACTTTTCAGATTACTTTTTCTACGCAGTGTGATATGCCTAGATATCACACTGGGACATTTCCTAAATATAAGGTAGGTAAGACAGTTTTTGTAAGCACACAGTTCCTTAAGTTCTCATACTTTTTTCTAACTCCACTCTTGGAAAAATTTTCACAGAAAAGCAGTCAATACAATCCTATGGAAGGAAATTAAGTTATCGGTTTAAAGGGAAGTACTTGGTTGTGGGAGTTGGGTTTCTGGGGTTAGAACAAGGGTTCCCCCAAGCTCAAGGATGCACTCAAAAAGCACCCTCAACGGCACTAGGGCAGCCGGATGCAGATTGCTGAGGCCCAATGTTATTCAATGGGGGATATGGGGTCTCCAGTTGGTGGCTGATCACGGCACGCCACTTGAATGTGGGTGCACAGTTAAAACACAAGGTTCACCCACAGTGGCACAGGGGGGCCGGATGTAGAATGCAAGTTTGGCGTCAGGTGCTCTGTTTTCAATTGGAGTTGTCAGTTTTGGGTTTTGCCTGCAGGCTCGGTCCAGCAAGTCTTCTGGGAGGAATCAACAGCTGGGTAGGTAAGTTGGACGGCTCGGGGACGCAGGTACACCTCAGATCCTCTTCTCCAGGGCGCCGGGCTTCTGAATGCAGGGGTGTCTTTTGAGGTTGGATTTCACTTTATCGGGCCACTCGCAGTTGGGGGGGGTGGGGAGGGGGTGGTCTCTGTGCAGAGGCTGCAGGCAACGTCTGGGTGTCCTTGAAGGGTCAACCCATGGTGGACTCGGACTCTGGAGCGCTGGGGGACCTCGCTTGGACCGGTGGGACATTAACTCTGGCCGTAGGCATCGGGAGCAGTGGTGGTTCCAGGCCTCTGGTTTCTATGTCCTAAGCAGGTTCGGAGTCTTTCTTTGGTGATTCTTTTTAACAGAGCTGTTGTTCACAGGAGAACCGGTCTTTGTTGAAGGCAGTCTGTCCTCCCAGGGGTTTTGGAGGTCGCTGGCTGCAGCACAAGGCGACTTTTGGCGCAAGATCTCTGGAAACTGCAGATGGGCCTGTATTGCCGGGGCCAAGTCCATTCTTCTCTGCAGTCTTCTCTGCTGGACGTCTTCTTTTGTCTTTCTTTGTAGGTTACAGGTATCTGCCTTCTTGGTTCAGGGCTGCCCCCTAAAGTATTTGAGCACCAAACCCCCAGGATGTGACAAAAGGGGAAGGCTAGCCTCGTGTGAACTATTACCCCATTAGCTAGTGAGTCGTCCCCTCCCACAAATGAGGATAGCATAAAACTGGCACTCCAGACCCACCGTCATCAGATCACGACTGGAAGAACACCGGAGTAGTGCTCTGCTGCTCCCTGGACCCAGCAAAGAGTGTGCACCAAAGACTGGACTTGGCATGCTGCACTCAAGGGATCCACAAACAAGATTTAGCCAGCTGTGCTCACTCATGTAAAAAAGCTCCACTTATGCCAGGACAGAAGTGACTCCAAGGGCTAAAGTTCATGGCTACCGAAAGTTAAAGAAACTTGCACCTATCAAAAGTCCTACTGCCTAGAACGCTTGCCTGCCGCTCAACAATGAAGTGCTCATTTGGCGACGTTTTCCAGATTGTCCTGAGGTGTCCCCAAGCCCTAAAGACACATGGCTGAGGGAAAAGTGATTTCTCTCTTCCCAGGAAGAAAAGGGTTTGCTTATTTGTAAGTGACTGCTGACCCTTCTGTAACCGGGAGACCAGTTGACTAGTGACAACTGTGTTTCGCTGGAAACTCCTGCTGCAACATGGACATAGATACTTGAGGCCAGAGACGACCCCCTGAAATTCCTGGGCCCCAGGAAAACTCACTGCATCTCTTCAGCATCTTTAGCATCCTTCAGCCCCAGCATCAGAAGCACTTGTTGACTGGACCACTTTAAGGAGGAAAAAAGCAATAAGGACCCTAAGACAGCTGATCACGACAGGTAAGCCTGTCCCTCTAGTTTAAAGAGGACCGTCGGGTGTTTTGTTCCATTGGCGAGTAACTGCTTGCTACAATTTATTGCATCCAAGACATTAAAATAAATATTTTACTTACCTTTGAAAAGTCATATCCCCGGTTCCCTTCAATAGACTTCTTTTGTTTTGGTGTCTAATGTAAGAATTTCTTTTTTTTTTTTATAAATTAGTGTTGGATTTTTATTTGCTGTCTCTTATGAACGGTTTTGCTACTTCTACACTTGTTCATTTGACTAAGCCTGACAACTCTGTGTCATAACTACCCATGGCTGAGTTAAGGGCTTTTTTGTGCCCTAGTTCTAATATTGATTTTCTGAAATTGCATGTTTTTAACCATAAAAGAAACCTAGAAACAGTTGTGTACACAAACGGAGTGCATAGTTCCGTGCTAAGAATAAGGAGTCTTTCAACGAAGGAGAAATGGAATATACAAAATGATGCGCACTTTCTCTTGCCTACTCCTGTCTTCCAGATCTGTCACTTTTCGCTTCACAGCACATATCGCCAGAGACAATTCCTACAAACCATCAAGTCTGGATTCCAGGTCTTTCAGTTTGGTGCCCGTTTTAGCCAACCTTTGATGAAAAGAGGCTAAGTCGGTCTGGAGTAATGGGACTTCCGTTGTTGTTTTTGACACTGCTTCTTTTATGGGACCTATGGAAGTCTTCATGTAGGATAACTTGTGGAGGAAAGTACCCACTGCGGATGTGGGTGACTGTTTGTTTGCCATGTCTCCCAAGGATGCACTGTCGGCGGCCTTAGTGTTGGAGACTGCTTCCGAAAAAAGTTGGCAAGTGGCTCCTTCTGTTTAGATGTGGAGCAGAGAGCCAGTAGAAGGCTGAAAGAAGTGCCAGGAGAGGCGTACACTAAGACAAATCATAGTGCTATGTGAGGTGGGAAAAGTTTGAGTAACCAAATCAGGCGAAGGATCCTCGGAGCCAAGAAATATAATTGCCCACAAAGGGATGTTCCCCGGATTCAGGTCTTCCAGTACCCCCACACATCCATTGAATACAGTTGTCCACAACTAGGGTGGGTGCCAGTGGCAAAGGTACTTCAGTTCCCATTCCCTGCCAAATACCAACGTACATCAATAGCAAAAAAGGAGAGGTAAAAAGTACCCACAGTTAAGATGGTCGCTCAAGCCAGAATCACACCTGTCCTCTTTCTTTGTTTAATGCCTGTAGACTCTGGTGCTTTGAATGGAACCATGGCTGATTAAAGACTTTAACACGTGGCGCTCATTATTAGGGAAGAGGATCCGAGTTCTGGACCGTGGGTGCACGCACAGTGCGTTGCTCAGTTATCTGTATTCCTCCAGTGAGCATGCTGCTCTGTCTCCCGGGGGCTCAAAGCTGACCGGTAAGCATGCGGTGCAGAAAGCACTGACCGCTATCATTGGTTCCTTAATCTTGCCAAATGTGAGTGAAATGTGGCAAACGGACGATGTGCTGCAAGACCTGCTCGATGGTTTACGGCATCTGTCTCGGATGTCAGCGGCACCACATCATAGACCCCTCTTATGCTTCCAGACTGTTCCCGAGAGGCTGCGCATCAACACTAATGACGGTCAACCGTCTCTGGTTACTTATAACCGATGACCAGGGCCTAACGAGCAGGGGAACTCTAGCAGGATGTGTCCTTGTGCCACTGCACCAGTCTCCACCCCCCCTGGCTTGAGGGCTTTGTTAATGAACCTACCTGTACAGTCTATAGATTGACATTACCTGGTGGGGTCTAACAACCACAGCCTATAATAATTCCCTTTCCTACTATCACCTGTAGCTTGGTTATGAACACAAACGATTTGGCAGTTTACCACAGGTGCTGGTTTACTTCATGCGGAGAAGAAAAGGTGCCCATCAAAGCGTCACTGAACAAAAAACAATGCTTAAAGGAAGAGGAGGCAGGTTGCAGGATTTCCATGAAGTTTGTTTTGCGTTCCACAATTGGTAAGCAAAATTCCAAGCTTCAGCAACCTTGTGCAAAATGGCCGTAAACAATGTCATCTCAGTCAGGGGCCCCAGAAGGCACTCAAGACCCACCTCAGGCAAGTATTTAGGCCACTGGCAACTTTGCAGGATCAAATAATCCCCAGGGTCTGTGCCAGTAGGGGTGAAAACAAATGCCTGCTTTACTGCTAGTGTTGTCCTCTTAGTACTGATATTAGACGGTTTTAGGTATCTGGATTTGGTCCAAATCGGAGCCAAAGATTTCATCACACCAGAGTACTCTTCACAAGAGGAGGGTCTGAATCGGGATTCTTCCTGAGCTGCATTCTGCACGTTACCTCTCAGTCTTGTCAGAATGCCTTCCTGTTTTACAAGTTCCACACTTTTTGCATCGGATCTGGTAGCGGAGCAACCAGCAAGGCGTTTGGCAGTGGAATTACTGCAGGTGCTAGACTGGGGGTGTATGGAGGAGGATTGGGTCAGCAAATGCATGGTTTGAGGTCCAGAGGATTCCTTGGTGTCCAAACCAATAACCAGAGGAAAAGTAGTATAGGGCTGCAGGGGCACTTCTGGTTTGGGAGTCAGTTCTGCTACCAATTGTATGTTCATCAAGAGAGGGCCTAAAGAGTAGGTTAAGTAGTGACCCCTGCTGATTGGGAATCTCCCCACATCAAGCATGGTTGAGATGGAATAATCGTCGTTGTGGAGCATTTTGTGGCAAGGCTCTTTGGAGGTCACATTAGTGTTCAGGTAGGTCCCATATATGGCTTTGTCCTGTCCAATGCTGGTCCAAGATAAGAGTCTGAGCCTAGGCTTGTTTTAATACTCAAGTCAAGAGACACACTTGATATGTATGGATGCTACGATTTGCAGTGAGTTAGGAGTTGTGCTTAGAGGTGAATGCATCAGAAGAACTTGTAACTTAACATTGGTAGTAATCTTCCTGGTGGATACTCTACACCTCCCCGTACTGAGGAGTGGTTTTGAGATTTTTGTTTTGTTTATATTTATTTTTAAATAAGGTCTCTAGTTAGTTTTTGCATTCCCTGTCAATTTAGCTTACCTAGTCTTTGCCTCTGAGAAACTAAAAAAAAAAAAAACATCCAAAAACCTTTATGAACTGGGGTCCTTCTGCTGGGATGACAATATACTCTTCTGTGATGTCATATCCAGGATTGTTCCACAAACTGTCAGGCCACCTGTCAGTGCAGTAGATCAGTTTCTGGTTCGGCAGATCCAGTGCTTTCTGGAAGAAATATGAGAGTTGAAGAACTAGCAGGTAGTTGCACAAAAAAAGCTTTATCACAAATAAGTAGCTTTTTCTTTATTGCCTTTGTGAAGTAGAGTGCTAATCTGTGTGCATTTAACTGGATCAGGAACTGTGGCAGTTTCTCAAATAAAAAGCCCCCAAAAACACTTAAGCCCATAAAGTGCACCTCCCAAAACTGGAATTGGGTTCTCACCCACTTCAAACTGGCCTGGATCCTAAATGGCAGTTCAGTGTCCTTTTAACAGGGCAGCTTGGTATCAAATTATGCTTGCGAGGGAGGAAAGAAGGAGGCTGGCTCCAGTGCATTTAGGCGTGTACTTGGTGGGATGGAATACTAGGATGCCAGTTGCAGTCTACCAATACTCCCACCGTCCCACTCACTCCCCTCAACCAATCCATCACACTTCCTCAAGGCGCCACCCTTCTTCCCCCCCATTCGTATTCCTCCTCCTACAACCATAATAATCACACGGGTCCAACCACACATATAACCCGTACCTCCCATCATCTTAACGTCACAACCATCACCTCCACCACTTCTTCTACCACAGTCCTTTACACAACCCACATCCAGACCCCACCACACCCGGCCTTTGCACTCCCACTCTCCATTGATAACCACACAATAAGACCTCAACCCAAAGATCTCAACACAAAGATCCAGAAAACGACCCCCCCCCCCCCCCTCTCAAAAGCCATACTAGACATAACCACACCTCCCTTTCTCACAACCCATCCATTAAATAAGGAAACGCTCACTCCAGACCCCAGACTAGACAAGACATTACTATCTCTTCAACAAGTCAAAGCTGACATACAAACGCTGCTCGATTTGATTGTTCAGCAACCCAAGTACACGTGCCCCAAATCAGAACATACCCACACTTCAAAAATTTGAATCACACCCACCCACGATACGCAATCTCCCAAAATCAGGAGCCCCAAAGTTGGAGTACAAGGCCTTACCCCAACGCCCTATCCCACCCAATCAGGATGAAAAAAAACCTATCTAACAAACTATTCTCCTTACTCAGCTCTTACAAGCTATCACACTTCTCACCTAACACTGTGCACACAGATAATTCACGTATGGATTCCCTAATCCAATCTATCCCTATCAACACCCACAGAGCGACAAGACACTTGTCCAGAGGCATAGTTGATAACCTCACAAGAATCCCTCTATCGCTCGAACCCACTACAGCACCCAACAAAATGCGGCTAAAATGCATGCTCCTAAATTGCAGGTCAGCACATAGATATGCAACCGAAATAGCGGACCTTTTACTCGCTAACAAACCAGACATCTTAATCCTGACTGAAACATGGCTGAAGAATTCATCCACACCCATCTTGGATATACTAGAACCCCCCAACTATGACATTACATGACCAGACTAGACAGAACTGATAGGCCGGATTGGGGGGGGGGGGGGGAGGGTTTTATCGCTTGTATACATCAGAGCAATCTAACAGTAACTCTATTGCCCCTGCTTTATCCTCCTGTGAATACCTTGGTTTAAACATCTCTAGTAATAACAAACAAATATGTGCACTTCACACATTCTATCACCCTCCAGGAGAGAGCCTCTCATTCATAGAACACCTCATGGATATTCTAGCTACAAATGACAGCCAACAAATTATGCAAATATTCTTGGGTGACTTCAACCTACACTGGGAGGACCAGAACGACCCAGGGGTCAATAACCTCAAAGCCTTCCTCTCAGGCCTTAATCTTTACCAAATCAGTAACAGCCCCACACACGACAAAGGCTCTCAACCCTCAACCTAATAATCGCCAAAGCTGACTCCATTCAGCTTGACTCAATCCTCCCCTGTGATTGGTCAGACCATCACATCATTACATTCCATATCAGGGAATCCATCAAACGACTCAACACAGCCCCCGAGAACAAAGATCTGGAAGAGGAATCTAAAAAACGTTGGTTCTGACCTACTCGCAAGCTCTAATCATAACGTCTTTTAGTCCCCGGAAGACTTAACAGATGTACAAGGCTTGACCAACCACTGCTTCCATTCCATGAACAGCTTATTAGACAAAATAGCTCCTTTACAACTTAAGAGTCACCACAAAAGACTCAAAACCCTGGTCTGACGATAGACTTAATGAAGACAGGCGACCTTGAAGATCAATTGAACGACGGTGGAGGTCTGCACCTTCAACTGTCCACCTCAAGCTACTAAGAACCACCAAAACTCCTACTATAGAAAGATCAGACGAACTAAAACCAACTTCTTAAGTAAACAACTTGACCTAGCCAAGAACCGTCCCAAAAAACTATTCGAGTTAATCAAAGCCCAAACCAAGAGTGTACCCATCAATCCCAAGGCTACCCCCGACACCCTACCCAACTGAGGATTTTGCTTCCTTTTTCATCATGAAGTCAGAAACCATAAAAACCGACCTGCTCAACGACCTTCTTTCCCTTCCTGCCCACCAAAAGATCTCCTCATTGCCCCCGAAAGATGCCCCAGCCATAGGCTCCACAAAATTCAACCTAAAAAACAAAGTATCCGTGTCCTCCTTCTACACTTAAAACCATATGTAGGAAGCCTAATACCGGTCGGTAACGGCCGATTTTCGGTAAATATACCGTTACCGACCGGTATTTAGGCTTTTGCTATGTAGGGGGATCATTTCAGGATTCGGTAATTTACCGAATCGGTAAAATTACCGAATCGGTAATTTTACCGATTCGGTAAATACCGAATCCTGAAATGAGATGTAGGGGGAGTGTCAGTCAGTACAAAACTTTATTTCGGACAAAATGTCCTAAAAAGTACATAAGAATAAATAAAACAATACAGTAGTACATACAATTTCAGATTAAGAAGATCATCGAGTCATTGAATTAGGACAAGAGTAATACAGTTTTTGTCGGAGAGTTCGTGGAACAATAAATATATTATTTAAACTTAAAAGAAGGCAATCTTCAATAAAAATAGGAAGGATCCTATATTTAATACTAGTGTATAAAAAATCATTTAAAAATGCAATTCTAACATAAGTTTACACAATCAATTTACATTTTGGGATTTCAGAAGGGCCCTCCTAGTGCACCATGTCGAAAATAAAAATCCAGCAACCGACTAAACTATTGGGATACCGGTGTCGGATTTCAATATCCTGTATGCTTCTAGGCACGACCTGGTGCCGAGATTCAAGCAGATCTGTGTCAACCAGCGCCTTCTTGCCTTCTGGTATCCAACACAGCAGAAAAAAACATGCAATTCTGTTTCCTCAGGAAAATCGCACATGGGGCAATGGATCGGGTTTTGTTTACTCCATTTTGATGTAAAACAACGCAGTGGAAGTACCCCATGTCTGAATTGTAAAAAAAGCTTCCTGGCTGCAGGTGGAGTTATAAGATCAATTGCCGGTTCAAAACGGGAAAGTGATTTAATTTCTAGAAAAGCACTGGTACATTTCCCAACCCCGGAAGAAATATGGAGTTGTGCTAATCTATGCTCGCTAAAGCAGGTCTTCATTTGGCCCTTTGATATCAGTAAACAAGCAGACTCAGGGTGATACCAGCAATCTCCCAGACCCAGGCTAGATAGGAGGAGTCTTGTATGATCGAACCATGGGATTTTCAGCGAACCACATGACCTTAATACCTCCGTAAGCTCCTCCCTGTAAGATGTAAGTTCGGGGGTTGTCCACAGCCGACGCCAGTACATGATGGGTTTGAGTCCTACAAGTTCCTAAAAGTTGGTGGTAAATGACGAATAGGTGTAAAAAAGCATTTTTGTGCACTTTGAAGTGTGCAATGTGGCAGACATACATGCCCTTAGGGCATGTATGTGCGCCACATGTGCACACATGGACGAATCAGGGGTGCAACAGGGTGTCAATGTGACACCCTGCCACCCATGATGATGCCTCCCCCATTACCGATTCGGTATTTACCGATTCGGTAATGGCAACTGGCATCCCATTCATTCCTATGGGCCTCCAGGCCCATAGGAATGAATGGGAAGCCAGTGGCCATTACCGAATCGGTAAATACCGATTCTTAAATACCGACACTTACCGATTCGGTATTTTTTTACCTACATTACATTTACCGATTCATAAATACCGAATCGGTATTTAAAAATCGGTAAATGTAATTTACCTACATATGGCCCTTATTGAGGATGCTATACTAAAAATGCTAACCGCCTTAAATCCCTCCAGTCACTTCAGACCCACTCCTGGCTAACTACCTAAAAGACTTCATTCCACTATTATTACCTATCTGGGCCAAGATAAGAAATACCTCCCTCCATCAAGGAACCATTCCAGAAATCCTGAAAATAGGTCAGGTATCCCCTATCCTAAAGAAGCCAACAGCCGTCCCTGCGGACTTAAATAACTATCGCCCGATATCCAACATCCCCACTCTAGCCAAACTCTTAGAAAAATGTGTACACATGCAACTTAGCAACCATATTGAGCAATTCAAACTGCTCAACCAATATCAGTCAGGCTTCCGTGCAGGTCACAGTACGGAATCAGCCATGACCCACATAATAGACGACTGTTAGACCTGTCAGCCCTTTGGGTGGTCCCTCCTCATCATTATTTATTTTGTCCCACTTTTGCCTCAAACCCTGTTTGAATTTTTCCTTTTTGGGAACCACCAGACTTTTTCGTGTTGCTGCAGATTCAGGGAGCCATTTTATCTACCCCTGAAACTTCTGTCTGAGGGCCTGGAGCACAAAATGGTGGCCACCTGTGACATCACCAGCATCCACTGGAACCTACTAGCACCTTCCAGAGCCCTGTGACAGTTGGAGGCGGTTTAGAATGTTGGGAAGCTAAGACAGAGAGTTGGCAGTTGGAGCTGGCAGTTGGCACCTGACTGGTGAAGAGAGAGCAGCAGAAACCTGAAGGAGGAAGGAGTGAGGCAGCAGGGGTGGAAACTTGTGCCTGGAGTGGGGTCCATAAACCCACCCGTGATACTAGTCCCTACTGACTGAGCCCAGCCTGGAGCCCTGTGTGGGAAGAAGCAAGAAAAACCATCTTAAGGACCTGGACAGCAGGAACAGGCCTTAGAAGTCAAGAAAGCAAGTACCTGACCTGTTTACTGGTTTCCCTGGAGCCGGACGTCGAGTAGCCTGGAGACCTGGAGCCCGAGGTGGAGAAGCGGCGCTGACTGGAAAAGCAGACGTTGTACCCGGAGCCGCCAGAGATCGAGAAAGGGCACCGACGGAGGTCGTGAGGAGTCCCAGAGGTCGAGGAGGAAGTCACCCAAGGTCGAGTGAGCGGCGTCAACGGGGGAGTGAAGTCTGCCCTCCGGAGTCGCCGGAGACCGAGGTGAAGTGTGCCGGAGGTCGGGAGTGGAGATCGCACTCCGGAGTCGCCGGAGCCTGAGAGAATCGTGCCGGGGGTCGGGAGTGGAGGTCGCACTCCGGAGCCGCCGGAAGTCGACATCGAGCCAAGACTGCCCGACGCCATCGAATCGGAGGTCGAGCCGAGGCCGCCGACATCGAACTGGAACCGCCTACCGGCGTCGTCAAGAACTGACATTGTGCCGAGGCCGCCGACATCGAACCGGAACCGCCGCACGGCGTCGACCCGACTCCAGCGGCGTCGGAGCATCAGAAAAAGGGCAGTAAGTGGAGTAGAGGGCGCCAGAGGCCCTGTGGAATCCTAAGAGACTACTCTAGGGGTTAGAGAGGTGCTGGAACCAGCTGGACTGTGCCAGGGGTGAGCTGAGACTAATTTAGAGGGGTTGTGTAGAGTGAGAGAGCCAGGTCTCTAGAATTCCCCCCTTGATCTACCTCAGTTTAGGCCTCAGCCGTGTCCAAGCCAGGGAGTAGACACCCTCAATCCTTCCACATCCCCACAAGCTGTGCCTGGGCCAAATTAGCCCATAGGAATTCAAATGTGATCAGATTATATGAGTGTCACTGTCCGCTTTTAATTATTTATTGGGGGCACTGTATTTATTGTATTTAACCTATTTATTGCTTCACTGTATTTATTGGTCCACAGTATTTATTGATGCACAATATATTGGTTTACAGTATTTATTGCCTCAGAATATTTAAGTGCCTGTATGTATTGCACTTATATTTATACCTTCCTTATTTATGATCACCCCTATTTATTGAATCAATAAGCCAGTATTTATTTGACGTGCACTATTTAAAAAGCTTGTATATTGTGATTGTTATTATTTATCTAATCAGCAACTAAGAGAAAAAGATAAAGATATTTTCATAATTTTTACGGTGTAGTCGTTTTTGGAACGGATGCACGCATGGTTATTGTATGGGTATGTCGTATGCTTAGCACGGTGCCTGATTCCTGACCACTCGAGCCAAGCTACCACTGTATGTCCCCCGGAAATACTCCGTTACCACCAACCCTTACCGGTGTGGGAGTGGGGTATTTCCAACATTAATTGGTGTTCAGTGGTGGGATAGAGCTGTGCCTACGTATACTCAACAATAACTGTGGGTAGTCCATAGGCCTACACCGGGAGTTTTCTCAAAGCGGCCTTCCTAATTGTGGGTTTTTGTTTTTTCCAAATTTACTCTGGTGGTGGGAGGAGGTATTATTAAAGGTACCCCCCTGCATTGTTACTGCAAATAACTGTCCTCTGACCTGAGTGGGCAAGATGGAGTTTGTACTGGAGAATTTAGAAACGTACACTGTGGCCCAACTCAGGGAGTTTTGTCAGCGGGAGGGGGTGTATTGTCCCCCAGGAGCAAAGAAGGGTGCACTCCAAACCAGCTTAAGGGCTTGGGGGGAGGCACGCCGAGAAAGCAAGGCTGAGGAGGAGGACAGGGATAGAGAGCCCGACAGTGAGGGAGCTGGTTTGTACCAACCTGAGGTGGGGAACCTGTCAGCGGGGCCCAGGACACTTTCCAGGAAGGGCAGCAGTGCCTCTAGCGGTGGCTTGTCTGAAGTGGAGTTAACAGACCGGAGGGAGAAAAGACAGCTCACATGGGACTTAGCAAGGCTGGAGAAAGAGAAGGAAGAACAGAGGATGGCTCATGAGATAAGGCTGAAAGAGAGAGATCTTCAGATCCTGAGAATCGGGGCACACCCTGTACCTAACGGTGGCAGCGAAGAACGAGAGTACACCAGGGAACCCAAACCCTACCTGCCAAAGGACATAGTAGCTAGCTATGGGGTGGGTGACGATATCGCCAAGTGGCTAGCGGCCTATGAGGTCTCGTTGAGGGCCCATGGGGTTCCAGAGAAGTACTGGGGAGGGGGATTGTACAAGTACATGCCTCCAGCTGGTAGGGATGCTTAATTGGCCCTCGAAGAGGATGAGCAGACCTACTACCCCACCATGAAACTGGCGCTCATAAGGAAGTTTGGACTAACACCCGAAAAGTACAGACAGAAGTTCAGGGGTAGTCACAAACTGGGCACACAGAATTGGGTGGACTTCCTGGACTATGCAAAGAAGGCACTAGAGGGTTGGATTCAGGGCAGTGAAGTGAGGAACTACGAGGGGTTGTTTGACCTAGTACTGAAGGAACACCTACTTGAGAAATGTTTCCCTGAACTGCGTCAACACCTGGTGGATAGCAAGCTGACCAGTCCCCGGAAGCTTGCTGAGGAGGCGGACATTTGGGCTAGTACCCGGGTGTCCACAAGGGGGACTGGAGGGGATACTCAAAAGGCCGGACAGGGCGCCCCTCAGAAGAAAGAGGGAGGGGAAAAGAAAAAGGAGTTCTCCAAAGGCCCCCAAAATAACTTCCAAGGGAAGGGAACAGGATTCACCCCTAGGGCTAACCCACCCAGAAACCCTAATCCTGGCCAGAGTCAGCAGCCAAGGGTTGTCCATTGCTACGAGTGCGGTGGCGTTGGACACTATAAGGGAGATCCGAAGTGCCTGAAACGACCACCCCCTCCCATTGGAGGAAAGACCCACCGGAGTAGCTAGTGCAGCGCTCGGGGAGGAGATGCCCTTAACTAAGGGAAGGGAGTGGGCGGGTGTCACTTTAGTGTCCCTGGGAGAACGGGAGATGGTTCCTAAGATCCAGGTGCCCGCCAATACTGTAAAGTATGGGCAGTGGGTCACCATCAACGGCCAAAGAGGGGAGGCTCTGAGAGACACAGGAGCCAGTATGACTATGGTACGTAGCCAACTGGTGTCCCCAGAGCAGGTAATTCCCGATGTACTCCACCCAGCCGCGATGGCTGACGGCAGAACAGGCCACTATCCGGTGGCCGAGGTTCCCTTTGAATGGGGGGGGGTTGCAGGTTCACTTCGAGTTGCCGTAAGCCCTGCCGTGCCAGTCGATTGTCTGCTGGGGAATGACATGGAGCACAACGCTTGGAAGGAGGTGGAATACCGGACTCACACTGAGATGCTGGGTACACCTGACTGGGCCTGTGTTAGCACAAGGTCCGCGACTACCCGGAGAGGGAGTTCGTTTCGGCTGGAGCCTGGAACAAAGGCCCAGCCAGCTGCCAGTCAAGGGAAGAACCGAGGACAGGAGGAGCCTGCCTCGGCGTCCGCACCCCGTAGGACGGATAGGCCACCGGAGGTGGTGGACCAGGAGTCTGCGGTGGGGGACGTTACCAACCTGGAGGACCTACCCATCCCGGCCGAGTGGCACGTGGAGGGAGGCCCGTCCAGGGAGGAATTCTGCCAGGGCCAGAGGGAGTGCCCTACCCTTGAGGGGCTGAGGCGACAGGCCGAAGCCCAGGCAGCAGGGAACGTTGAAGGGAACTACAGTGTTTACTGGGAGGATGGCCTCCTCTACAGTGAACCCAAGGCACCCCTACACGGATCGTCACGAGCCTTGGTAGTCCCTCAACGTTATCGAGCCTTCCTTCTGGAGTTGGCTCACGAGATCCCCTTGGCAGGACACCTGGGGCAAGACAAGACCTTCGCCCGTCTTGTCCCACACTTTTATTGGCCTCAGATGAAAGTGTCGTCCGATACCTACTGCCGGACATGTGTGTCTTGCCAAGCCAGTGGGAAAACAGGGGTGAAGCTGAAAGCTCCCCTGGAACCACTTCCTGTCGTTAGCACCCCCTTTGAAAAGGTGGGCATCGACATTGTGATCCGTTAGATCCGCCAACATCAGCTGGTCACAGGTTTATCCTGGTTCTGGTGGATCATGCCACACGGTACCCAGAAGCAATACCTCTGAGGACCATAACAGCACCTGTTGTGGCTAGGGCCCTGATGGGAATCTTTACCCGAGTGGGTTTTCCCAAGGAAGTTGTGTCCGACAGGGGGACCAACTTCATGTCAGCGTACATGCGGGCGATGTGGAAGGAGTGTGGAGTGACATACCGGTTCACCACTCCTTACCACCCCCAGACAAATGGTCTGGTGGAGAGGTTTAACAAAACCTTGAAGGGCATGATCAGAAGTCTGCCTGAAAGCCTGCGGAGGAAATGGGACGTCCTCCTACCCTGTTTACTTTTTTCCTACAGGGAAGTGCCACAGAAGGGAGTGGGCTTCAGCCCCTTCAAGCTTCTGTATGGGCACCCTGTACGTGGACCTCTCAACCTGGTGAGAGACGGATGGGAAAGAACTCCCAGAAAGCTTCCCCAGGACGTGGTGAGCTACATGCTGGCCTTCCGGAGCCAAATGGCTAAGTTGTGGAAGCAAGCTTCTGACAACCTGGAAGCCAGCCAAGCAGTGATGAAGGCGTGGTATGACCACAACGCTCACCCGGTGGAGTTGGAGCCTGGCCAGAAGGTGTGGGTGATCGAACCAGGAGAGCTTAGTGCCCTCCAGGATCGCTGGTCAGGACCCTTTGAGGTGTTGGAGAAGAAGGGTAAGGCTACCTACTTGGTGGACCTGAAGACCCCTCGTCAGCCCCTGCGGGTGCTGCATGCCAACCGCCTCAAACCCCACCACGAGAGGCCCGAAGTCATCTTGATGATGGTGACTGACGGAGGAGAGGACGTGGAAAGCGAGCCTCTCCCTGATTTGTTTGCGTCTCAAGAAAAGGATGGGTCGGTGGAGGGAGTGATTCTCTCCCCATCTCTAACTCCTGAACAGCAGGAGGACTGTCGCCAGGTCCTGGGGCAGTACTCTTCGTTGTTCTCCCTTGTCCCGGGTAGGACTCACCTGTGCGTCCATGACGTGGACACAGGAGACAGCCCACCTGTGAAGTCCAAGATCTACCGGATGTCAGACAAGGTGAAGGCCAGCATTCATAGTGAAGTCACTAAGATGCTGGAGCTGGGAGTGATCGAACCTTCTAGCAGCCCCTGGTCCAGTCCGGTGGTACTAGTACCAAAAGCTGCACCACCGGGTGCCCAACCGGAACTGAGGTTCTGTGTGGACTACCGGGGACTGAATTCAGTGACCAAAACTGATGCTCATCCGATCCCTAGGGCGGATGAATTGATTGACCGGCTGGGAGCTGCCCAATATCTAAGTACCTTTGACCTTACTTCTGGGTACTGGCAGATCTCTTTGACTGATGGAGCAAGGGAAAGGTCAGCCTTCTCCACGCCCAATGGCCACTACCAGTTCTGTGTGATGCCCTTTGGGCTCAAGAACGCACCTGCCACGTTTCAGCGCCTGGTAAACCAGATCCTCACTGGAATGGAGAGTTTCTCTGCTGCTTATCTGGATGACATAGCCGTCTTCAGTAACAGCTGGGAGGATCACTTGCGTCACCTGCAAGCTGTTCTCCAGGCCCTGAGACAAGCTGGATTGACGATCAAGGCCAGCAAGTGCCAGATCGGGCAGGGGTCGGTAGTGTACCTTGGACACTTGGTGGGTAGGGGAGCGGTGCAACCCCTCCAGGCAAAGATCGAGGCCATCATGGCCTGGGAACCCCCCAAGACTCAGACTGAGGTCCGAGCATTTTTGGGCCTCACGGGATACTACCGCCGCTTCGTGAAGGGATACGGTACCATCGTAGCCCCCCTCACGGAGCTCACGTCCAAGAAACAACCTCGACGGGTAGTCTGGACGGAGGCTTGTCAGCAGGCCTTTGTGAGATTGAAGAAAGCCATGTGCGAGGCCCCGGTCTTAAGGGCCCCAGACTTTTCCAAGGAGTTCATTGTCCAGACAGATGCATCAGAACATGGCATTGGGGCAGTGTTATCGCAACTCAACGAAGAGGGTCTGGATCAACCCGTGGTCTTCCTATCCCGGAGACTACTCCCCAGGGAACAGAAGTGGAGTGCAATAGAGCGTGAAGCCTTTGCAGTAGTATGGGCTCTGAAGAAGTTGCGGCCATACCTGTTTGGCTCGCACTTCCTGGTTCAGACTGACCACAGACCCCTTCGTTGGCTGATGCAAATGAAGGGGGAGAATCCCAAGTTGTTGAGGTGGTCTATTTCCCTACAGGGAATGGACTTTCAGGTGGAACATCGGCCTGGAGTGGACCACGCCAATGCAGACGGTCTCTCGGTATTTCCGCCTTAGTGATGAGAACTCCCAAGGGGTTGGGTAGCTCTCCCCACTTTCAGCTGGGGGGGGGACGCGTGTTAGACCTGTCAGCCCTTTGGGTGGTCCCTCCTCATCATTATTTATTTTGTCCCACTTTTGCCTCAAACCCTGTTTGAATTTTTCCTTTTTGGGAACCACCAGACTTTTTCGTGTTGCTGCAGATTCAGGGAGCCATTTTATCTACCCCTGAAACTTCTGTCTGAGGGCCTGGAGCACAAAATGGTGGCCACCTGTGACATCACCAGCATCCACTGGAACCTACTAGCACCTTCCAGAACATTCCAGAGCCCTGTGACAGTTGGAGGCGGTTTAGAATGTTGGGAAGCTAAGACAGAGAGTTGGCAGTTGGAGCTGGCAGTTGGCACCTGACTGGTGAAGAGAGAGCAGCAGAAACCTGAAGGAGGAAGGAGTGAGGCAGAAGGGGTGGAAACTTGTGCCTGGAGTGGGGTCCATAAACCCACCCGTGATACTAGTCCCTACTGACTGAGCCCAGCCTGGAGCCCTGTGTGGGAAGAAGCAAGAAAAACCATCTTAAGGACCTGGACAGCAGGAACAGGCCTTAGAAGTCAAGAAAGCAAGTACCTGACCTGTTTACTGGTTTCCCTGGAGCCGGACGTCGAGTAGCCTGGAGACCTGGAGCCCGAGGTGGAGAAGCGGCGCTGACTGGAAAAGCAGACGTTGTACCCGGAGCCGCCAGAGATCGAGAAAGGGCACCGACGGAGGTCGTGAGGAGTCCCAGAGGTCGAGGAGGAAGTCACCCAAGGTCGAGTGAGCGGCGTCAACGGGGGAGTGAAGTCCGCCCTCCGGAGTCGCCGGAGACCGAGGTGAAGTGTGCCGGAGGTCGGGAGTGGAGATCGCACTCCGGAGTCGCCGGAACCTGAGAGAATCGTGCCGGAGGTCGGGAGTGGAGATCGCACTCCGGAGTCGCCGGAACCTGAGAGAATCGTGCCGGGGGTCGGGAGTGGAGGTCGCACTCCGGAGTCGCCGGAAACCTGAGGAGAGGAGCACCGGAGGTCGGGAGTGGAGATCGCACTCCGGAGCCGCCGGAAGTCGACATCGAGTCAAGGCCGGCCGACGTCATCGAAACAGAGGTCGCCGTCGGACCGGAGCCGCCCGAAGTCGACATCGAGCCAAGACTGCCCGACGCCATCGAATCGGAGGTTGAGATCGAGCCGAGGCCGCCGACATCGAACTGGAACCGCCGCACGGCGTCGTCAAGAACTGACATTGTGCCGAGGCCGCCGACATCGAACCGGAACCGCCGCACGGCGTCGACCCGACTCCAGCGGCGTCGGAGCATCAGAAAAAGGGTAGTAAGTGGAGTAGAGGGCGCCAAAGGCCCTGTGGAATCCTAAGAGACTACTCTAGGGGTTAGAGAGGTGCTGGAACCAGCTGGACTGTGCCAGGGGTGAGCTGAGACTAATTTAGAGGGGTTGTGTAGAGTGAGAGAGCCAGGTCTCTAGAATTCCCCCCTTGATCTACCTCAGTTTAGGCCTCAGCCTTGTCCAAGCCAGGGAGTAGACACCCTCAATCCTTCCACATCCCCACAAGCTGTGCCTGGGCCAAATTAGCCCATAGGAATTCAAATGTGATCTGATTATATGAGTGTCACTGTCAGCTTTTAATTATTTATTGGGGGCACTGTATTTATTGTATTTAACCTATTTATTGCTTCACTGTATTTATTGGTCCACAGTATTTATTGATGCACAATATTTATTGGTTTACAGTATTTATTGCCTCAGAATATTTAAGTGCCTGTATGTATTGCACTTATATTTATACCTTCCTTATTTATGATCACCCCTATTTATTGAATCAATAAGCCAGTATTTATTTGACCTGCACTATTTAAAAAGCTTGTATATTGTGATTGTGTTATTATTTATCTAATCAGCAACTAAGAGAAAAAGGATAAAGATATTTTCATAATTTTTACGGTGTAGAGTCGTTTTTGGAACGGATGCACGCATGGTTATTGTATGGGTATGTCGTATGCTTAGCACGGTGCCTGATTCCTGACCACTTGAGCCAAGCTACCACTGTATGTCCCCCGGAAATACTTTGTTACCACCAACCCTTACCGGTGTGGGAGTGGGGTATTTCCAACAACGACGCACTAAAGATTCTTGATCAAAACGAAGCTTGCTTATTAATCTTACTTGACCTTTCATCAGCATTTGACACTGTCAAACACGACAACTTGCTAGAGCTCCTGAGACACAGAATGGGATTATCTGGATCTGTACTTACCTGGTTCACATCTTTCCTCCAAAATAGATCTCAAAGATTCAAGGTCAATCAATCCTTGTCCAACCCCGTGCCAGTCTCGTTAGGAGTACTGAAAGGCTCTTCCTTCTCACCCACACTTTCTAACCTATTCATGGAGCCACTCACCGAACTTCAGTCTCTCCAATGTCCGCTTTCACATGTATGCTGATGACACCCAACTATACATCAAGATCCACTCACTTGAAGACATCAAATCTCTCAACTCAATGCTACAAAAAACTCAAATATGGTTGGCCGAAAACCATTTGAAACTGAACATGCCCACAAAACGGAATTCCTCCTATTTGCCCCCCCCCCCCCCCCCACAAACAAATCTCACATCATCCTGGATGAAGCACCTAACAGCACTCAATGTGCAACCTCTCGTTGTCGAATCGGCGAAATCGCTGAGTGTGACACTGGACAGAGACCTAAAGATGCAGAAACATATCTGCGCCGCCACAAAAGGAGCACATTTCCACATAAACACCCTGAGAAGACAAACTCTTCTTACCAGCAAACGACTTCAAACAAGCTGTTCAAGCCCTAGTGATCCCAAGAGCGGAATATGGGGCGGTAGCCCTATGCAGCCTCCCCAGATCGACGACAGCCCAACTTAGAGCCTCTATCAACTCCGCTGCGAGACTCATCACTGGTTCAAAAAGAAACTCATCTCTCCAGACCTTAGAGCCCTCAACTGGCTACCGTTCGAGGCTAGAATTAATCTACAAATTGCTTGTATGACGCACAAGGCCTTGCATCATAAAACCCCATACTACCTAGCTCAGAAACTGGTTCTCCCTTCTGGTAATGGAGCCTCCAGAAGCTCCAGGAATCTTCTACTGAGACCACAACGACTTGCCCAAAAAAACTTACAACCGGTCCTTCTCTGGAATGGCTCCCAGGATCTGGAATGCTCTGCCCTCTGAAACAAGACTGAACCCTTCCATGGCCTCATTTAAAAAAGTGAAAGCGATTCTCATGGCCAAATTTACTTGATTTTATTTACTTATTACTGTAATATAATTACTAGTCTGTATTATTGAGCACCTTGTATTGGAATCCCCTATATTTAGATTTTTTTTTTATGCCTGTACCTGTTTCTGTCATATGCCATGTAAAGCGCTCTGATACCCGCAAGGGTCTTGTTCGCGCTATATAAAACCTTCAAATAAATAAATATCCTGTATTCAAAGGTTGCTGGTACTAGTGAGCACACAGCCCTGTCCTGTATGTTCCTAAACTTCAGGGATACACATGTGCTGACCTGTTGGTCCACCTTTTGTTGTGGCTGTAGGATAGATCTATACAAGGTCCAGACTCCCCTAAATACCTAGATGGCGGAATCGTAAAGAGACCATTTTCAATTAAAATGATTAGTTGCAGCTAACCGGATGCCATCCCTAGACCTACGTGAAAAGAAAAAATCTCCAGCGCCCCTTGGCCTGTATGGGCTAGATGCTGAATTTTTCTGAGTGTTAGTCTTGGAATCCTCACTCCATCTCATTTCTGTGGTCACCTTTTCCTTTTGGCCTGAGCCAGCTTGGCTGCATAAGGCCCTTGTGACAACTTAATCACTTGTGTGGGAGCTAGAATTTGCCACATCTCAAGTAAAGTGTCTTGATTTTAGTATTAAAACCTGCCATTATCTTAAACTGGTAGGTTTACAAGTTATTTTTTTTTTTTTAAACCTGCTAAATAATAGGAGCATTGTGAAATGGATTTAAGTATTGGGGATATCTAGATAGAAAAAGTTCTTAACATCTTTACAAGGAAGATAAAAATGAGTATGAACCTTAAAGCCAAGATCTTTAATGTTAAGATGTCTGGCTTGAAGAGGGTGGGTGAGGAGGTAACCGGACTTTAAATTATTTTAGCTAAATAGCTTGTTTCCAAATGGCAGGCATCTCTGCAAAATCACCCTAGTTTGAACTTTTCCACTGCTGAACAGTGATAGAACCCAAGTGCGTTACTGTGATCTTTATGAAAGCCAGTGGTTGAGTGCCATTGCAGCATTCTTCACCCTTTGGACTCGGAAGCTTCTCCTTTCTCAGCAGTAATGGCTTCAAGGAGGTTACAACAGGGTTTCTCTGTAGTCGAACACTTGCTCCCAGCCTCCTCCAAAGGCCACAGCAAGGTTAAGGGTGGAAGATTATTGCTCATTACTGTGTTGAATACTTAACAGTTAAACTGAAAATACGCCCACACAATAATATCATAAATTATCAATCCATCATAATCTCTCATGTCCCTCGTGAGGACATTCCTTTGTGTCGCGTCTTTAAAGTAAATCGTGAGTGCACACAGTTTCACTGTCTTTAAAGTTTCCCATGTTATTGCTCCTAAACACTAAGTGCCAAAAAGGACAAGCTCAATTTAAATATATAGTGTGGAATAATGTACATTCGTCTCAAACTATGGTGAAAGATCGACGTATTCCTTGGGGGAGAAGAGAGAAACACGGACATGATCATTGACTAGATATTCATTGCCCAACGACCTTCTAAAATACAGTTTATTAGCAACTAGAATCCGCACACCCTGAAAAACAGTGGTGAGTCTAGTCTACGAAGCTTCCTATTTCCATAAATAGTGTCTGGTGCTTCGGTCTTGTGTGAATCAAAGTGAAGGATATTTAGGCGGCAGGGGTCTCAATAACTGTGGGCCTTGTGATTTGCCATTGTATTTATCCTTTTCTTGTTGTGTAGAGATTCAGAAGTGACCACCTTCAGTTGCCACATCACTTTTGCAAAATTCACTATTGCTCCAAGGACGCTGAGGAAACCGCTTTTGGTGTATCTCTTGGAATTAAGTGGAAGCAGTACATAAATACCAGCATTTTATGTTTCAGTGGTTACTAGCCTTCTTGAGAGGGATAATTGCATATATTGTGGGGTTGAGATGGGTTCTCATTAATCAGTTAGTACTTTTAAATGTAACTCTTCCTTGTGTCCAATCCGTTCCATGTGTATTGTTGTATTGTGTTCTGGTGAGTGACTGTATTCTACCAGTCACTGTGGAAGAGCTAATCAAGCGTAATTGTATATACAGATTGAGTAATAGAAGCTAAATGTATTCATCTTCGCTGATGTCTTTTCAGGTTATCCAGTGGTGCACCCACCATAAGGATGATCCTCCCCCACCAGAGGATGACGAGAATAAAGAAAAGAGGACCGATGACATCCCTGTGTGGGATCAGGAATTCCTTAAAGTAGACCAGGGAACACTGTTCGAGCTTATTTTGGTAAGGTGTTTGTTTTTATTTTTAATAGAACCATTCTAGCTAGTTGAATTTTCAGAAAATCAGTTTGGCTGGGAGATTAGTTTTTATAGGGACTCTGATGTTTGTTAGTCAACGGGTATTGGCATGTGGTGGGTATACATGGATAGTATGCTGTGAGTCCACCAGATGGGCTGACATTTTATTTGCAGGCATTTTGAAATGGCATCTTCACCCCGAAATGATAACCACTGCTCTCCTGCAGCCCTTTTGTGGGTCCAACATTGGGGTCATTGCAAGATTTTAGCTAATTGCCACAGTTTTTGAAGGAATTGAGATCCTTTTAAGAGGGCGATTGCAGACCACTGCTCTCTTTGTGAAGTCTGCCAGCCTAACTTATGAACACACGCTGTGCCAAAATAGGCTGAGTAGATTCTGGTTATCGATATTCTGGGAATGAGTGAATCCAATGTCATCCAAAGTTCCCTGCACGTTGCTGAAGTGTATGTGCTGCAGAGTCTTGGTGAAAGGAAGGTCTTGGTACAGAATGTGACTAAGACGTTGCTCAGTGTGACATATGGGTATGAGAAGTAGTGCAGGGTATTAGCACTCAGTGGATCATTGGAACTCACATTGAAACTTTCGCTTGACACAAGGCCACGCTTTTCCCCCACTGCCTGCCGAAAAACACAAAATGCTTTTTGTTCCTGTTGGGCATGGCTGCAGTGTTCTGTGGGCCTGTGAACTGGCCACTCTGTGTACAGTACTTTCAACTCCCAGCCAAAGGATGGGGCCGCACGTACTGGAGGCCTGGTGTTTAAATGCTATGCGCTGCACCTATTGCCTACTTCACAGATAAAAGGCTTGCACAGTGACCTTTTGGCAGCATGGGAAATGGGCGTGGCTTTGCAACGTGGGTTCGTTTGTCAAAGCCCAGTATGGAACTAAAAATTCACTGGAGAAGAATGTTGACTTTTTTGTTTCCTTTTCATACTCTTAAATGATAAAAAGGGACATTTAAAAAATCCTCTTATACACCTGTTTGCTGAAGAAATGTTCTGTTTACTTTCCTTCCATGGGGCTTGTGGAAAAGACTATAACAGTACTTGATAAATCTATTTCAAGAAGATGAAAATATTTGTTTCAGAACCAGAAAAACACCCATTATTATTTAGTCTGTACATTGGTTTTCTATTTGTTCTCTAAACTGGGGCATGAGGAATGAAAGGTTTTAAGAGGAGATGACAAAACTTGAGTTATACCATGAATACTGTAATCAGTTTAACAAACATTTAGGTGTATGTATCGGTCTATCATAGGACAACCATGTTCATGTAATGTTAGATTACACTCCGGAAGGTATAGACTTCTTAGCCTGTGGGATGTTCTTTTTAACCTGACATTCTACGCTTGTCCATAAAGGCTAGCAGATAACCAGTCCCCTTAGTTTAATATCACACAGGCCAAGGGGAGGTGTAGAAGGGATGGATAAATGAAAGGATGCAAACATCGTATGCACAGGTGCCCATGGAGTATGAAAAGCATTGTACACAATTTTGGGGGAGGTGAGGGGGGTCCACGATTATGAAGTGCTTTTGGGTGTTATGCAGAAGTTGAAAGTTGTCGGCAAGGTACTTGCTGTTTGTATAGGTTGGTAATGGGCCCACTGTTTGATTCCACGCTTGTTTATAGAATCCACTCCGGAAATGTCTCCTTACCCCAATTTGATTACTTTCTACAAATTAGTCTTTTTGAAATGCTGTTTCTTAATGTTAGGAATTTTAGTATGTAGAAAGGTGGTCCCTTGTAATTGGCATTCTCCCACTTGGAAATCAGAGTTAATTTAGCTTTACAATAGTAGGGGCACTGAAGGATTTCTTGAACAACACAGCTTACTGATTGTAAACAGTACCCTCTTTTTTTAGTTTTCAATACTGATTATAGTTGTCTCTTACAGGCTGCAAATTATTTGGATATAAAAGGATTGCTTGATGTCACATGCAAGACTGTGGCAAACATGATTAAGGGAAAAACCCCAGAAGAGATTCGTAAGACATTCAATATCAAAAATGACTTTACTGAAGAGGAGGAGGCACAGGTATGGACTTATTTTACCAGTCTTAACCAGTTTTATTTTTGGGAAAGCTGGGCTTTAGGCTTAGCAAGTGGCTGAGGGTTTGTTTTGAGAAATACCTGACAACAATTTAAAGTTGAATTACCATGGTCTCGATCTTGCAATAAGTAACTCAAAGTTGTATTGTTATGCTGAAGTGCAAGGCCACACACTTTAACCCCGTACATGAATAAGGATTATTAGTTTTGACTTTATGTATAAGAAATGTTTGTATATTTTACTGCTTTCAACGCACAAAGTTTCATAAATTCATAATTCACAGGGAAAATGTTGTGCTACGATCCTTCTTTCATTAATTCATGGATATGACATTGTACAATTGGGATTCTCAATCAATGGGAGGTCTACTTGCACTGAGAGTTTGTATTTCTGGCTTTTCTCTGAGCATGACAGTGCATAGCCTCTGACCACACTGCTGAGCTTCACAATTGCAGTATCTTACTCCCATGGTCAGTTGTCCTTCCAGACCACACCTTTTTGGGCCGAATGTGCATCTCGGTACAGCAACACTAGTCTTAACTAAAGCACTGCCTTTTGAACAATCCCACTGATCAACCTAATCTTCTAATCCTCTGCTTGATTTCAGAAAACATTTTCCTCAGTCTATCAAGCTTCCAGCCTTTTTTTCATGACCTGACTCATCAGCTGAAAGAGCACTCCACACGCTTGACGTTAGACGTGCTCTTTTGTGCTACATAGACAGAAGCAAATCCTTTTGCAAAACACAAAAGTTGTTTGTAGCTTTCTCTTCGCCTCATAAAGGCCATGCCATATCTGAGGCACAGACTGCCAGGTGATCGCCAGTTGAGTCCAGACCTGCTACGTTAAAGCTAAAAGAGCCCTTTCTTCCTGCCCCAGGCCACATTCCACCCACAAACAGGGCGCTACTATGCCTCTCATGGGGGAACCCATTGTAGATGTTTGTAGAGCTGACACGTGGTCCACGCCACACACATTTACAAAACGCTACTTTGTGGGCACCCTGGCAAGAGCAGGCCAGATGTTGGTCAATCTGTCCTTGGGATTTTGTTTCAGACCACTGTGCCATCCACTGGCTAGCCACTGCTTAGGGGAGTACTGCTTTACAGTCTGTGCACAGCATGTGTATCTACAGCCACACATGCTCCGAACAGCATGTTACCCTTTAAGAATCGGTTTGTTGCATGTGGTGCTGTATATTCACATGGTCCACCCTCCTCCCAAGAACCATGACCAATGGCTGGTGAACAGTCACAGCGCACGGTTATCTTGATGGGTACACTGCTCTTCGAACAACTGCTTTGCCTCAACGTCCACATAGCTGCCATACTGATACCAGCATACTGGTACCAGCGTGATGGTTTGCAACCTCTATCTCTCCATCAATCCTAACGAGTCGACCCACTAATTGTGCCTCACCGTAAGATGTAAACAGACTCTGAGGTACCAAAGGGAAAAGCGGTGGTGCCCTCAAAAATGTAGTAACATTCATCCTTCAAGATGTCCAACAACTTCGAACATGACTTGCTCTGCATTGAGGAGGAAGAGGTGGGTCCCTCTGGCTTCCCAACGGCCCAACCAATGTCCAGCCCGAGGTAATTGTCTTCAAGAGCTTCTGAGGAAGAAGAACGAGATGGGGGTGCCTTTGGCAGTGAAACAAACAGGGTAACATGCCAAGAAGGCAGAGGGTTGTGAGTACTAATGAGGTGCTGAGGCAAGGGCTGAAGCCCCGCCCAGCCAAGCACCCTTACATCAAGGCAGCGCACTTCTACCACAGGAGGCATGTGTCAAGCCCCAAAATGGGCAGTGAAAAGACCTCTGCCTCCAGCCAACTACTGCCCCCCAGCTACTGTCACAATCCTGACAAGGTTTTAGAGCCAAGCAGGCTCCCAGCAAAGGGTTTGGACCCATGACGCTTCTCGACACCCTCTCACCCGAAAGGCACCAAGCACCTTTGGAGACTAAGTCTGTACTGAGATTGTCTTCATAACCGCATCAAGTCAATGCTGCGGTCTTCTTTGATGCAGAGATCAGAGGAGTCCCATGCACCCATTCTAGAAAGAGTGGCTGTGGAACTTAATTCCAGGCAGAACTGGCTATTCATACGCCCAGAAACCAGCAAGATTTCTACTAAGCCACTCCTTGAAATCCACCAACCACACTGCCCCTAATTTTCAGGAAACTGAGTAACCTTTGAGGAGAAGCTCATGTTCGTTGTACTCTGTACCTAAGAGGCATAAAACAAGGCTACACGCCCTCCTCCGTAGTCTATCACACCCAGGCATTCAACACTGCAGTAGTAACCACTCCCTCCACCAGAATCTCTAGAGTGGCCAGTTCATTGCTTTTCTGACTCTGGTTGCCCTTGGGGATGGGGACCCTTATGAGCAAACTCCTAGTGCGGGGGACAGTGATAACGCCTGGGAAGATGTTCGACCCTTGCACAAGATCCGGACCTTGAGCCTTACCCAGTTGGATGATTCTACTGCAGATGATAGCATTATTCAGAGTGGTCTGCCACTTACAGGTCGACTTGCTTGTCCTGCAGGATGAGGACAAATTTCTGTTGTAGACCCTCTAAGACAGAACACACTGTCCAGTTTCTTCATATGCTCACGGGCATGTTGAAGCAAGCTCCTAATAGTTTTAAGGACCACGTCATGGCCATAGCGATCATGCTTCAAGTAGAGAAGAAGATTGATGTAAAAGGTGTGATTTGGAGAAGCATTAGAGGCCAGACCCCTCTGACTCTAGTGGTCCACAAAGCAAGGAAGTAGGCCTCTGCCCAGGCAACGGTTTCCCGCCACCCCATCCAGAAGAATCTAAAATAGAGTAAGCTCCTCAACACTCTAGGCAAAGGGGTAGCGGTTGGTTCAACCAACCAGAAGGGAAATTGCCAATTCCTGCCTACGTATGACTGATATCTGATGGAGGCCCTAATGCAACACCTCCCTGAGACATAATGTGTGAAGGGCTAGTTGCTGTGGGAAGATAATTTCCAATGTTCATATTTATTGCGCGTTGGATGTTGCAGATACTGCTTGTCGCGCTGTACGTACCAGCATCTTGCCTGCTGCCATGCATGGCTTTGCTTCTCTGATTTCAAACTGGGTAACACCCCATTCAATGGAAAATCTCTATGGTGGATAGTAGTTGGAGAAAACGGCCAACTCCATGGTTTTCCAGCAGTCCAGGTTCAAGACCACACCCTCTGACCAGGTGCAAGCCTGTCTGTCAGCATGCCATTTCTGTGTCCTGTGGAGACAGAGGATTCTCAAGAGGTTACAGAGGCAATTGCTAGGTTTGGGATAGAGACTGCTCTGGTAAAGGAGTCTCCTCTCCCAGACCTCCACGTGCTATTGCAAGAAGTCTGTGTTTATTCAAAAAGCTGCACTACAGCAGGTGTCCCCATACCCATGGGATAAAGGCATCTATTAACTGCAATTCCTCACCCCAAAGAAAGACTGCTGCCATCTGTCCCATCTTTAGACATGTTGTTGATCTAGTGCTGCAAGGATAAGTGGACAGTCCTACCCTTCGAGTTGCTGCGGCTTCAAGGGTTTTGGTTGTGGTCACTCTTCTACTCACAGCTGAAAGCACATCTTGTTTGTTAATCTGGTACTTATGTCTTACATTGATTGGACTAAGTCTTTCTATAAGTAGCTCTGTCGCTTTTGCTAAACCCTTAAAGGTCACCCTATTTTTAAGGCAGGCATTACAAGGTGGATTGCCAAATGGCAGTGTCACCCTGTGTCAACTATTGGCTCACTAGCACTGTGAGTGACATCGTTTTCTTTTTGCAATTTTTTTTTTTTTATCATCCGTGTGTGTTTGAACTACATTTTGGGATTGCGGCTGTTCAAAGCCAGTAGTATATTTTCTTTGTGCCAACACAAATTACCATTTTCCTTTGCGCATTAAAATAAAAAAATGGATACAGTAGTGTTTTTTATTTTTAGCATGCGACTCCTATATTTCAGTGGAAGCGCATTTGTCACCGGTTTCCTCCGTTGTCGCAACACTCAAGGTAATTTCTCCAAAATGGACTACCACGCCTTGTCTGTCTTATGGAATATCCCATTCTTTGAAACCTTTGTCAAGAGTTGTCCTACTAATGCATGAGTGACAAAGAGGGGGGTTTGACTCAGAACTCTGCTTGGTGAGATCAGAGAGCATGGATTTCACACTTGCAATGGATCGTTTCTGTCGGAGGATGTGAAGTGAGATCTTTAGTCCTCTGACCAAGTACTACCATGGCTCCCACCCCTCCAGGTTTGACCTTAGTTTATCTACATCTGCTCTAGGTTGACGACATGACACTTGACTTAGTATAATTCTAGGCACATTGAGAACTTTGGAGCAATCTTGGCCAGTGCTTCGACATCAGTCGACATCTAGATCTCTCCACATTGACCTCCACCAGTTAGTGTCTCCTTTACTGTCAAGACTACACTTCAGAATGTTGAGTTACAAATCATGATGGACACACCACTTTACCACTCTGAAACTACCAAAGCCTTAGTGGAGGCTTTTATACCTATTCTGACATGAGACTATAATCAACCCATCACTGTGATTACCAATCCAGCTCATCCACTACATTTTTCTTTCACTCCACTTCCAGCAGAAGGGAGGACTATTGCAAGAAATGTTGTAAGCCTATAAGTGCTCAGAGCACTATTCTCTAAAACCTAGACAAACCAGCCGGAAGATCGTCCCTGCAGGCGGATCAGAGTTCATAGTTCCCATAGCATATAGGCGAGAGGGCCCAAGAGGACACATGTCCATTTGGAATACATGCCCTGCAGCTACTCTTGACACAAGACTTCTGACACAGTTCATCTATGGAATGAGGGGTGTTTTCTCAAACTCCCCTCCACTGTAACAAACGTGACCTTCCATGAAGTTACTAGCTGCTGTGAGAAAATATTAACCAAGACTATCACATAGATAATTTAGACCTCTATTTTCAAAAATCTCCAACCCATGCAGTCTTCCAGACGGATTATACCCTCTGTTCACCTCAAAAATACTCTGCAGGCTTCAGACTGGATCTGGAAACATTTTACAGCAGTGCCTCTGTGTGCCAGTAGATGGTGCGGTTCTTCTCCTTTACCGCTCCAGAAATGATGGGTGGAGCCTATATAGGTGCCACTGTTGTACGCTGACGTCTGTTCATTTCTTTCTGCACCACCTGATGGGGATCCAAAGCTATCTCTTATCTCTTTGAGACGTTTTGTACACTCACAAGTTAGTTTGCATTCGAAATGTCACCTCCCAAGACAGGTTTTAAACCCTGTAAGGATTGTCTCAATCAGATATCTGTGACGGATCCTTCATCAGGTTTGCCTGTGATGCCTGGGATCGAGTGATGACTGCACACCGATGAACCGAAGGCCATACGGGACCAACTGGCTAAACTCTACCTCGCCAGCCAAGCATCAGACAACTCCTTGTCAATCCGTCCAAAGGTTGTTCTGTCATGTTCCCTGTCCAGATGCCACAGGAATCGATCGAGAGGTCAATGGTTGTTGAGCTCTAAATCTTTGGGACCTTAAAGAAAAACGTAAAAGATCCAAGTCTGACGCGTCCCCCTTCCTGCCACCCTCGTACACCTGAGATGGCGCAAGGGAATCTCTATACCTCTTGATCGCACTTCCAAGGTCTACTTCGTAGACAATCTCACAACTTTTCCCAGCACAACCAGAGTTTCTGTGGCAGTCTGCGGTACTGAAACCGATCCAAGAGTTCTGCAAGGCCATGCTCAGACTCTTCACATCCCTTATGACTCCCTCTTGTGCTCCTTTAGGCCACAAGGAGTCGAGGGGTCTCATCTGTGCTATTGCTAGCAGATTCATCCTAGGTGCCAGTTGGACCCTCTGAATAGCACCACTGTACCTTCCCTGGCTCCACCAGTTTTTAACTGCCTTGGCGACCTGGCAAAATAAACCTTTTGCCAGGTCCAAACCTTCCTATTTAGGTCGAGCCTAGTGAAGCGCACATGCGCTGCTCTATGGGGAGGCCTCTTGGAATCACCCCAGACTTCCCCGAAACTTTTCCGTGTGGTTGTTCAACTTCCACACAATCTATTGGCCTTTGCGTGTGGCTTTCAAAAATGAAAGCACACAATTGGCCAAAGGCGGGTACCTTTTTTCTCTAAATGTTCACTCCCACGCCCTCCAGCTGTCGGGAGCGAGCAGCAGCGCGCAGGCTGCCAGCTGCATTCCTCCATTGTCGTGGATCATGTTACAAATTAAACATAGCGCGGTCGCTTTCACTTTCGCAGCCGTGTGCTTGTCTTCCACACTTGTCTGTGGTTCTTTTTCATGTTCACTCATTTATTTGTTTCTCACACTTTTTAATTTGTCACGCTATCTCCCATTGGTTTATTTTATTGCAAGCACGTTATTTAATTAAAAGTAGTCGTCTAAAAAGGCAGCGCTCACCTGCAAGGCAGGCATAGTCATGTCAGCTTAGCAGCCCGCCGCACTTCCGGAGCATTACAGGTGTGTATACCATGGACACTATGCTTCCATTTCCTGAGCATTACCGGTGCATATACCATGGCATAATAGGCTATTACTGCCAGAGCATTACCCATGTGTATACCATGGCACACTACACTTCCACTTCCAGAGCATTAGCAGTGTGTATACCATGGACACTACACTTCCACTTCCAGAGAATTACCCGTGTGTATACCATGGCACACTAGGCTTCCACTTCTGGAGCATTACCAGTGTATACCATGGCCATTCCACTTCCACTTCCGGAACATTACCGGTGTGTTTACCATGGCACACTACATTTCCAGTTTTGGAGCATTACCGATGTGTTTACCATGGCACACTATGCTTCTGAAGCATTACCAGTGAGCATACCATAGCACACTACGCTTCCACTTCCGATTACTGGAAATGCTTCACTTCCAGAACATTACCGGTCTGTTTACCATGGCACAATATGCTTCTAGTTCCAGAGCATTACCGGTGTGTATACTATGGCATACTACGCTTCCACTTCCGGAGCATTACCGGTGTGTAAACCATGGACACTGCTTCCAATTCCGGAGCATTACCAGTGTATACCATGGTACACTAGACTTTTAATTCCGGAGTACTACCGGTGTATTTACCATGGCACTCTAGGCCTTTACTTCTGGAGCATTACTGGTGTATACCATGGTAAACTAGGTTTTTACTTCTGGAGCATTACCAGTGTGTATACCATGGCGCACTACGCTACTACTCTTGGAGCATTACTGGTGTGTATACCATGGACACTACACTTCCACTTCTGGAGCATTACCGGTGTGTATACCATGGACACTTATGCTTTCAATTCCGGAGCATTAACTGTGTATACCATGGTACACTAGGCTTTTACTTCCGTAGCATTACCGGTGTGTATACCATGGCACACTATGCTTCCACTTCTGGAGCATTACCGGTGTGTATACCATGGACACTGTGCTTCCAATTCGGGAGCATTACTAGTGTGTATACCATGGCACACTATGCTTCCGCTATCGCAAGCAAAGTGCAGATGCAGCTGTCCACAGTGGCAGGCCATGTATCAGGTTGTGGCCGATATAGTCCAGTCAACAGCGGCCCTCATAAGTGCCTTTCCTCTTTGGGCCCCAAGTGGGAGATTGGGATCCCGGTCAGCCCTCTAGTGTCCTTCGGGCTGGGTGGGGTGGGAGCAAGACTCCTTTGGTCCCCCTTCTTGGCTGTTCCTCTCAAGAGCCGCACCACTCCCTACGTGTGCAGCCTTTTTCGCGCAGCGGCCTCACCTCCCTGTCCAATCCCACCGGGCGATCTCCAGTGCTGCGTCCCCATTGTTCAGGGGCCCCGCAGTTGTCTGATGTCGGCTCCGGAGCCTGGCAGTCGGCTGGGCTCTTATCGATCACCCTCGTCAGTTCTGGGGGTTGCCGCAGTGTCCCCTCGAGCACTCGCCAGCAGAAGCCGAACTCAATCGGGCCTGCTGCACCCCTGCCGGTCCCAGTCTCAGTGAGAGCACAGCCATACCAATGACAGTATTCAGATAGAAGGCAGGCAGATTTGTTCCACTGGGTACCAGCAGCATCCTGCTGTGTGTGCTTGGGCAAATGGCAAAGTGAGGTGGGGGATTTGGCAGGATTGGCGGGCCCTGGCACTCTCTTCTCATGCGTCCTCCATTTTCGGCGGTTACCCACGTCCTCTTAAAATCCTCCCTTATGGTGAAGTCTAATTTTTTAATTATAATTTTGAAAATGGTACTTTTAGAAAGTTGGCACTTTCTTGCCTTAGCAGTTCGGTGCCTGCAGCCTGCCTGGGCCACATGACTGGGTGTAGATGACAGTTGGGCTGTATGCATTCCTCCCAGACAGCTACACTCAGTGGGAGCTTAGGTGCGACTGGCTGAGCAACCACTGGCAGGACGGGTGGACGGAGCTGGGCGCACCCCTACTTAAAACCTGAATAGGCTGTGTCCTCTCTCCCCACAAAGGGTTGCATTTCCCTCTGTAGGTAGTCAGGAGCCAGGGCTGGGGAGGCAGGGCATCTGTGCACTTAAGGCATGCCTCAGGAAGCTTCTCCCCACTTCAAAGGCCCAGCTGTGTATAAATACTGAACTTCAGACCCCAACTCTGCAGTACACTTCTGGCCCTGTGGATACTCTGCAAGTCCAATAAATTTCCCTTCAGGTTCATTCACACTCCAACTCTAATTTGCAACTTGCATCCTTCGTGCATTCCAGCGTCAAACTGATATCACCAAGATAGATACTTTCAGCTGGTATGTATTACAATAGCATTATCGTGATTCCAGGACATACAATTCTTTTTTTTGGTTGATGTTTATTAGTTTCAACAAGCATGTTGACAAACAAATAAATGTGAGACAATTAGCAATATTGGGAAGTGAACAACCCCCTTCCCACCCCCAACAGAGCAGACCATACAATGTGCATTTGGAGGAATCTTGTACATCATGGACAAACGGGAGCAGAGTAGCACAAATACATTCGATGGTAGGACTCTTGTAGTGAGGCAGCTATCACACAGACATTAAGTGGCATACACAATACAGGCTATACCAAATCTGGGAGGTTCAGCAAGTATGCAGTAAGAGGGTACAGAAATCCTTGGGGCGTAAAGCTTCGTGTAATTATTCCGCAAAGACCCCCAGCTGATCTCTACAGTAAAGTAAATCACGGATCCAAGCGAGTAACTTAACCATACCACTCATATCGTCCATCCATCATCAAATTTATCCCTGCACTATATAGCACACCATGTATGACTGAAGCAAAGTAAAATGTCTTTACCGCTAACTCACAATATAAATGCAATGTCGGCCTGCCCTTCCCAGTAACACACTCCCCACCCTCTTCAGAGTCCCAAACTTGCCAAAGCCATCCCAAGTCAATAACACCCGCCCCCAACAAAACAAAACCTGAAAAATTTGCATTTTGGGTACATCCGTTAGGGGGGCGCAGAGTGCTTCTAGCCTCCCAACCAGTAGGAGGTGGCTGAGCAGATCTATAGTTGTGCCAAGTGTCGATCCTCATCCATCCGAACGCCCACTATATCTTGAGCATACTGTCCCCTTGCGGTGTGGGTTTTCCCATTTGTAAACGTATACTAATATGGCCTGTAAAATTGTATGCATAGTACAACCCTGAATTAAAGAGTGAGGCTATAAGTTAGAGAATAAGCAACACATTTCCATATTAGTCCTTGTCTTCTCGAGCCATGCTGGGCTCATGTTGCCTGCCTTTAAACTGTTTAACATTTTCTCCAACCCCAAGGCTGCCCTCGAGAATGCTAGACACACCATCTGGATCTATGCGTAAACGAGCAGGATATAACATGGCATAGGGGACCTCCTCAGATTACAATTTTTATTTCTCACTGCGCTAAATTCCCGTCTAGCAGACTGCACAGCCACAGTGAAATCAGGAAAGAAAGCCAAAGTGTTGCCTTGGTGCTCAATAGTCCCCTTGTCCCTGGCTAGTCGCGGGATAGTGTCACGATCTCTGTAGTTTAAAAGTCGGGGATATGATGGGGCGAGGAGGGACGCCCGGGACCGGTCTCGCTGCAAGAGCGATGAGCCCACTCGACGATAAACATGTTGGAAAGGTGCTCAGTTCCAAAGAGGTCTTTAATGAGGTTCTCCAGGAAAGTCTCCATTTTCCCCACATTCGTGGACTCCGGCAGCCCCATGACCCTGATGTTGCGCCGGGACCACGATTACAAATCCTCATTCTTGGCTTGAATGAGGGACCGCACCTTCTCCATATTGAGCGCCTTCCTAAACTTCACTCAGCCCATCTTCTGTCGCAGAGACTCGTTGCTCAACTAACCCCATGTGGGCATTTTGCTTCTCAAACTGTGCAGAAAGATGACCTAGACGATGGTTCACAGCTGCCATCGTGCCCTCAATGGATTGAAGGCTGCGCTGCATTGCCAATAGAGTGGTTTCCAATGTGGGGGGAACATCATTATGAGCATTCGCCTCCGAGGCAGCTTTTCGCGACGATTTAGCAGGTTTTCGAGCCTCAAACGTGAGGCGTGGCTGTGTTCTGTCAGTTCTTCCCACTGTGCACCCCCTAGTACGATGTAGCAAAACGTGAGGAAGAGCGCACTGACCATCCCAGAAATCGGTTGTAGGATAGTGTGGCAGGGGGACCCTAGACGGAGCCCCCTAGCACACCAGGAGCAGGGAGGGTATACCAGACAGGTGCCAAAGAGGAAAGGGTCAGCGCAGACCAGAGGCAGCCAGGGGCCCACTAGCGAGCTGCGCTTAGTCCAGGGACCACACAGCACTCTAACAGCACCTCGAAGGGGGGGGGGGGGGGCCCAGGCAGTCCTGCTACACAGGGGAACATCGTAGAGCTTCAAGCACAGTAGACTGTCCAGTGCCAGTCTTCACAGTCCATGCAGTGGCATAAATAATCCGCCAGACAGCCTGAGGGGAATCTATCTCGTCATGCACCTCCCCCGACAATAACAGTCAGATGCCTGCACAGTGAGACCAGGGTTGGCCAGGCAATAATCAAGAGTGGCTACTCCTGAGCAGAGCAGGGCACACAGCATTCCAACAGAATTATAGATCCCAGTGATGCCCCCAGCAGCTTGGCAGCATTAGGCAACGTGGCGGCCCAGGCCCACGCGGTGCACAGAGCCAGCAGCTTCGCCGAGCATGCGCTTTCACCGGCCAACACAGCAGCTCTGAGTACAGCACCGGCCCAGGGCCCCCACCCGCCTCCGCAACTACAGGCCCCGAAGGTGCCACACCCCACTCACCACCGCCAGCACCAGGGGCGACACGATCGGCAGCCAGTCGCTCTCAGCCCAGTCCAGAGCGCAGGAGACCTGGTTGGGCAGCCGCCTCCCTCCGCCCGCCGCTCCGCCTGCAGAGATCGCGCAGCCGGCTCCAGTAGACGTGCGTCTGCCTCCGTCCAAGCTGGTGTCGCCGCCTTGAAGACAGCACAGCCGTTCAGCGCACTGCGGCGATATGTAGGGCACTCGAGAGGGCACCAGTAAGTGCACAGTGTCTCAAAAGTGCTCGGCGGTCGCCATTTTGCGGGAGCACGCTATGTCAACCGGCAGTCCGGATTAAGAGTGCTGCAGCTGTCAAACTCTACAAATCACCTGCAGAAGGACAGCACAGCATTACACAGTCCAGGTATCTGTACAGATGTGTCGATTTTGCGGCAGATTATAGTCGGATTATGGCTTGGATGGGCAGAGCAACACTAGGGTGCGGCCATCTTGCTGTGCGCCCTCTAGTGCCCCTCCAGGACATGCAATTCTTAAGTCCAAATGGTTACATAAGAAACAAAAAAGGTCCAATTGTATCCTTGTGTTAGTCCCCTAAATGGAGAGTAACTAAACAGTACATAAACTATTCAGTAAAACCATTAAAAACATTTATAAAGAAAGGGAGAGTGTATTTAGACAGTTGCATTTGTCATTGTAAAATCAGTAATCGCAGAGGAAATCATTAATTAAACACATTTACATAAAGAACTTTTTTTTTTTTCTTATTCACAGTTTAAATCAATGTTTGGTCGATTTAATGTGGAAATGTTGTTGCAACGACGGGTTTTGGTGGATTCTTAATATTCTCAACCACCTTCAGGAAACTAAATTCTCATCAATATTAATCTGTCAAAATCGTATAAACATAAAACCATATATCCGATTAATATGACCTGAAGCCACAGATAATACAATTTACCTATCTAACCATATTTCTTCTAAATGTCGAATACTATCCTCTCACTGATACAAATATCTTGGTGATATAAGAAGGTCCTATAGTGAAACTGATTATCCTCACATCCACATCATTATTCAAGTTTAAAAATAACAAAACTAATTCATCAATCAATCATATCTTCAACCATTCTTTTAATCTTTAAAATTTATAGCAGTGTGTCCACCCGGTAACCACCGAAAATACCCAGAACTCACTGTTATCAAAGCTGGGTCTCTAAGTCTTCTAGATCTCTACACTTCCCAGAGTAATTCTATATGTATAGATGGACCAATGTAGTATTACTAAAGAAGGAGATAAACAAAAAGTATTTGTATTCTGATTGCTACCCTTTACTTCTATTTGTCTTTTTATTGACAATACCTGTTATGGTTTGGTGATATTCTTATGGTGTAATATGAGGGATCTGAACAGTCTCCATTCTTTAATCCAGTCAATGCTAATATGCAGATTTGCAGTGTGGTTAAGAAGACCCAAAAAGGTAACCTTCATAGTGTTCTAATCACAGGGACAATTGTTCTTGTCTATGTATAATGTTGCACCAATAGTTACTTAGGTTGCTGAGTTGCAAATAACTTAAAGCGTGGATACTCTGCCAGGAAGGACTGCTGTGCTGCTACAGGGACCACCACTCTGCTGGACTGCTGCTCTAAAGGAACTGCTGACCTTCTGCTCTCTTGCAGAGGGAAGAACTGGACCTACAACTTTGTTGAACCCCAGATTGACTCAAAGGGCTATTCTGCTAGCCTCTTGATCTCCGCCTCTGGAACATAAAAGGCTCCCCAACCTGCTTCTGGAACCAGCTGCAGTGAGTTCCTGACTCCTAGTTGGTGCATTCCAGTTCCGCGACCTTTGGTGTGGCTCACAGGCTCTTTAGTTCAAGCTTTTGGGTTGTTAGTGACCGCAAACGGGCCTGATTGCAACTGAACCTTGCTGTTCACACTGCAATCCAGCTTGAGACGCCACTAGCTAGTCTGTTCGCACAGCAAGCATCAATCGCCCGCGAGCACCGCTTATGCAAAGCACCCGACAGCCCTGCTCTTGACTTCACACTGACCACCGTCCTTGATGCTCTTCTTGCTCCCCATAACCCTCTCTAACACAAACTGGACACCTAGCACAAGAGAAGGTAAACCTTAAGCAGGACTAATCTGGGACTGTATCTGACCTGCGGTGCATCGCAGTCAGCCTGACCTTTCTACCCGATCCATTGCAACCAAGATAGCCGTGGTTGTGGTTGCCTCTTTCTGCTTTTAAGCGCTAATTAACAGTTTATTCTTTAAAAACTTCATAACTCTGGTTCTACTGATTGGATTGTTCTGTTTTTGTTGTATTTATTACATTTTGCTTTGTTTTTCTAACCTGGTGTGGGATACTTTTTGTGGTGTTTTCACTTTATTACTGTTTGAAGTATTGATTCCCTCCTCCCCCCCCACCCCAATAGGGAATCCAAAATGTGAAGACCTTTGGAAAGTGGGTGTTTTCCTCCATGAATCTGATCGGCATCTTTTCCCCATGCTCTTTGGTGGCTCAAGTCTCCCAGAAGACCTCTGACCTGTCCTCAACTAATCTATTCAGGACTTCAAGAGTAGGCCAGATTCACAATTAGTTGTGGCCTAAATACCACAGATTCTGACGAGCCATTGGCTTCAGTGTAGCCATTTGCCGCGGCACCTGGCTGCAGTCAACAGGTTTTTCAGGCAATGTCCAGTCGTTCTTTGACATGCCCTTTCACTGGGCTCACCTCTTTGAGGAGTAGGCTGATTCCACTCTGAAGTGATTCAAAGAGAGCAGGGCCATAGCACCCTCACTGTGCTTAACTGCCCTGCCTCGCCAGCGTCATCAGCCCTACTGTTCTTGCGGTTTAGGCAGAAGTACCCCTTTCTGCACCCAGTCCAGCCTCCGCAGGGTACCCAGCTGTTTTACGGCAGAGGCTTTGGTCAGTCAGTCTACTACATTCCACTCCGTGGCCCAACCTTCCTAACCCCTTAGTAGTGCACAGCCACCTGGTTGGAGGTAGAAGCCATAGATTCTTGCCGGGTTGGCAGTCCATAACATCGGACAGGTGTATCCTGCAGACTATCCAGAAGGGATACATACACCTTAAACTTCATAGACATTCCATCGCACCTTGCACCAACCCCGGATCAACTAATGAAGGACCATCTGGCTGTGTTACTGCAGGCAGTGCAAGCCCTTTTGGCCCAAAGGGCTCTTGAGATGTTGCCTGCACCAGAAATGGGTCGTGAAAGTTATCCCGAATTCGTTCTGGAGCCAAAGAAGGACGTAGACTTGTACCCTCTCAGTGCCTTTCTCCTTTTGAGGGATACATTCAAAATGCTTACCCTGGTTCAGGTTTTGTCTGCCCTCAGCCCAGTAGCCTGAATGGTGGCATTGGATCTTTAGGACACCGATTTTCTACATCCATGTCCTATAAACCCATCTGCGGTTTGTGGTGGGACATGAGCATTTTCATTTCGCTGTCCTCCCCTTTGGTCTCACCAGTACCTCTCAGATGTTCATGAAAGTGATGACTATGATTACAGTACACCTTCAGAGCTCCAAACGTCCTCCTTCCTTGACAACTGGCTGTTAAAGGCGGGCTCACGCCGATCAGTTTTCAACTATCTCCAAACAGTGGCAAGCCTCCTGTCATCTTTGGGGTTCACTATCAATGTGTCGCAGACAATCTGGACTCCTTCTCAGACACTCCTCCTTCATCTTAGTCCTTCTGCCCTCTGGTTCAGTTTCTTGCCTTTCTCCTGGAAAGGAGTCTAGGACCTTCAAGCTATGATGCTGATTTTTTCAGCCTGTCCTGGTTTTTAGTTAGGTTGACTCGGAGTTCATTTTGATTAATGGCCTGTTACATCCTACTGGTCAAGCATGCCCAGCGTCAGAGGGGCTCTGCAGTGGGATCTGAACTCTCACTTGGCCCAGCATCAAGGGGATCTCTGACCACCTCCAGCTTTTGGAGGAGACTGCAGTGGTGGCTTCTGGGAGAAGTGGAGATCCGGTCTCCGGCTGAGTTCCAGCTCCATATCAACCTTCTTGAGGCCATCTGCTTGGCATTGAAAGCTTTCCTTCCATCTATCATGGGGATGCTGATACAAGTGGACAACACCACCACCATGTGGCATTGCAACAAACAGAGCTGGGTGGGGTCTTGGACCCTGTCACTGTAGGCCCTTCGTTTCTGGAAATGGGTGAGCCATCAGGAACTTTTCCTGGTGGGAAACCACCTGTCAAGATCCTTGAAAGTCAAGGCAGTTGAACTCTGCTATTTGCATCTAGTGGATCACAAATTACAGTTGCACCCAGAGATGTTGCAAGGTCTCTTCTGCAAATTAGGAGAACCTTAGCTTCATTTATTTGCCACTGGCAAGAACACACAATATCGGGAGTTCTTTCTGCCTGTTTGATTTTCAAAGTACTCTCTTGCTAGATATGCAGTTAGATGGAACTCTGGACTCTTGCATGCCTTCCAACCGATTCCTCTTCTGCCCAAGTTCTGAAGGTCTGGACTGAACGCGCCAAAGTTATTCTAGTGGCCCCTCATTGGACATGGAGAGGATGGTGTCTGGAGCTCCTGGGCCTGAGCATCTGGCCTCCAATAAGGTTGCTCCTCCGGGAGGCTCTGCTGTCTCAGCAACAGGGCTGGGTTCTGCACCTGGGCCTTAAATACCTTCACCTTCATATTTGGAGATTGAGATGCGACAGCTGAACACCTTTTACTTTCCTTCAGATGTGGTTCATGTCATCTTGGCATCTGTAGGATACTGGGCTTTTGTTGCTGCTGTTCCCCACTTTTTTCCCTCTTTTTAGCTACTAGACGGTGATTTCCGACTCGGACAGTGCACCGAGACCTGCTAACCAGACCTCGGGGCCAGTGCTCCTTTCTTAAAACAAGGTGAAGTCTAATCGTTCTACAATTGGCTAAGGACTTTAGCACCCCTGTAAGTCCCTAGTAAATGGTACCGTGGGTACCTAGGGCATGGGTGTTAAAGAGGGTTCCTAAGGCCTGCAGCCAACGTAAGGGACCCACATACAAATTTCACACGGACTGCCATTGCAGGCTACAAGACCTGGTGCAAACCATACGTGAAAATATGACATGACCCACTCCTGTGTGTCATGCCAAAGTCACTGCATCTAATATGTGCAAGTCATCCCTGCAGCAGAGCTTTTGAGCCCTTAGGCAGGTTGCATTATATTTTATGTGAGGACAGATATGCATGAGTAAATCTGGCCCTGTGATGTCTAGTTCCTAGATATTGCAAGTGAGCAGGGGAGTCATCTTAAGGTATGTACTGGGCACTGGGCAAAACGAGTTACCCAGCTACGTAATGGCTTCACTCCAACCTATGATGTTTGGTATCAAACGCCTCTTATTAATAAACCTACACTGATACCAGTGATGGATTTATTAATACATGCACCCAGAGGGTAACTTGAAACTACCCCCTAAACTACATTAGTCGTCTGGTGTGCTGGCTGGCTGACTGGTCCAGTCCGGCCTACCACCACAGATGAGTTTCTGACCCAGTAGGAGGTGAGAGCCCCGCTTTCCAGGGACAAATAATGCCTGCTCTGGCAGGAGGTGTTTGCACCGCCTCCAAGCAGGTTGACTGGTTGTCTGCAGATCAATGTCAGGAGACTTGAAAGGCCTCTGCCGCCTTTGATATGCAACCCAAAGCTTCCACAGACAGAGGAAATGTCCTTGGTCTATCCAGCACTAGGATAAGTTGGAAAATTAGCTATGCTCTAGCCGTGTTGCACTGCCAGGCAGGACCTACCTCTAGGGTGAACAGCCTGAAGTGAAGACTAAGTTGGAAATTTCACCTTCTTGGGTGTGGTGGAATTTGGAGTTCTGCAACAGAATTATGCCCACTCCCCCAAAGGAAGTGGTCATCTAGGGGGTGTAGTGACCCCAGTGGTAAGTAGCCCATTGGCTACTACCCCTCACTCCCTTTATATTCAGTATTTAGGGGACCCCCCTGATACCAGGACTTCAGGTTTCGATGGACACTAAAGGACTGGACAAAGAAGCCTGCTGACCAGAGGAGCACGACTGACTTGGTGCCAAACCTGTCAGCCTGCCTGCTTCACCTGATCCTTGTGTAGCAAGCATTTTGTACTGCCGCTATGCAGACTACGAGAAACCCGGATAACTGCCAGTACTTTGCCAACAGTTAAAGAAACTCCCTTGGAGTAGAGGAGCTACTCGCCTGCAGCTGCATGCACCAGAGATGCAAGGTCTGGTTTACCTGCCTGCTGCCTCCTGGGACTACCAACGCGGCAGCTGCCCAGGAAAAGGTAGCTGTGCTCCCACAGGTCAGATCTGTCCACCCTCCAAGTGTGGGGACGCCATGACCGACCAGAGCCACACAGAACCTATGCCTGGGGTACCGGACCTCTTGCAGTAACCAAGGCTTGTTGGGTCCAGATGGGACACAAGTGCTGAGGAAAACCAAACTTCACATCGAGGGACTTCAGGGACAGTGAGATCCAGAGAGTGGCCCGGCTGTCCTGTTTGCTCCCTTCTGCAGAAATCAAATGCAAAGAGTGAGTCCCTGGCACCAAACTAGACCCCAAAAGATACCACTACACCAAAGTCCCACAGCCCGAGGTTAAGTAGACCAATGGGGTCTCTACGTGCCCAAGCATCTCCAGGGTCAAGCTCCCCCTGTGGGTTCCCCTGAACTGGTTCCCCAGTTCCAACTTGCAGCCTCTGACCGGACCGTTCCCCATTGAAGTGAATGGGACACCAGACACCGTAACACATTTCTGCACCCGGACTCCCTAGAGCCTCCCGAGGTGACCTGTTGGTGTGGCTTTGGTCCTTGCTGCATACTCTATTTACATCCTGGTAAACAGTCCCGTAAGTCGCTGTTAAGTGCCCAAATGCAGTATTAGTTTTCCCCCCATAAGATAACATTACAGCTCCCTAAGTGAATTTTTGAAAATTAAAATTTCATAACTCGAAGAGTTCTTACCTGATTTCGATCTTAGTATCTAAATTCATATAAAAGTATGTGTTGTTGGTGTCTGATTTCTGTTTCAAGTGTGTCTCACTGCCTTTGGGTGTGCAATAAATACTTAGCACTAACCTCTGACATGCCTAACTGCTCATCCACACTAGAGCATTTGGGGTATCATTTGTGCCTCTAAAGCAGTTGGGGTTTGCTTGTAAACTTTACACAGTGTACCTCATTTTGGTTCTTCTAAAAAGCCAGCTTCCAGCAGCAGCCAGATGTCCCGCCACAAAAACTGTATATGCCTGTTGTTGAGCCACATTTGTGACTTGGTGTGGCAGGCAGCGGATAGACCCTCTCCATGCAAAGTTATCTGATTGTTATTTTTGTTCCTTCCTCGGCAAGGCTTTGCTCTGGGCATTGTTTATAGGGTGCCTATTGACTTTCTCAGCCTTTTTAAAGTTGGTGGCCAGCCCTCCTGTTGTGATGCCTTTACAAGCGCTTTCCTCTTTTCCTTTCTTATGCCACAGCGGGACTTTAACTCGGTCCTCGCATATTTGATGTACACTCCCTTTTTGAGCTGCTTCACAGATGTCCTTTGTGGCTTTTCTCCATCAAGACCATGTTTCTCATTGCCATAACATTGGCACAGCGGGTAAGTGAGCTTCAAGCTCTGTCACCCTGCCATACACCCCCTTCTTTCCAGACAAACTGGTTCTGCAGACAAAAGCATCCTTCATTCCAAAAGTTGTGATGCCACTCAGTCTTTCGAACCATCACCTTCCGGCGATATATGCTCCCCGCCATTGTTTGGACCCCAAAAGAGCACTGAGCTTTTACATCAATCGTAGCCGAGAACATGGATGGACGATTCACTTTTTGTGGGGTTTGCTGGAGTGAAAAAAGACACAGCCATGCAGAAGAGGACCATATCCCTCTGAACTAATTGTGCTCTGCATTAAGATCGGGTATGCATTGGCCAAGAAGCAGCCTCCATATTCACTGTGAGCTCATTCTTAAAGGACCAAAGCCGCTGCCACTGTGGTGGTACAGTTTTCCTGTCCTGGACATCTGCCAGGCATTTGGCTGTCACTCCATATGTTCACAGAGCACTACAGTCTGGATAGCCAGGTTCACCAAGAGGGGTATTTTGCCCAAAATACATACTTGGAATGAAATACCAAATGCCCCTTCTGTATGTATGTGTATGTTGCAGAGTATGTAGTGTTAACAATAGGTCTTAATAGATAGTTAAAGCTGTAGTGAAACTTGAATGTCCAGACTGGCTAAAGGTGTCAGTTAAAGCATGGCACCCCTTGGCACCTAAGTGGCCTTCTTTGTTATGGAAATCTTTCATATATTACCATATGCTTATTCTTCTTTCACCTTTCTCAGTCATTTTTATATTTCTGTACATATCTGCCTTGCAGTGGCACTTTAAAGTCTAGTTATAGGGTTTATGGCCTAGCACAGGACTTACAGCTGGGAGGTTGCTTTCTAAAATCTTTACTGGAGACAGCCTGGAAGGATAAAGAGAACACTGCGTATAACTGTGAAACACTGGACTGAGAAATCTTAACAAATGAAGAGCAAGGGCAGGAAAATGACCCACGTCCATATTTTAAGTTGGTGTCAATATTGAATTAAAGTAGTGTAGAGGGTATTAGCCCAAACAATCATGAGTGATAGTGTTGGAATTGTTGTTTGTTGTAGGGTTTAAAAATAGTCGTGTGGTAAGAAGTGTGGCTACACTGGGGCACTGAGTTACTCGTCGAGCGAGGATGAGCCCTTTATTTGCTATTTCTTTTATTTGCTTTAAGCGGTTTACATCCATAGTGTTACATGATCTTGCTATAAAATGCTTTGAATGCACCAATCTTTACATTCGTAGTGATCTAACAATTATTAAACCCTGCTTGCATCATATTGACAATTAAGACATGAAAAGTATTGGCATATGTAATATTTTTATTATCCGTGCAATAAGGTATGGATTGAACATGGACACAGATCATTTGATAAATCGTTTCATTGTGTAAGCAGTGGCATTTGTAGTCCAGCATTTTGTAATCCTGGGTTTCATTCTTGAAATGCAATGAAAACCATAACAAAAGGATAGCGGTTTGCCATATAGCAAGTGTTCAACTTAAATAACATAATATTGAGTCGTCCATCTGACTTTCAAGTCATTTCTGTAATACTATTGAAATGTGTCATGATCCTGAGGGACCGCACCAACATGTTGCACTACCTGAGTAAGCAGCAGTTGCGGAATGCTGGTCTTCTCAGGGATCTGAAATTGAGGGAAATTGTTCTAAAGGAAAAGGTTCTGCCAATGATTACAGAACATTTGTCCATGTAGGAAGAGGCCGTGCTAGTGTGTAAATGAATGTTTGTTCATTACAGGGCAGTATAAACTAATTTGATTTCTACATTAGAGTCCATAGCTTGGTATCCCTCTGCTATCCAAAGGCTGCCTAAATAACCCCAATATGTAATCCTCCCCAAGAATTTCAGCAACCTGTGCTATCACGTGAAATTTCACCCTTGACTATTGCAGAATGGTCGTTTAGAGATTAGTTTACGGCTCTGACAAACCCTGTTGGGTTCAGACTCCAAATGCACTTGAGCTGGCAATGTTTCTCTGTGTGGTCTGTTTGCTTCACTTTAATGATCACTTGTCCTTCATTATCCTGCTGATTTTCCCGTTTTTAGTTGTGGCGAGCTTGCATCTGTGTAGTAAAGTTTATGCATGTCTAGTTCTCGATCATGTGTACAGTTTTTGAAGTCCTGCACAACCCTCTGCATTAGGGCCCATAGCTTTTTATTAATAACTCGGATGCATACTCTAAACCTTCCTGTCAATGTGCTTCCATTACGGACACTGCACTCTGAATATGGGAGTTCTTTACAATAATCGTGCCAACCAAACTTGGTAAGGATGATGTCCAGTACCACCCAAAGGACTTTTTTTTTTTTTTTTTTTGCTGAACTTTAATTTAATTGTATTTTAAACCAATGAGTTTCTAGAGTCAGCTTAATTCAATTTGAATTTAATTTGGAAATAAAATGTCTAGTGTCTTTAAAATAAAAAGAATTTGAAAAAAGTTCTAGGTGTATACTGTTATCCTGCACTTGGGTGGAGAAATTATGGGTGTGAACTAAAACAGATACCCTTAAAGAACTATCATTATCAATAACTTCATTTTGGGCATTTTTGTTGTTGTTGCAGATTCTGCAGTGGCGTGTAAAACTGACTTTCCATGTTCATGAATAGCTTTCTTTACTTTGTAGTCTAACATGGTTGTGGAGGAGGCTGCTAAGAGCCCACCAGGCCGACAGTCAAAGATGCTAATTTAGGAGATGGGATATTTACTGAATCTTTTCTTGCACTAGCCCATACTGTGTCAATTAACGATGTGTTTTGGTTTTCGTTCCCTCTAGGTACGCAAAGAAAACCAGTGGTGTGAAGAAAAGTGATACCTGGTCACTTGCACTGATAAACGCACTGTAACGTTTGCTCCAACACTAGGTGCACTGCTCTGTTAATACTTGTTAATATTGGGCGTGGCAGCAAATCATTTGTTTTCCAGAAGGACATATTCTACTGCATGTGTAATTTTGAGTAAAGATTAAACCCCAAGGCTGTGTTTTACCAATGTAATTGGATTTGTGACTTTTTACTTTGCTGTAATAAAACATCTATGATCCCTTTATAGAAAGAAAAATGTGCTTTAGAACTTTTAACGCTGTAAAGCATTTTTAGTTTGTTTGACCGAATTATTTGTAAGTATTTGCTTGTTTAGGGAACTGTTCTAAAACGAGCTACATGAAGAATTTTAGACCGCAAGGCTGAACCAGAACATGACAGCATAGTTACAAAGGTAGTGGGGTGGGGGGCGGGGGGGGGGGGATTGACGAGCCTATAGCAGCTTCCAATAACAAACTGTTGGAAAACAGCCTCCATCCGTTTGTCTTCTGTGTGGTATCTGGCTTACCCGAAGACTTAATGCCCTCTACACCTTGAGGCATAGACAAGCAGAACGTAAAGGTTCTCTTGCTCCTCAGTTTTGATGTTCAGCCTATTAGAGATAAGGTAAAGTAAGATATGTTTTCTGTGTTCCGTAATTCATTTTAAGAATTGTCAGTGTGATCATATTGTTTCCTTGTAGTCCACCTTATTACTGTATATGCCTGTTAACCATATTTAAATGATAGCTTCCACAAAAGAAAAACATTTATTTTCCCCCTGCAACAGTTATTTTGAAAAAGGGTTGTAATTCGAAAGTGGCTATTCTACTGGTTTTATTAGGGTTCTAGATCTTTAATTGACTCCCTTTGACAGCTTTCGTTACACCAAACACTTGAAGTTAAAATCTTAAGCCAATGTTTTGTGATGGGCTCTGACAAATACTATGCCCAGTGCCATAGGATGACAATATTTTGGGATACTGGGTGTATTGGTCATTGTATCCTTATGTATCTATCAGCACGAAAACTGTTACAAATGTAGCAGCCTAATACAGAGGCCGGAGTCCTGTGCTCTGTCAAAGTAATTAATTGACAGCTTATCAAACTACATTCAAAGTGATCCATGGCTTTTACATTGACTTTTTTTTATAGAAAGTAAACGCCCGGTGTTTCTTTTACACAGGAAAAGGGTTGTCATTTAGTTGATAAAATGTGCTGATGTAATCTTCATTTTCTAGCTTGTATAGCATTCCTTCTCTAAAAATAAACTTATTTGAAAATCCACTCCTTAAAATTTGCTTCAGTCAATGCCTACAGTATCTTGCTAGAACATACTTGAAAATATAAAAATCATGGGAGTATAACTATCAAGTCAATGCATGAAGTAAGTTGGAAGCTAGCATAGCAGTAAAATTGAATTGTGTTTTGAATGATTGATTTTCTGTGCAGCTGTTTGCAGGTTACTTTTAATGTAGGTTTGCAGTTTACGTTGCTATCAATAAAGTAAAGCTTTTGAGTCTTTAGTTAGTGAGTTTATATTCAAAAGCAAATAGCTGGGCACTTTCAAATACCACTAGATTTTCTTGCATGGGGGAGACTTGTTTAATGAAATATTTCATAAATGCTTCTTTGAGAAACTCTTATTTGGAAAGTTATCTGCTTTAGCCTGCCTACACTAAGATGCAGATGGAAAAATAATTAATGAAAGCATGCATGGTTCACACCCTCACACCTCATTTGGGTTTTGGCGCCTGGGTTGCCATGATGAAAACTGCTTCTACACTGAAGCAGCTTAGGGGCTTCAATATATGGCACAACAGACAGGTTAGGGTAGCTTCTTTCTGAGCCTACGTTGCCAAAGAGAAGAATAGCATACCCTTCATGTCCGACCTCACCGAAAATGTTTGTCGGCAGGTAGGGGTCACTAATTTGAAGTTTCTCAGATTTTTTTTTGTTACGTTATGCTCCTCTTTGAGTTGAAAATCACTGTTATTAAAGTGGCGTGCTACATATTTGTCTGGATCTTTACCGTCCTTTGACCGCACACATGAGTTGGCCAATAGCAAACTGACGTGGTAGTGATGGTCCCTCTGAACTTATAACTTTAAGGGACTGCAGTAGTTTAAATGGAATTTCCTCTAGGTTGGGACGGTCTGAAGGGATGGTGTGATGCCTCATTGCATGTTGTACCAGGATTACATTGCTAAGGGACCACTTATTTCTCAAGCTAGTTCTGGAAGATTACTAATGGAATAGAGTATCTTTGGAGACTATAATATTGCATGCACCGAGGGAGGTAGTCTCAGATTACCACGCATTTCAGAATTCGGCATGTAATTGTCAAGTTTACGCCCTGTGACTACTGGAATTTGTTTGCCAATCTCATGGCAACTGTGAAGATAATGTTCATCCGTGTTTAAATTGGATGCCCATGCGCACTAGCACCGAAAGGAGGAGTCGCCTACCTCATGACTGGAAAGATTTCTTCGAAGAAAAACAGAGCAAACATCCGGACCTAACTCCCGATGGCGAGCTATGCTTAGCATATGACTACAGCTCTATATGCCAAGAACAGATGCATACTGGGTAAGTAGCATTTTCCTTTAGTAAAGTCCTTTACGTCCCTGTTCCGAAAATGAGCACTCTTTTGCCTTGGAAAACCATCGGACAAGTCTTAGGGTTTGCAGTGGTCTTAGGCAATGTAAATGCCTGTTATCCAAGCAAACCAACCTTGGCTACTTCATCAGAGGGAGAGTGATCTGTTCTTGACAAGTAACCTCAGGGGAGATGGCATTTGTACCCTGCCAACACACCTTTATCTCCAACTTTGAGATACAGACTGCCATCCTCGTTAGATTCTTAAAGTAGTTAAAAACTGCCTGTACTGCATACGTGGATCCTCCAAGAGGTGGAGCAAGCCCCCACCCACAATCTCTGGGTCTACATAGACCTGTCTTGATATTGGTCTCATGTTGTTGTTGAGCCATGCGAACCACGGCTACCCAACCTTCCTTTGTGTTATGAGCAAGCTGTAATTCCTGTGCTGCCTTGAGCATGTCTTATGTTGCACTTGATCTTTTCTTATATTGAAAACTACTGTGCTTTTAAAAGCTTGTCTTGAAAACATCTCATGCCTCCATTTTTAAATCTCTCCCACACATCTCTCTATCTGTTCTTTGACTAATATGGTGCCATAAACATTTTGCTGTTTGTGTGTACGAAAACCTTAATATGCATAATGCACCCTCTTGTGTTTTCCTATTCATCTCTTCATTACAAACAGTTGCAACTGCAGACCACCCCAACCTGAATGTTTGGCAACTACTTCCTTGACCAAGAACTCTGGTGCGTTCCAATTCCATTTACATGCTCTTCAACCCTCCCACAACCTGCATCATACCATTGTTTTAAGTCTTCATTATAAACTCACTTTATATAAAAAATGCACATCTGATCAGTTATGTATTTATAAATTACTGTATTGAGTCTGTATACAGTTGCAATAAACCAGCTCCCCCTCAAATAAGTAGTACCCCACAACTATTACTTCGCATTTATTGAACATTACTGTCTCCTAAATTATTTAAATGTTTCACTTATTCAATAATTGAAGTAACTCCACTGTAAAGCCAATGTTTGATTCCTCAAGACTTACCCAGAACTAAAGCGAAACCTACTTTGCCATCTACCTCTCCAGCGCCGTTTTTATTGTGTACTGGAACATGCTCTTCTAATCTTATTTCAGAAGATATAACTGTGGTTGTGCTGTTCCTGTGCCAACAAAACTTAAATGAAGTTTAAAATATCACCACCACCATAATATCCCTTGCTATCCTACTCGCAGCCCTACTTCCACACCCTCCCCGTCTGAATATATGTGGGAATGCCCTTCCACATCACCCACAGATATTAATTATCCTGCTAGTCTGTAAATCATCATATCCTCCATCTGACTCATTTAACCCTCAAATTAATAAATCTCTTGCCATCAATTACTGTGTGCTAGCATGTCTAATATTTCTGTTTAATCAATCCCTTGGTTCTGTTCTTACTCTACATGCCTCAAGTCTGCAGTGGTCTTCCCCGTACTAAAACAACACAAAAAAACTTCCACTCCACCAAAACATCTACCAGGTATACCAACTTTATTTTTTGTAGAATTCTGTAATTGTACATTTATAACTGCTTTACCTGTAGCTCACCTCTTAGAAATTGATCAATCCTCTGCAGTCTGCTTTTGTGGGGTTCACGCCATAAAATAAACCTTCTCAAACATGGTTACCTTAATCACTTTTCAAAACCCCCTCTCGTTGATTATCTATCTCTGCAACATAAACTGTGCCCACCTCACCTTCCATGAATGCCATTTACATTGCGGTTCAGCCTTCAGTTGATTCATCGCCTCGCCTCTTAACCTTTTCTTTTCTGTTGCTTTGGCTGCCAAGCTCCCATCTGCTTCTTTACCTGTTGATGTCCCCAAAAGGCTCACTACTAGGTTTTCACCACTTATAGTTATTTCAAGTAACTAACTCATGCCCTAAGGCAACTATAACTCATGCCCCTGCCATGTACAGTTTTCTCATCAATAATTTCATTGCAATTGTTGTAGTAATATCAGCCACTTCCCAGAAGGTGTCGTGATGTAATATGTGGGGTGCTTAGCAGGGTTGAGCCTTTGCCACGCATGAAGAATTGGCCTTTGGGCCTCGGTGACCCCTTCCCCCCCGGAGTGTGTATTTGATAAAGGAAGGGATGGTGTGGCCCCCTCCCTGAGCCTATTTTGGCCCCGGTGACCCCATTCCCCAGGCGTGTATTATTTTTAAAGGGTGTGGGGGACTGTGTGGCCCCTTTACCACAGCATCATCTGGCCCTGGGGAACCCAACCCCCCCAGGCTTGTAAATCTTTGAGAGGGGTTACGGCCCCCCCTCCCTTAACCTGTTATGGCCCCGGGCCCTCCTTATTTCAAGGTGGGTGTCCGGGCACCCACCATGCATACATTGGGGGCTGCAGAGGGAGCCTCAGGGCCCTGCAGCAGACTACCCACATGCTGTGGGAGCTGGCATTGCCCCCTCTGTGAGAGCAATATAGATCGGTTTCCCTGCCTACACCATTGTGGGCAGGGAAACTGGTCTCAGGTCTGCTCGTAACTGAGTATTTTTAAAGCTCCCGAGGGCTGGGAGCAGACTGTTTGCTTCTGTTTGTCCAGAGTTTTAAATATGCACCCGGCAGGCAGGAGCAAACCACGTTTGGGCAGAGAAACCACTGTGTCCCAGAGGTGGGCTCCCTGGGACATAGTATGTGAGCCAGACCCAGAGGATGGGGTCCTGGGGCCATTAATAACCCGGGGGCTGTGGCCTGCCTCTCTTTTAGTTGAGAAATGGCCGTTGGGAATGGGGTCCCCAGAGCCTTTTTTTTTTTTTTTTTTTAAAGTCTTTGGGAAGGGGACCAAACATCTTCCTCCCCTTAAAATATACAAAGGGGCCCAGGGGGATATGGTCCTTGAGGCTGAATACAGCCCCCTTCCCTCAATAGTAGGCCTGGGCTGAGTTCTCTGCGAAGTGACCAAACAACTCTGCCGTGCTACGCAGAGTTCTGCAACCGGTGGAGTGCCTTAGGTCACTCTGTTTGTGCTGACTTTTAGCGCTGGGTGTTTGTCGGAGCGTAGATTTTCTACTCGAGCAGCAGCTTCCTCAACGCGAACTAATGGTTTCTGAACACGAGCGGTCATGACCATCTGCAACCACCCGCTTTGAGAATTCTTGCTGGGAGGTGGTCCAGAGTTTGATTTTCCTCACACGCGCTCGCCAACTTAATATTGGTGAGCGCAAGTGAGGAAAACCACTGCACTCAACTTTGTGGAGCGGAGTTTTTCAGAACTCCATGTGCTCTGCGGAGCACAAAAACCCTGCAAACTCCGCAAACTGAGCGGAGTTCACCGCCATGGCCTACTTAAGATACTGGCCTACACAAGCGGGAAGGTAGCACACTGCCTCTCATCTCAGCTCAGTTTATCCCATTGCATTCTGGTAAATGCAGTAAGCTTAGTTGCTGTAGTTTTTCACCAAAGTTGGTGCAGAGACTGCTGTTATCTTTAGACTCGTGTTTCTGGGTTTAGCCCTTCATCAGTAGAGAGCAGGCAGCAGAGAAAAGTCATAGGGGTTGCTGAAATCCTGCCCAAGTCTTCACAGGCCACAGTACTATTCCACAGGCACCCAGGTGCATCCAAGGTGAGCTTGTTGGCTCTAGGGATCATTCTAATCACATGAGGAGGGAGCACAGTTTACCCCATTGCATTCTGGTAAATGCAGTACGCTTTCTTCACAGTTGCTGTAGTATTTCACCAAAGTTAGTTCAGGTAGTTCTGTTCTCTTTAGACACAGGTTTCTGGTTTAGCCCTTCATCAGTAGAGAGCAGACGTAGTAGAGAGCAGAGAAAAGTCATCAGGGGGTGCAGAAATCATGCCCAAGTCTTCACAGGTCACAGTACCACTCCATAGGCGCATCCCAGGTGAGCTGGTCAGCTCATTGGCTCAAGGTAGTCTTTTAAACACAAGAGGGGAAGTAGAACAGTTGCTTTAGTTATTCACCAAGCTGTGATGGGAGGCAGTGTGCTCCCTTCCCCTTCTGTTTTAAATAGGCTCTCTTGAGCTTGCAAGCTGACGAGCTTTCAGAGATGAACCAGTGAGAGGTACTGAGATCTAAGAGGACTGTGGCAGCATTCTCAGCAACCCCCGTTTTAAAAATAACATTTTTTTTTATCTCTAGTGGTGAAGGGTAAAGTTCAGAAACGCATATCTAGAGCTCTACAGCACTATCTGCACAAACTCTGGTGAAAAACTACAGTTCACATTTGTTGGACCCGGCCTCGTGGCGTGGCCCCTCCAGACCCGTAGCAACACCAGACTAACCTCTACACCCCACACGACACTGACTAGCGTAGCCTACCCGACCCAGAACCCAGGGTTACCCACGTCCTCCCCTCCATCTTCCCGACACCAGGCATCCTTCCCCTTCCAGCACCCCAGATGGCCACCTCGACCCGAGCACAACCCCAGCCTAGTCGCGCCATGCCGTCTGGGGGGAGAGAGAGCTCCTGGTGAGCAGGAGAGGGAGGAGTGGTTTCATTCACACCTGGCCTCCTCCCAAGAGATGGTTTCGATCGGCCCTCCGGCCACCCTGAGGGCTGGCTCCACGCCTGCTGCGTGTCTGGGATCCCTCCCGAACCCGCTTTGAAAGGATCAAAGGGCCGCGTAGCAGGAACCCCCAACAAACGACCCCCAGGCGCTAAGACCCCTGCCCGTGAAGGCTCCGGGCATCAAAGAGGAGTCTCCCTATAACAAGGGGCGCTCTGGGACCCTCGGCAGTTGAATCCTGGAACGAAACGAGCCCTGCTGACGTGGTCGCGGCTGAAGAACATCCTCCCGAAATCCGACGGAACTCTTGGAACCTCGGTGAGCCCTGCAGACAGCGTCGCGGCTCTACCTGGCAGAGACTGACTTCTGCCTAAAACCATCCGAGCCCTGCTGATCTGGTCGCGGCTCACCTTGCACCCTAGAGAACTCTGAGCCCTGCTGAGCGACTCGCGGCTCCTGGAAGATTGTCCGACCTCCGACACCCGGACTCGAGTCCTGCAGATTTGGACACACTCAAGAGACATTCCGGTCCGGCTGGGCCCCAAAGATCGCCTCGTATCCCCCGGCTCGAGGATTGAGAGCCGTCCGCCGGATACGCTCCCGCATTGACCCGATCCTAAGACTGTCCCGCTACCCCTACCCAAACCGAGACTTTTTGAGAGCCCTTGCTCTACTAGTATATACGCCTCTGCGGATCATAAAGGTCCTGATATTTCTAGATAAAGCATACGTACTCCAGAATCTACGGTGTGGTGTCTCTGTGTTGCCTGGTGCTAAATCAGCGTGTACGATCCTAGGTACGAGACCCAGCCCTGATGGGGTCTCCGACCGGTGCTTGGCTATTTCTCCCGGAAGGGTGGGGCGCAGGGTGGTCAGGTACACATTCTGTCCTTCCCTGAGGCAAGCCCTTCTAACACTGGTGGCAAGCGACGGGATCTGAGCCCACAACCTAGAGATCGTACAACGAACGGCTGACGCACTACCGAACAAAGACGGCAGAAGAAACCACCATGAGCACCACTGAAACCGACGCGAGTGCTACGTTTTGTGTACAGCGGTTAGAAGAATACACACACAAGGAGCTGAAACAATTTTGCAAACAACGGAAGATCGCTACCACTGGTCTGAACACCAAGGAAGACCTGCAACAAGCCCTGAAAGCCTGGGTGGAGTCCGGAGCCTCCCTTCCCCAACTGGACGAAGTCGGTGAGGAGACAGAGCGGCCGGACGAGCTCAGGAACTTCCCGAGAACAAACCATAACCCCCAAGCGCAAAGCAACGCAGCGGGTGGGGGCTGGTCCCCGGAAGACGTCAGACAGGTAAAGGGACCGAAGTCATGAACTAGAAATGGCTAAACTGAAAATAGAAGGCGAGATAAGGCTAGCCAAAAAAAAGCTAGCGGTGGAACAACTCCGAGTACAAGGAGAGCTAGAAGAAAAGAAGTTGCAACGGGAGCACGAGTAAAAAAAAAACTTCAGCTGGAGCACGAGCGCAGCTTGAAAGAAATAGAGTTCTGAGCGAGGGAGCTCGACCCTCGGGAGGGGGGGGGGGGGGGGGGCAAGAACCCGCACCCCTGGGGGAACCGAAAGTCCACATCCCTAAGGATGTGGTCAAAGAGTACTATCGAAATGATGACATCCAGCAGTGGTTCAAAGCCTACGAGGTAGCCATGACCTCCCACCGTGTTCCACAGAAGGACTGGGGGGCCGGGTTGTGGGGGCGATTCCTGAGCGAAGGACGAGACACCCTCCTCGACCTACCGGCCTCTATGCAAACATCTTACAGCCACATGAAGGAGGCCCTCCTCACGAAATACGGCCTCACCCCTGAAATCTATCGGCAGCGGTTCCGGGACTGCCGAAAGATCCCAGGCACCACCTGGGTGGAATACGTAAACTTTTACAGCCGAGCGCTGGAAGGGTGGATCAAGAGCAGCAAGGTAACCACCTTCGAAGAATTGACTGACCTCATTGCCTGGGAACACTTGTCCACAAACTGTTTTGTAGAACTACACCAGCACCTGCTCGACAGCAAGCTCGCAGACCCGAGGAAGCTGGCCGTCGAAGCAGATCGCTGGGTAAACACCCGGGTCCCCCGGAACCCTGTAGGAGACTACACCCGCAGCCATCAAGGACCTCCCCGTGGGGGGGGAAATCAAGGGAAACAGAGGGAGTTCCCATCCGGGCCCCCGCGTAGCCCCCCGAGGAACCCACCCCCGGGGTTCCCAGCTCCTCCGCCAGGCAGTACCGCCACCCCAGGCAGACAAGGACCCCGGGTGAATATCACATGTTTCCGCTGTCAATGGCTAGGGCATTACGCCAGCGACCCTCCGTGCCCCATGGCCCAGAAACCCCCCACGACAGCTCCCCCAGCCCGACACATGGCCACCGTAACCCCGAGGGATGGGAACCTGCAGCCATGGCCCTAGTCTCTCTAGGAGATCGAGATGATTCCCGGGGCACCCCTACCCGCAAACACCAAGAAGTACCGCCAGCTCGTAAAGGTTAACGGCCACCCGGTGGAGGCCCTTCGCGACACCGGGGCGAGCATCACTGGTGTCCTCAGCCACTTAGTCCAGGCGGACCAGATCATCCCAAATGTCTTTTGCCCTGTGATAGCTTCCGACAACACAGAGTTTGTGTAAGGTGGCCTTGGTACCATTCGAATGGGGGGGAAGTAACCGGAACATTGCGGGTAGCTGTCCGAACCGCACAACCTGTAGACTGCCTCCTGGGAAACAACCTGGAAAGTTCCCCCTGGAGACAGGTCGAGCGCAAGACCCACCTCGGGATGATGGGTCTACCAGAATGGGTGTGCGCCACCACCCAATCCATGGCGGCCCGACTACCCCCCCGCGGGGGAGTTGAGGACGAAACCCCCAGCATCCCCTCCGTTGACCAAACCGGAGACGACCCTGTTGAACCTCACGCCCTATCCCCAGGAGAAGAGCCCCCCCACCGACGACGGGCTCGTCCAGCCCGACCATGCGCAGATCACGGAGTTAGGTGATCTGCCCGAGTTGGACCAGCGGCGCCACGAAGGGGGCCCCTCCCGAGAGGAGTTCTGCAGAGAACAAGCGACCTGTCCTTCCCTGGTCGGACCCCGGCAGCAGGCCGCCGCCCAAGCCGCGGGCGACCAAACGGGAACCCACTTATTTGTATTGGGAGAATGACCTCCTGTATAGCGAACAGCGGGCTGCCGAGCTAGGGTCAGCCCGGGTGCTGGTGGTACCCCTACGCTTTCGAGACTTCCTCCTGGGTTTGGCCCATGATGTCCCCTGGCCGGCCACTTGGGCCCGGACAAGACCTACCACCGCCTAGTAACGCACTTTTATTGGCCAAAAATGCGAGCCCACGTAGAGGCCCACTGCAAGTCCTGCCCCACGTGCCAGGCCAGTGGTAAAAGTGGAGGGAAGCGCAATGCTCCCCTCCAACCCTTCCCAGTCGTCAGTACCCCCTTCGAGCGGGTCGGAATTAACATCGTGGGGCCCCTGGATCCCAAGACCGCCCAGGGTCACTGCTTTATCCTCGTCCTAGTGGACCATGCCACACGATACCCGGAGGCCATCCCCCTCCGCACCGTCACGGCCCCTGTGGTGGGCTGGGCCTTAATGGGGATCTTCTCCTGGGTAGGGTTCCCCCGAGAGGTCGTGAGCGACCGAGGTACCAATTTTATCTCCCGATATATGAGATCCCTGTGGCAACAATGTGGAGTATCTTATAAATTCACTACCCCTTACCATCCCCAAGGCAATGGCCTAGTGGAGCGGTTTAACCGGACTCTGAAGGGAATGATCATGGGCCTCGAGGAGCCCCTGCGGCGTAAGTGGGACGTCCTTCTCCCCCGCCTCCTGTTCGCCTACAGGGAAGTCCCCCAGAAGTCCTTAGGGTTCAGCCCGTTTGAATTACTGTATGGGCACCCAGTCAGAGGTCCCCTGAGCCTGGTCAAAGAGGGATGGGAGACGGCACCCCGGAACCCCCCGCAGGACGTGTTCTGGTACCTGTTGACTCTCAGGAACCAGACTCGGAAGTTCCGAGAGCTGGCCGAGGCCAACCTCGAGGGGAGCCAGGAAGAAATAAAGCGCTGGTACGACCAGAACGCCACGCTGGTCGAATTTCAGCCCGACCAGCAGGTCTGGGTGATGGCCCCAGTGAAGCCGTGCGCCCTCCAAGACAAATGGACCGGGCCCTTCAAAGTGGTCGAACGAAAAAGTCAGGTGACATACGTGGTGGACGTCCAGTCCCCTCGGAACCCCTTTCGGGTCCTCCACGTGAACAGTCTCAAACCTCACTTCGTGCGGACGGAGTTGAGCTTGCTCCTGGCCACAGACGACGGGGCGGAAGAGGAAACGGAGCCTCTTCCTGACCTCCTGCGGGCCAAAGAAAAGGACGGCTTCGTGGAGGGGGTGATCCTCTCCCCCCTCCCTCACACCCCAACAACACGAGGACTGCCGCCGGCTCTTGGGCCAGTTCTCCGACCTGTTCTCCCTCGTCCCCAAGGTCACCGACTGGTGCGTCCACGACGTGGACACCGGAGACAGCCCACCGGTACGGCACCGAGCCTACTGCGTCCCCCACCGAGTCCGGGCTTGCATCCAGGCGGAGGTATCGAAGATGTTATCTCTAGGGGTGATCGAGCCCACAGACAGTCCTTGGGCCAGCCCAGTGGTACTAGTCCCGAAAGCAGCTGCCCCTGGTGTTGCCCCCGAACTACGGTTCTACGTGGACTACCGGGGGCTCAATGCGGTCACCCGAGCCGACGCTCACCCTCTCCCCCGCGCAGATGAGCTCATTGACCGCCTTGGGTCTGCTCAGTTTCTCAGCACCTGGCAAATACTGGCAAATTGCACTCACAGAAGGCGCCAAGGAGCGGTCCGCCTTCTCCACCCCGGATGGGCACTATCGCTTCAGAGTGATGCCATTCGGGATGAAAAATGCCCCGGCCACCTTTCAGAGACTGGTGAATAGAGTCCTGGCCGGGCTGGAAGAGTTTAGCGCCGCCTATCTGGACGATATTGCGGTATTCAGTTCCGAATGGGGTGAGCACCTCCGGAGGGTCTTGAGGGCCCTGCGCCAAGCTGGCCTCACAGTGAAAGCCAGCAAATGTCAGATTGGGCAAGGATCGGTGGTCTGCCTGGGGCACCAGGTCGGCAGCGGGCAGGTCGCCCCCCGCTCCAACCTAAGATTGACGCCATCCTGGCCTGGGAACCACCAACCACCCAAACCGAAGTCCGCGCTTTTCTCGGCCTCACTGGTTACTACCGGAGGTTCATCCAAAGTTACGGCAGCCTCGTAGGACCCCTCACGGAGCTCACGTCCAAAAGACAACCTAAAAAGGTGCAGTGGACCCCTGCCTGCCAGAAGGCGTTCGACGCCCTGAAACTCGCCATGTGTACAGCTGAGGAAATTAAAATATCACGAGGCCTATGTGTCCCCGTGTGTTCCCCGTCACTCATGTGCACATACATGTAACCTATGTATTTCCCCTCCATGGCCTGTCTATCATGTATATACTGTACTCTGTGAATAAAGTTTGAGAATACTCTGAGAATTAGACCCTTCCTGATCCCTTGTGGTGATGGAACTATTCTCCCTATAACTCGAGTTATTTGAATAAAGCCCTTTTGAACCGGATACCACGGACTCGGCCTCTTGCTTCATGCATGATCATATTGATATATAGAAATTCTGAGCGCGTAATATTTTATTTACGACATTAATGGTGCCCGAACAGGGACAAATCTCTTTCCCCATGCGCCGGAGATGAAGGTCCAGTTTTGCCCCCTTCCACAGCCGTGACAGACTTCGAGTGTACACGTCGCGGGTTTTCCCGCCAACTCCCTCAGGCCAACGAAGGAGACTGACTGCGACCAGGCATCCATACGAGGCGGTGAGGATTGCGGATCGTCCCGACCCAGAGCCCACCCTGCGAGAGAGCTGTGTCCGAGGTTTCTAGAGATCCACCTAAGATACGCCATTCCCTGCGCAGCGTCAAGTGTCCGAGGCCTTCAAGTTCTGCTTCCCGGTGAGTTTCTCATGGGGGTTGCAATAATGACGGGTTCATTTAATGAACACGGTAAAGACGTGTCTCACTTGTGAGACCGGTATGTTCAAGAGCATGCATTCAAGAATTAATGTATTCAAGAATTAAAGTCCAAGTTGTCAGGTGCACCGATATAACTGTATGAATGTTATTGTCTTAGCCAGGTTCAGTTAGGTTTGAATGTGTCAGGTTTTTATGTAAGTTTGTTTCATTGTGATTTTTGGTTTTTGAGTTCATTGTGATTTTTGTTTTCGGTTACATTCCAACATGCCGTTATTTTCGAAACTGCGTAAGATATGTACCAGAAAAGGTGTACTAGAGGAACCAGTTAACATTCCGCCTAGAGACACACCTGGACATTTTATGTACTGTAAGCATGGTTTAGATGCCGTGTTGTTTATGGAAGAGAAAATCTAGACCTGCTCAGAAGGATGCCATTGAGTTATGGCCCAAGGAGTCACATAGAAGAACAGAGAAAGAGTTCCACAAAGCAGAGAGAAGTAGACAGGAGTCCGAAAAAGCCAAAGAAGAGAAATTACAGAAGGAAGGGGAACGGGTAAAAAGAGAGCAGACTGAAAGAAAAAAAAATACTGTTGTTGCTGGTATTTACCCCGTCCTTTCAGAGGAACTAGCAAAAGTGGCCCCAGTAGAAAGACCAGTTAGAGTGCCACCGCAAGTACCCCGAAAAATAAAACAAACAGCATCCGAAACGTTCATTAACACCTACCTAGAGGAATCCCCACCAGCATACGTGGACTGATTTTTCCCTGCACCCCCAACGCAAGAACAGCTCCAGGAGCTTGAGGACGGCGGGGAGGGAGGATCCGGGGCAACATCAGGAGGGGGGCCGACAGTAAAAGTAGACATCTCCGAATGTATATATGACCCAGATCCAGGAAAGGGCAGAATGCTCGTGTTTTCACTACGGCTTAGACGAGCAGTCGCAGATTTGGAAAAATTACCAGATATGGATAAACATCTAAAGAAAATGTACACATTCATAAGAACAGGGGAAGGTTCTGAGTGCATAGCAGAAGCTGTACAAAATAGAAAGGTAATTATTAATTACTATATCCTTCGTTTCCTAATTAATTGTCTGATTAGGGGAAAAAGATGAAGGCGACGGGGACGTAGACCGTTGTTATATTGGTTGGAGTGATCGCATAGATGCTGGTCAGCATGATAAATCAGGCCGACAGACAACATGTTGACCAAAATCCGAAAGGCAATAATAGCGTCACACGAAGGAGGCCCGAACGAAAAGGCTGAGTTATCATCTGATGACGAAGCAGGGGACAAAGACAGAATACATTATGTGGGCCATGCCCGGCGATTCGAAAGGCCCAACGGCCTCAATCACCGTAAACAGGGAACTGCCATAAAAGAAAGATATTCCCTTGAAAGTTTGTTCCAGATCACCGAAAAAGCGGTGAATAAATGGTTAGGTAACGATCAGCCCCTCACCCCGACCGAAAATGAATTAGCACGGTCAGCCACCCTGTGGATATCCCAATATGATATATATAATAATATCGTAGCCCAAACGTTCCTGAGCCTCCCACCAAACGAACAGCGCATAGCTGGTGTTTACATGGTCCAACATTTGATCACGTTATATGAGAGTCAATATTCTGGTCCTGGTCTATTGTATAAGTTGCTGGACGACATAATACTAGACAGGTGGATGAACATGGGTACTGAACTGATTAATGTCATCCTGGATCAGCGACACAAGTATATAGTATACGTGACTAGGTCCCTGCTTCCCGCTCCACCACAGGTTAAGGGACAGTCATACGACAAGCTGAACCCCCTACGAGAGGTTCATCCTGTAAAGGATGCAAACAATGAACTGCAACGGATGTATGTCTACACCCCCTTGTCGAAATTAGAGATACTGGAAATGAAAAAAATGTTACCATCCCATGATAAAGACCCGGGGGGTTTTCACCGAGAACTAAAAGACATTCTTCGCTTAGGAGAATATACATATGCTGACATTCTAAAGTTATTAAAAGTACTATTGCCTGCTGGTATTTATGAGAAGCTGAAAGGACAGGACTGGGAGGCGGGAGAGAAAAGGCTCAGCTGGGATCTGTTGGAAAGAGAGGAAGAGGGAAGAGGCCCGGGGGTTGGTCTGGGTCCCTGAGCTAAAGACCTACCTGAACTCCTTGTACAAGTTTTGCCCAGATTATTAATTACCAAGAAAGAAGACTGGGATGCTATTTCAGCCTGTAAACAGAAACCAGACGAGGACACTAGCGATTTTTACTCTAGGTTTGAGAAATGTTTCACTATCAATAGTGGTCTTAAGCCCGGTAGCGATTCATATCCCCATCTTTTCGTGAGCAAACTAGTAGAAAATTCCCTACCAGAGGTGAAGTATAGGGTACTGAAGGTTGAGAGTACTTGGCAAGCAAACAGCCCTTCCCAAATGTTACAGATGTTACAATACCACCAGAACAGAATTAGAGAAGAACACGACCAGGAAAAGAGACGCATGAAAGACACAAAGATGAAGATGCTTGTGGCCCAATCGACACCGGCAAACACAAACAAGAATAGCACGAAACAAAGTAATGGGACCTGTAATTATTGCAAGAAGCCAGGCCACTTCGTAAATGAATGTGCAGTCCTGAAACACAATATAGCTATAGGTAAAACAAAGCCACGTCCTTATCCTCCCAAAGAAAATAACACACATCAGACATCAGATACGTTGCCGCCGCCTGTCCATACACCTGCACCAGCCCACGCCACAACACAAATGTATGAGCACGCTCAGACTAACCAGAATACCAAGCATATTCATGAAGCAGCCCAGAGAGGGAATTCGACTTGCCCCTTATTTCAGTTCCTGTGGACCAAGCGGGTCCCTATGTGCATGCACGTTTACTAGGACAAAATAAAAAGTTTTTGATTGACACTGGGGCGAGTAGAACTACCATCAGTCATTCCGAGGTTCCAGGGGCACCCCTCTCGGGCTCAAAGAGTATATCCCTGGGCTTTTCAGGAAAGCCTATTATCAATGAGGTTTCAGAACCAGTCTCTTTAGGAGTAGGTCCACTAATACATACAACAGACTTACTCCTTACTAAATCATGTCCAGAAAACTTACTTGGCATAAAAACGTTAAAGGAACTGGGGGCAATTATCTGTTGCTCGCCAGAAGGAGTGCAACTGCATTTACGTGATTTCAAGGGCCATTTTGTAATGAAAGATATTGACATCAGGCTTCAAAATGTACCACAGCACCTATGGGCACAAAGCCCGACTGACGTAGGTTTCATGAACATTACACCATACCAGGTCACCCTCAAGGAAGGAGTGGTGCTACCACGGATTAGACAATACAAAATTCCACCTGAGGCTGAAGTAGGGTTGCTGAAAATAATCGATGAACTCATCGCACAAGGGGTGGTGATAGAGACCGATTCCAACATATGCAATTCACCTGTTCTTCCTATTCTTAAAAGAACTGACCCCAGTACATCACCTGTCTATAGACTAGTTGTGGACCTGCGAGAATTAAACAAATGTGTGGTGCCTCAGTACCCTGTGGTCCCGGACATTTCTTCATTATTGACTGCCATTGATGCGAAGGCTACCTTCTTTACAGTTATCGATCTGAAGAACGCATTTTTCAGTATCCCAATACATCCGGACAGCCAATATCTTTTTGGTTTCAGTTTAAAAGGCCGTAGCTTCAGATTCACAAGAGCACCACAGAGCTTCACGGAAAGTCCTAGCATCTACAGCCAGGCACTAAAAAGACAACTAGACAGTATTCATATGCCTACCACTACAGCACTGATACAGTATGTTGATGACATTCTCATCACTGCACGATCGGACACTGACTGTTAAAATGCATCACTCACTGTTTTACACTTCCTAGCTGACCAGGGGCACAAAGTGTCCCCTTCGAAGTTACAATTCTGTGAACAGCAAGTGGCGTACCTTGGGCACTTGCTATCCAAGGAGGGTAGGCGCCTGACACCAGAACGTATTCAATTGATTTCTGGCCTTTCACAGCCCAAGACACAAAAGGAGGTACGTGCATTCATTGGCCTCACTTCATATTGCAGGCAGTGGATTCCCCAGTATGCTTACATAGCCAAGCCCCTAATACAGTTGACGACACAGGAGGTAGCTTCTACTAAAGTCCTCCCTTGGACACAAGAACACACTGTGGCATTTGAAGAATTAAAAAGAACTTTATGTCAAGCACCAGTTTTAGCGATCCCTGATTACAACAAATCTTTTATGCTTTTTGTGACAGAGCAGGATGGAACAGCACTATCTGTCCTCACACAAGCTCATGCAGGAAAACACAAGCCCTGTGCTTATTTTTCTAGTACATTGGACCCAGTAGCACAGGCTTTGCCTGCGTGCCTAAAATCTGTTGCAGCAACAGCCTTAGCCATAAGACAAAGTGACTCAATAGTGCTGGGCCACCCACTGACAGTACAAGTACCGCACGCAGTAGAGGTTCTCTTGAACCGGACACAAACACAACACCTGACTGTAGCGAGACTGACAGGTTATGAGCTGACGTTATTTCAACCACACATAGAGATCAGACGATGCAACATACTGAATCCTGCTACTCTTTTGCCCTCCAGTACAGACAACGTTTCCCCACATGACTGTGTTGAAGTGATACATACCGTGACTAAACCAAGACAAGACTTGACAGATGTTGCACTCCCAGACCCTGACCTAACACTCTATGTTGACGGCTCATGTATGAGGACGAGGGCGGGAGAATTAGTGGCAGCGTATGCAGTGACCACTGCTACTGAAATCATAGAGACTAAAAGAATAGACATACTGTCAGCACAAGTAGCAGAGCTCATCGCTCTGACCCAAGCGTGCATAAGAGCTAAGCACCTGAGAGTAAACATTTACACTGACTCACAATACGCATATGGGGTAGTTCATGACTTCGGAGTACTATGGAGGGAAAGAGGTTTCTTGACCTCTCACGGGGCCAAGATACAGCATGGCCCCCTTATACAAGCCCTTCTGGAAGCTATACATTTACCAACAGCCATAGCTATCATGAAATGCAAAGCACATACTAAAGCCACAGATACCATTTCCCAAGGCAATGATCTGGCAGACCGAACAGCTAAACAGACCCCACTAGACATGACAAAATCACAGGTACCATCAATGACCAAAGCCATGACAGTCAGGGATCCTTCCAAGGATGTACAAGACATACAGACACATGCTACTCTAGACGAATTGAAGAAATGGTCGGAACAAGGAGGGGTACTGACTGATCAGGGTTGGATGACTAAGGGCAAAGAAACATGGTTTCTTCCTGATGCGATGGTACAAGTGATCATAAATACCGCACATAGTCCTGCACACTTAGGAGAGAAAGCAATGCTAGACAGCTTACAGAATATATGGTTCAACAAGCACCTGCGTGCAGCAGCGAAACAAAAGGTCAGAACATGTATGATCTTTTGCCAATTCAATCCAGGTAAAGGCATTCCAATGGAACAAGGTGGATTCCATCCACCTGACCATCCTTTTGAAGTCCTCCAAATGGATTATATCCAAATGGACAGATGTAGAGGTTACAAATATGTCCTGGTAGTAGTATGTTCACTATCAAGATGGACAGAGGCCTGTCCAGTTCCTGATTATACTGCTGTAACTACCGCCAGACAATTGGTGCGAGAGTTTTTCCCACGTTATGGATTACCGCGTGTCGTATATTCCGACAATGGTCAGCCTTTCTCCTCTGAACTCATGAAACAGGTGTCCCTTCTGTTAGGGTATACCTGGAAGTTCCATTGTGTACGACATCCTGAGGCAGCAGGCCTTGTAGAAAGACATAATCAGACCTTAAAGATAAAACTAGCAAAAATTTGCGCAGACAAAGGTGTAGATTGGATGGTAGCCCTGCCGGTTGCCCTCTTTACATGCGAATGGTAGCCCATTCTAGAACAGGCTTATCTCCCTATGAAGTGGTCTTTGGTAGACCACCGAATATGTGGGGCACTCCAATGCCTAAAAAGATCACTGATGTTGATAGTAACATGCTGACAGATTACCTGGCTTCCTTGATGTCTGCACTACTCTCGTCGTTCGCAGGTTGCTGCCGCCTTCCCTGACAACACCCAGGTCAAGGAACATTCCCTCGCTCCTGGGGATTACGTTTTAATACGGAACTTTGATAGAACGAGCCCTCTTGAGCCGAGGTGGAAGACGCCCAAGTTGGTATTATTGACCACGAGGACCGCTGTTAAAGTCGAAGGACGGAAAGGATGGGTTCATCTTCATCATTGTAAACGCTACTTTGGAAATAACAATTCGTTTAAAAAGGACAAACTTTTCGGACTTTGAGCCCCCTTTACTAGAGAAGACTCCCCAGCAGGAGTACAAAGCTAAACTTAGATCTAAAAGGTCAGAACCAGTTTGTTCAATTAAGTCCACTAGGTGGTGAAGCGGTTGAACATGTATTCTGGCTTGCATAAGATCTCGGACACTACTGATGAGAAAAAGAGCAAGATGAAAAGCAAATACTGTAAAATATTACGTGGTAGATGTATAGTGACTTTGATTTTTCTATTTCTTCTTTGCATCACGATAATATGTATCCGCTTAATACTACATGCTATTTTTCCTCCTATTGCCTCACTCTTACACTAATGATACTATAATGCACACATTTAGTGATCTGCCATCCCATGAGCTATCATATCGACTTACGCAACAATACCTTTATTCAGATGCTGCACCATTCACATCAGACTAGCAATGCTACAGACTGCTGGGTCTGTGGCCGACTTCCCCCGTATCAGAAGGTGAAGGGAGTGTTGCCTCTTTTCCCTTTTCCATTCTCCCATAATGGTTCTTGCGGAGCATGGTTTGCCTTAATGACATCCATCAACGGTGATGCCAAAGAATGTCAAGACAAGGAGTGTAGGGGCGACTGGGTATGGGGTAACTTGAATAAAGTCATGAATAAAGCATGTTTCCCAGATGAAGAAGGTCTTCCCCTAAGGAAAGGTACAGATCTAGAAAATGAAGACTATCTGCAAGGAAATGCGACCATCGACTTTATAGTGTTGAATGTCAAGCCCATACACAATTTAGGTCCATCCTCAATTACAGTCCTGCCAGTAAAAGGGAACTTGTGTGTCAGAAAAGAAGGCTCAGTACATTTGGGGCACAGCGAGTGTAACACTATAATAGTGTTTAAAGACAAAGGAAAGTCTTATTTCAGAGCATCACGACACACCTACTTTATTTGTGGCCAGACAGCCTATGTGCAACTGCCCTTAGACTGGGGTGGGACGTGCTATATATCATTTCTTTTGCCACCTGTTTTCTTGGCCCCATCGAACTATCATCAAAATCTCCAACTAGCACTTATCAGACACAGACGAGGGCTCGATGCCTCTGGCATTGACCAGACTGAAACAGCTTGGGAGCAATATACAGATTTCAACAAAGGATTCTTTTTCTTCATAGGTCACGTCCAGAATAGTAAACTTATCCGCAGGCTAACAAGGATTCTAGAAACAGTTGCTAATGAGACTGCATCAGCCCTGGGGAACCTGACCCAGGAACAGTCTGCTATGAGAATGGTCGTTCTTCAGAATCGTCTTGTTCTTGACGTCATCCTAGCGGATAGGGGCGGGGCCTGTAGGGTCATCGGTTCCAGCTGTTGCGTTTTCATTCCTAATAACGCACCGTCTGTATACAAAGTAATAACAAGACTCCACAAGATTGCCCAAAGCATACACCAAGACCCAGGCACGTGGACTTGGTCCAGTTGGCTCTGGGGAGTAATATCGGCATGGGGATGGAAAGTGTTGACCGTCTGTGGACTAATACTACTGATGATATTCAGTTGTTGCCTATGTCTACAGTGTGGCCCGGCCATTTGCGGCCTGTGTGCTACTGCATGTGTTCCACATCCCCATTTACAGAGCATTGAAAATGGAAAAATAATGCTGCAAGAACAGATTGACTGTCTCATGAGAATAGATGTGACATGAGGGTCCACTAGGGGACAAGGAGGGAATGAGGAAATTAAAATATCATGAGGCCTATGTGTCCCCGTGTGTTCCCCGTCACTCATGTGCACATACATGTAACCTATGTATTTCCCCTCCATGGCCTGTCTATCATGATGCTTATGCTATAAACGTGGCCTGTCATCATCCAGTCTCCTATGAGAGAAACGACAACTCCGCATTGAGGCCTACACGTTTTGCATCATGTTTTCCCGCAGTTCCATTATTGTGGCTCAGCCAGAGCCGAAAAGAGGTTTCAGGCCTCAGAACGCTCTGAATGCTGCAGCTGCGTATCCTTGGCCTTGCACACTTGGGCCTCAGCCAAAGGGGCCCAGTCCGAGGTGCCGAGACAGTATTTAGCACGGTTATCTGCTTACTCCTACCGAAACCACATTCCTGCCTGGAGAAGGAGGAATAAACACGACCCGTCTGCAAAGGAGAAAGCCTAACCTTTCTGTCTCTTTTCATGTGATTACAAAACTCACATCAGTGAAAAGCCCATAGCCCCCATGTAAGGCCACGCAGTAAATGAAGAAATAGATGCCACATTGGTCCTTGGTGATGGGCAACCTATGTCACACATCAGTCCCTGCTCCAGACTTTAGATATCAGATAATACAAGATGTGCTGGTCGCCCTGACACTGAAGGCCTCACTTCCAGACTCCAGACTCCCCGGTTGCATAGCAACCCTTTCACACGTCATGCTCGAGTTGAGCACAAGTAAGGCAAAGTTCCAGTAAAGTTCCAGCTGATCACGCAACCCCCTCCAGGCATCCACCCACCTATGACACTCACCTATTATCATCAAGTGGACGCCCACCTTCACGCCTACTTACACACCCACATGCTCTTATCTCATTCTCTCTTGCTCCGCCTGAAGCACTCCTGCTTACGTATATTATTACAATGTATATATACTGTACTCTGTGAATAAAGTTTGAGAATACTCTGAGAATTAGACCCTTCCTGATCCCTTGTGGTGATGGAACTATTCTCCCTATAACTCGAGTTATTTGAATAAAGCCCTTTTGAACCTGATACCACGGACTCAGCCTCTTGCTTCATGCATGATCATATTGATATATAGAAATTCTGAGCGCGTAATATTTTATTTACGACACAGCCCCTGTGCTCCAAGCCCCCGATTACTCCAAAGAGTTTGTGGTACAAACGGATGCTTCCGAGCATGGCATTGGAGCCGTCCTATCCCAGCTCAATGAGAAGGGCTTAGATCAGCCCGTGGCCTTCATTAGCCGAAGGTTACTGCCCCGAGAGCAACGATGGAGCACCATTGAACGCGAGGCGTTCGCCGTAGTCTGGGCTCTAAAGAAACTGCGACCCTACCTCTTCGGAACCCACTTCCAAGTCCAGACGGATCATCAACCTTTATGGTGGCTCATGCAGATGAGGGGAGAGAACCCCAAATTGCTAAGATGGTCCATCTCCCTCCAGGGGATGGACTTCACAGTGGAGCATTGCCCTGGCAACGACCACGCCAACGCTGACTGCCTCTCCAGATTCTTCCGCCTCAGCGAAGAGAACCCCCAAGAGGATGGGTAGTTCTCTCCGGCCTTCAGCTGGGGGGACGCATGTTGGACCCGGCCTCGTGGCGTGGTCCCTCCAGACCCGTAGCAACACCAGACTAACCTCTACACCCCACACGACACTGACTAGCGTAGCCTACCCGACCCAGAACCCGGGGTTACCCACGTCCTCCCCTCCATCTTCCCGACACCAGGCATCCTTCCCCTTCCATCGGCCTCGCGGCCTCCAGTGACCCGGCCCAGCACCCCAGATGGCCGCCTCGACCCGAGCGCAACCCCGGCCTAGTCGCGCCATGCCGGCTGGGGGGAGAGAGAGCTCCTGGTGAGCAGGAGAGGGAGGAGTGGTTTCATTCACACCTGGCCTCCTCCCAAGAGATGGTTTCGATCGGCCCTCCGGCCACCCTGAGGGCTGGCTCCACGCCTGCTGCGTGTCTGGGATCCCTCCCGAACCCGCTTTGAAAGGATCAAAGGGCCGCGTGGCAGGAACCCCCAACAAACGACCCCCAGGCGCTAAGACCCCTGCCCGTGGGGGCTCCGGACATCAAAGAGGAGTCTCCCTATAACAAGGGGCGCTCTGGGACCCTCGGCAGTTGAATCCTGAAACGAAACGAGCCCTGATGACGTGGTCGCGGCTGAAGAACAGCCTCCTGAAATCCGACGGAACTCTTGGAACCTCGGTGAGCCCTGCAGACAGCGTCGCGGCTCTACCTGGCAGAGACGGACTTCTGCCTAAAACCATCCGAGCCCTGCTGACGTGGTCGCGGCTCACCTTGCACCCTAGAGAACTCTGAGCCCTGCTGAGCGACTCGCGGCTCCTGGAAGATTGTCCGACACCCGAACTCGAGTCCTGCAGATTTGGACACACTCAAGAGACATTCCGGTCCGGCTGGGCCCCAAAGATCACCTCGTATCCCCCGGCTCGAGGATTGAGAGCCGTGCGCCGGATACGCTCCCGCATTGACCCGATCCTAAGACTGTCCCGCTACCCCTACCCAAACCGAGACTTTGAGAGCCCTTGCTGTACTTGTATATACGCCTCTGCGGATCATAAAGGTCCTGATATTTCTAGATAAAGCATACGTACTCCAGAATCTACGGTGTGGTGTCTGTGTTGCCTGGTGCTAAATCAGCGTGTACGATCCTAGGTACAAGACCCAGCCCTGAGGGGGTATCCGACCGGTGCTCGGCTATTTCTCCCGGAAGGGTGGGGCGCAGGGTGGTCAGGTACACATTCTGTCCTTCCCTGAGGCAAGCCCTTCTAACAGCATTCAAGTAAGCGCAAACATTGTACTGCATTTATCATAATGCTAGGAGGCTTACTGAGGTGTGATGTGAGGCAGTGCTCCCATCCCACTTCTGTCCTCCCTGGCCGACACAATTTTTTGAAAATTTGAAATCTGTTTATTGAAAATATTTCCATTTAACAATAGTCATCACAATTGGTATAATAAATTGGTGAACTCATACATTATTAACGGTACCCAACATTGACAGAGAGAGCTAGGTTATGAGTAGTGTTAGGAGTCTGTCCGGTGTCGTAGTGAAGAGGGCACTCAGTATGAGAAGTATGACTTATAAGGATCCTGAATACGGAGAGTTATGATATGCATGTGTGCAGAGAGTTCATCTGAAAGCCAGCGTGGCAGATTGAGCATCCACGAAGGCTAGTGAGACTATGCTAGTGAGAGCCAAAGTCGTACAACCAACAGGTTAACCATATATCTAAAAAAGTGGAAGGGGGAACAAAAACCAGGGATGGGGGCGAAGGGAGGTTACGATTTGCTCGGAGTGCAGGTAGAGGAGAGTGGTGGAACGATTTACAGAGGAGAGAGGGCCTCTTCAGAATCATGATTTGGGCAAGGTTGGTGTTGGGCCTCTCTAGTGTACGGCATGAAAGTCCTCGAACAGCTGCAGTGCCCTTAGCCGAGGGGGAGCAAAGCAAGAGTTCTCTATCCGTGAAAGGTATTGTACAAGCGGCTGCCAGGTGTGGGTAAACTTGGTGTTAGTGTGATTGAGACGAGCTGTTAGTAGCGCTAGGGCCAGGACATACCATAGGCGGAGGAACTAAGTTGAGCGAGGCGTGGTACAGGCTTTTCCCAATATAAGGCTATAGATTGTCGTGCCACCCCCAGCATCTGCGCAATGAGGTACCAGCCTGAGTGGGTCATAGCTACCAACTGAGGAGGTCTAATACCTAGTAAGGTCACCATAGGAGAGCTTGATATGGGAAAGCCCACGGTGTCCTCAATATGACTAAGGACTTCCTTCCAGAAGATCTTCAGGTAAGGGCAGGTCCACCAGATGTGGAGAAAGTTGCCAGCTTCACCCCGACATCTCCAGCATATCGGCGCAGAGATTTAGTGCAATCTTGTGAAGGCGGGCTAGGATGTAGTACCAACGTAGTGCGAGAGCCGATCCCAGCTTTCTGGCGAGATCTCCTCTCCAATCTCTATGTTCCATTGCCTTTGGTATGTGTGGGTCTGGGGCGAGTGTTGCAGAACTTTATATGTGCGCAAGATTAGGCCTTGTGAACCCTCATAGGCTCGTACCTGGGTTTCAAAGGGGGTAGTTGCCCTAGTTGCTCTCTGTACATAGGTAGGGGAGAGCAGCCGGTGGCGGAGTTGATAGTAGTGCATCTTTGAAGTGTGTTACGTGAAACACATTTTTACACTGCTCAAAAGTTAAGAATGTGTTTCTGTGAAATAGGTCCTCAATTTTGCGGCACTCTCCCTCAGTCCAAGTTAAGAAGGCATGTGGTTGTGAGGCTGGCGGGGCGATAGGGTACACGTAACGGGTGTTGGGCGATGGGAATGAAGTCAAGCCCCGAGAAACCATGAGTTTGTCTCATTTGTCGAACTGTTTTTGTGGGGGTACCTATGCTCTACGGGCCGATCTGTGGAGCCAGGCGAGATCCCAAAGAGTTCTACATGAGACACCCGATCCATATGAAACCAATGTGTTTCGCTCTTGCGAACAACTCGTGCCGAGATATAGCGAAGATGGCATTACCAATAGTATTCAAAGAGGTTGGAGCATGCCAATCATCTGCGGTCCCGGGGCAACATAAGGAGTATATTTGAAAAGCGTGGGTGACCTTTGCACCGTGTGAAAGTGGTTAGATCTTGTTGGAGGACTTGGATATCCATTCGCGGAATAGGGGTTGGCAGGGTTTGAAACAAATGGAGCACACTTGGAAGGAGGGACATATTTATTGCATTGAGTTGCCCCATCCAAGAGAGGGGGAGGTTCTTACTCCGTCGTATATCTTCCCTTATGCCACACCTGCATGTTGGCCAGTTGGCTTAGGCCAAGAGGCTAGGGAGGGTGTCTGGTCAAGGCCTAGATATCGTATTTATCGCGCAGCCCATTGTAGCGGGAGCAGGTTCTGTAGCCCAGGAATCTCGGGTGAGATGGTAAGGTTTAGGGTGTGGAATTTAGCCATGTTAATCGTGAAGCCTGAGGCTCCTTCAAAGGAGTGGAGAAGTGAGGTCAGAGCCGGGAGGGAGCTGGCCGGGATGGTTAAAGAGAGGAGGAGGTCATCTTCTGCGAATAAGGAAATCTTATGATCCTGGCTTCTGAAAGGGATACCCAGGATGGCTGGCGACCGGCATATTGTAATTGACCAGAGCAAACAGGAGTGGAGAGCGCAGATAGCCTTGCCTGGTGCCCCTAAGAATCGAGATGGGTGGGGAGAGGTGGTCATTGACTCAAATACGCGTACACGGTTGAGTATTGGGGGCCATCAACCTAGAGATCATGGCTGGGTCCAGCCCAATTTTATGCATTTGTATTATGAACACTTAGCGCAATTTTGCTGACCCCTTGTTTCCTTTTTTTGTAGTATATTATCCCCTGACGAAGGGCTCATCGGCCCGAAATGCGGTGGGCACCGTGAATGAATGTTTAATTCAAAGTTGACAAAAAGCTTTCATGGATAATTGCTTCATTGGTAAACAAATGAATTATAAAATGTTTTGAAGCAAGTATTTATTGAACAAAGATTGAATTTTCCCACCGAGTGCAAGAGGGGGGGGGACACTCTTATCCCTAGAGAGTGCAACTACGTCTTGATAATCCTCATACTCAGGAGGACTTACCTGATTGCACCACCTACTTTATTACCCACTCTTTAAAAACATTTTCATAACCTTAAGGAGTGCGTTACTCTTTTTTTCACTGCCTTAAAGGCATCCCATCGAATGAATTCGGAAGGTTCTGAAGTATCATTTGTAATGATAAAGACCTCAGTTTCTTTGCGGATGTCAGCGACATCCACCGGATAGCACAGGATGTGAGGCGGGAGCTGCCAACAGGGGTGGGTGCCAAGACATCTGTTTGGAGAGTGGCCGACACATGGGCATGATCCGAGATACAGATGTCAGACATCTCAGCTTTTTGTAGAAAGTGGATTTTAGACAGTGAGAGAAAGCAGTAGTCGATTCGAGAGTATGAGCAGTGGACATGTGAGAAAGGAATAATCATTATTGTCAAGTCCCCAGTCAGGGATGACCCTGTTAAGAACTGCTGACATAGCCCCGGTACGGCTCCGGACTTTGTCTGGATCCCCTACCAGGTTGAAGTCTCCTCCGAGGATAATTGCCTCCTCTGGAGCACGTAGCAAGTGACTCAGATGGGATCTCCGGAACATATCTTGGACTTAGTTAGGTGCATGAACATTGAAGAGAGTCAGGTACTGTGTGCCTCAGTGCACTTGGAGTTTTAGGTAGCGACTCTCTGGGTCCCAACCCTCCCAGGCCGGCCTTCAGTAGTATTGCAACCTCTGTGGTTTTGGAGAAAGAGCAAGCCCATAATTGAGCCGAGTACTTAGGGTGCGTCATGAGGTGTCTGTGGAGAATAGGAGGGTTTCCTGGAGAAAGATATCCGGTCCTGTAGGAGCAAATTGCGCTGGATATGACGCCTCTTATTAGGGGAGTGGAGTCCCTTGATGAGGGAGAGAAACCTAAAAGAGGGCTCCATTGTCATAAAGGAAGATTTATTGGAGAAGCTTCAGCAAGGCAGACTAAGTGGGCTAGAATGGGGGTGGATCATGGCTAAGTAGGGCAAGTTTGTAGAGGTATACCCCATGTGCCTGATTGGGAAATATGCTCTGTGTATATGAGGGCCAGGAAAGTCTTGAAGTAACCTCTGCACTACCTTTGCTTCAAAGAAATAAAGGGGGGGGAAATGAAGGAATCCAAGTGAAACTGCCAACATAGGTCAATGTCGTCATGGAGTAGCTGTCGGGGCAAGGTGCGAGCCATTCTTAAGAAGTCACTCTTCCAGAGGACACTGTCCAGGTGGCGGGGAAGTGACCGGTAAAGGTGGTTGATCGGGAGTCTCAGCCTCTAGCAGCCAGTGTCTACATGGGGAGTGAAAGTCACCAGCCTGCAGGCCCTCCCGGTATAGTGAAGTGGGACATGCTGGTGCAGTTCTAGAAGAGCTTGAGGAGGCGCCTCACGTGTGACTGGCATCCAGTGGTTCAAGAACCAACAGGAGCACTACAAGATGGAGCATCGAAGCGAGCTAGGATCATTTGAGCTTTGCAGGGGGACTGGAGGCATGGGCCCATCCAGGATTGGACAGATGTAAACATTAATGCTCCCAGTTCTTTAGTCTTCTAGCGTGGACCTGAGTAGGAGAGTCACTCAGAGTACGACTGTGGTTGATAATGTCCTGTTTTGCCTGAGAGGAGTCCAGATCTTTGGCGCTTGTCCTGTGCCTGGGGGTTGGAACCGTGGAGCACTCCAACCGAGATGGCTCCCTGCATTGGTCTTGCGGGGAGGAGGGCTCCACCTCACCAGTGTCCACCGGGAGGTGAATAAGCTGTTTCTCGTCTCGCAGTGAGTGGAGAACTTGACGCTTGCCCTCCCACGTAAAGATTAGTGCGAAGGAGTGGCCCCATTGATATTTAATTTTAAGGTCTCGTAGCTTATCTGTGACTGGCTTAAAGTCTTTGCGCCTGCAAAGGGTGACTGGGGCTATGTCCTGAAAGATCTGGCTCAGAAATCCGTTGTAAGCACAAGATAGCTTCTTTCCCCAGGAAAAAATGGACGCTCATGAGGCTGTCCGGGACGAAGTTGGGGTGCCCTCTGGGGCCAGGGACTCAAACTGTCGAGTGTTGGGGGGAGGCATAATCCTCTGCCCAAACAGTTTGCAGGAGGTCTGCCGTAAAGGCTATGACATCTTGGTCCTCGGCTCTGCACGGGACCCCCCTGATGTGTAGTTTGTTACGCCGACTTCGATTTTTCGAGGTCCTCCCGTTTGAGTTGTAGATTGATAGGTTGATCACCGGGGGGGGGGGGGGTTTAAAAAAGAGTGGGAGCCTGCACTTTTTATTTTAAATTTCCCTCTATGAATTTGCAGCAGAAGTTTTTAAACTTTTTTTTTCTCTCCGTGATTCCAGTAAGCCCTTAGTGAGTTTGTTGTCCTGTTTGATACCGTCTCTGTGCTGGACAATTAAATGACCTCAGAACCTCAACTTATGCGACACTTTCAACGCAGCCTCTCATGCTTGCTAACTCCCCTATTGGCAGCTACTCCAAAATCAAACACGATCCCTATGATTATTCACATTAAACTGCAAGACCATCCTGCCACGTCTGTCCTTGTTTTGAGTCTTAAGAGGATAACCAGTTCAACAGACGCATTGTCGAGTTTCCCAAATTCCCATACGAAGTTAGCGATAGTGCGTGTGGGCAAGATTTAAAACCAGCATTGGCAAAACCAATAGGTCTTTCCTATGTGAGTTATTGTCTTTACCAGTGCCTTTTAGCCAAGTTATACAGCAGCATGGTAAAATTCTAGTGGCATAAAATGGGGTGGAGTAGACTGGAGTGGCATGGCATGAAATCACTTAGTTGCACAGAGTGGATTGGCTTAAAGTAGTACAGTTGTCAGCAAGTAACTTAAGAGTCACGCGTAAGTAACTTAAGAGTCAATAGAGATGGCACATTGGGTAAAAGCAACATAAATAAGAAGCATTGCAAAAAGACGAGGAAAAGCATATGTACATTGTCCATGCTCCAGGGACCTAAGCAAAGGATTGCAAATTAAATGACAATGAAAATAACTAATGGTATGCTGTGGGCGGGTTGCAAACAATACGTCTTGCAGCACAGTGCCTGCACTGCGTAGATGAAACCTAAAAATGATGAGCGTTTGCTCATAATCATGTTCTCCAGCAGGGCTCTTCTCACCCCGTTTCCGAACCTTCCGTATATTCATGGAACCTTTTTGATTTTCTCTTTAGTATTAAAGCATGGTATAACGGTTCTGCTAGTACTCAAGTTGGGCTTTTGAACCTGCAGATCATCTGCATGACCTGCACACTTGTTTTCTTTGACTTCAGATACATTTGTATATGTTTTCCAATCATTTTGAACAGGCAGATATGGATATGTTGCCAATAAATGCCCATCACCGCTTCTTTTTACCGTTTTTTTTTTTTTTTGCAGATACAGTACACTTTACTGGATCCTAAAGCACACATTTAACAATCACAGTAAGTTACTTTCATGTCATTTTTTAGCTCATCAAAACAATAGGTCAGAGTTAATTGCACATCGGCATAGTCATTTAACATATTTTAAATAATTTGTACCTAAATGTGTCCCAACAAACCATAGGGAATTACCCGCGTGAAAACCAATACATTTCCCACAGTCCTTGTACAATGTTCATTAAAACACTGAATTCGATCTGTATATATGTATTTTTTTTTTGAGACTTCAGTCTTTCATTCAAGAAAGTCCAGGGGGGAGAGGTTTGCTTATAGGGCAATACCCCCACTTTTAAAATATTATTGTCAAGGTGGGACTAGGTTCTTTTCCAAAGGTTATTTTTACTGGATGAAGTATGTCCTTCGGCAGACTCCCTTGGCCCTTCTGCTGTTAGTTCGTTTCAACCTCTGGTGTGGGTGCTCTGTGGGAAGTGTGGGACTGGCTTAGTTTAAAATATTTACATATCTTTAGAGGCTGGGCAGAGAAAATGTGTACTGGAGATTTTTAAAAGAGAATTTTCTTAAGTGACTGGAGAGGGAAAAAGTATATTTTGAGTAGGTTTAGTGATCAATTTTAATAGCACTAGTTAGAAATGGGGTCTCTACTTGGCAGTGGTTGCACCCTGTCCAAGTAGGAATCCTCACTGTAGTCAGGGTAAGGGAGTCGCAAAGCTAAGATAACCCCTTGATAGCCTGGCATGAGCAACCAGGCTTATCTCAGAAGCAATGTGTAAAGCATTAGTACATACACAGAAGGCAGTGAAACAACTACATAATGAGTCCACACCAGAGAAGAATAGGCAATTGTTATCTTATTAAAACAAGACCAAAACAACAAAAATCCAACATACACAAGTAAAGATATCACTTTGCAAAGATTAGGCAAGTTCAGTCCATAGAAATCTATGGATGGATTTCTTTTAGCACCAAGTACCAGGGATGTGTCAAAATTCAAAGGCTTAAACGGGTGCAGGGGAGGTGAGGTGCCCCCAAAACAAAGGGATGCGTCCGTTCCTTACGGTCATCGGAGGTGATGCTTCGGTTCCTCACTGTCATTGGAGGTGATGCGTTGGTTCCTTACTGGAAGGGAAGGTGATTTGCTGATCTCCGGACACGTGGCCTGCTTTAATAATCCAGATGCGCTTGGTCAATGCAGCTAAGCATGCGCTACTTCTATTTCACCGCTGCAAAGTGGGCGATGTGTCGATTCTTCAGCCCCCAAGCAGGGGCTGCATTTAAATCGGAGCAGGTGCCATGGACGTCGGTGACAGTTCTCGGGACTCTGGTTGAGGTGACTTTTCAGCTTCGCAGCAGGAGCTGCGTCGATTCTTCAAGTGCACAGTGGTGATGCGTTGAGAAAACGGGCGCTGAGTCGATGCATGGATTTTCTCACCAGTTTGCACTTACAAGGGCTCAGGAACTGACTTTGACACCGCTTGACCAGTCCACCTTCTCTGTAGAATAGCGCAGGCACTGATAGGTGTAGACTTTGATGGCCCTGAGACTTCTTAACAGGAGGCAAGTACGCGCAAGTACGCACAAGCCCTTGGAGACCTTTGGAAGCTGAATTCAGAAAGCAAGGTCCAGTCCTTTTACTCAAAGGACAGAAGCGGCAAGCAGCAGGACAGCACAACAAATCAACAGGCAAAATGTTAGTCCCTCAGTCCCTCTTAAAGCTTCCAGCTCTTCTTCCAGGCAGAATGTCCTTTAGTCCCGAAGTGTTCAGATTTCAGAGTCGGAGGTCCAGTTCTTATACCCATTTTAGCCTTTGTAGTAGGGAGACTTCAATGAAAGTTCTTTGTAATGCACAAGACCCTGCCCTTTCTGGCCCTGGCTCCAGACACACTACACTACGGGGGAGGGGGATATGCATGTAGCTCTTTGTGTGGGGACTGCCACATCCCTATTTAGATGCAAGTGTCAACTCCTCCCACCAATCTAGCTCAGGAATGGGCCATCAGGATATGCAAAAGCTCCCTTTGATTGTGACTGTCTAGAGTGAATTCACAAAGCACAACTGTCATCCAATCCAGACATGTATTCTAGGTACAGGCAGAGGCACAGAATGGCTGAAGTAAGAAAATGCCAACTTTCTTAAAGTGGCATTTTCAGACCTGCAATTTAAAAACCAACTTCACTAAAATATGTGTTTTTAAATTAAGTCCAGAGACACCAAACTCCAATTTTCTATCTGCTCCCAACTGGAAGATACACTTGTAAAGTGTTAAAAGACCGCTCCAATGCTAACCTAAGGGAGAGATAGGCCTTGTGGTAGCGAAAAACAAATTTCACGTTTTTTTACTACAGAACATTCTAAACCTTAAAAGTACATGCCCTACCTTTTAAATACATTGGACCCTGCCCATGGGGCTCCATAGAGCCTACCTTGAGCACGCCTTGCACGCAATACCAGGGAAGGTTTGGGCCTGGCAAGTAGGTGAACTTGCCAGGTCAATATGGCAGTTTGCTTTAAACTGCACTCACAGGCTCTGCAGTGGCAGGCCTAAGACAGGGTTAAAGGGCTACTCTTGTGGGTGGCACACTCAGTGCTGCATTTGATTTACATGCCTTGGGCATATTTAATGCCCTGTACTAGGGACATTGTAGTAATTCAAATATGCCAATCATAGAGAAACCAAATTCATTACATTTTAGACAGAGCCCATGCACTTTAGCACTGGGTAAAGTGCCCACAGTCCTAACACCTAGCACACAGTCAAACAGGAGGCCAGAAGCAAAACGAGAGAGGAAACCATGCCAAAAGATTCCATGTCTAACAGTTTGTTTAGGTACACCTTATTGATGCAGTGGCACAGTCTGTTGGTACCACAGTTCCTGACTGCAACCGCTTGTTACCTTGAGCTTGCAGATCACCCTTCAGACTTCCTGTTCAGGAGGATCTTCACACCACTGGCGTCAAGCTATTTCTGGCTCTCCCTGGACAGAGATACTACTACAGGACTCGTGGACTCCCACCACCACTAGGAGCACCCTCCTCCTAATTAACTGGAGCCACCTCACCATAAATGATGCTGCCAGAATCATGCTGATCATCCACTCCGGGATCCCACCAGACCCTAGCCCTCACCACATGTACAACATGGGAAGCACATAGATCAGCGCCAACCTCACCACTGTTATAAACACCTACATCCTCAGTGGAAATTGTCCTAACAGCTGGAAATACACAGAGGTCACTGCCCTGCTGAAGAAACCCCCTGCCAATCCAAAACATCTCAGCAACTACAGGTCCATCTCGCTCCTACCCTTCCCAGTCAAAGTCCTGGAGAAAAAGATCAACAAGCAGCTCTCTGACAATCTTGAACAGCACGACCTCCTGAACTTCACCCAATCAGGATTCCTCAGCAACCATAAAACGGAAACCGCTGGCTTAGCAGCAACAAACGACATCCGGTCAATCATTGAAAGAGAAGGATCCTTTGCTCTCATCCTGCTTGACGTCTTGGTGGTGTTGGTCTCCCATAGCACCCTCATCACCAGAATTCAGGAATCCAATCCCCCCCCCCTTTCCAAAGTTTGATCTCCTCCTTCTTCTACAACAAGCCGCTCTCCACTTTCACCTCCAAACTCAATAAGTTTGTCTGCGGAGTGTCCCAAAGCTCCTCCCTCAGTCCAACTCTGTTCAACGTCTACATGACACCTCTTGCCTGCCTCATAAGAACCCACATCTTCAACATTGTATTCTACACTAAAGAGACATGGGTCATGCCCCCCCCCCCCACCCCCCTTGACCAGCAGCACCAAGTTCACTGCCTGCATGTCCGTTGTGACAACCTTGATGAGACAACTGCCTCAAACTCTACATGGACAAAATAGAGATCCTGGTCTTTGGAAATAAGAGCTCCTTGTGGGACTCCTCCCGTGGCCAACTGACCTGGGTCCCACCACCACAGACCACGCTAGAAACCTCTGCATCATTCTTTTTTGTGAAAGTTTTATTGGCATTTAAGATGTATGTAGACACACATTAAATACATCGGTGGAGCATTTAATGGCGTACATAATAAATGATCTAGGTATCGTCAACAGTGGTACATCTTGTATATCAACAATTAAGCGTCACATACCTCTTGGTGTTTATTTTGTGTTATGCGTCGTTGTACGTGCCTTGTCAAGCCTGTCTTCCCTGGTTAATCGCGATCGTCTGACACCTGCTGTGCTGGGGGAGGTTCACAAATGTCACCCCGAAATAAATTCCATTTTCCCCATATCCACGTCCATTTCTTGGGGCAGCCCCGGTGAACGCAAACAGATTTCTCCGTTATCATCATGTGGTCCTTATCGCGGCACCATGCTGATTTGATGGGGACACCCCCAAACCGCTGTGCTATGCTATGTTACGATTGGCTAATGTCGTTCCAAGCGTTACCCAGTCTTGGTCTGTGTGATTTAGATCCGTGGGCTCCCAGATGTTGAGTAAACATCATTTTGGTTCTGGCCGGATCTCTACTCGGGTAACTTGCCATTGTGGGCAGGACAGCCTCCCAGAATCGAGTGATTATTGGGCAATCCCATAGTGTGTGCCAGAAGGTGCCTTCAGCACCACATTGCCGGAGGCAGAGAGGAGTATCTGTCCTACCTAACTTATGTAGTAGGGTTCTCGTGTAAGAAATGCGATGTAGGATTTTAAGTTGTATCAATTTTAATGTATAGAGTATTGCGACTTCCCTCGGGGATGCCAGGGCTGCCAACAAGTCATCCTCGTCTAGGTCTCCCAAGTCTGTTTCTCATCTCTCTTTCAGGGCCACCATGGGATTCTGCTGATTATTTATTATTTTCCGGTATGTTAGGAGTCTGTCCTCCAGTGGGGAGGTCTCCGGTAAGTGTGTGGCTGTCTGGATCGTGGCTATAAGTGCATGCCGGATCTGCGTGTATCTGTAGGTTTCCGTCTGCGCCAGTTTGTAGGTGGCTTGCAATTGAGTAAATGGCACAACCTCGCCTTTTTTCCACAGGTCCCCCACCCTGGAAATACCTATCGGATCCCATTGGTGGAATCCCTTGGTGTTCCTTAGTCTCCCCAATTTCCCACAGTGGCGTCGCTTGCGTGAGAGTCCCTTCCCAGCCCTCGCTGTGCCACATGCCAAATTTGTATTGTGTGAGCCTTAGGGCCCGTATAGGTCAATGTCTTAGATCTATTATAGAGTGCCCCCCTGATCCCTTCAGGCTCTAGGAGATGCCGGTCCATACGGAATGCCGGATCTTCATGCGGTGCCTGAAGCCATTGGTTTATTACAGTGAGTTGCGATGCCCAGTAATACGTTTGGATATGTGGGAGGGCAATTCCACCATCGTACCAGCCCTTCACAGTTTTTTTTCATGGCTATACGTGCTGATCCTCCGTCCCATAGGAGTTTAGTTACTTCAGTACTTATCACCATGAAAAAGGGGGGAACCGAAAGGGGGTGTTTTGTAGGATGTATAAAAATCTGGGGAGCGCCAACATTTTGAAGAGGGCTGCTCTTCCCAGTAGGGTAAGTGGTAATGAGCGCCAATGTTTTACATCATGGCGGAATTGGGCCAGGGGCTTCATAAGGTATTCTTCTATGAAGTGCGTGACTTGGGGGGGGGGGGTGGGGGGGCGGTGATATATATGCCAAGATACTTAACCGCGTTCCGCAATCTGGATTTCACAGTTGCGCGGCAATCTGGGCGAAGGTCGCTTTGCCATAAGTCCTTTGAGGTTCGGCCGTTCGATACTACTTGTGCCATGGGGTTATTATAGAGTAGGTGTATCCAGTCACAGAATTTAGGCCCGAAGCCCATATGTCGGAGTACAGCAAAGAGGAAGGGCCACTCGACCATGTCAAATGCCATGCGTGCGTCCAACGAAAGAATAACTGCATCCTCTGCGATAGTCGACTGCCACGCCATGACACCGTGGAGCCTCCGGAGATTCAGGGCCGTTGTTACGATTGGGCATGAAGCCTGATTGAGCCGGGTGGATCAGCGTAGAAAGGTATGGCTGTAGTTGCATTGCCAGTGCCTTGGCCAATATTTTTGCTTCAGTGTTTGAGGGGTATTGGCCTGTGGGATGCGCACTCTTCCGGTGGCTTGCCCACCTTGTGTATTGTGACTATGGTCTCCAGGCGCTGGTCCCTGGGGAGTTCCCCCTTTCCAGACTCGCCTTATACATATTAAGTAGGTGTGGCGTGAGTTGGGTCTCCATTCTTTTGTACAATTCTACCGGGATGCCGTTGGGCCACAGGGCTTTCCCCGTATGGAGCGCACCAATTGCTAAGGTGAGCTCATCTGCGGTCAGCTCAGCGTCAAGCACCAGAGCGGCGTCGTGTGATAGTGCGGGCATGTGAATATCTTTGAGGACGGCTAGATTATAGTCAATTGTATACGTGGCTGTGGGCGTGTATACAGCTCCATAATGTGAGGCAAGCGCGCCTACTATTCGTTGCGGGTCTGATGTCAGATCCCCATTCTCTAAGCGGAGTTGGGCTATCCATATGCTGGCCAGGTCTTTTTTTGTCCAACCAGGCAAGAAGCTTGCCGGCCTTTTCACCCACTTCATAAATCATGTGCTGCGTAGCTGTGAGCTTGGCCTTTGCCTCCTTCACACGCAAATGTTTTGTATTTTTGCTGCGCTAGACTTAACTTATGTGTTGTGTCGACAGTGATATAAAGCACATGATTAGCCTCTGCCTCGGCCCGTTCTAAATCTTCCAACTGTTGCCTCTGCGACTTCTTGTGCCCAACAATTAGTGAAAACGCATGACTGCGTAGTACTGTTTTGTACGCCTCCCACAATATTACAGGGGCGGACACTGTGTGTTTGTTCTCGGCGAAGTAGCACTCTGTGGCTGTGCGCAGTCCCTTGTGTATCTTACGGTTTTTGAGAAATCCCGGATATATTGGGAATATCCGCCGCCGTATTGTGTTAGGGGACGCGTACGCAATGTACGAAGGCGAGTGATCCGATATTCCCCGGGGTAGGTGTTGAATCTCTGTGACCCGATCTAACCCAGCTGCTATTGTGAATATGTAGTCTATTCTAGACAGGCTATTGTGTACCCCTGAGTGGTATGTGTATTGTCGATCTTGTGGGTGCTTGGTTCTCCAAACGTCAATTAGACCTATAGCGTCAATGAAGTCTGCTAATTTGAGATTGGCATTACCGGGGTCCCTGAGTGGTCGCTTATCAATAGAAGCGTCAATTATGGCATTGAAATCTCCCCCCCCCCCCCCAATAATAATTTCACCTTGTGGCAGAGATAGTAAAAAGTTACTTAGTGCTGGGAAGGGAGTTTGAAGCAGTGTTGGAGGGATATACACTGAGACTAGGTTATATGGCCGCCCTTCCCATTGACATGTCAGTGCTGCAAAGCGCCCTTGGTCATCTATTCTGGATCCGGTGTGTATCTGCGGGAAGCGTTTGTTGACCAGAATTCCCACCCCTCGAGAGCCGGAGGTGAATTCCGAGTGTATTGCCATTCTGTACCCCCAGAGCTTTAGTAGCTGAACCTGTCAGATGTGTTTCTTGTATAAGTGCTATTGCCGGACCTTTGTGTTTTATGTATTGCAGGACCAGACTCCTCTTAATCTTGTCTCCCAGTCCGTTCACGTTCCACGACAGCATTGTGAAAGGAGGGGGCGGTCCCTTGGGGTTCTGGGACAGGCTATCTGCAGTGTCTGTTAGTGGACCTGTGTGCGCCATCTATACTTGTAACCATGCAGGGGTCTGGAACTTTTTGTGGTGTCCACCTCAGTCTGCCGTCGTAAATGCCGTCTAATAAACTGAACCAAAACAAACTTAAAACCAAGAACAGCCCCTCTTTTCCCTCCCAGCCCGGCGGTCCCCAAACTACCCGCCACCCCAACTGAGCAGAGTGCTTGGTTTCCATAACTAGTACTTGCGTGGGGGGTGAGAGTCTGTCCGTGATCCTCGGAGGCCCCCTCTCAAATGTTGCCACAGCTAACATCTTAACTGGAAGTACATTGGTCGCCCGTATATACGTGGTCGTCCCAATATCGGTCTTTGTATGTTGAGCGGGGGCTCAATGAGTCATTGCGTTTTTAGTGAAGGGTAGTCTACTTGTGAGTTCTAAATGCCAATGAATCTCAAGTGCAGGTCTGAGTTGACTCTGTCCCCTTTGTCGCTGGATTGAGCAGATCTTGACCTTTGTGACTCCTGGCGTCAGTGCGGCTGCTGGGTCCCTGGTTTTCTGGGCTTTTTTTGCTGGGCGCCATCCTTCCAGCCAGTCTCAGGTTTCCTCTGGTGTGGCAAAGAACCATGTTTTTCCTTCCGCCTCTACTCATAGTTTCACCGGTAACAGCATCGAGTACTTTAGTTCTCTGTTCCTCAGCTCTTTCTTTACCTCCTGAAAACTGCATCTTTGTTTGGTTACAGCAGCCGTGAAGTCCGGGTACAGCGTGATCGCACAATTCTCAAGACTGATTGGTGGGGCCATTCTTGCTGCCTGCAGAATAGCATCTAGGTCTCAAATTGAAGATGTGTGCCAGGATTGGTCTGGGGGGAGCACCTGGTCTGGGTCTCCCTTCCGGTACACGATGCGCTCTTTCCACGGAGAAGAAACTTGATAATCCGCGTGGTTGCAGCTCATGTTTGATGAGGTCCTCAACAGAAGTCCAGGGCCGGCTCACCCACCTTTTCTGGTATGCCAATAATGCGAATATTATTGCGTCGTGAGCGACCTCCTTGATCGTCCAGTTTGGCGAGGATTAGTTTATTGTCTGTCTCTAATTGGCGCACCTGGCGTTGCAACGCAGCCGTATCTGTGGATAGTCCCGTCGTCGTGGACTTTACCTCAGTTAGCCTTTCTGACAATTTTGAACAGTCTGCCCATATCAGAGATGTCTGTGGAGATCGTCCCTATGGAGGACTGGACTTGCTGTAGTGCGGCCATGATGTCCACCAGTGTGACTGCATCTGAGGCTTGTGGTGTGGGATCCTCTATTTGGGCCGGGTTCAATTGCTGTTTTTCGACCTGATCTTTATTGTATGCGAATTTATCCAACTTTCCAGCAGCCACTCCTCTCGGACCTCGGCCAGCCATCCTAGCCCGTATAACAGGTGTCCCAGCAGACGTATAAGGTGGAGGGCTGTAATCTCCGCTGTCTGCCGCGTTATATGGTGCAACGCGCGGCCTTTCGAGTTTCCTGCCCTCTCACTCCACCGGCAGTGCTGGGCAAAGGAGGCTGTGCAACGTTATTAGATATGCCCCTTACAGGGGTGTCGCCATGAGGCCCTAGATATGTAGGCCCGTGTCCCTTCCTAGTGTGCAATGCCAGTCTATTGCCCCAGAGATGGGTCTGCATGCATGAGGGTGAGTGGTCACGATGGACAGTCCAGCAAGGCTATTGCGGTTAGTGCATGTGTTCCCTCGGGGCTGTGCCTGGAGTCCTCCCCATACATATAAGTTCCAGCGGCATCTCAGAGCGCCCTTCCTGCACCCTCACTCAGAGCTGTAGTGTGGCCACTGATATTCTCTTTATTAGGCACGGGGTGGCCGTGTGTGCTTTATATAATTTCTAGATGCCACAATAAGCGCGTTACCAATGATGCCACTGCCGTGACCTGATCCTCTCCTCTCCTCAGGCAGCCGCGCTGGAAGGCGCTCCCCCGCTGGGCAGACCCCGCAGCTGCACCACTACAAACGCCGCCTGGCTCACCCGGTATTGTGTTGTGGCAGTCTGGAGGACCCGGTTGCTCTGTGGGTCCGTTAAACACGGCGGCCTCCTGTTGCAAGTGCCCGCCGCCTGCAGTGTGTTCTCGTGTTTGGCGCTGCCACTCTCTCCGAGATTGCGGCTAGCAGGTGCACTCGAGGTCCCGGATCCCACTCGGCTGGTAGGCCCTCCGGCGTCACCTCACCTATCTGGGCGGGCCCTTGACACACAGAGTTCAGGAGCGTTGTGCTCTGCCGGTGTTCCTATGACAGCTCACCTCGTTTGAGCAGTGTGCTGGCAGGAATAGTGCTCGGATTTATTTCGAAGGCTCCCTCGATCACAGTGCTCACTTACGCTGCGGCCATCTTGCTTGGCTGCAAGCCATGCCCCCGCCCCTGCATCATTCTTGGTAAAAAGAAAAAAATGGTTAACTGTATTTTCCCTTTTATATGCATATGAACGTTTCAGTAGCCATATTTGTGACAGCCTAACCCTTCTAAATTGCTCTTTACTTGGTTGGATCAATATATGCATACTAAAATTGAAAGCGTGCATTTGAGATGAATGTGTTTATTTTCAGTACTCGTAAGCTGATGTTTGGAGTAAAATGTCTGAATTTTCAACATATATCTAAAGCCGATATTTGAATAATAAATCATGTGGTGTAGGGGAGACTTCCTACCAATATTACCTTGATGTCAAGGGCACTACTGCTATGGCTGATATGTATTACTCATGTAGAGCATTACACATTGCCACAACCTTTATTATGTTACTGCTGGCAACAATGGCTGATGAACTGAGGTGATCACTGTTTCATGAACCTGCATATGGTTGCTGCTAATGCAATAGTAACCACATCGGACAAGATTACTAATATTAGTAGCTTGGGGGGGGGGGGGGGCGGGGGGGGGGGGAACAGAATTAAAGGTAGGAATTTTGTAGATCCCTGAGATTTTCAGAAGTTAGCGTCACAGAAATGCAAGGAAAATGTGTGATTTTAGTAAAAGTTTGATATTTGTACAGCTTTGTGTGTAAGAAAATTTGTGGTAGCCACGCAAGGCACACCACCCTGGTTTTCCCCCCCGATGCGTATTTTTCAGAAGCGTCTGGGTTCGGTAGGTTTCCCTGTGTGGCCACTGAGCCCACGTTCAAATATATTCTATAATCCAGACCATAGGTCCTGCCTTTCAAAGGAATTGCTAGTAGTTTGGAAGTAGTTACTGCTATTTCATTTGTTATTATGTTTTGGTGAGTTTCCAAAGAATTGCCTGGTATATAGACACAGTACTTTTCCTGTACAGTGGCACAGACACCAATCTGTGTAGGAAATCTGAAATCAAGACCTGCAGTTGCACAAAATGACAGCTCTTTGAGCAAGCATTTGGCCAGTGATACTTTCAAGAGCACTTGGAGTTGAATTGGCCAACTCCTCTATATCTGTTGCGACTCTTTTCTTCGAGTGGCAAGCCCATTCCATTGTTGAGAAACACTGTTGCAAGAATTATGCAGTCTCTAAATTTGCTATTTTCCTTCTCCAGGAAAACCAGGACAAGATTAGTCCTTGGGTAGCCACATTTAAACTCTATTACCACAAATGTAGCATGTTTCAATTTGTTCAGTCGCACTATTTCACGTGAAAGTACTCCGGTAGGAAAGACAGTACTTGGTAAGTCATCTGGAGGAACAGTAGCAAGAAGATAAAAATGCTTTTATTCAGTCGTGGTTCCTTTACAAAGGCTGTATCCCACAAAGATGTTGCCATATTTGTTCTGACAAATAAGTCCTTCAGTTGGGGTAGCTCAGTGAAAAGCAGTAGGCAAAGCATTCTGGTCAATGTAAAATAATCAGACCTCCTGCTGATAATCGCGATACCACGATTTGTCACACAAGCAAAACCTTGTTGTTAATTATTTCCATCCACCAAGGAGACTGCTGCATTCAGCATAGTCAATCTGAACAATCAATGACATTTTATATATACAGTGTAACCTTTTTCAAAAGTATCAATTGGCTATATCAGTTGCTTTCCTGATAAAGGCTCATGGATCACCGAAATGCGTGACGAGACTCCATTCCATTGAAATTTCATGATTTAAGCCACTCATTCTGAGATTTTATGAGAAAATATATGAATTGTTCTGTATATGTATGGGAAATATTCTTATCTTTATCCCTCCAATTTTTCCACTCTTCCTTTTTGAATTTTGTTATGTTTTGATGATTAATATATGAAATAGACATCATTTCTTTTTAGATTACACATAGCATAGGATTGCTTTCTTATATTTATTCTTTGGTTTTTCTAATTTCATTATTTTTTTTGATAATCAATGTTATTGATTCTCAGAACAGTAAACTACAGCACTGTAGTTTTATTTCGAGCAGTGTACATTAAATGACTGTCATCACCAAGTAAGCGCCAGCACACGTTGTGACCCATACCCGTCTCTAAGGTCGTGCTCAGTCTTGACCCCGAAGGGAGAGGGGGGAACTCTGTTATTCAAGCTTGCCCAACCACTTTCCCCAGACCCTCCTGTGCTTGATTAGACCACCCCTAGCCTCGTATAGTGGTTTCTCCTGCGCTGCTAACCAGTCTACGCCTTTGCGACATTTCGTTATTCTCGATGGGGTAGGATTCAACCATGTGGCGGCGATGTCCCACTTGGCCACCACGATGGCGGTGCCCAGAAAGAGCATATCTGTCCTGTTCCCGTCTAGGCCGTCTGTGATACCCAGGAGTTGGTTCAATCTAATTTTATTATTAAATTGTGATTTCTCTTTTCTATAACTTGTGTAGATTGCAGGTATGTTCAAATGTATAACATTCATTGTGGTGTAGAATTGACATTTCCAATTGCTGTTTTTTTATTTCTTTCATTGAACACATTCTGGCCATACAGTGGCATATTCAAATCATCCATGGTGAGGGGTAGTTTTGTTATCATACTCGGAAATAAACAGCCCATGCAGGTGTAAATCAGTGCATTGTTCTTCCCAATCAAATGGGATCCGGATTATTGGCACATGTTCATTCAGATCAGTGGGCACATAGGAAAATAGCCAAGAAGGAGAAATCGTATAAACTTATTTGCAGTGAACTAGTACCTAAAAGAAAAGTGTTGCTACTTCTGGAAAAGGGCTTTGTTATGTTGACTTATTCCAGCCCTTAGTGGATCCCCCGCTTGCTGACACCGCCCGATTGAAAAATCAATCAGACAGGCTTACTGTGAAGGCTGACAAGACCCATCCAGGCACTCTACAGCAGTACTGGCGAGGAGCTGGACTTGATGGACCTCACTACATGGGTGGAAGCAATATTTCTGCTGATAGATTTTGACTTGTACCCAGTCATTGGGCTACAGTTCGTGTAAGCTTCAGTTGGACAATTGCTTCTTATACATGAGAATGGATGCTTTTGAACCAGAACATCAGTTGTCTGCAGTAGTTTGAGGTCACCTCAAAAAGACACAAAACGGGCAAAGTAGGAGACTCTGGAAGGGTGGATAGAATAATCAGAGGCCTGCCAATTAATGTTTTAATGCAGGCTTACTTTAGTTAAGAGTCTTTTTTTCCAACTATAAATCCTTTGGCCCGTGCACAGAGATAACCTTTCACCCAACCCAGAAACAAATAGACTATGACCGGGGCACAATGATAGGAACATCAAAGGGGCATCTGAATGAAGATGGACTGAAGAGAAGGAACCCAGGGGGCATGGTGGGCTACATAGGTCATTTCGACTCCCTTGCCAATATTATAAGCTTGATAAACTGTGCAGGAATAGCAGGTCTGCTGGACCATGGAAGGCGGGAAAAAGAGAACAAACTGATGAGTATAAGCAGCATAAAGCATGCCATCTCTGCTAACTCGTGCAATACATACAAATGACTGAATTCGAGTAAGAATTCTTGGAGCAGCAATTTCCCCATTTTTGCCCTTCTTCATGCCACCTTTTACCAAATTGTCTTCCCAATTTCAGCTGCCTGCCTGTAGGAAGATCATGTAAAGTAGACATAATGGTGTCAGAAGTCTGGCGATATCTACAATGTTACATCAGAATCCGGTGACCAAGCAGAATCTTCAAAATCACTCTTGAGGGACACTTGGTCCTATACAGTTCGGTGTGCAGCCCATTTTATTACCACTGCCTTATTTGGAAGCTGGAGAGCATCAAGCAAACTTTTTATATACACCCCATCATGTATCTACTGTGCTAAAGAAGCTACTCTGCAACTGAGGAGATCAAACGTGTATGCAACTCTAAAAGCATATTTAGAGTCATTGAAGAGGGTAATACTTTTTTTTTTCTTCCTCCTTCGCCTTCAACCACAGTAAACACACAGGGGCAGATTTTTCTCATGTTAAAAGTTACGCAAATGTGGCGCAAGGGGCTTGTAAATCAGCCCCTAAGTCTGTTTGTACCCTTACTCAACGACCTTAGATGACATAGGCTCTTCAATGGAATCTCTCGGTGCCTTCAGCCTGTAAAGATACATTATGAGACCAGAATGTTACTTCCCCTCGAAAAGGGGATCGGTTTCACTCCAGCTAGGTCTGTAAGAACCTGATGGACCCTATCGGTAGCAGGGGGAAGCCCTACATGGTCCAAGGAGTATCCAAAAAGGCATAATCATAGGACCCGCCCCTCATTCAAATATAGATGAAATCAAAAAGCATAAATAGAAATTGCTAATTCATTCTTGGCTTACTTCCATTGGAGCAGCAAGTCCCAGTATGCAATAGTTTTTTCTACTGCAAGCTCTGGACAAGTCCATCTTAGATACTTCATATAATGAGGTCAACCAATCTGAATGCTTGGGAGGGGCTGGGTCTACCCAATGCTTACAAATTTGCCTCCTGGCAATAGTATCGAATAAAATAGAAGAGATCTGGCTGGGCCTACGATGTAGCTATTGAGGCCAAAGATTATCTGGGTCAGGTCCATTTGAATTGGTACTCTCAAGATGCTCCAACGTTTTCTGTATTTCTTCCCAGAATAAGACACAAGAGGGACAGTCTTTGAACATGTGTATGTCTGAGGCTTCAACCAACCCACACTTTTTGCACATAACTTGGGACCCATTTAGGAATTTAGATAGTCTAAGAGGAGATAGGTATGCTCTGTGCACAGTGAACAGATGGTTCTTCTTCAACCAGGCAGGTTTAATTAGGCTAAAGAGAGTATTAAATGAATCCTGCCATAGGAGATCACACTGTGCATTTGGAATCTATTCACTCCATATCTCGTTTGCAAGCTTAAATTCGCCATCCACTGTCTCTTCTATAGCCCAATACCAATGTGAAACCACCTCCTTCCTCACTGACCTCTCGACTAACTGTTACTCAAGACTGTTACCCCCCCACCTATAGATATTTTTCTGTCTTAACTGGGATTGTACCCAGCTTAGTAAGTGGATATACTTAAATCTTGAGAGACCGATGCCCACTCTCATTCTTAGATCTTCCCATGAGATGAGCGTTTCCTCACTGACGAGATCGCCCCATACTTTTCGTCCAGCTTCTTTAAGTGGTACAGCCCCTCTTAACATGGCCAGAAACATGTTTCCTCCCCCAGTGCTAACGTGCATTTTTAATAGCATCCGGGAGTGTGAAAGCTGGAACGCCCATGCATAATATTGTAGGTCAGGTAGCGTGAGACCTCCTTTCTCTCTCCTGCGCCTTAGTTTTTTCCAGGCTATTCTGGTAGTTCCATATATCCAAATAAGAGTTTACTTCCTGCTGGAATTTATCTACGGTACGTTTGTCGAAATGAAGGGGGATTGTATTAAAGAGAAAGGTGATCTTTGGTAATATCGTCATTTTTACCAGATTCACCCTCCCCAAGATGGATACAGGCAAGTGGGCCCATTACTTCATCTGTTTATGACATTCCCTTAGGACTCACGCTAAGTTGGTTTCTGCTATTTGTAGGAGAGTAGGATCTGCCTCTTATGGTTACACCCACTTTTCGCTGATGTTTCACTGTTTTTCGACCTTAGTCTGGCTGGGGCACTGCTATTCAGGACCCCAGCCTAGCTGCTTCCTCTCTAAATTGATTCTATGTACCCTAGGTACATAACAGATTGGATTCTGAGGTGCCCTTATAAGTCCCTAGTATATGGTATACTATGTAGGATTCTGAGGTGCCCTTATAAGTTCCTAGTATATGGTATACTATGTACCCAGGGCATAGGTTCCCCAGAGGCCTACCAGGGGCTGAAGCATGTATTATGCCACCCCTGGGAAGCCCTCCAAAATGACACCACAGTTCTGCTACTGCAGCCTGGGTAAGGTGGTGCATGGACCCCTTACAGAGATATAGGTTCACTATATCTCACCCATCACTGCACATAGAAACCTATCAGTCACCCCCTATGGCAGGCCTTATCAATCCAGAAGGCAGGGTGCTTGGTTATATGTGAGAGGGTGCCCAGGCATGAGCTGAGCCCCTCTGCAGCCTTCGGAATCTATCCTCCGGGGTTGTCAGTAGTGCAGCCTGACCATATACTCTTAAGTGCATTAGAACTAAACGGTAAATGCTAACTTTGGACTGGCTGCACGGAAGCATGTCATGTTTGGTGTCAACCACCTTGGAATCATACCCCCACACCAGTAACTGGTGTGGGAGTATGATCCCACCCTTCTAGAGGGAGAGACATGACAGCACCGGTATACCCGGTACCAGTTTAAAAGAGCCCTGGCATCACAAAACGGATGCTGCAACCACAGACACGAGTCTGGCCTCCTGCTGCTGACCAAAACTCCAGCAGGGGAGGCCTGGACAATAGGTTTCCTGTCACAGGGAGGTGTAACCACCTCCCAGACAGGCTTTAGTGTATTGGGGCTGGGTGGGAGCACTCTCAGAGTGCTTTGAAGTCTGCACTGGGGGTACATTTGGTGTCACTGTGCATAGTCCAGCTCAAACCGGTTGCAGGGGCTACCAGCTCCTGCTCTGGCGTGAAATTGGACAAAGGAAATGGGTTTAGCCACCCCTCTTTCCAAACCCTCCCATAGGTGGGTCCCCTGAGTTAGTCCAACCCCTTTCTTAGGTATGAGTAAGGAACCCTTGGCAACAGGACTTTAGATATCCCTGAACAAAACTCTGCAACTGAATCCTGTAACTTCGACGCTCTACTCAAGACTAGAGGACTTAAATCTCCCTTGGGGTCAAGGAGTGACTCCTCTGCTTAGCAGGCACCAAAGACTCATCTGTCCGGTCTGCACCTCCGAAGCTCCTGCCGGACGCCGAAGACTTTGCAGCACCCGACATCGGTGGGCATTCGCCTATCGTGCCCCTGGTCACTGGCAAGTGACCCAGACTCTGTCCCCTCTGCTTTCAGGTTCTTCAAATCTTCGATACAGGCTTGGATCTCTTCGGACACATCGCATCTTCCCGGCAGCAGCACTTCTTTGCCAGCTTCCATTGAAAACGACGACGCGACCCGACACCATTTGACACCTATGCACCCGGCTTCCCTGGGTGAGGTAACTCTAGTACTCCAGTGATCCCGTGGGTGTTGACCCTAGAACTGCCTAAGTCCAGGAAGGTTTGGTCCTAGTCCATTTCTAAGTGTCCCTAAACTTTAAAAATCTAACTGTGACTTTCCCCATAGAAGCTAACGGGAGCTCGCGTCTGTGTTCTCACACTGCACATGACCCCCGTGGGTCCCCTGTGTCACTACCTTGGGTGGTTCCTTGGGGTCCCAGCGATTCTACAGGCTCTAGGCCTTGTGTCTAGTTAAGTCGTGGTTCTTATACCACTATTTTAGTATATGGTTTGGCTCGCCCCTAGGGCTTAACGTGTATTTGTGCTATTTTACTGTAATATTTGAAGTGTTACTTATGTGTTTTGACCTCTGGCCTCATAAGGAGACTAGTAGGGTGTGTTTAGAAATAAATACATATATTTTATATATATACCTGGTGTGGTTGCCTTTCATTTAGCCATTCAAGAGATTATAGACTGGTAAAACAAGCCGCTTTACATTCCTTCAAGACATTGCCTGAAGGCTGCTCTCCATAGCTACCACTAGGATAGCTTTCAATAAAGGTTGTCTGTAACCTATCATCAAAAAGGGGTGTGTTTGGACTGGTGCAAGGTGCCCACTATAACTAGTGGACAGCATATACCAGGCCAACTTCTCACACTATTTTATCTATATTTTGAACAATTCTGACCCCCAAGTAACGCATGTTGGAACTGACCTGGTGTTGAGTTTCCGTAATATTCCAAGTCATAATCTCGGTCTTCCCAGCATTTACCTCATATCCCGAGACCTGCCCGAATTCCTCTGCCAGTCTAATGACTGCCAGGAAGGATGTGTCCAAATCTGCAGAGAGTATCAGGATATCATCCTCGTACAGGGCCACCCTCCTTTCCCAATCCCTGTGTCTGAAGGACTCCATGCTAAGATCTTCTCAGAGTCATTGCGCAAAAGGCTCTATATACATATCGAAAAGTAGGGGGGAGAGAGGGCAGCCCTGTCGAGTTCCCCTAGTTATATTAAAAGCCTTAGTCAAACTTCTGTTGACCAACAGCCTGGCCGACGGCGCTTGATATAGCAGCTGGATGGTACGACAGAATTTATCACCCAAATTGAATCTTGCCATGACTTCCGACAGATAAACCAAGTTCACCCTGTCGAAAGTCTTGTTGGCGTCCAAAGTTAAGGCTGCTAGAGGAAGTGAATTGGTGGAAGCGATATCTATTGCACCGATCAGATCATATGTGAGGTCTGCTAATTGCCTCCCTTTCACAAACCCTTTCTGATCTGAGTGAAGGATGTCATTCTCCTACATCCTCAGCATGTTTGATAAAATGGAAGTGAAGATTTTATAATCTGCATTTAAAAGCGATATGGGTTGATATGACCCACAACTGGCTGGATTTTTGCCGGGCTTCAGGATCAGGACTACTGTAGCATCGTTCCAAGTTCTATGCGGGCTAATTCCCTCCAGAAGTATCTTATTAAAAAGTTGGATTAATACCAGAATTATTCCCTCCCTCAAGGAACTATATAATTCAGCTGGTAGCCCGTCAGGTCCGGCAGCTTTACCCCTTTTACATCCCGCCATAGCCTTCCTCACTTCCTCCTGCGTAATAGCTTGCTCCAGATCAGTCTGTTGCTTGGGACTAATAGGTGTTAATGTAATCCCATCCAACCATTCCTTTACTTTAGGTTTATTTTATGCACAGGTCTCTTTGTATACATCTTGGAAGGCCTCACCAATATCTTTATCCGAGGATAAGGAGGCTGCACCATTTCTCATGGTAATTTCTTTTATATGGTTTCAGAGCTGGTCTGCTTTAATTTTCCATGCAAGTAGCTTTCCTGCTCCTTCCCCATACTCAAAGTGGGCGATCTTACTTGCCTCCCATCTGGGCATGAGCCTCCTTTGGAGAATGCCCTCCAACTGTTCTTTTAATTCTTTAAATGTATCCAGGTCTTCCTTCGGGCCTATACCAGCCTGGCTATTCAGTTTAACTCCACGTCCCTAATTTCTGCCTCCAAGGCTGAAGTCACTTCCCTATACTTTTTGCTCCTACAGCTCGATCTATTGGTAATGATACCCGTCAAAAAGGCTTTGAGGGTGTCCCAGACCGTAGTAATATCAGCTGTACCTAAATTATTATCTAAGAATAGATTTGTTTCATTAGAGAGAAAGGCTGTCTCCTCCTCTTCAAATAATAGTGATCGATCAAAGGACCATACTCTAGACTGCTGTGGCTGTATACAGTCGAGGGCTAATAAAATGCCTGAGTGGTCCGACAAATGAGATGGCAGGTATTTTATATCTTTAACTCTATCCCTAAGACTATAGCTGCGCAAAATATAGTCTATTCTTGACTTACGCTTATACTTAAAATTTCTATAAAATACCCCCAGTTGCTGATCTGACCTGACCTTTCCCTCCATAGATCGCAGAGACCTGTTTGGGACATTATTGTCAGGAGAGATGCCCTGGATCTTGAGGGGACTGCTGCTCTGCTATTTGAGGATTTATCTAGTTTAGAGTCAAGAACAATATTAACATCTCCTGCCCATATCACTGGCTCTGGAAAATCCAGGAGGTGTGAATAGATAGATTTAAGACAAGAAGGATCGTCCTGGTATGGGCCATAATACCCAACTAAGGTAAAAAGGATACCCATTAGAGTGATCTTCAGTATCAACCACCTGAATCTTCCCTATGTTGTAGAATCTGGGCCTTGACTTGCTTTTTGAAGCGAATCAATACCCTTCTAATATTAGCTGTCTGGTCGGTACAGATAAAAGAATCCACCCATTTCTGAGTTTTAAGAATTTCTTTTGTCTCTGCCTTGAGAAGATTAGTCTCCTGAATGACAATGAACTGCGCTGAGGAATCTCTCAGGTATTGTAGAATTCTAGCTCTTCTTGACTGCACGTGCAAGCCATTGACATTCCAGGACAGTATCTGGAGTATTATCATAATATTTTGAGTTTAACCGTTCCAGCCCGCACTAAACCAAGGCAGAGGCAGCATCCGGCTCTTTGCATTCTAACTGAATCTATCCAAACTAAGTTTAACCGGTCTAACGGATCTGAGGCGAATGAGGTTATTTTATTTTTCATCCCCCTGTGCTCCCCTTCCCTCCCCTATCATCCCTTCCACCCCCTTGGAGAACCCTTCCCCCCATTTGTCTGGACCGGTGTTGTCCAGGTGTTGCGTCCAAGAACTACCCCCCATCCCTATTGTGACTGTGTGTTACCCTACAAAAACAATTTTAAACTAGTCAAAGTTTAGCCCCTGCCAGACAGAAAAAAACTACGTGCTATAAGACAGAAAGCAGTAATTGTATACCCTGCACAGCCTTAGGGACCTCCTGTGTTTCTACTGCATTCTTTATTTCTTCATTTCTTCTACCTTGATTTATTGTGCAGGGTCTGAATACATGTAGCCCAGCCGTTCAATGCTTCAGGGTAATATGATCAGATAAATACAATATAGAACTCTGTTCTACATTCATATACAAATCCCCAGCACTCGTCCAGACAGTAATTTCACAAGTGATCGATCAAGGTACCGCACTCGGTTGGGGATATTGATTTATGAGGATACGTCGACACTCAGGCTTTTTGAAACTAGATACGTCTTACGTGATACTGCACGGCATCCGGACCCCTTTTGGACACTGTTTGGCAATTGTATGGATGATTTTTCCCCCGTGGGACGGAAATAGTACCACGAGATATAAGCATTTGACTCTAGAGACAGAGCCTTGAAAAAGTCGCGGGATACTACCCATGTTGCGACGAAACACGTGTCGGCTGCCATTGTTTTAAGAGATCTTTCAGCCTGGAGACATACAGGAATAAAGAACAGGAAACAATCACCTACATTGCTAACATTTTTACTTATTGTTGTACCTTGATCTATCACTTGTGAAATTAGTGTCTGGACGAGTGCTGGGGACTTGTATATGAATTTTGATAACATTTCTGTTGACCTAGGTCACAAAGATTTAATTTTGAGGAGGTCAGTGGTTCTCCCTACCCTGCGAGCACCGTCACCCAGATATAGATATCTATATTACTCAGTAGTGGATTTCTTCTAAGTGGCGCCCATATACCTACAAACATACCACTACAACTAGCTTAGAACTCTGTTCCACCCTGCACTGTGCTCCTCCATCAGAACAGAACAGACAAAGCTTCCGCGAGGGGCGTATGGGACCTCCTTGCTAATAGAATCAAGCAATTCATCTGCCTCCTGGATTGATCTAATGTTGTGCATTTTGTCTTCTTAAAGTTGTCCATCCTTCTGCCGAGTTCCCGCTGCCTTTCTAGGGTAGCTTTAGAGAGATCTGAACGAACTTCAAAGGAGAAATCCCTACTCCTTAACGTTTTTGCCCTTAAAGCCATATTCAAGATCTTTTCTTTTACAGAGTAAGTAAGGAAATTAATAAGAATCTTCCTTGGTTTTACCCTATTTGGGTCCAGGCGAAACGAATCCCTATGAATTCTTTGTATGTCTTTTTCCAGGAACTCTGTTGACTCTTCAAGTGACAGGACTTCTTTAAGCAACTGGACAATGAATGTCTTGAGATCTGACCCTTCTTTCCCTTCTGGAACATTCATGATACGGAGATTATTTCTTCGGGAGTTATTTTCAAGCGTCTCCATTCTGCCCCGAAGAGCAGCTTCCCCTCTTTGAAGGTCCTGGATCTTTAACTCTGCTGTCTCTAGATTAGCTTTAACTTCTTCCACAGAACTTTTTAGGGACTCAGTTCTGGAATTTAGAAGGTCCACCTTCTTCTCTAAGTTCTCACATGAGTTCCTTATCTCGCCTTGGTTGGCGGCTGATACCGCAAAACCTTTCTTGATGTCCTCCTTTAATGAGGCAAACAGAGCTTCAATCAAAGCCAAAGGGGGCCCAGTCTCCCCCTGAGACTTATGGCCTGACTCAACCCCTCCAGTGATTTGACTAGCAACTTCAGCTTGGCTCTGGACTGCTTACTCCGCCTCTTCCCCCAACAACGGTTCAGGCAGCTGTTCAACAATTGCAGTGGATATGAGATTCTGACTGAGGATCCCTGCTGGGTCCATATTATTTCAAGATACGCCAGATGCAGGGTCAGTGAAGCAAGTGTCAATGCCTCCTCTGAGGTCCTCCCCTTGCTTTGTAATGATCAAGACATCAGGTTGTACTTTAAAGGAGGACCGCAATGAGGGGGTGACTTTGACTTCACTTTGCAAGGAAATAATCTTTTCCTCCCCCCTTTTATGCTCCTTCCCTTAACCTGGTAGTTTTGGAAAGCTGAACAATCGCTGGAGATGCTCTTATTGTTAGCGCCTTCCAAGGCCTGCTCCTCCTCTGGCTGTCCCCCTGATTTCCCACTTTCCTTCTCCTTAACTTTCACCTTGCTATAGCCAGGCTCACCCCCTCCGTGTTTCCTACCTTTTTTCCCACCTCGCTTTATCCCGGCTTTCGAGTTTCTTGGGGTCCCCCTGGTCTCCTGTGTTGTCTCCTGTATTGTGAGGCAGTCCTGTGCCTCCTGGGCACTCGTGTTCTTCTGTGAGTATATTGGGGGTTTGCAAGGCTTGAGCAGGGAATAATCCCCCCTCGCTGCCCACAGTCGACTTAAGGCTGATAGAGTTAGATAAAGTGCTCGGGGCAGACAGAACCGCAAACTCCTCTGGAGCAGCTCCAAGCTCTTCCCCGGCGTGTTTAGAGGTTTCCGCATTGAAAAACCAGCTGATGCTGGTGCTGCCAACCCGGAGGAGCCCGCGAGCTTCCGCTCTGCGGCTGCGCCTCAGCTCCAGGGCGGCCCCATACCAGTGAGGAAGGCAGGGCGGCCAGGGAGCGCCGGGAGACTCAACAAACATCCACAACACTCTCTGCCAAATCCTGGCAAACCATGGCAATAAAAAAAAAAGAGAAAGCTCCTGGAGATTTTCTGGAGATTTTCGGAGGATTTTCAAGTTAAATGCCAGGTAACATTACTCGTTTAAAGGTAGGGATAGGGATAAGTAATCCGGACGCACGCGGCTGCTCAGCTAGCACACGCCATGTTCTCCCCGATCGCAGACACAAAAAAAAGAAAGAGGGTAATACTCTTGTTTGTCACTAAAATACAAGCTCAAGTGAGGCAAAGTCAGCAAACTGAGTAGACTGCTTTCTATTACTTCATATTATGTACATACACCATATACAGCCACCATGTATCACTAATGTCAAGTTGGGCTTGGTAAGGTGAGCAGTTGTGATGAGGCAGTATGGGAGCTCTCTGTCATGTGATGTAGAGAAAAATTAGTCAGGGGTTAACATGGAAGATCTTACAAATATATTGTGGAAAGCCGAGAATAGTAGCATTTCATACTTTGGCAACCTACCAATGAAAGATGCTGCATCAGCAATATGGCAATAATAGAATGTGGAACGGAGACCCTGATGGGCGAGTCCAATCCAATGTTTTAAGAAATTTAAATCACGATTGACCAAGACATGGGTATGATTTCAGGCTGACTGTGATGATGCACAGGTCTGATACATAGTTTAGATAGGTCCTGGTGAAAGATTTTACTTTTTGATTTTGTCTTTAAAATAGAAGCAGAAAACCTCCAGTACGGCAAGGTCACAGGCAGTATCCACCAAAGTCCTTTTGAAGCGGATAGCTTCTGGATGAGGTCCCACTGAAAGGGTTGGTTACGGCAGGGAAAACTCAGAGCAGGAGAAATTCAGATTGTGTTTAAGGCAAAGTCCTTGTGTCGGGCATATAATTTAAAGTCTTTGCCCACTCAAGATTTCTACCTTCCAACTAAGGCCCAGATTTACGAAACCCTTGCATTGCCATTGTGTTACTCAAGGCATGTAAACATGTAAATACAAATAGTATAAAATATATCAAAACAAACATTCATATCTAAATAATTACAATTATATATAATTCTACTAAAAGAAAACACAAATTAGCATTTACCAAACAAAGATCTGATTAAAAAAATGTTAATAGTACTAAACTAACCAACACACTGTAACCAACTTTAACCAATAAAATTACTCAATTAAATAAACAATATAAAAGGCACACTAATCAAAGAACATCATTACTCCAAAAACAACAAACACTGCAAGAGGAAGAAACTCTGCTGGTTTCTTGTTTCAAAAGATGACACACTCTTTAACTTTTGTTTGCCATAGACTACCTGAAATAAAAAAATACAACTTCCAGACCAACAAACTGCTAAAAAATCTCATCTACAATAAGAACCCAAAAATATAAAATAAAGTACGTATACAAAATTAATTCATTAGAAACCCACTTAGACAGTGACCAAAAATAGACCCAACTCCCTAAACCTTGACAAACAAGCTAAAAATACGAAATTAATTTAATCTAACTTTTTTTCCTCTTTCAACAGAAAACAAACAGCTTCTCCACGTTTAAACAAGCTGAAAGGAACACCTGCAAAACATCTCAACCAAACATACAAGGAAGTAGTTAAAATAAAAGTAACTGCATTTTTTAAAATATACAACTAACTAACATGCAAAATGTAACTATAATATATATTTAGCTTATTAAACGATTAACCAATTTAATGACAGAAGGCACAAAATGTATCACTTAACAAAAAGGAAAACAGTTATTAAGTAATATGGGCTCCGCCTACAGCCAAGGAACTGCATCGACGGAAACTATAAACTGGAATGTACTAAATATTATTCTAATGCATGTTATGGAAGGGCAGCGACAAAATAAAATGTTGTAATTAATCTATAAGAGCATACCCGTCCCCCAAATGTTACAGACCTAGAAGTTAGAGAACTTTTACAAGACATAAAAGAGGCAAGCACCAGTTCTCCGGAACCCACAACCAAAATCCTTAAAGACATACTACCCAAAGGCCCTGAACATATAACAGGCTAACTGCCATCTATCCCCACTTTAAAATGTCTAATTACAAGGACTGAAGAAGCCACCAGCAATACCTCACCTGCTCCTAAAAGATACCAGGACATAGACATACCAGAGCTTTTAACAACGACACATGAAGGCGAACCCTTCTTCTAACATGATAAAAAAAAAGAATGAAAAAAGAATCCTAATCTCCTCCACTGGAAATAACTCAATGAAATGTACCCAATGACAAACCTGGATGATAAATGTGACCTTCAAAATGTGTCCTAAGCAATTCACTCAAATATACATGATACATGGTGTATTTCAAAACACCAATATCCTTTTCTTATATGCTTTACTCCTTAATAAACAAGGCGTACCTACTCTGAACTCCTAAACCATATAAAACAATAAAGTACTATCCCCAAAAATAATCATAGAGTTTGAACACGGTATGATACAAACAATCCTAAAAATATGCCCCCACACAGCCATACAAGGCTGTTAATTTCACTGTAATCAAAGTATATGGCGACACCTCACAAAATCTACACCAAGGCCCTCATTACTATGGGAGGTGGACCGCCACCGACAGGCCGTCGGTGGTGGTGGTCCACCCGCCATCCAGGGATTCGCTCCGACTGCCACCTACGACAAGATCAAAGATCCAGTCAGGACTTCGGTCGGATTCCTAACCCTACAATGGAGACACCGCTGTAGGGATTAGGATAGCCCTTTCCGACTGGCTAATCATGGCGATCCCACTGCAATGGACAGGCAGACGGAAAGGGATTTTGGGAGCTCCAAGCAGGGCCCCCGAAGGCCAATGCTAAGTGGCCCGGGGACACATGTTGTGCCCCCACACACATTCATTGTCAGACGGTCACCTGCCCAATACGCTGGCGGTCCGGCCAACCACCATCGTAATGTAGTCCTAAGCGTAGAATAATCGACTAACAGCCAATTCGCCTTTGAAGTCAAACAAAGGATAGCATAAGCCTACGTCCCTGTCACAGAGGTAGTCAACCACTATAACATGCTAATAGAAAGCCCTTACTATAAACAAAATGAAGACAAAATTAGTACCCTAATGGACTATTTTGAAGATACATGGGTTGACAGACTGCATCGGTTAGGATACAGACGCCAAGTCAGTTTCCAGATACCATGGTGGAATGTCTATTAGAGCACCCTGGCACAGGAAGCCAAAACAAACAATGCAGTGGAAGGATGGCATAATGCCTTCCAAACCACACTAGGCAGAACTCAATCTATATTATACACATTTATCAAAGCATTACAAAAAGAACAAAACTACCAGGAACTGAGAATAGAAAAATCTGTTACCGAAATTGGCCCCTAAAAAATGTACGAGATGCTACAAAGCAAAGTCAAAATATTCATCAATAACAAAGAAATAGACTACTTAGAAGTAATATCAAAATCTATCCTCTAAAATACATATTAACCTACCATAAACCTCAAAAGCCACAACATACTCTTACACAATAAACTAAATGTATATATATATTTTTATAATATAAATATTTGATTAGTTCAGGGAAAACATTATATAAAATAGAAAGTTATTATACACTGATATAATACAAATATTAATATTAATAATTAAAAATATATACAATACTAAACAACAAACCAACTTTTAAAAAATCCACATAATAAAAAATAGTAATCCACCAGAAAATTCATAGAATGAATACAAAAAAGGCAAAATCTGAATGCAAAAATATCCAATTGAAATCCTTCGAAGCAATCCAAAGTCTGTTTTTTTCATAAAAATCCCAGAGAAAAGATTATTTTTTTAAAGAATTACCCCACAAAACCCAAACTGCAAGGAAATCTAAATGAAAACAATTGGTTTATAATAAACCAAAACAGATTTCCTTTAAAAAAATATGTAAACTGCAACTTCTCATTGAAATCATACATAAACACAAACCTGTAATAGAAAAGTTAAACACCCTCCCGTACAAAACATTACAATCCCAAACAAATACATACATAACATGTAGCCATCAAAACTTAACACCACATATTTTAGAAATAACATAATGATACCTTAACATTATTTTAAATAAACAAATCACGAAAATATAATGGAAAAACCCATCCAAACATCCCAAAAACTCTTGAACAACTCCATAACTAACTTTTAAACATCCACTCTAATTCCCTTCTGCATTAAAAACCCTTAAAAAAATCCCTAGAAGGGACATACCTGTTCTGATGAACAGCAGCACGAAACCGTGACTTGTCCCCTGTAAAAACGACCCAAAATAACACCAATAGACTATCTCTCCTTAGAAATAAATTGGAAATATAGTAAACATATTTAATATGTTTAAAACAATGTAAAAAATATTGAAAGTGTTAAAATGGTCAAACAATGTTGTAAAAAATGTTCCAAAAATAGTTAGGTTTAAAATTAATATTAGTATGAAAAAAATACAATTAGTAAATGCATACTAATAATAAATATGTTAGAAAATGTTTAAAAACTGGCTGAAAACGTTAAATGTTCAAAGAATATATTGTATGTAAAATAACATGAAAATGTGTATTGTAGAAATATGTATAAAATCTACTTTTCTCTGTTTTTTACAATTGAAAAAATAAATTACTTTTATTTCACTTTAAAATTGCTAATATTTTATTTTATACAATTTTAATTATACAATCTAAACCAACTCAGAGAAAGTACTTGATAGTAAAAGGGTGACATTTACTATTCCCACTCCAATTAAACATACTTGAGGAAGGTGTTGGACACTTAAAGGGTGACATTTACTCTTCCGACTCCAATATAAACCAATTTAGGGAAGGTGTTGGACAGTAAAGGTGTAACATTTACTATTCCCACTTCAATCTAAACAAACTTGGGGAAGATATAAAAACTTAAAAATGCAAATTAAATAATTCTAATTATAAAAAACCCTTTTTAACTACATTATATTCAAGAAATACAAAATACACAATTAATACTAATTTACTAATAACATTTCCAAAGTTGTAATGAATATTTTCTACCATTCATAAAGTTTAAAAAGTGCAGCTAAATGTTTTGCAAATTAAAAAAATTACAAATAATTTACAATTTAAAAAAAAAACATAATATTTCTACGACACAATATTTTTGATCCAATATTTTGTCCAAATAGCCTCCACTGATGTCCTCTTGTTGCACTGACACACTATGTGCTGCCTTGAACCAAACCCAGGCACCATGGTGAAAGGGTGCCTGATTTATACTCAGGATTGTTTTTGTGTAGGCAAGGGCACCTTTCTGCACATAACCATTCACCAGAAGCATTTTCTGCCTTCTAAGGGCCTGATTACGAGTTTGGAGGTGCAGTGACGGGCCTGCCACGTTGCTGCATCGCCAAATCCACAGTAAGGCCCCCCGACAGATTACGTGTTTTCTCATGTCTGGCGGGCTTTTTTTTGGCGTTCCAATGGTGGTGCCTTAAACAACATGGAACGCAATGAGAACATTAAAAACAGTTCCTACACGGCAAGGACTCAAAAGTCAATGCCATGCAGGAACTCATGTGCAGGCACACAGGGAGGAGGCACATGTTGTGCCCGCCTGTGTCCATCCACACTACTAGAGGCAGAAGGGGGCACTATAGGGCCCCTTTTGTTTCTTCTCCGCCAGGGTCTACATGGAGGAGGAACTGCCATGTAAACCCTAGCAGAGTGGAAACTCGTAATATGCTTGGCAGGATCATGGCGGTCCCGCCAAGCATATTGCAGCCTCAGGACCGATGCTCCACCTTCAGGGAACGCCAGTTCCCTGGTGGTGGTTCCATGGCAGTCCCTTCCACCCGAGTCGTAATCGGGCAGTAAGGAGACCGCCACCATTGCGCCGACGCGAGTGTGGTGATCCTCGTACGTCCAGATTTGAATTGAGCCTTACGTAGAGTTCTCAGAATGGCAAAGCAAGATGTGGTCAGTTTTTTTGATTGGGCTTCTATGGATCAGGAACTTTTTATGGGGGATGAGGGAGTTAGAGGAGTTCCCAGGCTCTCTGGCCAACCAAGCATTGCTTGAGGAGTTGAATTTTTCCCCAAAAGCATCAGCTCAGTTTTCTCTCCGTTTAGTTTCAACGAGCAGTTCGCCATCCACCATGCCACTTTTTCTAAGCAAGGGGCCAGTTGGTGTTGCAATCCTGTCCCTGGGCAAGGGAGACAACCAACTATGTGTCGTTGGCATAGGAGACAATTCATACCCCAAATTCATTGACGATGTCTGCCAACATAAATGTTCAAAAAGTGTGGGTCTCAGTGCAGATCCCTGCGGGATCCCGAACTTCATGGGGACGACCTCTGAATAACAGGAGTGGTTCACAAATCTGGAAGGACCTATCTTAAAGGATGCAATAAAGCCACTTGATATCACCGTTTCTTATTCCTATTCCCCTCATCCTGAGTACAAGAGTCTTGTGGTCGACCGTGTTGAACGTGGCACTCAGGTCGAGGAGAATGATGGCCACAGACCCCTCTTTGTCCAGCAACATTTTTACCACCTCTGTTATTGCTAGTAATGCATATTCTGTACTATGGGGCCGATTACGATGTCGTGCGGAAAGGCTCCGACTGACAGTCGGATTCTCCTAGACAATGTTAGGACCCATCTGCCCAACTCTGTCGGAAACTATTCCGACCGACCGATTACGATGCTCGCGGTCGGTAGGGGAACCGTTCGGTCATTCCGAATCGGTTCTGACCGGCAACCGGAGAATCTGAGTCAGTCGGAGGCGATTCATACAGCTCTGTGGACAGCGTTTCCATCCGACCGATTACGATCTCGGATTTTTGACAACCTTTCCGACTCAGTCTGTCTGACACAAAAAAGTCGGAAACTGACTTTTGGGGCTCCTAGCAGGCCCCCCTTCAACCTGAGGCCTCCAGTTGGGAGCCATGGGAGTACCCAAGGGACCCCCCTGTAAGACCATGCATTGGGTCCGGCCTAGGGTGCAAGGTTTTCCGCAGGCACCCCTTTTCCCCATAGGAGCCTGTGTTGTCCATCAGAACAAAGGCTCCCATAGATGAGAGTCCTTCTGAACGGTGTTCCAAGCATTGTAATTGGTCCTGCGGAACCACCGATCGCGAGCCAGTCGGAACTTAATCTGACAAGGAGTCAGGCGGAAAGTTTCCGCACAACATCGTAATCGGCTCTTATGAGTTAGACGGATTTTGGTCTGAGTGGAGTGAAGGAGGGAGTCCTGTTCTAGGAACAGAGATAGGTATTGATTAATGTGCGTCTCCAAAACGTTTCCCATTGCTGGAAGCAACTGTAAGGGTCTGTAGTTCCCTGTACATGCAGGGTCAAGATTAGTTTTTATTAACATTGGTTTGACCACTGCCTGTTTCCAGGCTTGGGGGACTGTTCCAGTGGAAAGTGATAGATTAAGAAGATCTAGGTGAAAGGAGAAGATTTCTCATGCTCCTTGAAGGAAAATGTGGGGCGGGGCGGGTCTAAAGGAGAGCCAGATTTAACTTTTTTGAATAATACTGGGAGGGCTTCTGTGGGGATTAGGGGAAACATTGAAAGACTTGTCACCTCCCCAAGCATGGAATGTGTCTCTGGTAGAGTGGATAAAGCTTCCCTTGTCTTTTGTAACTCACTATAGATAGCAGATACTTTGTCTTAGAAGTACGCTGCAAGTTTGTTACAGAGAACGTCTGAAGGAATGGGAAGCGCCGTTTCTGCTTTTGGGATGGTGAGGGATTTAACAGTCCGAAAGAGCTCCCTGGGGGCAATAGCTGCATTAACCAATAAGGCTTCATAGTATGATGCCTGTGCCTTTTTGATTTCCTGATGATCTTGTTTAGTAGCCAAACAATAGGCTAGCTTTAGGTTTTCTTCCAAAATTTTGTCTCCATTTTCATTCTAGTTTTTTACACCCTTTTTTTAGGGACATTAGTTGAGTGTTGGTACAGGGAGCCAATTTCTCTTTATTTCCCTTCTTTATAGGGGTCGATTCTGATCCCGGGTCGGACAGCTCTCCGAGAGCTGTCCGTGGCCTTACCGTGCAACCGACACGTACCCGTAGCCGGTCCGTCCTGTAGAGGAAGTACGATGCGCATAACTGCCAAAAACCCGACCGACACGTAACTGTGATTCAAGCTCCATTCTCCGTCCGAGCCGTAACTCCTAACGCTGAACCGAGTCGCCCAGAAGCAGTATACATAGCAGTTTCCGGCCTGACAAGTACGATGCGTACTTCCTACGCGCCGGACGGGTCCCCACATACGGCACGTCACAGCATCCGGAAAACAAGCATATCAGCTACGATTCGCACCACAACTCAATCCACGGCTACGATACGGACCAGCTTGCAGCGGGTATGAGATGGAGCAACAAGCAGCGTGTACGACACGAACACATCATGAATCCCATCGCGCAGGTCATACCAGTACTCTACATCTATGACCGGATCAGGAACCGATGGCGCAGGCGGTAAGTCAGACACCTACCACACAAACAAACGACACGTACCCGCAAAATGGCACACACACACAGGGGATCCACATCCTGGCCACTAACAACAGGCCACCATAGGGGATGCATGGCCAGCACCACTAACACCCCCACCCATAGGGCTGATGTTGCCCATCACCCCTGCCACCCCCAGCCATAGGGCTTATGTTGCCCATCACCCCTGCCACCCCGACTCAGAGGGGACCTGGTGCCCATCACTCCTGCCATCCCCAGCCATAGAGGACATGTTGCCCATCACCCCTGCCACCCCCACTCATAGGAGACCTGGTGCCCATCACGGTCATGAACCGTGCAATGCGTACGCATTGTCACCTGCGTCGGACCTCATTGCATTCAATGGCAAAGCGTACGCACGGCTCGGTCATGAACTGTGCAATGCGTACGCATTGTCACCCGTGTTGGACCTCATTGGTGTGACTATTCTACGGATTCAACACACAATTACTTGCCAGGGACACCTGTGCACACCCACCACACTACAGCATTGGCCACACAGTGTTCCATGGCATGTAAGGCTGCATTCCCTGGGTGTTTGGGGAGGGGAACATTTGGTTTGTTGGGTGGCACTTTTGTGCAGCCACTCCCAGGCTGTGCACGTGTAAATGGAGGCAGAATCCTTTGTGTGTCGTGCACATTACCCCACTGTGATGTGCAATTGTACAGTAATGGGCATGAGTCACGGACACAGTTTCATGTTGGATATGTTTGGGGCATGTACATCACAGTGAGACCTGTAGCCACAATACTGATGTGCACCCACAATCTGTGTGCATGTTGTGTCTCAGATGTGTATGATCAAATGTGCCCAATGGGTGACAGTCTCCACATCCATGTGGTATATGCATCAACCTTGATGGTGTGTGTGTGTGTCTAAGAGACGTACATGTAGGGTCTGCAGGAACAACAGTGGCCACTACCTGTGGGACTTATGCTTGCCTTGTGGCGTGTACGTGATACACTATGTCCATGCCAGTGTCGATGTGGCAATATAGGGACCCTGGGTTTCTGCATGGCAAAGATCTGTGATGCCTATGAGACATCAGGCCTCACTTGTCACTGTGGTGTGTGTTTGTAACGTCACAGCAGTACAAAGGTTGGGTGACACAGCCAGATGATTGGCCACTGCACTACGTGGGACTCATGTGGAATTGAGATGTGAGGTGATGGTCATGTAGGTGACATATGTGTCCATGCCCAACTGCACACACCTCAGTACATTGTATAATGTCATGATCTATCATGTGATATTGAGCCTGGTCATGGCCACATGGGTGGATGAACTGACAATCTTCCTTTGTGCATCTCTGTACTGCGGGGCACCAGCTGTCCATAGACCATTCCCAGACGTTGAGACCATGCAGGAACGCGACTGCATCAGACAGTACCGCATCACCAGGCCACTGATTGAGGAGTTGGCGGAGCAGTTGGTGCCACATCTGCTACCTGGCCGGACATACCCTACAGCACTGACCCCAGAGGTGAAGGTGATGGCAGCCCTGCACTTCTTTGCTACTGGTACCTTCCAGTACACTGTGGCTACTGATGGTGGTATGTCGCAAACGATGTTTAGTCAGGTGCCACGCGATGTCTTGGAGGGGATGTTGCATTTCCTAGACCTGTACATCAAGTTCCCGAGCCCAGCTGAACTCCCTGAAATAAAGGATGCCTTTTATACACTGGGGAGGATGCCGAACATCATCGGATCTATTGATGGGACACATGTGGCCCTGATACCACCACAGGCACATGAGCAGGCATACTGGAACAGGAAGCACTACCACTCCATCAATGCTCTGGTGGTATGTCTTGCTGACATGTCTATCACAAATGTGTGTGCACGGTTCCCTGGTTTGGCGCACGATGCCTACATAATGAGGAGTAGTCGCATTGCAACGTTGATGTCACAGATGCATGCCAGCTTAGCATGCATGGCTTGTCGGTATGTACTGACTGTTTCTCATTGTGTGTGTTTGTCAATGTTGTATTCCGCACTCCTACAAAACTCAGCTACTTGTTCATTTTTGTGTGTGTAGGTGACTCCGGATACCCCAACATGCCGTGGTTGCTGACACCCCTCCGGAACCCTGTGACACCAGCCGATATGCGCTACAATGAGGCACATGGTCGGAGCAGGAAGGTGATTGAGCAGACATTCGGCCTCCTGAAAAGCCGCTTTCGCTACCTGGACAAGACCGGAGGAGCCCTCCCATATAAGCCTGCAAAGGTGTGCAAAATAATCCTTGTATGCTGCATGCTACACAACATGGCAGTGCAGAAGGAGGTGCCTCTCATCCAGGATGACGATGACCAACCTCCGGCACTTGTGGAGGATCCCGGCCTGGGCCAAGATGCCAGTGATGATGAGGATGAGGGTGACGTCCGCTCCCAGCTCATCAACAACTTCTTCACCTGAATGTGAGTTTCCAGGGTTGTTATGTCAATGTATGGAGGTAGCCTGGAATGTGTTGTCGCTGCTCTGTTGCTGTCTGAGTGTGTCTGTGTGCCACTTGACTGGATGCGTGCAGTGATGTGTCCATTCAGGTGGTGTGTACTCCACAATAGGGTAGTACGGCTAACTTGTTTTTGTGTAGGTTTCTTGCGACATGTTTTGTGCATGTGTATTGCATTTCTCTCCTGTTCTGCTGTGCTTTTGACTGTGTCTTGTGTCTGTCCTTTCCAGGGTACTTTGCCTGTTGTTTGGTCAACACTGACCCCCAACACCCAGAATCCAACACCAGTGTGGAAGTTGTCAATTCCCATCAACTGATGTGCCACACATCCCTGGACTTCAATTCTCCAACACTTTGTGAGCGTGTGTCCACTGTTACGTAGAATTACCTTGCAACTATTGTGGAATAAACATGTTGCTGATGTGTAATGAACCTGTGCTATGCTTTTTTATGTGCGTTGTCTGTCTTTCCACATCTGACTGACATCTGCTTACCTCACCTGTGGACTTGTTATTACTGACTGGGGTTGGTGTTGTGTCTGTGCATGCCAATGTGTTTCAGGTCAACATCATTGTGTGGGATGAGTAACATGGCCATGGTGAGTATGTGTTGTGGTGTCATAGTGGTGTGTCTCCCTCACATGTGTCACATCACCATGACTCACCTTACGTTGGTCACATTGTTGCAGTATTTGGCATGCACTGTGTTGTGTAGCAGATAGACATCTCCATGACACATGACAAGTTGGAATCACAACAGAGGCAAGTATGGTGTACTGGTGAGTTTATTTTCAAACATGTGTGAGGAAAGTGTACAGGATGGTGGGTGCTGTACATTGGTTTTGGAATCCAAAGTTCACATTGAAGTTGGATGTGCTGGTAGATGAAATGTCCAGAGTAAAGTCCACAGTCATCTGCTACATTGGCCCAACATGAACCCTCCATGTCATGTGGGCGAGTTGTGTGCGATTGGACAAGGTGAACGGGTTGCGCACAAAGAACATTGTCCAGAACAGGTTTAGAGGCCCTGGGGATGTGCTGGGACATCTGGCTCTCACATGTCCTTCTTCGGACGACCCCTCTTCTTCCTGGGGGGGGGGGGAAATCCTCAGGTGCAGGCCTCTGCGGTGCAGGGGACTCTCCGCCAGAGTCCTCCTCCCTCCCTGTGGTGCTGGCTGATGGTGTTGAAACAGATGTTGTGGCCACACAGGGACGTGTGGACAGGTTTGTGTTGATCTGGCGGAGGCATTGGAGTATGTCCCGATGCACAGCAGTAAGGGCATCCCACTTGGCCTCCATGCGGGCATGGTGGGCAGCCTGCTCCTGTTGCATGCCCTTGAGGATCGCCTCTACCTGGCCAAATCCTCTGGTGCTATCCTGGTACGCATCTATGATGCGTGCCAGGTGGGAGTCATCATGCAGTCCAGACCCCTCTGCAAGGTGCGACCTCTGCCTCCCACCCCTCCCAGCACCCCTATCCACACGGGCAGGACCAGTGGCGGGACGCACAGGTGACACTGGGACCCCATGGGTGGTGTTGCTGGTGGTGTTTGCTGTAGCTTCCGGGGGGTCCTGTGTCCCTGTGCCGTGGGTGTTCAGTGGCCTTGGTCTGTCCGTGTTGGCGGGGGTGCCCTGTCGGTTTCCGGATGCTGGAGGCGTGGGTACAGGGGGGCAGATGTTGATGCTGCTGGTGCTGCATGATGGCTCACACCGGAGGGGCCAGGTTGGTCGTCGTCATCCGAAGAGGACAGAGACAGAGTCAAACCACAGAGTTCAGTGTCCGCCAGAGTCAGGGCTGGGGAATCCTAATCATTTGGTGCTGGGTGCCCAGCACCACCTGTGTTTGGAAGAGACGCACAATGTGAGTTAGGTTTCTACATGCATCGATGGTTCACAAACATGACATTTTCTACTTTACGAAAAGATGCCTGCCTGTACACTGCTTTTTCCCAGCTTGTCACGGACAGAGTTTGATCTTGTTGTTGCCCAGTTCCCAGCATGGCCTTGTGCTCCCACAACAGAGCCCGGTGTCAGACATCCTATCAGCCCATTCCCACTCCCTGTGAGGTGAGCATGGTTCAGTGTGCGCTTGCTGGGCCATGTGGGTGGGTGGGGAATGTCTGTGACTGCAACTCCCATCATGCTCCTGGCTACACCCCCCTTCCCAGCATGCCCATACTTCCTTCCTCTTGACTCTGCTTCCCTGTGAGGGGGTGTGACAGCAATGGCAAGATGGCTGACTGTGTAGTCCTGGTGTTTGTTGGTTCCCATTTCCCAGCATGGCCTTGTGCTCCCCACAACAGAGCCCAGTGTCAAACATCCTGTCAGTCCATTCCCACTTCCTGTGGGGCGAGTATGGTTCAGTGTATGCTTGCTGGGCCATGTGGGTGGGTGTAGATTGTCTGTGACTGCGACTCCCATCATACTCTTGGCTACACTCCCTTTCCCAGCATACCCATGCTTCCTCCCTCTTGACTCTGCTTCCCTGTGAGGGGGTGTGACAGCAATGGCAAGATGGCTGACTGTGAAATCCTGGTGTTTGTTTGGCTTTAAAGTCCAAAGATAGCCCCTGTGCTTCACACAGCAGCACCCAGTATGGTGTATCTTTTGCTGATATTTCACAGAGGTGTGGGTCAATTCATTCTACCCGGTGAGTTGTGTGGAGTTTGTGTTGAGGGGTGTGTTTGTCTCCACATGCTGGTAAGTATGGTCAGAGCTGTCAGTCCACCTTCCCACCCGGCCAGACATCCCACCATGAAACGTGCTTCCATTGTGGGGCATGCAAGTTGTCTTTCAGGATGTCAGTCAGTGGTGTCCTGCTTCTGATTTGCGCACATGCCCTAGCAGGGCCTTGTGCTCCCCACAGCAGGAGCCGGTGTCAGCCATCTTGTCAGTCATTTTCCACTCCCTGTGATGTGGGCATGTTTCTGAGAGGTCTTGATGGGCCAATCAGGAGGGGGGGCATTATCTGTGACTACAGGCCCCATCATGCTTTTGGCTACACTCACTTCACCTGCATCCCCACAATTCCTTCCTGTCAGTCAGCTGCACTGTGAGTTAATGTGCTTGTGGTGGCAAACTGTCTGGCAGTGCCTATTTAGCTTTGTGCCACTGCCTTGCTCTCTTTGTTTGTAGGTTGGCGCATGTCATGACACAGTTCCAAGTCACTATGAGATGGCAGGTATTGTGTTTGTCTGACTGGCATACACATCTTGGTATGATTATCTATTGGTTACTGTAGCTTTGCTTGCGGTGCATGGTTTCACTGTCCCCTTGCCACACAATCTTGGGTATGTTGTTTGTGTACTCACCAGGCTCTGGTATGTCTGTTAGCCCAGGGTCGCTCTCTGGTGGTAGGATGTCCCGCACCTTCTACTCCCAGGTCCTGAAGTAGACTGGTTTGGCAGGAGGGCCACCGCCGGTGCACTGACTCAGGGCGTGATCTTTTTCGATGAGTTTCTTGACCCTCCTGCGCATGTCATACCACCTGTTCTGGATATCGTCCTTTGTGCGCCTTGCTGGTGCGTGAGCGTTCACCTTGTCCACAATCCTCGCCCACATCTTGGTTTTCTGTGACATGGGGGTCCTTTGGACCAATGTACCAAACAAATGTGGCTCTACTCTGATGATCTCGTCTACCAGCACTTCTAACTCACTATCTGTGAACTTTGGATTCTTCTTTGGGGGCATGGTGATGGGTGGTGGTGGTGAGGGATGTGTGTGTGAGGGTGGGTTGGTGTTGGTTTTGCTGGCTGTATGTGTGTGTGCTTTTGGATGAGGTGCTGATGGTGTGTGGGTTGTGTGATGGGTGAGTTGTGAGTGTGTCTGTGGTTGCTGTGTAATGGTGTTTGCTGCTGGCTGTGTCTCCTGTTTGCAAGGGATGATGGTAGTGATTGTAGTCCTTTAAATAGTTGGAGTTGTGGGAGTGTCTTTGTCCCAGTTTTAAAAAAAATATTTATTGGCTTTGTCATTGCTTGTTGGCTCCTTTTTTGTCTTTTTTCCTTTGGGTTTTGTAGGCATGAAGGAGACGTTCATCTGACGGAAACAGACACTGATGTTGGCTCGTGCGGGCTTCTCCGCCTCGTTAACGCTGCCTATCTTCTGTGTTTCATACGTGTCGGTCGCGAAGGTCTCTATTGCTTGTGGGCCCGGTTGTCTGTGCGTGTCAGTCGTGCGACTTAGTCTCCGTGCGAGTCGGTCTGGTTTTGCACGCATTGCATCGTACTGCGCGGATCGGACATCGCGGGTACGGGTCGGTTTTCCAGACGGATCACTATTTTCCCTGCGGCTTGGTTGTACGGCTTGTATTCTGTATGTGGTAATGGGGATGGTGTCATCTAGTGAATTGCTGATCTACTCTTCTACTATGGCCTTTTCTGACAAAAGGTCATTCCGTAGTGCCGGGTTCACCGATAAAATATCACCTCTGGAAATATTGGTTGCAAAAATTTGTCATCCTATACTTATTATGGTAAGTACAAAAATATTGAGAAAACAAATATCATTCTCACTATTACTGTTGTATAAAATATCATTTAAAAAATATATATATATTGAAATAATATTAAATAACTGTGTAATAAAAATAAAATATATTTAATATTTAAACAAATACGACAGTTAAACTAATTTTGAAAAAAGTTAAACACATATATTAATATATACATATAACTAGTTAAAAACTTTTCAACTAATAATTTTAATTTCTATTATAATTTAATAACTTTTTAAATAATGTAGAAATATAAAAAATAAATATATATACACATGTACCCAACAACATGATTTTGTTTCAAAACAAGTCATTTTAATTACAAATAAAAAAGCAAACAACATAAGATTACAATTTACTGAACATATTTTACACATTAAAAACCTTCGTAATTACAAATATTATAACTAGAACAATATAAAATAAATTTTTAAATATTACATTTAATACATATACTATTCCCACTACAATTAATAAAAAAGTAGGCAAACTATTCGACTGAGGAAGAAAATGTACTAGTCCCCCTTCACACAACATATGATGAGGACTAACACATAGCCTGTGTGCAGGTTGTTATAGGTTCCCGTGCAAGTTAAAGCAAGATTATCCAAACTATGTGAAATGGGCCCACCAAAACAGTAGTGTGTGGGTCACTGTGGGATCTGAGCTGGACCCACCCCAAACTCAGAAAAATAAATGGTATGTCGACCACCGTGGAGAGAGTAAAGAAGTTAGTTTAAACACCCCCAAAATCTGAGCTGTAATTCTCAGACTCACTGGTGTGTAGATCACCAACAGGCATGCAACGCCCATTGGGCTCAAAGGCCCCCCCCCATCTCCCTACCCCTCCCCCAAAGCGAGGCTTCATTGTTTTTTCACCCCTTCTTAGAGCCCCTGCATCTTCACTCTACCGATTGCTGGAAGATTTAACCCCCCCCCCCCCCCCGAAATTTTTATTAGCCCCCCCGAAATTTTACTCTAGTCCAAAGTCACAGGCCACTTAAAAAAATAAATGAAGTTAATGTATACTACCAATCGATCAAGAACAACATTGTTGGATCACAGTGTACATTGAAACATATACACGAGAAAACGACCGTGCAGATCAAGGTGGAGAGAGTGAAAAAAATTTAAATAATGTTTTCAATTAGTTTTCTAAAGTAAAACGTGACTTTTCAAAATGACCACACGGTGGCGCCTGAGCTCCAATATTCACAAACTCCCTCGCACTCAATGAGATACTCTTCCCCATGTCTTCCCTCTGTGCACGAAGAGAGACGACCACGGGAGAAAAAACAAGCATTTGCAATGCAATAGGTCTCGCATTTATAAGAGTTTGAGCTATTGGCATTGTAAATGACAATGCCTTTTATTTATGTTTTAAAAACCCACACATAAATAAAAGGCATTGCCATTTACAGTGCCAATGGCTCAAACTCTTAACAACTGCGAGACCTAATGCATTGCAAATGCTTTTTGGTTTGGCTTGTCAGCACAGCTGTCTGCCAGTCCTATTAGTGCCACTTCTTTCAAACATACAAACAGTGCACTATGGCTCCGGCCAGAGGACCAAGGATGTCTCTCTCCTCTCTGAGTGGTTGTTTGGTGTTTTCCAGCCTCCTATGGAGTGCTTGCATTCAATGCACGTTGGAATATTGCACATCTCAGAAGTGCACTAAATCGACACACATTAAATTCTTTGCCATGCATGCATTGTATAAAGGATTTTTTTTTAATTTGATTTCTCACTTTTGTAATATTTGAGTTCAGATTAGCTCTTTTCCAGCAGGAGAGCGCCATACACTGATAAACGTGCATTGGCAAATCCAATAAGTCTGACTTTAAGGTGCCAACACAGTCGTATGGAAAGGATGTTTACATACTTTAGCACATTGAAGCCAGAACCCTTGGCTCTGCTAATGCTTGCTATTAAATGACTGACTTAGAGGCCCACACTAAAAGCCTGGGCCTCCTCAGAGGTGACAAATCTCACACACAAATCTTTAGAGCACCCACGTGTTTATTGGGGTTACTATAAGCAGCCCTTCCAAGGGCTGGAAGGAACTGGGGACTTGGGCGCCTCCCTTATCAGGGCCGGACTTTCAAAAGAGTCACACTAGGATGTGAAACCGGAAGAGGTAACCAGAGAGGGGGGGGGGGGGGGGAGGCAAGGATGACGCGCCAAGGATCGAAAGGCATATGTCTAACAGTGTGTCCCCTCCCCCCCCAAACACCCACATGGAAATGTGGATAACATGGGGTGGAGGAAAAGTAAAGAAGGAAGAACACGGGGAGAATAAAGGAGGAAAGGCGAGAGGAATGAAGGAAATGGAGGGAAGGATGAATATTGAAGGGGAGAAAAGGAAGGAGAGAGATAAGGAAGGAGGGAGATATAACGGGGAGCGAAGGCGGGACAAGGAGCAAGAGAAGAGAGGGGAGGGAGTAATAAAGGAAAATAGACACGGGACAAAGAAAAGGAGAAGAGGTGGAGAACAGACGATTGGGAAGAGGAGGAATGGAGGGGGAAGAGAGAAAGGGGAGATAAAGAAGATGGCAGAAGGATGAGAAATGGGAGGGGGAACTGGAGGAACAGGAAGGAATAAATGATAGGCGAGGAAGGGGTGAACGCTGCACAGAGAGGAAAGACAGGAGGAGACACGAGTGAGAGGAAAGGAAGCAGCAGGGGCGTAAGAAGGAAAGGCTCTAATTGTGTGAAATATGCCGTGAAATAAAATAAAAATACATCCGACCTCCATACTTTGGTAACCTCACAACCAATCCTAAGGTTGAACACTTTCTACTAGTGGGAGAAGCTGGAAATGTGCACGGTGACATATGGTTGGCGCATTTTTCGGCACCTCAGCCAATCCTTGTGCAGTAGACACAATGCTGAATCCCTGATTGAATATTTCAGCGGTTTCGTCCAAGGCACTCTCAGACAGTACACTGTCAGTAGACAGGCACGGCCTCGTAATATAGAGCCAGCAACGATGGGCGAATTTTCTTTTGGTATTTACGGACCCGAGAGTGATTGGTCGGCTCGTTCCTGGCTATCGTCTTGGGTTCTTGAGGGGAGGGGAAGGGAAGTGTTGGTGGGTGGTGACTGCGATCACTGCGGGGCAGACCCCAGCTGGCCAGTCTGCAAGGGATGGATGAGGGCACGGGTAATGTTCGGATGTTTGTACGACTGCTAAACCCGGCTGGTGGGACAGTCCAATGTGGTCTGCGTCTGCTGCTCACGTCCTTGGTGCTCAGGGAGGGCTTTGACTGCTTAATAGTGTGCGGCGGGCAGGGGTCTGTCTACCCGTGTCATTTTACTTGCACTGTGTGTTCAGTTTGTTACGTGACTGCAGTTCGATTCGCACTCTGCTGATAAGATGACTTCCTGGTCATTACACTGTACACCGCGAACAGAGCTACAGGGGGACAAAACAATATAATATGTAAGGGGATTAATACCCACAAAACTAGGAGGGGTAAATTGTCAGCCTAGTTACTTCAATGCCTGGGGTTTTCAATGAAAATTATAATTATCTGGGATTTCAGCACTGGTATAAGACTCAATGAGTAAAGGAGAGGCATTCATGGAGGGAGGAAGGGAAGCGTCCGTGCGGGCGCGAATGTGAAAGTGATCGCGATCAAACATCAAAGCGGCCGTGCGCCGCGAAAGTGAAAGAAAACGAGTGCTTTCAGGCTGCCAAATGGTGCGCGCGCCCGGCGCACATGCACTGTATTTGGAGGCCTGAAAGCACTCGTTTGCACTTCCAAAACTCGCTTACTATAAGTCTCGCCAGAGCAGCGCTAAAGCGCTGTCTCAGGCGAGACCTAATAACTGAGAAAACAACGCCTTGTCACACTCCTCCAAAGACAAGAATATGCTCGCAACTGAAGCTCATCCTGACTTGCTGCAACATTGTATGGAAAGTAAGTGTTTGTTTACAATCTTATTGTCAGAGAGCTTGTCTGATCATGTATACTGTTCACATCATCAGGTCACATTTTGGTTACAGGGCGGCCCCTCCTCACGTGTGGCTTATCTGCTATGGCTAGAATGCTGTCAGAACGCACGTGCCTTTTACTGCCTGAATTTCCCTATGCTTCATTTTAAACAAACTAGGTGTATGAGTGGTTCTGTGGATGATGTCATTTGAGATGTCATCAGTGATGACACGGACCATATCATGAGTGATGTAATATGCGAGTTCCTTGGCAGTGCATTGCTGGAGCATAAGTTATAGTTAGCTCAGGTTATTATTACTGTTGAATTTAATTGTTTTTGTACAAGTTAAATCTAATGCTAAATAAAACGCCCCTGTAACCTTTGTTTTTTAGGTGAATTTCTAGTTTTTTTTTTATCCTTAAGTAAGTTGCCCATCGCAATGCACAGTGGGATGGGGAGGTTGAACGCAGGGCCTGGCGTGGCATTGTGCTGCCTCCACCCAGGCTTTCTGCTCTTGCCCCCCTCCTTCTTGTCATCCATTGTCCAAGTCCATGGCCCTGCTCCCTTATTACAGCTGTATGTGGCTGTTGTTCTGCCACTGCCCTTAACATCTGCCCTAAACAGTTAGCTTGCTGCCCCATCCACCTCCTCCTTACCCTCTGTTGTCTGAATCCATGCACCAGCCCCCTCCCTCCTGCCCTGCATGGTCTGATGTGCTGCCACTGCCCTCCATTTGGCTTCATGTCCCTGCCCACTCCTCCTGACCTCCCTTGCCCAATTCTATGTCCCATCATTGCTCTCCTGCTTAGCCTCTGTGCTTAGCTTGCTGCCCCTTCTCTCCTTCCCTTTGCACTCTGATGTCTGTGTGCATGCCACCATATTCCATGGACCTGCCACCCTCCTATCTACTCTGAGTGTTCCGTTGAGCTGCCACTGTTTCTCCCACCTGCCTAGAATGGTCAGATGGCTGGTGCCTGTCCCTGCCACCTCCACCTTGCCAGTCCAAGTTCCATGCCCCTATCCCTTCCTCCTGTCCTCCATGGTCCATTTTACTGCCACTCCCTTCTGCTCTTCATGCTCTGTTGTGCTGCAACTGCTCCTCCTGCCTGCCCTGCGTGGTCAGTTGTAAATCCCCTTCCACTACCCTATTTTGTCTGTATCCAGCCCCTTTCCCTCCCTCCTGTCCTCCATGGTCCTTTTTGCATGCCTCTGCTACCACCCTCTTGTCCACCCTTGTCCGTTGTGCAGCCACTAACCCTCCCGCTTGCCATGTATGGTCCTATGTGCTGCCCCTGACCCCTTCCCACCTTTCCTTCATTGTCTGCGTGTATGCCATTATAGTCTCACTGTTGCCCCCCATGATGTGTCATGCTTCCAGTGCCCATCCCACCAGCCCTCCATGGTCAGCAGGCTGCTCCTGGCTTGTCCCCTTCCCCCCTTCCCTCAGTTTTCCATATGCAGACCTCTATCCCCTCCCTCCTGCCTTTTCTGATCCGTTGTCGTGCCCCTACTCCTTCCTCCTGCCCGTCACGGTTCGTTATGCTGCAACTGTATCTCCAGTTTGTCCGGTATGTTCAGCTTATAGCCCTTGCCTCTTTCCCCTTCTGCTCTCTTTTTTCCATGTGCAGGACCCTATTGCTTTCCATGGTCCGTTGTGCTGCACTGCTGTCGCACTTGCCCTTTGTGGTGTATGGTGCTGCTCCAACCCCTGACGCCTGCCCTGTAAAGTCAGTTTGGTGCCCCTGTCAATCTCCCTCCTGTCCTCTGTTATCAGAGTCCATATCTCTACCTCATTCCTCCAGCCCCATGATCCATTCTACCTTACTTGCCAACATTTTGAACTTGGAAGAGGGAGATATGGGGGGAAAAACCTGGAGAATTGATTTCCCCCCTTGACTTACTTTGAAAAAAAGGAGATTTTAGGCAGGAAACCGATAAAAGTAAGCCCTTTTGGGCTTAAAAACATCAGGAGTTTCCTGCCTGAATTGGATCTGCTGGCAAGCATGGTTGTCCTGCCACTCCCTCTTCCTTCTGTCCTCAATGGCCTTTTAAATAGCCACAGCCTCTCTTGCCTGTACTGCATGGTTGGTTTGTTGCCCCTGCCCTCCTTTCCCCTGCCCTCCAGGGTCTGTTGTGCTGCCACTGCCCCTCCCGCCTGCCTAGCATGGTCAACGTGTTGCCTCTGCACCCTGCTCCATGAGAGGATCTTATTCCCAAAGAAATTGTGGTCAGAGCTCTAAGTAACTAAAATGAGGACATATTTTCTGAGTTGTCACATAGCTACAAAGTACTTTAAATAATTTGCTATCTTTGTTTTTTTATCCAGTTGATCACTTAATTATATGTTACGCTTAAGGGAGAGGGTGTGGAGTTACAGCCAGGGCTTCAGACATTACAACTATTGAACAAGGTTTGAGTTTCTATGTCAGCTCGACTTCCTGTGATTCTGGGCAAACCACTTAATTTCCCCATGCCTAAAACCAAAATTAATGTATCCTTGTGTAATGTAACTGATGTTCATGTAAAGTACTCCAAATACCTTCAGGTCAAGTCTGCACTATATAAAACTGAAAAGAAAAAGAAAAGTGTTTTGCACACTTCTGTCATTGAGCTTTACTTGAGCTATATTTGGGCCCTTTTTTATCTGGTGGCCATCTTGGGGGACTTATTTGTTATGAAGCTTCCCAATTTCCTTATTTACTGCAGTATCCTCAGTAGAAAATGCTTTCAGTTGGGGGCGTGGCCAGGCTACCGACCAAGATGGCTGCGTAGCGCTGAAGCTCCACCATCCGTCCCAACATCCTTGAACCATCTGAGCAAAATTCTGAGCCATTGCACCGGTGTGCTCCTAAAAATGCTAATTTCCGCAACTGATGGCAGAATATTGATTGCGCTTGGCTGCGCTCGAGATCCCGTGCACTCCGGCTTCTGGCGAGGCTGCGGAGCCAAAGATAGAGTGTGCCGTTTCAGGTGCGGCCTCGCGCTGTGCCTGCGCATGTACGCTGAGGAACCGATCGGACCCGATCTGGGGTCTTGCGGCAGTGGTGCACCTGGAAGACAGAGCCCCATTTAAGAGGCTGGTGACATACTCCATGCCTGAAGGCCCCCCTCCCTCTAGAGCCGAGTGCTTCCCCCGTTCAGGAAGATGAGTTTGAGGTCTGCTATGCGGCCTTGGATACCAGCGTGCCACGGATGGGAGCCACAGTGGTGGACAACTGCCGGGAGATTCCCCCTGCCTGAAGCGCTAAGCCTCCACCCTCACAAGTAAGTCAGCCTGCACCGCTCCCGGAGGCCCTTTGGTGATGGACTGGGGGTGAGCCTGGGAGCCGGCCGCTCGGCTGGATGGCCTGGCGTGTGGGTGTGGCTGGCTAAGGTGCGTAGGGCTGTGGGGTAATGCGACTGGGCTCATCTGGGTGCCGCGGGCCGTGCTAACTACTTGCAGTTGGCCCCAGGATGTTTTTGAGAAATCAGTGCTTGGTGGGCTCCCTCCCCTGATACCTCACCTTATAGTCGGTGCCTCCACAAGACATTATGAAATCACAATAGGGCAACCCACTATTCCCCAAGGAATTGGGTAGATCAGTTAAATACAATAGGTACCTTGAGGATTTATTTAGTAACACATTAATCATTTATTCAGGAAGTCACAAAGTGATCTTAATTTCCTAGGACTCAAGCAAAGTCGGGGAGAGCTCATATAGTGTGTAGATACAAAAAACTCAGATTCATTCGAAGTTTTTTACCAAAAATAAATTTGTATTTTGAGTTTCTGAAGTCGTGAAATAATACACTTTACATTTCATGTATGGCAACATAAAGCTACTGTCTTATTTACAATCTAGTTGGCAGTAGTTACTGACATTTCTTACATATACAGCAGAGCCCACCAATTGTTTGGCCAGGCGATGAATTAAATTCATACAAACTTAAAGAATTTTATAGGCTACCAATGCCTCTTAGTTATGCAAGAAAATGTCGCAGCGTCGACGTTTCGGTCTCACTCACAAAGAACAATCACAGAGACCATCCTCAGGACCGAAGTTGCACCATGAATCTATTAAAAAATATATATACATATAATCTATTAATATGCTTGAGTTCACAAATTTGTAGTGAATATACACTGAAGGAAAAAACAGGTGTGATCTGTTTTAACCACCTATAGTGTGGTTGTTATTATAAATTGATAGTGGTAATAGAACAAGAACCCAGCACCTATGCAATACAACAGCCAAGAGTTCAAAGTAAAGTGCACAACCACCATAAGCCCGCTAGTGACACAATCAAAATCCAAAACACTCACTGTAATATGAATCAGCCTGTTCTAGAGCTTTAGAGCAGCGTATGCACAGTGTTCCTTGGGAATCAATCCTATTGTCAACAAGTCAAGAAAGAACTTCATAACTAATCATGTCCTCACCACAAGATGGTATTCAGCTTAATAATCATGCTGTATTCCTTGCAAAGCTCCTCATCTTATAAAACAGTCACACGATACACATAGTTACACAATACACCCTCACCACACGGTGTCTGTAACATGCAATGAAAGAACATGCTGTATAAACATACCGGCAGTCACCAGCCGACGAGACGGCAATAATCGTCTCCTCCGTAAATTTCTATGAAACCAACAGTTTAGAACCAGTCAGTTCAGATTACAAACACCCATCACGAATTAAAAATCAAAAATCAATCGTAGTTCTAAACCAAGGTGGAAACTACTTACAATTCACCTTCTGGTACAGACAGTTCCGAATTCTGCCTCTCACTCACTGGATCAGTCGAGCACCGAATGCACGCCGGACACGAGATTTAAACTCAGCGGCATGCGCGTCTCACCATAGACCGACATATGGGTCGGCCATCTTAGAATGGTGATAACTATACTGCACCACGAATGGAGTTGAATCGACAGTAACAAAACATTAAAGAGTGCCCATGGTGATGGCAACCAGTATTGTGTTAATGGATACACTCCGTAATATCTCAGCGGTAGGTGGATTTTAATACGAAAAATGGATCAACCTTTACCAAGTAACACTATCAATCGGATGTAGCTCTGTCAGCCACAAAACAGACCTCATCCAGGCTGGAGACTTGAAATAAAATACTCGACATGTTGAACACATAATACTCGACCTGTAAATCATAGCGAGTAAGAGGTCCCTAAACACAAATGTGTCGGCCATGTTGGAAAGGGATGGAATGCCCACATAGTTTGATGGAATCTTTATTGAAGATTAAAGAGTTGCCAAAGATTGCCACTCAACAAAGGAATTAAGTCCCTTTTCTACAGTTTTGGCAGACCAGATCCACCTGTTTTCCTTTAGTGTTAACAAACGATCCACATTTAGCCTACGCTTGTTCATTTTTACACTTTCCAGTACAAACCATTTCATTTCAGAGGGTGAGTGTTCCTTTGCTAAATAATGTTGGACTATTGGTGCCGTTTCTATCCTACACCTGATTCTAGATTGGTGTTGGGTAATCCTTTTTCTCACCTCTTGTGTAGTTTTGCCGATATAGAAAAGCCCACAGGGGCACTCTATACAATAGATGACATTTCTCGTAAGGCAATTTGAATGTTGTCGAATTGTCCATTCTTTGCCATTCAATACACATGATTTGACTACTGATGTGGTAGGACAGGCAGAACAATTGCCACAAGGATAGTGGCCAATGATTGGTGGTAGACCCCAAAGATTTGTCAGGGTACTCGGGGTTGATTCTTTATATGTTTTAACGAGATAGTCTCTTAGATTTCTCGCCCTTTTGTAAGCAAAACGAGGTAGTGCCATTTGTGGTTCTGCTTTCTGGATCAGGTGCCAGTTTTTTGTCACTATCTTTTTAATGGAGTTAGACTCACTTCCAAAAGTTGTGACACAGGTGATCAACTCTCGTTCTTGTGTTTGCTTGTCTTTGACCTGTAATAATGCCTCACGATCATAGTACCACGCTCTTTTTAAGGAGCGTTTGACCAACCTATATGGGTAGCCCCTCATTACTAATTTAGTCTGTAGGATCTTAGACTCCTTGAAATAATCTTCCCGCCTGGTACAGTTACGTTTGATACGTAAAAACTGACCAAACGGGAGATTATCACGCAAGTTCCTTGGGTGATGACTCGCGTACTTGAGTAGCGTATTCCTTGCGGTTGGTTTAGTAAAGAGACTTAATGAAAGCTTGTCCCCATCGTTCCAGATGTGTAGGTCTAGAAAATTAACTGATTGGACATCATATTCCATGGTGAATTTTAAATGATTATTTCTTTGGTTCAACCACAAATGGAATTCTTGCAAATTAGTGATAGAACCCTCCCAGACAAGGAATACATCGTCTATATACCTCAGATACTTCTTTATCTGATCTTGGAAGGGATTGTTATTATATATCACCTCCTCCTCGAATGCTGCTACATAAAGGTTCGCTATATCTGGAGCAAAAATTGCCCCCATTGCGACTCCATTCGTTTGACCATAGAAATCATCATTAAAAAGAAAATAGTTCTCTTCTAGTGCAATTCTTGCGCATTTTGTGATAAAATCAGTTGGTACCTGATGGGGGCGTGATCTTTGCTCTAGTGTATCATTAATCACAGTTAGAGCCTCCCCTTGGGGTATGCTTGTATACAAGCTCTCTATATCCATTGTGACAAGGATATTATGTTCTTTGTTAAATGGCTGTCCCTCCAGTCCAGTTATCACATGAGTACTATCTCTGGTGTATGATTTAGTCAGAGGCACAAAAGGTTTGATAAAAAAGTCCACATACTCTGCTAATGGCTGTAAGATGGATTGGCACCCTGCCACAATTGGTCTTCCTGGTGGTTTTTTGTCATCCTTATGAATCTTTGGTAGCGTGTAAAACGCTGGTATTGAATAATCGTTTTTGTTAAGGTATTCAAATTCTTTTTTATTTAACCATGAACCTTCATATCCACAACTAGTGAGATCTAAGATCTCCTTTCTGATCCTCTCCGTAGGGTCTCTTGTTAGCTTCACATAGTGGGCAGTATTATTCAGCTGTCTTAGGGCTTCAGTATCATAATCAGACTTATTCTGTATGATGATACTTCCACCCTTGTCCGCAGGTTTGATAATAATATCATCCCTGTTGGCCAGGGTTTTGAGAGTGGAATGCTCGTCTTTGGAAAAATTATATCGTACATAACGTTTGTTATTAAACATTTGTTCGATTTCCATAAGTACCACATTTTCAAATGTGACCAATTCCTTTGGGATCTGATTGGTTGTCGGGTAGAATGTAGATGGACAGCGTAAGCCTGTCACACTATTGTTTGTAGAGAAGGGAGTTTTGCTGAACAAATATTTCAGGCGAATAGTTCTAAAAAATTTGTGCAGTTCAATCTGTGTCTCAAAACTGTCATTTCTATTGGTGGGGACAAAAGATAAGCCATGACTTAATAACTCGACCTCCTTCGTGCTCAATTCATAGTTAGAGAGGTTGAAAATAGGAACTATCTCCAAATTCCGGTTGGTTTGATTCATTATTATTGGGGGGTTTAGAGTGGAGACATTGGCCATTCCTAGGCACGCTGCTCCGTTGCTTTACCCCGCGCATGATCTGGGATCCTAATTGGTCCAACGTGGTGGAGTCTAATAGTCGCTGAAACATTGCGTTGCTATATAACTGAGTTTCCCAAGGTAGGAGTGCGTAGCCTTCCATATAAAGCGACAAACCATCATTTGAAGACGCCAGCAATAACGGATACGTCGCGGTCCGCCTCATGGTTCGCAAAGACCTCAAGCAGAGGGTATTATAATTGACAAAGGCAAGTGGTGCGTCGTCAGAAACCGACACTAACATGGCGGAGGGGGGTGCGAGGACAATTAGGCCCAAGAGTGCTCCTTCTTGCCCGACGCATTGATGGTTGAATTACAAGCTGGATTCAAGGCATTAGACGGTCGCTTTGACTCATTGTAAAAACGATTGGACACTATGGGGGATATTCACAAGAACGTGTGATAACTACCGCAAGAGTAGTGTAACGCAACTTCCAATTTCACACCCCATCGCAGGAAAATAACCCTGTGTCAACGTGGAATCAAGGCGGTACCATGCGATAGTCCGCCGACACCGCGGACAATGTCCGCGATACAACCACCACGACGGAGGTAAAAAAACACAAACCATAACACCAAAAAACACGCGATGGGCCAAAGCGTGATGAGGAAATCAGCGATAAGCAGCACCGGGCCTGCAACACACACCTGGCAGGCCGAAAAAATCACCATAAAAGTAGAAAAAGCACCCCGGATGGCCAGCCCGGGACATTGAAGACAAGGAAGGGCAAGGACAATAAGATGAGGAAGACGAAGTTCAGTCCGCAGGCAAACAGGATCATAGTCACGGAGGTGATGGAACACCACCAACAACTCTTCGTCAACTCCGTGTCATTGGGCACCAAAACTGGAATATGGCGTGACATCGTCGACCAGGTGAATGCCGTCGGAGAGCACAAGCGGGCAGTGGATGAGGTCAAGAGGTGATGGAATGACATCAAGAGGAAAACCAAGGAGAAACTCTCTGCCAACCAGAAGGCAGCAATGCAGACCAGAGGTGGGGGCCCAGTGCCACAGCTCGTGCTGGATGACATGGAGGAGCTGGTGTTGACAGTCATCAGTGTGGATACTGTGGCCGGAGTCGGGGGACCGGACACTGCTTGACAGGACACAACACAACCACAACAGGGTGAGTGACCACCAGGTACTGGGTGGACGGGTGGAGATGGCCACTATGGCACACATGCACAATCAAGCAGGGCACAGTACACACCCACAATGACCCTGGCACCTCGCCCAGATCCACAGACTGTAAAAATGTACAATGCCATGCTGTCTGAATGTCAGCCTGTACCATGAAGCTACATACATGTGGACACATTGTAATACACCATCTCCCCTTCACATCGCAGGGGCATCGTCAACACCTCCTGCAGAGCAGTCCCAGCCACTCTTCACTGATGAAGAGGAGGACAACACCAGCATCGACGCACAAGCCCTCCTAGACATCATTGACCTCATCCGCAACTCACCTCCAGGATCAGGGCAGCCCAGCTACATCGAGGAGACTCCACCCATCAACCACCACCCAAACCACCCAGCAGGAGGCACCCACAGCCCCGGCACCCTCCCAAGTCACCCAGGAACAACAAATGGCCTTCCAACGCCGTGTGCTGGAGGACCAGAGGGAGAGGTTCGAACTCATGGCTGCCAAACTGGACGCCATCCTTGGGTGTCTATGTCCGCCCCATGGTCTCCAACGAGCCCTGACATCGCTGGAATCATGACGCACAGAGTAGAACAGCTGTCCGCTCAGAGTGGCTCCAGCGATACCAGATGTGAGCTGGCACACATGCGGAGGCTCATGGAGGACATGGTGCGTATGGAGGCAGAAAGGATGGCAGCCACTGCTGCACATCATCGGAATGTGGCTGGGATCTATCATGCCCTGCAGACCTCCATCATGGCATTGCCGCCACAAGGCGTGGCGCTGATGAATGCTGCTGCCTCCACACCATCCACATACCCGCCCCCTGGTGTGTCAGTGCCTCACAGTGCGGCAGACGTATCCATCCAGGCCCCTGATTTGTCAGTGGCACACAGTGCCGCAGCCGGGACTGCAACACCCACGGTGGGGCAGGGCACACATCCGGAGACTAGGACGTGGATGGGTTTGTGATCAGGAGGCACTAGCATTTATTTTTGCCACCTGGCCTGTTTCTGCTTGGTTCCGCACATGGCCTCATGACCTTCCACTGACCCCTGATACACTCACCTTGGACAGTGACATGGACTGCCACATCCTGTTCGACGACCAATGACACGGCGGACAGACAACGGACTGTACCCTTCCTCTTCTGCAGTACATGTCATCCCCGGATGGACTCTGGCTGGCCCTCCACGGGCCCATATTGTGTAGTGTGCTCGGCATTGCCCTGTACCGCTCCAGCTTCATAACTGCACTGGATGTGAAAATAAACATCCAGTGACGCACTACTGTTTCATGTCTTACATCATTCAGGTATGGATGTGTGGATGAATGTGGGGACAGTGCCTTCCCTTGCGTCAATGATGTTCATTCTGTAGGATGCGAGTCAGAGGGTGCAACATTGCATTTTGTGTACCTGGTCCCGTGAACACTACAACAGGGACACGCGCATCAGTCACTTCCTTGTCCGGACATGGACTGGACCACGCCCAAGCCCACGAGTCATTGTGGCAAGCCATGCGCTGGTCCGGCGTGCGGCAGGCCAGACCACTCCAATGACACACCGTGGGGGGGCATCATTACTACCCGTCGCAGGCGTACTCGCTGGTGGTGTGCAGGTCACTGGTCTAGTCGTCAGCATGTCACAGCCACGCCCTGAGGGCAGGTTAGCACACACACCACACCCACCCGGCACAGGTGTCACAGGCCATGTGACTCCGCCCACATAAGGGGCCAATGACGTCACATTCCCCTCTTCTGGTGGTGACTGGATGACGGCTGCTCCACGCTTCTCATTCATAAAGGGCCCATGAGTTGTTGCGCACAGGGTTGGTGGCATCTGAGGCCTGGTGCATGACACGGGCCTACCGCCACGTGGCGCTGACTGGGCTTACACAGGGTTAGTGGCACCCGAGGCCTTGCGGCCGGCACGGGCCTGCCACCACGTGGTGCAGACTGGGGTTGCACAGGGTTAGTGGCACTTGGAGCATTGCGGTCGGCACAGGCACCCCGCCACGGGATGGTGACTTTGGGTGCACTGAGTCAGTGGCACCTTTAGCTGCTGAGTGGGTGTGCAGCCTGCGATGATGCCCCATCCTGGCTGTCCGGACAGCTCAGGTTGTGTGTGCCCTGCTGGACAACAGTGTAGGCCAGAGCCAGCGGGCAGCGTGGGCCTACCACCACGTGGCATCACTTCCGGGATCCCAGAGTTAGTGGCACCCATTGGGCTGACCGGGTGTGCAGCCTGCGATGGTGCCGGGTGCACTGGTATGTCCTCTGCCATGGAGTAATCAAGACCCAACACCAAACATGAGACCTGTTGGCCTGCGGAGCGTAGCTGCATGGTGTGAAGGGTGCCATGTCCGTGGTCCCCGGGCTTGTGGCTTGCAGCGGCACATGGTGGGACCTTCCGTCTACGCGCCTGTAGCGGAAGGTGAGCAGTGAGGCCTGGGTGTGCATGGGCCGGCATGCTCCGATGGGTGGCGGGAGGGGTTGGGGTGCCTCTGCCTGGGTGTGCATGGGCCGGCACGCGATGTTGTCTTGTGCAGGTGTGTGTACTGTGCCAGTCATGTATCTGGACTCTGTTTCAGCTGGCTGCTCTGACTCTGATGTGTGACCGGGTAAACTGAGATACATACCTGCACGTGGTTGGAGAGACACCGGTGGCAGCAGGTGAGCAGTGTGGCCTGGGTGCGCAGGGCAGCACTGTCTCTCTCTCTCCTCCTCTCTTCTTCTCTCTCCCCCTCTCTTCTTCTCTCTCTTCCCCTCTCTCTCGCTCTCTCTCCCCCTATCTTCTTCTCTCTCTACCCCTCTCTTCTTCTCTCTCTCTCCCCTCTCTTCTTCTCTCTCTCTCCCCTCTCTTCTTCTCTCTCTCTCCCCTCTCTTCTTCTCTCTCTCTCCCCTCCGCTCTCTCTCTGTCCTTTGATGTGCGGAGGACACACCTTCTCATCATGATTTTTGTCTTGCAGGCTGGGACCTACGGATTTTCCCAAGGGGAGCGGCCATGTGTCTTAATTTCATTTCAGGGTTCATTTTAATTAAGTTTCATTTGTTGTTTCGAAAGTGAATGTGTGCTGCTTTTTTCTGTGTTGACACATGCATGTCACCAGTTGTGATTGTGCGACGTCAGGTGGATTATTTTGTACATGTTTAGGTGTAGCTGATGTCGCATGTCTTTGGTCGGGGGGTGCCAGGGAGGGGTGGTCCTGGGGGTGGTGGTGGTGGGTGTTGTGGCCCTCTTGGGTGTCCGGGCCACATGATGGGTGGCTCCATGACTTCTGTTGCCCTTTGGGTGTGGCCCTGGGCTGGCCTCCCTTTTGTGGTGCAGGCTGCCGTCCTACTTTACACCAGGTCAGAGCAGATGCAGATTTCCTGGTGCTAACGCACCTTTTCGCCTGTTTTGTGTTTTTATCGCCGATGTGGCTGGTTGTTGAGAATGTTGTGGTGTGATGTTGTTGTGGATTTTGGCACGGGAACACCCACTCTGCATCTCATTAGCGATAGTTGCACGGGTCCTCTGTGGCGATGTTTTTTGCGGCTGCTATCGCGGGTAAACTAGTGATGTGGGCTGTTAACACCAGCTTGTGAATGGAGCGATGGATTTATCGCAACTTTGGCTGCGATAAAGTGCCGTTGACTCGGTGATAGTTTCTTATGAATATGCCCCTATGGGTGCTAGATTAGACTGCCATGAACGCTGCTTGGACACTGCCGAAGGTAGGGTTTCCGACCTGGAAGACGGATCTGCGCATTCAGCCCAGAATAGATCAGATGGAAAAAATATTAAAAACAGTGGCTATGAAGAACAAAGACTTAGAGGCTAGAAGCAGGCGCAATCATGTGCACATTTTAGGTGTTAAAGAGTCTACTAACACGGGCTGTATAGACACCTTTGTAAAAACGCTACACGTAGATCTCTTTGGCAAGGAACCTTTTACTCCCACATTCCTGGTTGAACAAGTGCTCCGTACCCTTGGGCCTCGACCCAACCCTGGTACTCCTCTGAGACCAATCTTACCCCGCCTCCTGAACTTCTGTGATAGAGACACCGCACTACAGCTGGCGCGTGAAGCTGGCACTTTATTCTGGCAGGGATCCAGGATTACTTTATTTCCTGCCTTCATGGCTATGGTTCAGGAGGCGAGGAAAAAGTTCACTAGAGTGAAGGCCACGCTCCGGACCTAAGCCTCAGGTATGGCATGATTTACCCCGCTCACTTGCATGTGTCGGGCACTCTAGGATATTTGATACCCCCACAGCAGTCCAAGAAATTTGTCAGATCAATAAAAGTACTGTTAGCACCCAGGACAAAGACCCCCTCAGTAACTCTCCTCCACATAGCGGATCTGTGGCAAGTGTGGGATTTTTTTCAACGGAGTGACCTGGTATAATCCTGCATGTTAACACAGAGCTCATTTATTTTGGCATGTTGCGTACTTGTATTCACCTTTTGCAAAGTTGGGTAAGATGGCGAGGCGTTGCTTCCCCACGAGTGTGTATTACATTGTATTGGATATACTATTTAGAATGTACGACTTATGTTTCCATTTTCTATGTTCGGGATTGTTTTTCATTGCATTCCACCTATTAGACAACGGGGTGCTTCTCTGCGGTTGGGTATGCAGGGATTGGTGGGGGTAAGTGGGAAGGACTGTTTGTGGGGTTTATACACCATTGCTTTCATCCACAATAGTACACAGTGATTGGTATGATGTATTAAATATAACTTACACAGTTTTGTTTTCGAACTTGTTTAATGGCTGGTGGGGGTAAATTGCCAACATTCGCTGAACTCACGCTTCTTTCTTGGAATGTCAGGGGCCTAAACAACGCCAAGAAAGGAAAACAGGTACTGAACTACGATGAACACAGAATATGAGAGGCAACGCGAGAGTGAAGTGGCTAATACAGTGTGATATTACAAAGTTGTCATAGTATACACAGAACTGAATAGTTTTTCAAGTTTCTTCTTTATTGCAATGATGTTGTCATATCCACAGCCAACGCGTTTCGCCCAAACATGGGCTTCTTCAGGGCTGTTAAAATCATACAAAAAATCATATCAGATTTATTCATATATTAAAAACATGTTAGATGAACAGACAACTATGTACCTGAATTCAGCGAAGGATAGAAACCTTAAGCCAAGGTACCAGCTTTTGCATCAGGTCCGAAAGCCTACCCGAAGTGAAAACCGAAGGAAAAGGTCAAAGAAATTAGAGAAGTTGTGAAAATGTGAAGCAAGAAACTAATATCACCGAAAAAAGGGTGTAGGAAACAACAGAAATAGTCCAAAGTGAAATAAGATTGATGAAGAGGTGATAAGTAAGTAACACCTTGGGACCAAGAATATGTATCCTAATGCACAAGTCGCTTACCAACGAAACTAGCCGTTGAACTTAGTGGCGCAGAAATGTTCAAATACAGCAATGCAGAAAGTTCACGATATGCAAGAGTCTAGAGAGCGTAAAAAAGAAATAGGGTTGGTGTGTCTATATTGATCCAATGCCGAAACTTGCAAAGAAAGAGGTGGTTTTATCTAGTCAGTCCACAATTACTGACCTTTAGAAAAAAAGACTCAAAGTATTGGTGTCGGAGTTTTCCGAAATACGATAGAAATGTATAAAAACTCAAAGCATGACAGAATGTGCACATACAGTCACACAGTCGTTTAGACAGTCACACAATACCTTTAAAGGCGTACATACAGCCTCAATACTTGATGTCCTTACCGAATTTTAATGATACGGCCAGTGGAAAAACGTAGACGATGGAAATTGATTCAAAACAACAGTATTTCAAAGAAGTCCAAGCTGTATTGTTCCAACAGTGAACAGACCCGGATAAACACCAAAGTGGAATACCAAAAACAAAGAAAACAAATATGTGATTTGGACGTCGGCATCCAATAATGCACATGTCAGCCATGACAATTACAAAACTCAGCCTCCCAACCCTAATGATAAAGAAGCCGGATGCGCCCTCAAGCAGAGTTCAAGAAACAACCAAAATTTAGTGTGTTAAACTGTAGATATTTTCGAACCGTATGCCCATATTGATGGTCACAACGGCTAACCACCCAATCCTGCAAGTTGTGATACTAAACCAGTATGCAGGTGTACGTCCAAGCGCCAGCATATAAACGCTGCAAAATGCAGCGGCGTATTGTATTTACAGATCGTAAAGTAGCGATATCACCACACACAGCGGACCTCTCGAACGAGAATCCCTAAGTTAAAAGGGCGTTACTCATACATAGCTTGTGCGTTAGTGCACATCTAGTGCATAATAATTTTCTAAGTGCCATAATACAAGTTAATTAAATTTAAAACCACATGTACAACAAGTATGCCCAGGGCACGTAAGCCCTCATGATCTGACGTTAAAACATTGGCGTGAAACTGCCCACTACCGAAACCAAAATGCCCCGAATGAGGACCAAAAGTACCTTAGTGCGTAGAGAGCGTGATATCAAATCAGTTAACTGGAGTCGTCAGTGTAGTCGCGAAGCACCGTCGTGTAGGATCGGTAATCAATCAATTGCAAAAAGCCACTCGTATTTATGTGTGTGTAAGAAGGCGTTCTCAGCAGATCCCCGGGAAACGGAAGTGACGTAAAAGCGTCAGAACCTATTCTGGCCCAATCTCCGCCATCTTTGACTAGTTCCGTTTAATACGAGAGTGCAAAATATTACATGCGGCGCCAGTCATCTGACAGCGCTAGCCCATAAATTGTGGACAATACGAACGAACCTTCAGTTATTTAGGTTCTGTGTGAAAAAGGATGGTCATAACTATGAAGATAAACGATAAAAGTGTGTATACAAAATAAGGCTTAACGTCAGTACAAATTGTACCCCAAACGCCTCCATCTTAGATTGGTTTGAATTCCAGAAACTGTTAACACTTGTAACGACGGCACAAAACGTCTGGGAGGATGATGGTTCGTATACCATGAGCAAAATGAAATTAGCATCCTAATTAATATTACCCTGTCACTGTTATTAATGATGCCGCATGAATAAAATAAAATCTATATGCTTGTCACAGTAATACATTCAATTACAGGTAAGTAATACTACAGAAACGGAAATGGGCACATTAAGCCTAAAGTGGGCCACTCACACATGTACGACGTAGCAACGGAGCATATAGTAGTGTGGGCAATGTAAGTGGATAGATTAGAAAAATTTCTTTATTATTTTAAAAAGAGAAAAAAAAAATTTTCGGCTGAAAGTTAGCCTTAATAGAATGGTTTCAATTAACCAAGCGAGTGTAAGACTTGGTTATTACTACATGTGAAAATGAGTATTGGATATCCTGACCACCTGTAAGTGTTAACAAGTAAGGTAAGTCAAGTGATCATAGACACATGGAAAAGATCCAGTATCCATGACAACGAGTAAAAGGTAAATGCAAGGGAATCTAGGATTATGGATCGCAAGAAATTTATGTTCTGTCTCTGAGAGAAGGCCAACCTCCTTCCAGTGTGAAAGATGGTCATTTATCACACTAGTAGCTAGAGGACAGGGGTTGGGTGACAATCTGATGTAATTGGTAGTGTCATGAAGTTGTCTGAGTACTTCCCCCTCATAGTCCTCTCTGTTCATGATCACTATATTTCCCCCTTTATCAGCCTCTCTAATGATGATAGAACTGTTGGTCTTGAGGGTATGCAGCGCTATTCTCTCTTCTTTGGTCAAATTATCCTGAGTGTATCTATTGGTGTGTGTTTGTAGTTTGTCCTCTAGAGTATGCAAGTCCCTAGATACTACTTCATAGAATGTGTCAATGCTAAAAAGGTGTGGACCTTGTGGGGTGAATTTGCTGCGTGTATGGAGACCACTATCACACGAATAATCCTGTCTAATATTGAGGCCTGCAAGAATGTTATCGATTGATGAGTCATTATCCTCATCAATAGCTAAAAGAGTAGCAACATTTTTTACATGAGAAACAGTAATATCCGTCTGTACAGAGGAACCCTCCATAACCCGAGGTTCGTAGTTGTTAACGGAAAAATGACATTTCAATTTAGCGTTCCGTATAAATTTGTACAGATCAATATGTAGGTCTGAAAAGAAACCCTTGGACACAGGGCAGTATCCTAGACCTTTATTCAGCAAATTGATTTCACATGTGGACAATTGATACCCAGACAGATTAATCACCAAATTTTCAGAAACATGGGCTGTATCCATACAATTCATAGACGCATTAATGTCATAAATCAGCGTTTCTCTATCTGACTCTTTTGGTATCGTGTCAGAACCCTGTCCTTTCCTTGCATTTTTCCTCCTCCCTCCTCTCCTGGTTTTTCTTTTGACTTTTTGTTCCCAATTCTGAAGCGCAGGACTTCGTCTAAAAAAGTCGACGAACTAAGTCCCTGTGCTACAGTTTCCATAGGGCCTACAGTATTGTTCTCTTCAATAGAAGACGCTTCAGAACTAATACTAGAGATACCTTCCAAATAAGGGAAAGGTCCGCATAATTCCTATGGCAAAAAAGAGATCATATTAGATCCAGAATTACCAAGATCAAGATAAGCGACTAACAATGATTTTAGGTTTAAGTATACAGAGCTACGAGAGTAGCGTCTCCAAGAGACATTCCCACACACTGTAATAGAATATTAACAAACAGTGCTTGAGCGTTGACAACCTCCGCGAAGATTGATTTACGATGCAGTTAGGTTTAAGGATAGGAAGCATGTAGGATCAGAAGGAAGTGAGAACATAATATACAGCATATATTAGTACTTTACAGTCAAAGAATTCAGTTCTGTGTATACTATGACAACTTTGTAATATCACACTGTATTAGCCACTTCACTCTCGCGTTGCCTCTCATATTCTGTGTTCATTATTATTGTCTATGGTCTTCTAAGCGGCTGGCCATTTGAGGTGGGCAACGCACGTATTACTCACAAGTGACTTGTTCAGGCAGTGCGAATGTGCGTATACCCAGCTGCTTACTTCTCATATGTCCAAAGGTACTGAACTACTTACAGAGACACCATGAAGATATTGTGTTCCTACAAGAAACCCATTTACCTAAAACAGCAAGTACACGCTTTGCTTCCTCCTGGGGTCCGAATACATACTTTGCTAACTATAGCACTTACGCTAGAGGGACGGCTGCACTCATACATAAGCACCTACCTTTCCACCACTCAGTAGTCTGGTCTGACAGTGAGGGCACTTAAATACTATGGTGGCTGGACAACTTATGGGGCACTGAATGGCATTCATCTGCATCTATGCCCCTAATATAGATGATCCAGATTTTTTCCACGTACTACACCCACATATCCTCCAACTAGATGCGGATTATGTCTGCATGGGCGGTGACTTTAACCTCCTATTAGATCCTTCCTGTGACGGCATTGCGGATTGCCCTGACATGAAGTCCCTAGTGCGCCGGGCTTTACTGGAATTGTGCGAGACATTCGGCCTCATAGACGTGTGGCGACACTGTTGACCTGAGGACTCAGCATACACACACTATTCTGTGCCCCACCACACTTGGGCACACTTAGACTTTTGGTTGGTGACCCCCAACTTGGCAGCTTGGTATTGGGACTCTCTACACCTGCCAAGAACCCTCTATGACCATTCCCCGGTAGTACTGACACCCAGGGTCCCGAGACCGGGGGGCTAAAAGCAACAGTGAAGGTTCCCTAGTCAGGCCTTACAAGACGAAATATTTCACTCTGAATTGCTGGACACCATAGTTGAATACTTTAATATAAATACTGGATCAGTACAATCCTGGGCCACACTGTGGGTGGCTTTCAATGTGTATATGCGTGGGACATGTATCTCCAAACACACTGGTGTTTTGCGAGATTTGAGGCAGACATTGGCAGACATTGAGCAGCAGCTGTCTACACTTGATCAAGAACTAAGGGACCATCCCGAATCAGTACAGCACGGCCGCCATCTAACACTCTTAATGGAGTTTAAGGAAGCTGCGGAACGCGAGGCACGTTTTTTAGGTAAATATGCCATCGCACGCAGATATGGGGAGGGTGACAGACCGGGTCGCACGCTGGCAAGACTCTTGAGGCCCCCCGTTGGAAACTCATGTATTGCAAGTCTCCGCTCACCACAAGGACAAATTTTGACTGGCACCCTTGATATTCGGGATGAGTTTTTGGGGGTATTACAAACAGCTATATTCAACATGTATAGCGCACAGTGATGAGGATTGGGATAAATATCTAGCTGAAGTAGCGTTAGTGTGGTTAGGAAAAGGCATGCAACAATTTCTGGCTGAACCGTTTTCCTCAGAGGAAATTATTAGTGCTATCGATGCTATGAACGGCTCGACAGAGCCGGTATTAGATGGGTTCACTGGTAGTTTTTACAAGGCTTATAAACCCATCTTGGCTCCGTACTTGCTTGAAGTCTACAAAGAGGCACTTGAGGGACGTAAACTTCCCCCTACACTGCGAGAAGCTGTGATTGTCTGGCTCCCAAAACAAGGCAAAGATGTGTTCCTTTGTGGATCATACAGACCACGGTCATTATTAAATCTGGATTATAAAATTCTGGCCAAAATGATTGCATTACGGCTGGCCCTGCTACTTGATCGAATTATTTCACCTGCTCAGTCCTGTTTTGTCCCTCACCAGTCCATGGCCTTAAATCTCCGGACTCTTTTTGACACAATTAACAGGATAGACCCTGAAGTCCCGGCGGCTGCGGTGCTGCTGGACACTGAAAAAGCCTTTGATTCCCTGGAGTGGCCCATTTTCCTGCCAGTAATGAGAAAGATGGGTATGCCAAAGGGATTCATTGAGCTCACTGCTTTGCTTTACACCTCACCCGCAGCTCGACTACGACTGAATGGTACGTTATCCCCACAGTTTCAATTATCCCGCGGCACTAGGCAGGGCTGCCAGCTCTCGCCGTTACTATTTATAATAGCTCTGGACCCTCTGGTTCGGCAATTACAGGAGCAACATTTGCACAGAGTGCGTATCCCCTACTTTAAACTAGAAGCTGACTTAATATACCTGGCTCCACTTAAAACAATTTTGCCGAAGGGATTCCCTTGAGACCCCTGAGACATTCAGAATGTTTCCACTACCTGTTGGGCCTGGGAGAAACTAGTACGAGTGACCCCCGGACACACTCTATATCCCTCCGCGCTACCACTAATTAACAACCCATGGTTACCCATCACGGAAGAAAAACTGGTACAACGTACACAGTTAAAATTCTCCTTAGAAACTAGTGGGGAGCTATTTCCAAACGGGCACATTTTTCATAGCTCTGAAGATACCAGGTTCAGTGAGGCTTCCTTTATGGACCACTTTTTACTTAATAGACTTCGCAGTGCATTTCGAGGGCTGATTCCGGACTTCCCGTTGGAGCCGGAGTCATTTGCATCACTGACTCTGTTGATTACAAACACAGGGGAGGGGACATTTAATTTCAAAATTATACAAAGCCTGCATTGCATTAATCCCCAAAAGAGATGCTAAAGTCCGGGAGATCTGGGAACGATACCTGGGACACCCTATAGAAGACTCCTCCTTAGTTTAAGTACAACAAAAGATCCAATGGGTCTCCCTGAACAGACGACACAAACTGATACATTTCAAATTCCTATGGCGAACTTACATGTCCACCGCTAAGCTTAATTCGATAGATCCCGCTCGATCTCACTTGTGTCCTAAGTGCGAAGATAAAAGGGTACTAGAGAGCAGTGTGTATACAATTCTTTCAAATATGACGCCCCTTGACCTCTACCCCACACCGGAGGTGGCGCTATTAGGATACGTACACATCATCTCCAAACAGACGCAGATTCACCGCTATAGCGCTGCTATTAGCTAAACGTGAAATAGCACTACATTGGGGGCAACAAGTTTACTCCCACCATTAAAACATGGCGAATAGCCTTATTTATTGTAACACTAATTGTGAATTGTTTGCATCAACCCTACCTGTGACATCGAGACCCAAATATATTTGGTGCCCCCTGAAAAACTATTTAATGGAGTTGGACTCCGCCGACCCTCCGCAGCCACCTGCAGGAGTGGTTCCTGCAGGAGGGGGCTGAGCCCTCCTCCCTGCCCTCAGACAGTTAGCGACACATTGGTTTGCTCTTTTGTAGTACATGGGGACTCTTGGGAAGGGCTCAGATTACCAGATTCTCAGCATGCCATGTATACATTTCCAATTTATAAATGTGTATTGCCTCGTTACTCAATGCCTTTCTACTGTACTACTGATATTGTATAGCTACATTATGAATATGCTTTGTACTGTTACGAAAAAGGATGAAAATGGTAAATAAAGTTTACCAACAAAAAAAAATGCTTTCAGTTTTTCACTTAAATTCCATGAAGATGACATTCAATTGTGCCACATTTATGGCATAAATTCAGAATGTTAGCAGTTTAGTTGCTTGTTAGAACACTGTAGTAAAGCTGCTGATTGCCAGGGATTTAACTGGCAGTCTGCTTATGGTATTGAAAGTACATGTTTTAGTCTGCATGTCAGAATGTTTTAATGAAATAGAGGAGGAATATATTTGAGAACTCACTTAAAAAGCCTCCTAATTTTTCTTTCTGTAGCATTAACCATAATTTCTAAGACAAACTGAACCCCATCATTGTGTTCCTTTCTGAATTAAATATTTTAAGTGTTACCAGTTTTAATCAACATGGATTTAGGTGTGCCATACTTTTATTATAAGTAACACTGTTAGCGCTCTAATTTTTCTTTAGAACACTCTGGGAGGCTGTAGTAGAACAAAAGGGAATCAACTGACAGGCATCTCCTGTTGGAAGTACAGGATTTACTGAGAATGTCAGACTTCATTTTCAAATGGCTGAAGATTTGAAACGTCTGGCAAAGCAAACGAGATGGGGATTAGACAACATGTCCAAAAATGTAACACTGAAAAAAACAAGGTTACAGGGATGCTATAGTTAGCTCACATTTCACCCATACAAAACCATAGAAATTCAGCAGTTATAGTTACCTGAGCTAACTATAACTTACGCCCCCGCAATGCACTGCTTATGACCTCACATATTACATCACTCATGACGAGGTCAGTGACTTCACAACACCCATTGCTTTCTGATGATGCCCCAGATTTACAAGAATGTGTAAATCTGAGGCTGCGCCAAAAACTAACGCCATGCAGGCGTTAGAATGGCGAAACGAGGAGAAATACTTTTATTTCTCCTCGTGTTTGTTTTTTCTATATGTGCTGCAGAATGCCACACACATAGAAAGAGCAAAACACCATTAATGATGGTTTATGTGCAGGAAGGTGTTATTAAATACTAACGATTTGCTATTACTATGTGTGCTGCATTCTGAAGCACACATAGAAGTGACAAATCGACATTAAGGCTTGTTTATGTGCAGGAAGGGACACCTTCCTGCACATAAACAATAATTCCCTGTAACGCAGGGACTCTTGCACTGTGATGCAAGCGTGCCTGCATTTGCGCTATTTAGCTAATTTTAATTGTAGGCTTGTAAATACAGCGCATCACTGTGTTTGGAAATATCAGTGCGCGGTGCTGCCAAATTTGGCACAGCTCTTTGCTCAGACATTTTCTTCTAAATATGCCCCCAAGTGGCTTAGCGCCCCTTTGTAAATATGGAGAGAGGCATAGCGTCACTAGAACGTCGCTAAAAGTGACACTCTGGTGTCGCCATCTCCTTGTAAATATACCCGTAAGCCTTGTACTTACCGTTTCTCATTCTGTATTTATATCTTCAGGTTTATCCAGTCTTTTGCATGCCTGTGACAGAAGCAGTCGTTTCTTCGCAGTTGTGACCTAATTTTCTGCTCTGGGGTACCTAAACGTTTTTTTTTTTTTAGGTAACACTGGGTCAGCTTTGTTTGAATTTTTTTTAAGTGCATTATTAAGGCAAATTTGTTGTCTACTGTCTTAGATATCTACTGTTACTACTCCTGTTTTAAAATTGAGAGGTAACCATGGTGGCTACATTCAAAAGTGTGACCTAAAGTTAACAGTGGTGTTTTATTGTGAGCTTGAATGCTATATAGTTTACACTGTGATTATGAAGCAAGCAATTTATGCATCCTAAAACTTGAGAAATGTGTGCTAGTTAGCATTTTACTATAAAGTATGGGTGTGCAAAATCTGCTTAATTTGCTTTAGTGTAACTGCACTAAATCACAGCAAAATTATGTCACATTACACATAATTGCTCAAATTACAAATCCCTCATTTCTTACTATACTTAAGAAACACCTGTATTTGCAATATATAATGTGTAGATTTCATAATTTCCTTTGATTACATTGTGATTTATTAAAAGAGAAAGGTTTTACATGTGATTGAACAGCTTGTATTAATGGGTAAAATTAACCATTGAGGGCTAGGCTACCTCTTCTTTGACACTGATCTGTTGCAAGCTTGTAAGCACATCACTGAAGTGTGTCTAGATTCCTTGGTGTATTTAAACCTGCAGTACCGCCTCATGTCTGCAGAGCTGAGCAAAACAAAATATGCACACTTGCTGTAAAACAGGTCCCCGCAAGGTCAATTAAAAAAAAAAAAATCTAAAAATTCATTCATATTCTCTCTCTCTCTCTCGATGTACATCAATACGTCTGTTACACAAATTCTTCTTCAACACATCATTTGAATGTAACCGCAATACCCACACATTGCGAGATTCAGCGACCTCGACACAATACCAATGAGTGTGCTGCCAGGTGACTCCTGGGCAAGGATCCTGCACAGTTGAACGATATCAGCACACAAGGTTACGTGTGCCAACATGTGGTATGACAAGAGGCACAATGCAGCATCTGACAATGTCTCAGAACAATCACAGGCTGTAAAAACCCTACTCCTATGTAGAAGAGCACACAGCTCGAATGAAGGCAGTCCCAACAAAGAGGAAACCAAAGTGAATCAAACCCAAACATTATTCTGTTATTGGTTCACAGTCATGCTATGCAGTATCAGCTCCCTCACATGTACCCTACAGCTTAACTTTTAAATTGGTTTTACTGCATTTTTATTGTTTCTATAAATCACTTGTACAACCAGGCACCACTCACAAGAAAATCAAGGCAAAAGGTGGATATAGGGTATCAAGAAGTATCAAGAAGTTGGATTATCTGTTGATAGAGCCGTAACTATGGTGACGAGTATCTGTCGCGAGAGCTTGGATTCACAACTCAAATCAACTCACAGTCCTCTTGAATATTACAAAGTTGTTTTCAGTAAAAAGAGGAAAGAGAAGATTATTCTGTGTGAGCTTTGAGTTCTTTTGTGTACAGGTTGGTAAAATGGGTTGGTGACTGTTCATGAAGAATCTTGTGCAGAAGGCATAAATCTTAAGCTCAACTCTAGGTTTGGTTGGAGGCCATTGAGTGACCAGTGTGATCATTATACTGTAGGCCACGGATAAGGAAGGTCTCTGGCTTCTGTAGTCTTTGGAAGTTGGTCTTAGTCTTAACAATAAGATCCATATTTGATCTGTCACTTAAGTCAATTCTTGAGATCACAACAAATTGCACAGGGGCAATCGATTAGGTAATATGGGCAGGGTTCCATGTGGAACGTTTAGGTGGTCAAATGTTGTTTTCAAACAATTAAATAATTTCGTACAAAGAATAACACTTAAGTAGCATACATTTTGAGAGGATGATGGCTGATTTGCTACGTAATGAAACCAGTTAATGGGGGAATGTGGTAAATTAATCAATACTGACATTAATGACTCCTACCAGCCACTAAAGATACACCCCGAGAAAAGAACTGTCTCTCGTCTGCACATAACAGACATAGTGGCCGATAATTGTGGCCGTCCGATGGACAGCCAAACACACAGTGGCGGTGCAGCTAAAGCCACACCAGCAGTCCAACTGCCATATTCATATGTGGTTTGACCACCATAGGACCACTGCTACCTCTGGTCTTGCAGCGGCCTGGGGCAAAGCATATTACGAGTTTCTTCACCGCCACAGTTTTTGTGGTGGTGAGCCTGCCATGACAAGTGTGGCGTTGAGGAAACTAAGAGGGCCTTATGGGGCACCCATTGCCTCGGGGCCAGGGGATGCACGCAGGAGGTTACAAGTTGTGCCCCCCTGTATGCATGCAACCCCAGTTCCTGAACGGCATGGGCTTAACAGTCCATGCCATGTAGGACCGTGCTGTGGGGCTCCCAATGTGGTGCCTTTCCAAGGCTCAGATATGAGCCTTTGAAAAGCACCACCGTGGGACTGCCGCCGCAGGACCGTCTGACCTGTATTCCAATCGGAATACGGCAGGCAGCCAGACTATGGGCTTGGTGATCTTGGAACAGGATTCTGGCATGGCGTCCCGCTCCAACAGCACCAAACTCAGAATGAGGCTCACAATCAGCAGAAGCTATGCGACTTCGTAGGCGCCCCATAGCAGCAGCCTGGGACGCCAGGCTTACCCAATTCAAGGACCAGGTAGATGGAGACCCTCCTCCCCTAGCCTCCTCAGATTCCTGAGACATTGGTGGCTTTCTACGGCATTAGACCCCGGTCATACTTGACCATTTACATCCCATAGAGCTGTGTTAGTATTTCCCTATCCCTCCCCGTACAGCCGGGAGCAGGCACTCAAGACACTTCTATGGCCATCCCCAAATGCACCCGCCCCGTCCAGTGTGACCTTCAGCCCATGTCTGCCTCCTCCTTCTTCTGTGTCCACTTATTGAACTCACTCATGCGCCCCCCTCGTGCTTCCCCCCCTTTCACTTTCTTTTTTAGGTCGAGCATTGGCAGCGCATGCGCTGCTCAGTGAGCCATGCTGTATTGTAGTATGGAATCGAAGCCCCGCCCACTCTCCACCCATATTTGTCATTGGCTTGTCATTGTCCTTTGTAAATGCTGGCTTCTGATTCATCGATTAGCTTGTTAGTGCCTCCTTAGTAACGCCTACTCTTCATTAGGGACCTCCCATGAGGACTGACCCTTTTACTTCGGTTGTTACAGAGTGAGTTCTTTTTAGTCTGTAAGAACTATTTTCTTTAAGTAGTTTCTCCTACTGCATGCACGACATGCTTGCCTGCAACATTCACACTTTCTAAGCAGCTCGGGACAACGGCGGCCGCTTCTTTGCATTTGTCTTGTATTTACAAGAGTTTGAGCTATTGGCATTGTACATGATAATGCCTGTTATTTTCGTGTTAATTATCAAAACATATAAATAAAAGGCGTTGTCATTTACACTGCCAATAGCTTAAACTCCCACAAATGCGAGACCGATCGCATTGCAATAGTGACCACACCGTCATCCGCTCCACTCAACACGCATGCACAGACGTCACCCAAAGATTACACTGACACTTTCATTATGGGTGAAGAACTGCTGCAGGTTTATTTCATACAACACAAGTATGACGATAAGTGGGTTATCTTACGGGCGATCCAATGTGAGAAGTTGGCCTGATGTATGATGTCACTAGTTCTAGTGTACACCCTATATCAGTCCAAACAACCTTTATGGTGATTGGTTGTAAAGTCAACCTTATAGACCAGCTTTCCTAGTGGTAGCATGGACAAGAGCAGTCTTAGGCTAAACTCTGAATGGCATGTGAAGCCAACTGTGATACCATATATAATCCCTTGAATACCAAATGAAAGGACACCACAACAGATATATATATAAAATAAAGTGTATTTATTCTAGTCAAACCCTCAGCACTCTTTATGATCCACCGTGCGTGCTGGCTCGCAAGGCGGGCGGAGCAGCGAGGGGCTTGTTTTTTCTTCAGTCGTATCCACGCATACAGAGCACTAGCGGTGCCTTTATGCTAAAGCTCCACTGATTTCAGTTACACTGTTACGCATTTAAGGATTTATAGCTCGAACCAAGTTACTGTACCTTTTGCTAAAAAATATGTCTTACTAGCAATGATTACCGTAATTTGTTACGCTTGACGTGTGTTCCCATTCACTGTTAATCATTCTATCAGTGCAGTGACATGTTTGTCGGTATTTAGTTTACGTTCTGATTACAAAACTGTAATCAGTACCTATACCTACCAGAAGAAGAAAACACTGTAATACAAATTGTTTAGAACAGAAAAAAACAGCAGCCATCACATAAAGACCACATTCATCATCCCAGGAAGGGTAACAGAACCTCTGCCCTTAAGATCCCAACACAGATGGAGGCCATTTCCTCAGTTATCCCCCAAGCCCCAGGGCCATAAAAGAATTAGAATAGAATAGGTCACAGAGAACAAGCAGCAGTAAAGCTGCAGCTCAGAATGAAACTTGGAAAGCTGTTTTCTGCCATAAATCATCACTGACCACAACATCAGAATAATGCCTTCTGGGACAATCACTCACGTCATTTCCCATGATCCACCACCACAGAGCCCTCAGGGAGGTAAACAAAAGGCAGTAGTAAAACAGAATTTGAAACCAGTGAGACTCACTCCATTTGCATTAACATGTGAGTAGCAGTACACATGTAGAGGCAGATTTACAAGAAAGTAACGCATCTATAGAGATGTGTCACTTTCCTTGCGCCACTCTAAAAAATGCTTGCGCCACCATGGATGCGCCGTATTTACAATAGGGCGCACCATGGCGGAAGGATTGACAGATGGGTCAGAAATTGGGGCAAAAGTCACGCATTGCTGGAGTCTGTGTCGCAAGCACGACGCAACTCCAGCAATGCATTTTGTGGCCTATTCCCAATACACTGCGTCACTCCTTACGTCCTAAAAGTGACGCAGTGAAACATTGTAGATTTCACTGCGTCACTTTTATGAGGCTTTCCTGCGTAGGAACGCCCCCTGCATACATTATACCTGATGCAGGTATAATGTGACGCAGGGCTTTACAACGTGACGCGTCTCCCTAGATGCGTCACGTTGTAAATAGAGCACATTGTTTGCGCCACCGTTGAGTCAAAAAAAGTGACGCAAAGGCATCGCAAAGAGGTGCAAGGGGCTTGTAAATCTGCCCCGAAGTGTACTCGGACCGGGGGGTGGAGGGGCTCCATATGCCAACCCTCACTGAAGGTGAACTGGTAATCATGAAGATATTGCCACATGTACAGCTGACATCCATTCATGCCACGGGACTCAGGTGAACAGAAGTACAACTGCGGGACAAGTATCCCTGGCTGAGATTTCCGTTAAAGAATCTCCTTGCTCACAGAACGGCATGTACCAAGGCAAGGTCGAGAGCGCCGCATATATTCAGCAAAATGACAAATGAGGAAAACCCTGTAGTTCTAGCCCTCGCTAAAGAGCAACCAGAAGGAAGACAAGGCCAGACAATGACCAGTGCAACGATCATGGGCTGCCATCGACTGTTTATTCTCACTGAAAAAGCCTTCAAGACAAAAGACAATACTCTTGGGGAGAGAGTTGCAATGTGTAGAGTTTACTAGTGAATACCCAGTACATACTACGTGCTACAAAGGGTAATGCTAACAGAGCAATCTTGCAGGGTACTCTACAAAGTCCGATGAAATCCAACATTTTCAGGGCACCTATCATTATGGGTCATCGATAAATGTTTCTGCTTCTCAACTAGGACCATAAAAAGGGTATTTTTCATCTGAGAGGCCACATGGAGGCTATGAACCCCATTGCCTGTGCATCTCGGTGGTAGAGCACAGGGTGTAGTATCACTTTGGTGTGTCAAAGGCGCTCATATTTCAGTCTTACGCAATGAGGATCATGGATGGCATTCGTGTGATGCCATGGTGCTGTCTGCGATATCAACAGCCTCTGTGAATGTTCTCCCAGACGTTGCATATAGCAATAACATCAACAGACATGTCATTCCCCATTTACATCGAACAGTCGCAGATTCAAAGCAGAAGGTAAATTCCTAAAAATGACTAACTACATCTTAACAATGCACATTTTTGTTCTTAAAGTGCTGTTCTAAAGAGTTAAAACACTGTGTGATGCTCACTGTAATTTCAACCACCCTCACTATTCTTATGTCTCCTGTTGTCATGGTTACAATACATCCCATATGATTCCCGAGGCCAGATACGTCTGAATTTCCCTGGATTTCCACTTGTTCCAAATGTGATATTGGGCTGGGTATCGGCACCCTACATTTCTAAACATTGCTCTTATTGTGGTCACCACTCATCGATAGCCCTGAGGTCCACAGTGCCTCACATATTCCGACCTTTTCCTCATGTTGCCAAACCTAACATGGAAGAAGATCCAAGCTTTCAATCAACACGTGCTGTGGCAACCCCGAACATCAGGTCACATTAAATGAAAACATAACCAATCATGCCTAAGAATGAGACTAATAGGGCATTGCTGGAAATAGTTGGTAAGGAACTGGTTCTTGAGGTGAAGGGACAGAATAGCTTCATCTCAGATGCACCCTGGATATTGTGTGATTTGTGCTGGGCACAGAGCCTTAGAGCCAGGCAAGCAATGAGTGAGAGTATGGAGAACAAATTTAGCATGTAAAAATATTTTACTATAAAATTGATAAATCTAAATATCTTCTGAGATGTATATGGGTAAGGAGCACATTTGTTATTAACCCTCAGGACACCCAAGACTATTTTAAATCTAGGACCCCACCCAATAACTAAAGAGCTACCTTGGCTACCACAGTTGAACCAGTTTAGATATACTAGGTTTCTGAAATTAAATTACATTACATTTGTAGATTTATATAGTGCGGCTTATCACCTGTGAGGGTATCCAGGTGCTGTCCATGGGGAGATAAAGTGATTTGCCCAGAATCACAGGTTGTTGAGCCGATGCAGAGACTCGAAGCCGCATCAACAGCTGTAGTCGGCAGATCTGGCCACTGCGCCACATCCTCTCTTCCAGTGGGGATTCTATGATGAATTATGCCACTTGGAACTCCAGGGGGTGAGAGTCATTTTAATACCATAGGGTGATCCCCTAGGACTGGTATGGAGAGATAGGCTAAAGACTGTAGGGGTTCCCTCCTGTTGTTTTTGTATGGTTAGATGTTTGGGAAGGTGAGCAAACACTGTATCACTTATCACTGCCTCCTTCTTGGAATATAGTACAAGACAGAAAAATGCCAACTTTCTAAAATTACCAGGTGCACTACATCGAAGTCACTAAATAAGTGTACACAAAATTATCAAAAGTTATTGCTAAAATTTGACAGTATGTAAATGATGTATCCAATATTTAAAAGAAGTTCAGCCAGCATCAAACGTAATTCAATCTGCTGTTTATTCTTGATTGTCGCAGATATATAGTCCATATAGTAAAGAAATTAAAAAAGAAAACCAGCAGAAGGATTACATGAGAATGAAATACATTAATGAACTGCATTATGGATCCTTTGGGGTTTTGCTTCATTTCTTTCATTTACAGCATGTGATCATTACTTTCTCTCTCTTCTTATTCCCCCCGTCCTCGAATATAGCCCGGATGAAGTTTGTTCCTGTTTAATCTTTAGATTTACCTTTAGTATTCGTTATCAGAAATAATAATGCAGTTCATTAATGTATTTCAGATTCCCATGTTGAAGGGCTTATATTAGAGCCCAAAATGCATTGGGAAATTTTAAGCTGTTAATCCTTCTGCTGACTTCAAGCATATTGGTTTTCTTTTTGAATTTCTTTACTACATGGACTATATATCTGCGACAATCAAGAATAAACAGCAGGTTGAATTACGTTTGATGCTGGCTGAACTTCTTTAAAATGTTGGATACATCATTTACAGATTTTCAAATTTTGTATATTTTTAGTAATAACTTTTGATAATTTTGTATCCACTTATTTAGTGACTTGGCTGTAGTGCACCTGGTATTCCTGGATATATATCTGGGTTTTTGTTCTTTCACTATTGAATCAGGTGGCCAGCAGAGCCCCGTTCTAGGTGCACACGTGACCTTGAGAAGTCTTGTAGACAAATTACGTTTGTTGAATTTGGATTATTGAGTGCATTCCGGCTGCATATATACTTTGTTAGTTCAACTTTCTAAAATTGGCATTTTCATATTTGTAATTTAAAATCCGACTTTGCCGTAAGTTAGGATTTTTCATTATGATTCTAAAGACACCAAACATGAATGAGGTACCGGTTCCCATTTAGCAGTTACAGCTTTTCAACTGTAATAAGGTAACTCCAATGTTATCCTATGGGAGAGGTAGGCCTTGCAGTAGTAAAAAACTAATTTAAGGATTTTTCACTACCAGGACATGTAAAACTTAAAAGTACATGTTTAACATTTTAAATACACTGCAACCTGTCCTCTGGGCTGTTATGGGCCTACTCTAGGGGTGGTTTATATGTATAAAATAGGAAGGTTTGGGCCTGGCAAAGGGTTTATTTTGCCAGGTTAAAATGACAGTTTACAACTGCCCACACATGCTGCAATGACAGAACTGAGACATGCTTGAAAGCGCTAATTCAGTGGGTGTCACAATTAATGCTGCAGGCCCATTGGTAGCATTTAATTTATAGTCCCTGGGCACATGTAGTGCCACTGTACAAGGGAATTGCAAGTAAATGAAATACGACAATTGAGTATAAGCCAAACTTACCATGTGTTAAGGAGAAAGGACAAGTATTTTAGCATTAGGTAGCAGTGGTAAAGTGGGCAGAGTACTAAGACCAGCAAAAACAAAGTCAGTAAAATCGGAAGTCTGATGGCAAAATGTTTGGGGAAAGCCATGCCAAGGATGCCAGGTGTAACAGAGAGGGTTGGAGATCAGTCTCACAAATTGGCACAATGGGCCAGAAAATCTGGCCCGGAAAGTAGGCTGCAGGAACACCTGTGCACCTACTACCAACGGTGGGGTAATTTCAAATTAATGGCCCCAAGGAAAAGCAATGCTGTATTATATCTAATCAAGATGCTCTTGTTGGTGGGGAGACCTCCCTTGGTCCCCCTGCATACATAAACTGAGGGAAGTGCAGCTGCCTGCGAATGTGACTTGCAGGTGCTCCCAACCCGGGATACTCGATGATCCCAAAAGAAAATGCCCCCATGGTATTTTGCCAGTACGATGGGGTGTGACCACCTTCTGCGTTGGCGTGGAACCTCCCTCAGACCCCACCGCAGGCACAGTGTTTCAAAGTGCAGCTGCAAAGGGCACGGCTGCATGGGTCATAGGGAAACGAGCGGGATCTCCGTCAAGGATTCCTTCCCGCTCGAAAGATTGACCTGAATTCAAACGCGGGGCCCGTGTTGGTCCGGTGAGGATATGGCATGACGCTCCCTTGGTTCTTCCTCTGTCCAGTTTGGGACTCCCCTCACCCAGGATGCTCTGTCCGGTACTGGGTGGGGCCAGGGTGAAGGCCGCTTCTCTCTCTGGCTGCGACTGTTGCAATACTTCCTGGGGGTTGCTACGGCAACCTGTCGGCAGTGGCAAGGCACAGCAACTGCTTCTGGTGCTGCTTCATCCGCGTTGACTAGGACACCGCATGGCGGGTGACGCCTTGGTCACTGCCCCCTAAGTGAAGGCTGGGGATGCACCAGAGATCCTTTGGTAATCGAAAGCCCTGCAAGGCTTTTCAACAGCGGCAAATAGGGAGCGGGAGTCAAGGGCACCAGGATGCTTTGGTAAGAGAAAAGAACCAGCATAAAAGCCCCAGTAGGAAGACTTACCAGTAAATAAAGCCCCAGGCAAGCCTTGTCAGAGTGAAAGCATCAGGAGATTTCCAATCAAGAAAGCGCCTGGAAGCACCTCCAGCAGTAACACATAGTGGTTCCAGCAGACAAAAGCCCCCGATAAATCTTTAGCAAAGGAAGAGCCCAATGGAAAGTTTGATGCCCCTGAGTTTCTCAAAAAGAGGAGGCCAGCACAGACAAGCCCTTGGAGATTCCCTCCACAAGCAGGATGCCACAGCAGGGCCAAAAGAGTCAGTCCTTTTCCATAACTAAAGACAGAAAGAAGCAGCAACTGCAGGCCAACCTACCCCTCACTCAGAAAAGGCAGCATTCATCACACCGCTCTTCTGCTCTTCTTCTTGGCAGGGTCATCTTGTTCCTTGAAGTAATCTAAAGACCTGAGGTTTTAGGTGTAGTACTTGTACCCCAAATTGTCATTGTTCTCTTTGCTGTAAGGGTCTCTGAAACCAGTCCAAAGCGGTCCTGTTCTCCCTGGTGCAGCATGACCACAGGGGCAGAGACCGCATTGTGAAAAAAGAAACACAGCCTATTCAGGTGCAAGTGAAACTCCTCCCACCACTCTAAATGCAGATTAGGTCTATTCAGACCAGCGATGGGTCACCCAGGCAAGGCAGGACACACCTCAACCCCCCCTAGTGACTGTCTAGAGTGAATGCACATCCCAGCTCCTGTCACTCAAACACCAGAAGCTGAAACCACAAACAGTCTGAGGCATTTAGAATGGTAAAATAAGAAAGTTCCCGCTGTCTAAAAGTGGCATTTTAAAACACCGAATTTAAAAAACACCTTTACCAAAAGGTGCATTAATAAATTCGGAGTTCGGAGAGCCTAAACTCAATTTTTCCATCTGGTCCCTATGGAAATCTACACATGTAAAAATATTTCAGTGCAACCCCAATGATAAGCCTATAGGACATAGACAGGCACATGCATCAAAGGAAAAACCGGTCGCAAACGGGCTGATTGTCACAATCTGCCCCTTTGCGACCGGTATTTTTGCATTTGGGATGCATCATCCCAAATGCAAAAATCATAATTTAAGTAATCTCTAAATTGCGATTACTTAAATTGTGATTGCATTTAAGGAATCCCAAATTGAGAATCCTTAAATGCAATGCATTAAAGTTAAAAAAATTGCGATTTCGCTAATGAGGGGAGCAAATTACCATGAAGTTGGACTTCATGGTAATTTGCAAAAACTTTGAAAAATGCACTTTTGTGCATTTTTCAAAGTTTCATGTTGCGCACACACATGCCCTTAGGGCATGTGTGTGTGCAACATATGTGCACAGATCAATTCCAGGGGTGCAATAGGGTGTCATTTTGACACCCTTGCACCCTTGAAATTGCATGAGCAATTTGCGAGTGCCTACTGGTACTCGCAAATTGCTCATGCAATCTCAAATTCATTCCTATGGGCCTAGAGGCCCATAGGAATGAATGGGACGGCATTCCTTAATTGCGACTCGCAATTTGCGAGTCGCAATTAAGGAATGTGTAGGAATCGCTATTTCTTTAGCGATCCCTACATGCATAGGCTTTTGCAATTCCTTAATAATCGCAATTAAGGAATCGCAAAAGCCTACGTTGATGCATGTGCCAGATAGCCTTTTAATAGTGAAGAACAAAATACACAGTATTTCACTATCAGGACATGCCACACACACTAGAGACTGTGTGCCAAATTTAAGTTATTCATTATTATATTAATATAAAACAAAGGAAAGGAGTTGGAATATCAAAACGGGTATTAGGGGTAGGAAGGGCACAGATGGTATACACAATAACGTTCTGTTATACATTCCAAATCTGGGCAGAAGGGTCTCATCCTCTAAAGCACCAAGCACCTATAAATCTACTGGAGCAAAAGTACAAATAAACAACTGGGCAGGACCCGCCAGATTGTGAATACTGTAATAAAACCTCCACATGTATGCATTGAGCATGAACATTACAGATGATGTCAGCCAACTTTACAGAGATGATGGATTTTTGAAAGATTGCATTGTATTGTTATTGCATATGTATGGCACTTACTACCCCTAAAGGGGCGTTAAAGTACTTTACATATGGGCAGCTTTGGGAACCCAAGGTTAGTGGCTAGTTCAGCGTTCATTGGTTATTGTTGGTTATTTGGGTTAACCTTGTGCTCTCAGGAAATCATGCCATGCATTTATTTCAGTGGATTACATTGATAGGAGTTGGGTGTGATCATTAGTAGAGGGTATGAGAGTTTATAGACGATTTGTGGGGTCAATAAAAGACCTGCACGGGATGCATGGGTATTTCTTACAAATTAATTGTTGTGACCTTTGAAATGAGGTGTGAACAATTTGCAGAAATGCAATAATAGAAATCAAAGAAAACATGTGAAAGGAAGGGGTGTTCAGAGAGGGGAGGCATTCAGGGATGGGAAGTATCAGTCATTTGAGAGAAAAAAAGGAGGGGCGTCAATCAGAAGTTCGAAGTCAAGCTCAGTGGCTCATGCAGGGGTTTAGGAATATAGAGGAGGCTTCTGTGATAGCATGTGATCTGAGGATGCAAAACTGTAGAAAGGAACAACAATCCACTGTTCAACTACTAATACACCACTGCTTCGTCAAGGACAGCTGGTCATCTCAGGGGTAGAAAGATTAAAGTAATGGCTGGATGCATATATTGGGGATTAAGGCAGTGCCCGGCGGAAGCAGTAACGTGTTGATCATAACGTGAAATACGGAGTAAATGATGCAAACATCGAGAAGGAGATTCTACAAATGCTGGAGAAGATGTCTTCTGCTGTTAATCCTTCAAGTTTGTCTCACTCTATTAATTAGAAGGGAACGGAGAAGGGACTCCCTTTAGAAATCCCTAAAGTCTTTGTTAGGAAGGGGCTGCTGATTAATTCTCCCTGAGCACTGCCATTTGATGGATGGTAGGGGTGAGGGTGGGACTGTAGCTTTTATTGTTCAAGGTGAGGAGGTTTCAGGACCAAACCTGTTCTTTTGTCTGGCCCTGATTTTAGAGCAGGAAGGCTGAGGAACAGAGTTTCCACACAGAACACATAAGAAGAAACTAGACTTTGATCTCAGGGCGCTAAATTAGTTCAGATGCACCTGAAATGCCCCTTTTTCATACACAGTTGCAAGTCGATCTGTAATTATCCTGCCAGGGTGCGTCACCAGGTTCTCATGGCACTAGATAACCTTCACCATGAGCTCAGGGGGGTTAGGCCAGACTGTGTTCATTGTGTACAAGTTTGGTGATTCTATTACTAAGCTAGTTCTCACAGTCATTGCCGCAGCATCTGCATTAAAGCCCAGGATATGGAAATACGATTTTAAATGCTTGAGCTGGATTTCGCTCAGTTCATTCACGTTTATCGCCTGGCCATGTATGTTCTTTTACATACTCTTGCAATCTGAGTTAGTCAGGAGACTGAGCAATTTAGGGGCGCACCACAAGTTGGGCGTGGAAGAAAAAACAAGCATTTGCAATGCAATAGGTCTCGCATTTACGGGAGTTAAAGGTATTGGCATTGTAAATAACAATGCCTTTTATTTGTTTTAAAAACCCAAACATAAATAAAAGGCATTGTCATTTACAATGTCAATAGCTCAAACTTGTATAAATGCGAGACCTATTGCATTGCAAATGCTTGTTGGAAGATCTGTGCAGGCGCTTAAAGTTCACGGTGGCTACCCCGGTCCGATCCTGCTCCGTTCTCTTAAGAATGCTGTATACAGGGCTTTAAGTGGGATGAAAAAACTGGGGGTTAGGGGGTCTCTCAAAGGGGCATGGGCAATGTAATTAAGGGCGTGGCTTAAAACACGTAAGCTTAGTGTGCCACCCGACTTGTATTTTGCTGTTTCTCTCATTGCATCCATATATATGATACAAGTAACATCATACCTACAATACGTCAGGACTATTTGATTTGTCAGTGGTTGTTAGTTGCTTAAGATAAATAAGCATTAACTATGGCTTGTATATAATATTGAAAAAGCTCCTCTTAAAGCCCTAGTCACACCACGACAATGTTGCTGCTCCTTAGTTTCAAAAAGAGAAGGGAAATACAGAGAAAAAATGACTCTTTATAGGAGAGTTGTAGGGGACTCCCTTCCCTTACAACGCTCACCTGGCATGACGTCATGCCGTAACTTCTCCACTAGTGACCAGTGTGAGCATGCGCACAAAAATGTGCCTGCTGTCACTGCAGTCCGGAAAAAAACGGACCGCCTGTGCCAGAGACCCATTTCGAGGCCCCCTTTAAAAATCAGCCGATGCTCAGCACCTGTGAGACCTGGCCCACTTAAAGCCCTGGCTGTAAAACGGGTTCTCTCCCCAGTCGTAACCTTAGTACCATATGCATAAAGATTCCCCCGGCCTTAACCTCGGACCTCGCGGCTCTGGCCCAGTTTGAAATGATCATTCTCTTTGGAATGATCTGTAGTGAGACATACAGACTGTACCAGTAGATGAAGTGTTAATATCCTGGGGGTCGACCTGGCTTGGAAGACGTGCTGTCTCTGTCCACAAGATGGCACTGTACCATAAGTTCTGAGTGGCGGAAACATCATCTATTCTGTTTAAATACCAGAAGGTAAAGTATTATTTATGCAGAGCATTGATTACTCCGATAACCTTGTAAGTGCGATTTTGAGTTATTCACTGTTTGCCCTCTAGCCACCTGCGCGTACTGCATCCAGATTACGGGACACCTCCTCAAAGAACATCGCCCCTTTCACTTGTCTGGCCTTGGTTCCTTGTTCTAGATTTCTAAGCCCCCTGCATCGTGTGCACCAAGATCTGCACGTGACTGTTCTGCAATACCGCACCAAGCTGTTGCAGCCTAACCAGAAAACACTAGTCATCCTAGAACTAATGATCCACTCATCAACACCGCAACGCCTTTTAACAAACTCCCTCTGTCCATGCATCACGAAACACACTGGCCAAAAATCCGTGAAAGAGGAAAACAGCTTTGTGTGCCGGCCTTAACTCTACGACTTGGTGAACATGCAGACGCTAATCTTAGCTAGCTCCAGACAACAGACTAACACACAACGAACGTAACTTTGATACTGCCCAAAACTCTTGAGGGTGATTTGGGCTACCCTACCCTACCCCCCCCCCCCCCGGATAACCAGACAACAGACTAGCAGTTCTCAAAGGATGACTGCGTGCGCTCTCGTCTCAGCAGCCTTGCCTCGGATGGTGTACCCCTAACCTTCTCAGACGCTGCCACTTCCGGGGACCGAAGCACTATGAAGTGCCTGGGCGGTGGCCTCAGTTCAGTACAAATATAATAAATGAATGTCCAACTAATGTAGTGGCCTTGCTTTTTCTGCAACAATTAGGTGATCCTGCCACATGCAAAGGGGTCGGTGGCTTTAAAAAAAATCTCTTATACGTAAAGCTATATTTAAAATTCAATTCAAGCTGTATGTAACTTTTTTATGATGAAGGCTTTTATTATATTTAATTTATTTGTATTCATGTGTATTGGTGCCTGCATGCCTTAATTGACGTTCTTTACTTTTTATAATCTTTAATTGCGAGATCGAATAAAGTTTATTTTGACTTTTGACCTTTTTTTAATGTTCCATTAACACGTGTTAATCATTAGATGGGTTTGACATTTTCCTACCAGGAGGACGGTTTCCGGGATGGGTGCAACTCCCCTTACCTAAAGGGAAGTCTTTATTTTACCAAAAAGGATTCGAGGGAAGGATTGTAGTCTCTGCTCTGGACCAAAGCAGAATTGAAAACTTCTACATGAGACAGCCACAGCTTTTCTGTTGGCTGAAATATGCCTGTGTCTTACCTCTCCAGCGGTACAGCACACGTGCAGTGAAAGTGATCGCTATTGGAAAACACACAAACCCGCGAGTGGTGCACGGCGCGCGCCACAGCGAGACATGTGGTTTCAATTACCGTGTCCGGGCACGATAATGGAAACCACATGGGGACGGTGCGTGTAACAGACACCAGTAGGCCATGGGCAGAGCAATGCGCCTGCCTTTGGCCAATTGCGTGCTGTCTTTGTTAAAAAGAAGCACGCAAAGGCCAATAGCGTGGCACAAAAGGAAAAGCACTCGCTTGTGCGTGTGCTTTTCCTAGCTCAGTTTTCAAACCCCCTACAAGAGGTCTCTTGCTGCGCGACCATTGCTGCGCACTGCAATAGCAGGCGCGAGACCTAAAAATCGGTAAAATGTGGCCAGCATTTCCTGGAAAGCCAGACTTCCCGTTTACTTTCTGTATCAAGAAAGGTCAAGGGTGTGCAAAGTTAGAAAATGTAGGCAAGGGTCACTCTGAGAAGTAATTTGTCAAAAACGCTTATTTATCTCCTGAAGACGCATCGTTTTTAAAAATCCTGCGAAAATCAAATTTTCGCTGGCGAATTCAACCACAAAGTTTTAACAGCAAAATTCGCTAAAAGGTTTCTTGCCGACAGGGCACAAGTCCTAAACAAGCATTGGCATAGCCAATAGGTCTCGCTTTTGGGACCTTATAAGTATTTAGTTATGCAGCAAAATATCCTTGGTGCAACAACATCAACTGTTGCATGGGTAAACACTTATAAGGTCCCAAAAGTGAGACCTATTGGCTATGTCAATGCTTGTTACTCGAGATCTTTGTACAGCATTTCCCAAACTAGGGCATGTCCCCATGTCTTCTTTCTGTCGAATCAGCACATGCAGAATCAGAATGTGCTAGAGAGCCAGCCTTGTTATGTGCACATGCTGTGAAAGTGATGGTTTATTCTCTGCTGGCCATGATACATTATTATGGTATACGGTATTTGCATAATACATTGCTTGAAATTTCCATGACCTCTTGCTGTTGTTATATAGTTGAATATACTTAATTGACAACAATCCTTTAAATGAATGAAGGAAGCCTGACGTAACCAAGCCAACAAAAGTTTATTTTGAGGAGCTGTCAGGATGACAAAATTACTTTGTCCATGAAGATCCAATGATTTTGCGGAAAAAACATACCGGACCTAGTTTGGAATGCCAAATACGAGATATAAATGTGTGTGTGTAAGAAAAAGAACACTTCTCATAATTCCTAGAAAGTAAGGAACTGTAAGAATAAAGAGCAAAAACTGTTACAGAAAAGAACAAGGGGAAACAAGTAAACAACAGGCTGCAGCAGTGGAGATTGAAATGAAGATAAGTTGGAACAAGCAGCCCTGCGGCCGCGAAAGTGATCGCGATCAAACATCACAGCGGCCGTGCGGCAGTGAAAGTGAAAGTAATCGGGGTCAAGCGCGGCGCGCGCGCCCGCGCACATGCTCTGTAGCTCTAGGCTGGCCTGGTAGCACTTTTTGGAGCCCTCTCAAAAAGTCTCGCCAGACCAGCGCATGCGCTGGGTCAGGCGAGACCTAAAAAGAGAGATGGGGGGACTAACCAAATTAGGCAGCATGCACGTGACATCATGGTGTGTGAAATCACTAAGCGTGTCATCATACGTGCCATCACAGGAAGTGACATCACGGCCCATGACATGTACCTTGATTTACACACTTGTATGATTTACTGTCACTGTAGAGCGTGTGCCTGTGATTTAAAGTCCTCTGACACTCTACAATGCGATAAGTAGTGCTATAAAAGAAAAAAGTGGTATTTAAATTGTAATTCATGTAAATTCTCGTAAAGACCGACACATCTGACTTTGGTCAGGTGCACGCATATCTCTTATAAACAGGAATTGAACAAAGTGAAAAGCTTATCTCCAAATTGTAGTTTCTTCTAAGTACTTGTGAAGTGATAAGCTGTGTGCCTTTGTTTCCTCTCCTTGCATTGAAGGCTCCAAACAGTTCACAGCCAAGATCAAACTATAACTACTTTGGCCTTTGTCTTGCGCTCAAAACGCAAAATCCCTCTAGCCTACATGTTCCTGCTTGGTACGGAAAGCAGACAACGTGCAAGCTTTGCTGACTGTCCCCAGTGTCGGAAAATTACACGGGGATAAGTCCAGCAGATGTTACTGGGGCCCAACTTCTTGGCAGGGGAGGATGCCGTTCACCCAGTGAAAATAGAGGGTGGACTCCGTGTACATGCTCTACCCCCGACTTGTGCTCTGCTTACTGGAAACCACGGGCTAGAGAATTTGTGAAAAATTCCAAGTCAGGAAATTTGCACAGTGCGGTCTGTGCAAAAATATTAGGCCACAACCATACTTCGTTCAGTCGGGAATGGAAAATATGGAGGTATTCCTTTTGACTCTTTAGTTACTTTGCAGCGCTACCTAAACTTTCTTCGTTCTCTCAGCGTGCTTCAGTGAGTTAAACTTTCTTATACCTTTGTTTGACATACATGTCTCAATTTGGAATTGAGGTGGGGCTGGCTCTACACATAATACTTTAAAGATCGATAAATCATGTACCTTTTAAAATGGGTAATACCACTTTAAGTACAGCTCCCGAAATTATAAAACTGTGTTATGGAGGGATTATAAAAACATGCCGCACTTTGT